>NC_135713.1:89767376-90483626 GCF_964656455.1 Halichoerus grypus
AGTCAGAACATGGACAATTCTGAACAGCTTTATACCGCATGCCTTTTCTTTACCTCGGCTTGTAACATTATTTAGAAAATTAAACACTCCCGCAGGCTGCCAAATAACTAAAATGAAACGACACCCCCAAATATCAGCTTGCTTTCTCTAATTTCCCTATAATAGGGAATAAAAAAGAAAGTATACAAGGTACATTCAGAATAGACTCTATAGATGTATTATTTCCATTTAACTGTCCTTGAGGACTTCTCCCTCTCTCTCTCTTTCTCCCTCTCCCTCCCTGCCTCTCTCTCCCTGTGTTTCTCTTTCTCTCTTCATGAAGACAAAGTGAATGACAGAGCAGTTATTTCCGACTCTCCCACGTTTTAAAAATTATCACAAGGTTTTGAATGGGAAAGTATATTTTTGTAACCTTTATAACTAAAACTACTTTGCCCATTACACTCAAGTCTGAATCAAACAGTAATTAAAATCTCATTCTATGTATCCCCCTTTAAATCATGTCCTTGTACTGGGGATATTCTGTATGTAAACTCCATAGTCCCAGGTATCGATAAAGCAAGATCTTCATTCCTAGTGCGGGTGTCTACAAGAAACCAGAAGCCAGAAGCTGCGTGCCTTGCTTCGTTGCCTTGATCTTGTCTTCAGGAACTTGGCAGGAGTCAGGGGCAGTCAGCCAATGACTGGACAAGAAAGGTGTAGCTGGCAGGTGGGTGTCCAGGGAATTTCATTATCTTCATCTGAACCTCCTTCTGAGCTTTAGGATCACATTTCAAGTCTTCTTTTTTAGTGATCAGGTGAAGTGTTCTTAGACATGGTATCATCTTTTGCTGCACTAGGGATGACAAGGTTCCAGTCCCACCCACATGCAGAAAATAGGTTCGCATTTCAAGTCCCTGATCTGGCCGATCCTAGGCACAATGAAGCAAATATCCTCTGTGGATGGTGAAAAAAATGTGTGGCTAAAAAATGTACCTTTAATGAATTCCACAGTGCCTAGAAAAGGAATCCAACCTCTAAAATTGCTTCATTATTATTTTTTTTAATAGGTTAGGGACTGATATTTTATCCAACACTTTAAGTCCTCTTTGGTTTTCTAGGAAATGCAGAAGTAATATGAGGTCTTTTTGCCTTCCTTAAAAAATAAAAGAAACTCTACAAAAGGCAAAGTGATGGTGGCAATCTTATTACTCTTTAGCCTGAAGTATATACATTACTCAGAAAAATTAAACACAGACAAATATCTTCAGAAAGCCATGAAAAATTTGATTTTTCCCAGAGCGAGACTTTGCTCCCCAACCCCCAAATCAAAATGTTACAGTAAAATGTTTCTTTCAGTAAAAGTTTTTTTTTCTTCTTTGCTGTAAATGTCCTGTTCATGGTTGGGCAGATTATTCCAGAACTTAACTGGAAGACCATCTACATCACGACGGAACTATGCAAGCAAAAGCCAAGTTCCAACATGGAGTGATGGGAAAGGCTGGGCTGCCCAGAGGATGACTTCATTAGGGAGAAGAGAAGTTCTCTGAGTCGGTCCACACGGCAGCCAAATGGCTCAGCACATCTGCGCTCGCCCCCAGGAAAGCTGTTTGGAGCACAGTATCAAAAATGCCATCGTTTTTATAAAGAAAAAGATTAAGACATAAATGAAGCAGTCCAACTAAATTGAATCAGAGATAGTATCGACCTTACTCACCTCCTTAGTCACTTTCTCAAACTCTTTTCTTCCCCTCCTACAGCCTGAGAAATATAGGTCACTTCTTATAAAGCATTTGTCTCACTGAACCAAGATGAACTGAAGGATTTGGTTTCTGAACACAAGGAAGCGGTAGAGATCTTACAATCTATGCTGTAGGGCTGAGAACAACGCAGAGGTTTTCTTAAGAGGCAAAACTTCTGCAGTTGCTGTTTATTTTCAGTGAGTACCAGCTTCCATTTATTTAATCGGAGTACAACGGGACCCAGAGACAAGAAATTTGATGAAAGCTCTATGGATGGTGCAAAAAGCCACCACAGCATCATTAGTGTCTCTGGTGAGCGAAGGTGGGAAGCAAGACAGGAAACAAAGGAAGTTCGACGTAGTGAGAAGAACGTTTGGCGAACTCCAGTATAGGTATCAGAACAAGACACAGAAGTAACAGGCAGTCATTCCATTTTAGTTTTTTCAGCAAAAAGAATTGCAGGACAAGTTGAATGCCAGGGACTTTAGGCTTTTGTCAAAAAATATGAATGATCCCATTTTAACCCTGCAATTCAAAGGACATTAAATATTGCTATAGCTCATCAAGAAAAAAGAAGAGAAGAATATCTATAAGATGCAGCAAATATTTATCACAGACTGCTCTCAATTTCATTTCTATTTTCTTTGTTCAATCCAACAAGCATTTACCGAGCACTGTTAATGTGTACTGTTTTAGACCTTAGGCATTCAGGCATTATTCAGAAGGTAAGGATTGCTTCTCAGCCTAAAGAAGTTTCTAATCTCTATAGAAAAAATTAATTTATTGGAGTAGCCAAGGTTATTATTTATCTATGTAATGACTAATGAATTTAAAGGGAAAAAAGCATTTGTGTGTGTGTGTGTGTGTTCATTGGCTGGTCTAATCAGCCATCTTTTAAAAACATGTCACTGATTACAAATGGATCAGGGGAGAATGATAGCTCAACAAATCTCCTTTACTGGAAAATCACTTGCATGCACATATTCTACTGACATTGAGTCCAGGCATTAATCTTGTTGTATATGAAGAAATTGTGTTTCTTATTTTTCCACAATAAAAATAGTTCAGTAGATGTCATGTACTCAGGGTTCATTTTAAGTTTTTGAAGGTCTTCTAGAGTTGATAAATCAAACCAAAGTTGAATGGTGGAAGGAAAGCATTAAATGTCATCCTAACAAGAAAGGAAGGTCAGGGAAATTGATCACACCAAGGACATTAGGGTCTCTGGCTGCTGGACATGAGTATCAAATGTAGGCATTAGAAAACAAGAGAAAAGAATAGGCACTAAAATTCTTCTTCTTAGTCATCACAAAGCTGAAATAATTTGATTTTAAATATTGTATTGAATTTATAGGCTTCCCTCAAAAATGCAGTTGAGAATGTGTAATAGCCCTTCCTATCCCCATTTCTGCAACTCTTTGGGGGAACTTTTGTCTATTTCTCTCTGGTGGTAGTTACCTGTGACTGCCTCCTCTCCCCATATCATTTCACACAATATCTCTCTCCAGCTTTATTGAGATATAAATCACATAGAGCGTTATGTAAGTTGAAGGTGTACAATGTGATGACTTGATACATGTGCATACTGTGAAATGGTTACCCCAATAAGGTTGGTTAACACATCTTTTACCTTCATAATTATCATTTTGTTGCTGTTGTTCTGGTGAGAACATTAAAGCTCTACTCTCATAGAGACTTTCAAGTATACAATACAGTATTGTTAACTGTAGTCACCGCTCTGTACATTAGATTCCCAGAACTTGCTCGTCTTATAACTGAAAGTTCGTAGCCTTTGACCAACATCTCCCCATTTCCCCCATCCTTTAGGCTCAGGCGACCACCATTTTACTCTCAACATGATAAAAGGCTGGCCATATATGACAAGCCCACAGCTAACATCACACTCCATGGTGAAAGGTGGAAAGCTTTTTCTCTAAGGTCAGGTGTCCACTTTTACCACTCTTATTCAACACAGTACTGGATGTCCTATCCAGAGCAATTAGTCAAGAAAAAGAAATAAAAGGCATCCAAATCAGAAAGAGAGAAGAAAAATTGTCCCTGTTTGTTGATGACATGAGCTTGTATATAGAAAATCCTAAATACTTCACTAAGAAACTGTTAGACCTAATAAGGGAATTCAGTAAAGTTTCAGTAAAAATCAACATACAACAATCAGTTGCATTTCTATATAGTAACAGTCACCTGAGAAAGAAATAAAGAAAACAATCCATGTACAGTAGCATCAAAAACAATAAAATACTTAGGTATAAATTTAACCAAGGAAGTGAAAGAACTAGGCACTGAAAACTATAAGACACTGAGGAAAAAAAGTTGAAGATGACATAAATAAATGGAAATATATCCTGGAAAAGTTAATATTGTGAAAATGTCCCTACTACCCAAAGCTATCTATAGATTCTATGCAATCCCTATCAAAATTCCAATGGCGTTTTCCACAGAAATTTAAAAGGAAAAACAAAAAAGCACACTATCTATCTTAGTTTGGGTTCCCACAGAGGCAAGCCCTGAGGCCAGGATTCAAATGCAAGCAGTTCATTTAGGAGGCAAGACCAAGCAACATCTATAGAGAAGAAGGCATGAGACGGGGAAGGAAAGGAGGCTAGTGGGGGACGCACTTCAAGCAGGCTGTCACTATAGGTAGTTAGAGCTTAATCCCACTGGGGACTGCTGAGAAAGAGTAGAGAACGTGCACCGCAGAGCTATCCCTTCTGGGCTATTTATATACTTGTTGTTGGTTGAGGGCTTTTCCAAGGGGTGTTAATCTCCTGCCACTTGGGTATATGTGCCGGCCGCCTGGGCTCTGGTGGCCAGTGAAGGCTCTCGGGCTAAAAGATCCAGGGCTTGTGATGGGAAACTGGGCCAGCCTGCAAGGAAATGATAAAGGTAAGGGGATGCAGGTGGGGTACCAATCACATCTGCTATAATTCTCAATACTCTAATCACCACTTGGCTGGCTAGAAAGGCAGGACTGGCAACAATAGGTTTCCTGCCTTGGTTGGGGCAAGATGAGGCTGCAAGTTTTAAGGTATCAGGGAGGAGTGTGAATCCAGCCACCGCTCCTTCGGTGTAGGCCATGCTCCCCACGCCGGGATCACATCACAGCTACTTGGTCACACCCAGGGCTGCCTCATTAGCAGGATCCCTAGTCTAAATCTCAGTGCCTCTTCTCCCTCTGACAGATCTAGCTTGTAAATCCACCTAATGCGGACTTCCTCTTACTTTCGACATGTCATCACTGACGGAAGCTGTGCGAGAGTAGGGTCTTTATGTGTCCGGTTCACATTCTCACACAGCTCCTTAGCACAGTGCCTAGCCCGTAGGAGGTGCTCAACAGATATGTGTTAATAGACGTGGAATGAATACATCTGTTGATTATGTTCTATGTCCTAAGGACTATCATTAAAGAATAGAAATGAAAATAGGAATAAAACACACTCTCTGCCTCAAGAAACAGTGAAAACTCAAATGCTTCACAAAGGCCATGAGGACACCACAAAAGAGTGAAGTAGGCAGAGAAGTAAACAAGAGAAAATGGTAAGACGTTTGGAAGCAAGGGAGCCTAGTCAATCAGAATGTGGGACTGTTGATCCAGTGCTTCCTGCTCTTAAAACATTCAATAGGCCCTGCAAAACTGGTCTGTGGACTGATTCCCACTGGAAGGATCCTAAGATTCTGACCATAAGTTTAAACGATCCAAGGGAAGGCTGGTGGGAAACTAGTGGAGGGTAGGACTCATTTTATTCCCTTTATCTACTCTCTCCTTTTCTTCTTCTGCTTATCCTCCCCCCCCCATAGTAAACACCCTTATGAATCCCCAAAAGGCCAGTGTGCTGTACAGAGGCTTAGGAAGGGGAGGAGGCAATGGCAGGGAGATTTCAAGGATGAAAGGGGAGCAATACACCAGGATTTCTGAAGCATCAAGGAAGGCTGAAACCAAAATGTAGCAGGCAGAGAAGACGCCGCCTCCCTACGCAGCTCCCTCCCTTGGGGCCACCTATCCTTGCCATGTGCGACCGGGGCCCATGACTCCACCTGAGCTCCTGTTCTAGGGGCCAAGAAAGTCCCTTTTCCCCTTGTAGTTGAGGGATCCAAATACCCAGCAACCCAAGTGGTAACAATGCATCTTCCTAAGGGGGTCTTAACCAAGAACACTGTTAATCTGCACTCTTCAATGTACATTCTTGACTTTTTATCTTTGAGGCGATGTATTGTGAGGACATAAAGCACAATTTTACACTATTCATAAATAGAGACTGGCCCATGAAGCTATAAACAAAATAGGAAAGAATACCTCCTGTGACAGACAATTGCATTTTGGAGAGGGAACTGGGGAAGCAGATATCAAGAGAGTGAGAAAGAAGCTGGAATCTGGATTATAATTGGGAATCATTTCCTAAAATGATCCAGCCATGCCTAATAGAGATAGATGGCAGATCCAGATGGGAAAAGGAAGAAGCTGAGGGAGGGCAGTTTTCACCTGGGGACAGACGGATGGCTGATGCCTAGGAAACAGTGGGACTGGGGGTAGTAAAAAGCAAAGATGATGAGCACTGGGTGTTATAGTTAACTAATGAATCACTGAACACTACATCAAAAACTAATTATGTACTATGCAGTGGCTAACTGAACATAAAAACAAACAAACAAAAAAGCAAAGGTGAATGAAAAATTCGGTTGCTTGAAACCAGGCTATTTGTGAGCTTCCAAGTTAAAAAATAACCCGAATGCTATTGTTTTTGTTCCCAATCACTGTCCAAACTGCTGTGTCAAATGCCCCCTTCCCAATGACAGTAAGGTTCCATAACTCTCTGTACACTTTTCATTAACATATGCTTATTTTTACATAGTTGAAAATACGAATATCATAGACTAATTAAGGCTCTCCTTCCACCAAAGCTTCTCTACCTGTGGCTCAGGGGATTTAAACCAGAGAAGGAGGATGTCTGTATTTTTACTCTTCCTGGGGCTGCCTGACTCTGGCATGGGGCAGGGCTGGGTGGGCTGCTCTGGGACCTCTGTATGCGCTCTCTTCTAGCTTCAGCATTTCTGCTACAAACAGGCAGAAGTGAGGGTGAAGGAAAGGGACAAGACCCTCTTCCTTACCAGCTGCTGTTAGAATCCTCGCTGGGATCATTAAAGCTTCTCTGGACCACAGCGACTGGCAGCTGATGCCCTCTGTGGGTCAGGTGTCCCAGTGCTGGCCACCTGGAGGACATGTGTGCACTTTCCAGGAGTCTCTAGAGGACATCCTGCTGTGCAATCTCCTGCCCTGGGAGGTGCCATTGTGCTTCTCCCCTCACCCTCCTCAACTCAATCTCAGTTGATACGCCCCACGTCCCTGCTACTGTTCCTTAAGTCTGACAGGCTACTCTCGGGACACCAGCAAGGCAGCTTTAGTACAGCTACCTCCTGCTCTATCACTTAGCTCACTAAAAGACAAAACAAACAAACAAACAAACAAAAACCCAAATCCTGGGCTTCGCCAGATCAAATAGTGGGAGTTCAGGCTCCCCATGCCCTCTCTCCTTCCAGTTACTTCTCACCAAATACCTTCGCTCCTGTAGGGTAGGCACAAGGATGATCAACAAAGTCCCTTTCTGAGTACATATGCTGAGCTCCACTTCTTAGAAACATCCTCAATTTCTGTGACTTCTCTTGGAGTCTCCCCTTCACCTCTCCCTTGAGGAGAAAAGGGAAAATGGACAGTACTTTCCACAGAAAAAATAGTGGCATATAGCTTGGAGGAAAGCAGCGCAAGAGATATTGGTGAGGAGACAAGCAGGTTGTTGGGTTGTCTAGAGATGCAGCAAGATTTCTCTTGCTGGTGAAAACAGATTCGTCCAGCAAGAAAGAAACTACAAAAGCCTTTCCTCCAGTCTCCTCTGCCATAGCCCCTCGGCTTCCCATCTGTGCCTTTATGTAACTGTAGGTGTGCATGTGCTTCATATCCTAGACCTTTATGTCTCATTTGAATAAGAAGTCTCCCAGCGTTCCAGTGGTAAGGCGATTCCATACCAAATGCCAGGGTTTCCTCTGATTCATAGCATTTTGGCAACTCCATGAAGGGAGAAGAGATCTGGCTATGGTTCAGCAATAAGGGAAGAGAAACACTGCCAAGCCTCGGAAAGTCCTAAATTAGAAGGCCAGGGGTTTGATACAGGGAAGCAACGGGAAGGAAGTAGTAATCTGAGTACAGACTCCAGCAAGGTAAATAGGTTCCCGACACGTCTGGCAGTTCCTGATCTGGTTTCAGATGGAGGAATTTAATAAGCTTTAAGGTCTTAAAACCTGAGTGACAAACAGAATACGAAACAGTGGCAGAGTGGAAAGCCTTTTAGAATTGAAGTCATAGGAGGGGAGCACAAATCTTAGTTTGGCTACTTACTAGTTTCATGAATTTGAACAAGCCAACCGACCCACCTGAGTTTCCTCACTGGCAAAACAGTGATAACAATACCTACACAACAGAGTTAACAAGATTTGACAAGAAAATAAAGCACCTGATAAATTGGCCAGGGCCACCATGTACGGCTGTGCAATCTTTGCACTACACAAGTGTCCAGCCAAGCAAATGAGCAGGGGCTGAAACAGCATCCAAGCTCTGCCAGTCAAGCCATTGACCCAGCAAACGTCTATAATCGACAGGAGCAAGGGGCAAAATTTCTTCCACCTCTGACACACCCTACCGAGACTTTTACCAAGGGACGCTATTTTCCCACAAGCTGGCACCTCTTTCTAATTTTCACAATGCCTGCAAACTTGGGGATAGCCACTAGATGAACGAATAAATGGAAGGCAGTGTCTTGTTACTGGGGCATGGCTTCGGCTAATCTTCCTCCAGAGGACAGCTCTCCGTAAATCCACAAGAACAGGCTCCAAATGAATGAACTGGTTCAAGTCAAGGACCATCTACAACTAGATCAGTATTTTTCAGTGTGTATCTTGTGCCACTGTAGAAAATAATCTGTATTTTATAGTTCTGACACCAAAGTCACAAGCAATAGAAGAAAAAATTTAAAAATGGGACTTCATCACGATTAAAAACTTCCACGGTGTCAAAGCACACCATCAAGAAAGTGAAAAGACAGCGCACAAAATAGGACACAATTTTTGCAAATCATAGATCTGAGAAGGAACTTTTATCTAGAAGAGATGAGGAACTTTTACAGCTCAATAATAAAAAGACAACCTAATTTTTTAAAATGATCAAAGTACATGAATGGACTTCTCCAAAGAAGATAAACAAATAACCAGTAAACACATGAAAGATGCTCAGTATCATTAGCCACCTGGAAAACACAATTCAAAGCCATGAGATTCTACTTCACAGCCACTAAGATGGCTAGAATCAAAATGTCAGATAATAACAAGTGTTGTTGAGAATATGCAGAATTTAGAAGCCTGTACACTGTTGGTAGGAGTGTAAGATGGTACTGTTACTTTGGAAAGTGGTCTGGGAGTTTCTCCAAAGGTTACTCATTTGCCCTAGCGATTCCACTCCTAGGTATATATCTGAGAGAAAATAAAACATATGTCAACATAAAAATTTGCTTATAAACGTTCATAGTAGCACTGTTCCAAGAGTGGGAACAACCTATATGTCTATAAACTGATGAATGAATAAATAAAATATGGTATATCTGCACAAGGGAATATTATTCAGCAATAAAAAAGAGTGAAGTACTGAGACATGCTACAAATCGATGGACCTTGAAAACATTATGTTAAGGGGAAAAAAGCCAGACACAGAAAACCACATATTGTATGATTCCACTCTACAGAGACAGAAGGTAGATTAATAGGGCTACCTAGGGCTGAACAGTATGGGGAAATGGGGTTGACTGTTAATGTGTGTGGTGTCTCTTTTTGTGGTAATAAAAATGCTCTGGACTATGTTAGTGCTGGTAGATGCATAACTCTGTAAATATAATAAAAGGCATTTAATTGTACACTTTAAATGTGAATTGTATGGTATGCAAATTATATCTCAAAGGTGTTATCAAAGAAATGTAAATGTATCTTTAAAAATCTTACTTGTGATGCTCATAAAATGTAGATGCCTGAGCCCTTCCCCAGCCTTACTAAATTAGAATTTCTATGAGTGAAACCCAGGAATGTGTAATATAAACAAGTACACTGAGTCATTCTTTTATGCCATAAGTTTGTCAACCACACAACCAGTCTGTCATACGAATTAACTGTATTATATTTTTGTTATAGCTTTTGCTGGGAGATTTTTCCTTGTAATAAGTGTGGCATTTGAAGTCCAACAGTTGACAAATAGTTTGGATAAAAACAAACAAGCAAACAAACAAACAAAAAACCCTCTTTTTTCCGTGTGAACAGTTAAAGGCAACAAATTGGAAGAGTCTATCTTTCCACCCTTCTCACTCATGTGCTCAATGATAAAAGTTAAAGGTGTAAAAAAAGGAAAACCAAGTAAAATTTCAGTAATTCAGGGTAAAAATTTCCATCATCATCATCAACCAAAATAAAGACAAGAAGACTCTGGAAAGTTTCTAAAACTTGGGGGATCCAGTTTCTACTTTCCCCTTCACCACCAACCACTGGGATGAGATTTCATCTTTCACATTTCCAATCCTGGCCATTCCTTCTACAGTGTTTACTAAATCAGAATAAAAGTTTGAGGTGAAAGTTGTTAATTTCAACTGCATGACACAATGTTAAAAATTTAAAATTTTCCTATTAAAGATTTTTTTACACTTGGATTGCATATCTGCCTTTATATTTGTACAGAATGTTAGTATTTACAAAGTTACAAAGTTAGTATTCACTAGTCACTTAATCCTTGAACAATCCCTGCGTAGTGTATGTGGAAGATAATAACAGGCCTTCTGGCAGAGGCATCTAGTTGTTCCCCAAGTTGAAAATGTACCCAGAATTTGTTTTTATTAGATTTGGTAAGACATCGAACATGGAAATGATTGTCATGAAGGAAGAAGTTTGCACACATAGATCTCTAGAAATAGATGCACTGCATGCCACACAGGGTCACATGGAGAAGGACCAGGAATGGTCAGGAGTCAGACGAGGGGTGAAAGCAGAGCATGGCCCAGAGCCTTTATTACTAGTTCTTAGTTTATTTTATTTTATTTTAATTTATTTTATTTAGTGTGTGGAAAGTAATGGGTGAGACAGGGTAGGTACACTGAGTAACTTCAGGATTGGATAGTTTGAATAGTTTTGGCAGGCTCTGGGCTAGAGAGATGGTCCCTAGTGGTCTAGTACCTGGCCCTGGGGAGATCTAGGGTAGGTGTTGGCTTGGTGTGTGTTTGATAAAGGGGCTGGTTGGGGGTGTGGGCTACAGATTGGTTAGTTTGTATATGGAAGGCATATTCCCAGGAGAATTATTTACCATCTCTAGGAATTAGCTAGCTCTAGGAGGGGTAGTCTCTCCATGATCAAGGCTCCAAATGCCAGCACATCAAGAATACAGAAAATAAGGAAATAAAATCAACATACTCCCCCCAACTAATTGTCTGCTCAGTCGGTCACACCTCTTTCATAGCATGCTTGGATCACCACTACCGGGAAAATGGCAACATTTCCCAGATTCTCTTGCAGCCAGGAAGGACCACATGATTGAATTCTGGTTAATAGGACAGGAGAGGAAATGACGTGAGCAACTTCTAGGATATGTCATTCAAGGATGGCAACACGATTCCTCTTCCCTTCTTCCTTCATCCTGCTGCCTAAAATGCTGATGTCCCAGTTCGCTTTCTTGGATCATGTGTATAAGGACAACAGCCTACGGATGGCAGAAGGGCAAGAGAGAAGGAGCCTGGGTCCCTGGCACTGTGAATTTGCCATAGTAGTGTTGATGTGCTTACATTAAATTAATCAGATTGTTCCATGAGAGAGAAATAAACTTGCAGCTTATCAAGTCACTCTAATTTTGAGCCTCTGCTAGAAAGATTAAACCTATATTGTAACTGATAGGGGTGAGCTGCTGTGTGCAGTTGTGCAAGCATCTTTCCCACCGTACAGTGTGCAGCCTCTGTCCTGTACATGGCAGCCAGGAATACAGTCCCATTTCTCAGATGAGGACAGAAAGTCTCAAGGAGGTTACGCCATACCTTTAGTAAATCCTAGATCCAAAGCCCTACAAGGATTATAGAACCAAAAAGGATAATATGCCAGTTTCACTATAAAATGAAATACAGTAATATATCAACGTTCTTAGGCAAATGATAAAAATACATTAAGTATCAGAATTCAATATTTATTTATTTAGAAATGAAAGTAAAAAATTTAAACAAAAATAGAATTGGAGACAATTCTCCTGCTCAATGTTGTTCAACATGCTCGGAGGAACAGGATATCTTTTTAAATTCAATAGCCAAAGTGACAGGCTATGCACAGGGCCAGTTATAATGCCTGTATGTGTGGGTCTGTCATTTGCATGCATTAAGATGGAAATTGAGCATCCATATTTTACTTACATGTGCCAGGGAAGTGATTGCACTTCCCAAGATCCCTTTGTACACATAATTACTTGATTTGTGAACCAAATGTGTGGTTTAAGGATGGAAATAGGTACACAGTAACTCCATTTCGGAGGTCCAGTTTTGACATAAATGACTAGAGACTTTTTTAATGAAAGAAAGATTAGATACAGGATTCAAATTTAGTTTATTTAAAACATTTGATATTTGGGGATTCATTTATTTGAACGGTCCAATTTGATTTTCTGCACTTAAAATTGCACTTTAATTGGGAACTATAGTTAAGTGATGATTGAAATAATTAATTTGTAATAAGAAAACAGCCACAAAGTATCATTTTTATCAGTAGGATATATCATATCAGCTCTGCAGCTTTCAGAAAAAGTGTCAACATTTTATATTTAAAAGACTTATAAAAACGTTCTGCAATTATCTGTCAGTTGTTCTAAAACACACATGCCTAGTACTAGCAATTGCAAAATTAAATTTTGCCTCCACAGTCCTAAGAGATACTCTTCTACAAACACCTTTTTAGTTTATAGGGATTTATAGTTTAATATTCACAAAAGTTTTCCGCTTCCTTGAAAAGTCACTTCTTGCCCCCTTTTGTGCAAGTATGTTCCATAGGAAATGGAATAGTCTTAAAAGCAAGCAATTTTTACTAAAGCAGAAGTTTTCTTACCCATACCTAGTGCTGTATTACTATAAACAAAACATTATTTTATCTACTATACCCCAAGTTGTAATGAGTGCTTTCAACTACTCTCGTATTGCTTGAAAATTAGCTTTGTGTTTGCAAGTCTGAGAGACGGTCTCCAGTTCTCGCTGAGAGTCAGAAGGAAAGCAGGCAGACTTGTGGCCTGAGGTGAAGGCCCCTGGCGATGCTGGGCTCATCTGGCTGCTGGTGGTTGGCATGGGGCAGTACTGTTAACCATTTTGAAATAATGATTTTAAAACAATTTTAACCTAAAATGCTGGGTAAAGTTACATTCAAAAAGTTTGCAGCCAATAGTAGTTTTTATTTCTTTTTTTTATTTAAAAAATTTTTTTTAAAGATTTTATTTATTTTAGAAAGGGAGAGAGAGGGAGAGCATAAGCGGGGGAGGGGCAGAGGCAGAGGGAGAAAGAAAATCCCAAGCAGACTACATGAGGCTCTATCTCATGACCCCAAAATCATGACCTGAGCCAAAACCAAGAGTCCGATGCTTCACTGACTGAGCCACCCAGGCGCCCAGCCAATAGTAGTTTTTAAATTGAATGGGACAACCACCATTAGGTTTTAAAAAGAATGTTGTCTTTGGTTAAAGTAAATGCACATGGCTAGCATTGATTTCTAACTTCTATTTTGGTTGACAAGTCTAATCATCATACTATTTCCCTGTTATGGAAACCAAAATATTTTGTTCCCAGGGTAGCGTTCGTCCAAAAGATACTGCAGTCTCAGATGAACTCTAAATTTCTCTTATTCATTCTCCAAATACGATTATGATAATAATAAAAATAATAATGACAATAGTAAAAATAATAGTTATAATAGCCACCAATTGTTGAGCACCTAATGTAGGCCAAGCATATCTTCATGATAATCTTGAAAAGTAGATGATATTATTCTAGTTGTACAGAAGAGAAATGTGAAGTTCAGAGGGGAAGGCCACTACCTCAAGCAGCCAAAATCTATCTAATCCCACGACGGCTACTTCCATGTACCGCATACAGTCTAGTCTCTATATAGTTATATATTCCCATGTTAGGCTGCAACTGAATTTCCAAAGAATATTGTAACTTTTCAGGAAGTTGTTACTGTTTAGACAGGGGCCCACTTATTATTACTATTTTCTTCTTCTTTACTAAACTGAAGCTGAACAGAACAAGGACTGCCCTGCTCCCACCCTCTTTAAAGAAAGAATAAAAAATAAAAAAATAAATAAAAAGAGGAGGGGAAGTGTGTGGCAAAACTAGTTATCATATGTGAATGGCCTCAGACGTAGTTAAGCGCTCTGTAAATCCTTACCATCCCGGACATTCTGATAAACTCAGTTCTGGGGACATATTATTTTTATTTTGATAATTTGTCTTCGACCTCTTTCCGTTTTACGCAAGAACACAGAAAAATCAATTGGTGTTTTGTTTCATTGCTTTTATTCAATTAAATGCTTCCTTTTACATTTTTTTTTTTTCTACCATGCTTCAAAGTAACAACGTGATAGCATCAGCCTTGGATATTAGCCCTCACAGATAGAAATGTTCTTGAAATAAGCTCAGTAGGACTTTTTGTAATACATTACCCATGCTCTCAGACCCCTATCAGTCTCTGAGGTAGTCATAATAAACACGAACTAAAACCTCAAAATCTTCAGGAAATTCTGGCCTTAAAAAAAAAAAAAACTGTCTTTGGAGGTCTCTCCAAAGTTAATGTAATGTTTATAAATTGGGTCAATAATCTATAAAAATAAAAACAGGAATCATTTAAGAAAATAACTAAGAAATCTCTGTTTAAATGGTACTAAAAATTACAGACTTAAAATTTTCCAACAAAAGTAAGACAGTGATTTCATAAGAATAGGACTCCGTAAGGGGAAAATGAGCATTAAACGTTTCAGTGTTTCAAGTGCTCCATTTTCTTATTATAAAGAGAAATTGGGATTTAGAAAAAGAGTTTTTTGACATTTAAATGAAAGTGTAAAGTTTGTACAGGATGTTTTATAAACATCAGTTCATTTGTTAAAATAGCTTTGAGGCAGTCTTGTAGCCATGTAAAGTTTAGCTTACCAGGAAAAGTTTAGACCAGACACAAAGTATTTTCATCTTACTGATATACCACTTAGAGATACCATGTACTTAGCAATCCTAGGTCACACGTTGTGACCTGAAGTGTATATCACAGCAAACCTCCTCAAGTTCATCTATTTTTATTACCTCTTGGCCACAAAGCACAATGTGTTTCAGTTTTAATTATTTCTAGCAATTACAATAGCCTAACGAACTCCTAATGAACACTTTGCACATTCCAGAAATTTCCAACTCAAATACTGATGATCTTCCTTATAACAAATCAACTTAAAGAGTTAATTTCCCTGTGGCTTCTACCTTTGAAAACATCTGCTCTTTTATAACATCCTCTTGCCTTCATATATGTCATTTCTATAGCTTATAAGCTTCTTTCCTGTCTCCCACCTTTATCTAGAAAAAACTGACCAAAATTTCAAGACCTGGATTAAATGTATAGTAGTTCAAGTTTTTCTGAGGTGATTCTCCTGCTTATACCCCACACCTGCTCCTCCTGCCTTTCAGAATATCTACTGTAAATTGCATGCCCTTTCATTATTACATGTATCACAGTATTGTTACAATTCATGGACTATGTGAGACTTCAAAAGCAAGGGCCATGTTTTGTTTTGTTTTGTTTTCTTTGTACTTGTATCCCAAATTTCTGGAGCAGTGCTTAACACCTAGGTATCCTAAAAAATTATTTGGTGAAAAATGAATGATGAGAAAGAACACATCTGTTTTCCATTTCAGATTTTTCAGGAATTTCAGATTTCAGATACTTCAGGAAACTTTTGTTTCCTTCTCAGTCCTCCGAATGAAGTAAAATCATCAGTGCACCTATTTTGTTGTCCCTGAAAAATTATTCATGGACATATGAAAGTTGAAAGAGTAAGAGACTGCTGGCGCTTGAAACGTGCCTTCGCCATTTTACTCGTCAAATAAACTTGGAAAAGTAACTTCATTCGACCCTCTCCTCAAAAAAAAAAAAAAAAAAGTCCTCAGTCTACTCACGTGTAAAACAGGGATTGTACACTATTTATACCTCATAGGGTTCTTGTGAGGAATGAAGGATCTGATGTACACAGGAGGCTTTGCCCAAGGCCCAGCATCATGGGATCAGCTTTTATAAATGACAAATTATCAGGCTAGCATCTCATAATCTATTTGCTTTTTAAAAAGCTGAAAAAAAAAACAACCTCACTTTGTGGTGGCTTCTCCTTCTGCTCCACTTCCCCTCCCCCTCCTCCAGTAGCTTTACTGAGATATGAGCGACAAACATATTAATGTGTTCAGGGTTGCAAGATGAAGAAAGTTCTGGTGATGGCTGCACCAGACAACGTGAATGTACTTAATGTCACTGAACTGTACGGTTAAAAAATGATCAAAATGGTAAATTTTCTGTTATGTATCTTTTACTACAATTTTAAACATTTAAAACATACTTTTCCAATGGCATACAATAAACTTCATATATTAAAAGTGTACAATATTTTTGACAACTTTTGACATATGTATACACCTGTGACACTATCACCACAGTAAAACAATGAACATATTTATCATCTCCAAAATATTCATTGTGTCCCTATGTAATCCTGCCCTTCCTCCACCTCTGCCCTCACTCCTAGCCAACCGCTGATATTCTTTGTCACTATAGATTAATATATGTCTTCTAGAATTTCATATAAGTGGAATGAGTATGTATTCTATGTAGTCTGGCTTCTTTCTTTGAGATTTACCCATGCTCTTGTAAGTATCAACAGATCATTCCTCTTTATTGTTGGGTAGTATACTATTGTATGTATTTTACCAGTGTGTTTATTCATTCATCTCTTGATGGACATTTGGTTTGTTTCCAGTTTTTTAGCCATTGCAAATAAAGATGCTATGAAGAGTCACACACACAAATCTAAGGACATATGCTTTCATTCTATTGTGTAAATAACTAGGACTGGAACGGCTGGATCTCACGGCATGTTTCTGTTTAACTTTTTAAAGAAACTTCTAACTTGTTGTCCAAAGTCACTGAGCCCTTTATATGACCACCAGCAGTGACTGAGAGTTTCAGTTCCTCGGTGGCTTGGACACATGACACCATGGCCTGGAAACTCTCTTGGAAGTAAAGTGAGACAGTGGTGGGGCTCACCTTGTTTATTTCCTCTTGGTATCTCTTCTATTTTCTTGCCTGACTTCCAGTTACTTGCAAACCACTGTTTAATACATTTTGTCCAATATTCCAGCTATTTCTGGGAAGAGGATAGATCTAGGCCTTTTTATTTTACCTTGGTCACAACTGTAACTCTTGCATGCCTTCATTCGAATGATGTGAACAGTCTGATTCACCAAGTAAACCAAGAAAGATGTGATCATTAAATGAAACTGCAGTCATATCTCATGCTTTCTAATCTTTCAGTTTACAATGGACGTCAAATAGTCTATTATATATATTGTGTTACATTTGCATGTTGAATCTTCATTATAAAGTAGGTTGAGCTTAAGAAAATGCAATTTCTCACCTATTTATCTGGGAAGAAGAGAAGCAAAAGGGATATATCCTGGCCAGTTAGTTGATTATATCCTGGATACATATAACTGGCCAGTTAGTTGATTTTATACTATTGGCACATTTGGATCAGAGAAGACAGTGCAGTGTGGAGTTTCTCAGCTCTGCACCCAATCAGTTGTAAGAGCTTAATAAATGAAGATGGTTGTTGGTTTGGGTAGCTCAGAAACACAATTACACATCAGCTGAACTGCAAGAGATACGTCTAAGGAATTTTCACTTATCCTATTTTACCTCTCCTGTGGTTTATCAAGCAACTCTCACTAAATAGGGTTTGTAAAGAGCCCACTTGCTTTGCTTCCCTTGCTCTGGGAGCTGACGAACACATACCACGTTATGCTTTGCATCTTTTCTGGTGTCAACAGAGCGCTTCATCTGTTAAAAGAGTATTTCCTGGCTTTGGGGAGTTAGTGTGAGCTAAATGCAGCCCTCCAACATCCCAAGAGGAAGGACAGCCCCTGAGACTCTGTGACCTGAGCCACTGGCTAAAATTTTATGGGAAGTCACAGAGAGGAGAGGTCATAGGCTTCTGGATGTGAGTGTTCTAATTAGTGCACAGTTTAGGATCCAGTCCCCTCATGTTATCCTTCCATCTTTGCTTTCTTTCAGATGAAAGCCAATTTAGATGAGAAAACTATTCTAGACTCTAGGTGAAACCGCTGACATGTACACAGTGAGGTGGTGGGGGTGGAAAGTGACAAATCTTCAGGAGAAGAGAAGTGGGTCCCAGGAGGTTGGGCAATCTCTGGGGGAGCCTCTCACAGGTGGTGAGTGTCCTGAGGCAAAGAGAGGTCCTGACTACAAGATGTGCATTTGTAATAAATCCCTCCAATGCAGGTATAGACTGGGGATGGGACTGCGGAAGTGAAATACCCTCACTACGTATAAAAGGCCTACTTTTCAAGAGCTTCAAACATTAACTTTTTTGGTGCCAGAGGCCCTGGAGTGAGGCAAAACAAAAAACAATGGTAAAGAGTAAAGGGTGAGAAAGAACAGAAAACTTAAGTGGCATAGGCTGAAGTCTTTAAAACGATAAAGTCAATGTTCTACCATAATTACTGGAAAATCATTTTTATTGTTTTCCCCAACTTTGGATTGTGGCAAAATCACATAACATAAAGCATACTGTTTTGAATAACCATTTTTAAGTGTAGAGTTCAGTGATATTTAGTACACTCAAGATGGTTGTGCAACCATCAGCACCACCCATCTCTAGAGCTGTTTTTATGTTGCAAAACTGAAATTCAATGCCCATTAAACACTAACTCCTCATGCCCCTCATGTCCCCCCAGTCCCTGGCAACCACCATTTTACCTTCTGTCTCTATGGTTTTGACTATTCCATGCACCTCACAGAGTGAAATGTCTATCCTTATGTCAGTAGCACTCTGTTTTGATAACCTGTAGCTTTGTGGCAAGCTTTGAAATCAGGAAGTATGAGTCCTCCAGCTTTGTTCTTCTTTTGCAGGATTTTTTGGCTATTCTAGGTCCCTTGAGATTTTTCTATTTCTGCAAAAAATGTCATTGAGATTTTGAGACAAATTGCATTAAATCTATAGGTCACTTTGGGTAGCATGACCATCATAACAATATTAAGTCTTCTATGTCTTCTTTAATTTATTTCACCAATGTTTTGTAATTTTCACCATACAAGTCCTTCACCTCCTTGGCTAAATTAATTCCTAAGTATTTTATTCTTTTTAATGTTACTATAAATAGAATTGTTTTCTTAACTTTAAAACTCCTAAATTGGGGTTCTAGTTTAATGAGAAAACAACAGAGCAACATAGTTACATACAAAATTTAAATGTATGTGGGCATTTTAATGTGCCTGTAAGACTTGGTAATAATGTTTATCAGAGAATCCTTTTCTAAAATTAAAAAAAAAATGAACACAGACATTCTATAAATGGTAGACATTCTATAAACGGTAGAAACTGATAAAGTACGTAATAGCAACATGAAAGAACAACTTTAAATGGTTCTGTATTTTGTTAATCACAGTGGTCATACCTATGTACAAGCCCTATTAACCAGTGAGACTAGATGAGCCCATGGATACCCTCAAATATCTCCGTAATGCACAAATGGGCTACAATTATTACACATGGTATCTGACAAGCCAGAAAATATGAGAAATTTTTGTTTAAACAGTCAATATTTACATTTTCAAAGCCATATATAATATTTTTTCTTCCATCTCTAGATAACTTTTCAGGTACAGCATCTCTAAATTTAAATAATAGGTCCCAATTGCTAATCTGTAAAAGGAACTCTCCATACACTATTCTATTACCTCCAGACTCAAGAATATTAAAAGATCTGAAAATCCTTCAGCTAAATGCACACATATATACACACACACCTACATACAATAGCCCCACCCAAGAAGGTTTAGCTCAACTAACCTAGCATTTCCCCAAACTTAACATCTTGATGGTGAGTTCCCTGAGGGCAAAGACAGTTTATCTCTAGCACCTATCAAAGTACCTAGCACAGAGAGATGTCAACCAGCATCAGGTGAATGAATGAATGAATGAATGAAGTTTGGGAAACCAACAACTAAATTGGTTTGGTGCTTTCCATAGGCCACATACATAAAAATGTAATTCCAAAGTAAAATCTGTTTTGACGCCTGAAACAAGCCAGTAACACTGTGACTATCCTTTGCAGCCTTTAAAGTCTGGTGTAAGTCTCACTACTCCTAGCACACTTTCACTCCAGTTGTCATCAATCTTCTCCTCTGAAATGTCATAGCACTTTTAGTCTTTACCATATAATTTATACACTATCTTGTAGAACTCACTACAGCATGTTTGATTTATGACTATTTGACTTCTGGTGATGCACGTTGCTGGTGCTCTGTAACTATTATATGATAACAAGAATGCAGCACACCAATAAGCCTCTTGTTATTAATAATTACTGTATGATTAATAACTTTATGGCCCTTTATATCGATAAGGTTCATTTAAAACTATTATCTCATTTGATTTCACAATAATGGTGCAATGGATATTGGTGCAACTATTCCCATTTTGTGGATGGTGCAGGTAAGAACCAAAGAAGTTAAATAATGTTTCAATGATTAGATAGTTGTTAGATTACGGACCAAACCCAGCATTTATGACATCCAAAGCCCATTTACTTGCTTCCTGGTCTGTTTTCTGACTTGATCAAACTAAGCCTTGTTCTGACATTCAGAACACATCCAGTTCTCGAGTCTTCCTGCCCTGCACAACTTTTATCCCAGACACTAGTTTCTAGACAATTAGTGATTCAAGAGGCTGAAAGGAGAGAAAGAAAGAAAGAGGAAATAGAAGTCCAAGGGAAGTAAAGAAAGGGAAAGATACTAAGAAGTAGAGACCCAGACTGGAGGACTCTAGGCCTATCTGGCTAGCAGATGTGTTTTGTTTGGCCACCACAGAGCGTTTTTGAAAAGACTGAATTCATTGCCAACTTTTAAAATGGCAAGTGTTCTCATCTATATTTCTGGCTTCTCTTGAAAATATGAGATGAATGGCAAATTAGGCTCAAATTTCTGCATGGCGACAATTTGCTCCAGCTGAGTAGTGGCCGCCCCCTTAAGACAGAGTGTGTGCCCTCCAGTGTACCCCAGTCCCAACACTCTCTTACGTGACTCCAGGTAGCATCGCTCTTGCAGCTTCTTGAGGGATTTGCAGCTGTTTCTTCTGCATAAAGAAATCCGATGGGCTTCATTTTATGGCTGTCTTGGGCTTTCTATAGATACGGTCAGCTTGAATGGGTTTATTTTAACTACTAAAAATTAGAGGGCTACCTGAAGTCAAACTCTTTTTTAGCTGAATAAATTCATTCATGGAACAAATCTTCATGGAGTGCCTGCTACGTACCTGGCATTGTTTAGGAATCAATCTCCTTAATTCAAAGTCAGATCTTAGTTTTCCTCTAAGATGACTAACAATTACAATTACTATCTGGTAAAGAGTCAGTCTTATGTCTAGGATACAAACACTCTTAATTATGCATATTCAGGATCAAATTTCAACAATGATTTGGTCATAAAATCCAAGCAGAGCTTTAAGGATTCCCAAATGATGAAATAACCTGTAATAGATCAAGGTGCAGAAGGGTTGGTTTGGATATTCTAAAGATTTATGATTTTGTTTCTTCAACTGTGTTACATAGAAAAACATACAAGTTTTTAATTGAGTTTGCCTCAAGAAGCCAGACAGACTTTGGTTTGGAGATAACAGATGAACAAAAGCTTATTCCCTAATTCCTTTATGTGTTACCCAGACCTTTGAATACATGAAAAGGTGAGCGCAAAGCAGATACATGGATAAGCTTCTCTAAATCTTATTTTCATCCCCAGACATCTCTTCAAAGCTGCTATCCCACTCCCTGTAGAAACTCTACTTGGGGTGCCTGGATGGCTCAGTTGGTTAGGCATCTGCCTTCAGCTCAGGCGTCCTGGGCTCGAGCCCCATGTCTGGCTCCCCGCTCAGTAGGGAGTCTGTTCTCCCTCTGCCCCTGGCCCTGCTTGTGCTCTCCCTCCCTCTCTCTCCAATAAATAAATAAAATCTTAAAAAAAAAAAAAAAAAGAAAGAAACTCTACTGAATTTCATTAATTCTATATGGGTATGCCTTTAATTTCTGATTCATTACAGTAAAGGAAAGGCAGGAAATTATGGTAAGGAAAAAGAGACCATCAAAAAAGTTTTTATGTGATTTATTACCATGTGTATTAATATCCCGTGGCTGCCATAGCACATTAGTAAAACTTAGTGGTTTAAAACAACAGAAATTTATTTTCTCACCATTATGGACTAAAAGTCTAAACCTAGAAGTCAAGATGTTGGCAGGGCCACTCTCCCTCTGAAAGCACTAGGGGTGAACATTCCTTGCCTTTCCCAATTTCTTGTGGTTCGGGGGTTCCTGGGTTTGTGGCTGCAAAGTTAAAATACCTGCTTTTGTCTTCATATGACCTTTTCCTCTGTGTCTGTGTCTCCTCTTCTGTCTCTTATAAGGATACTTGTCATAGGATTATCAGGGTAAATCAGGATAATCTCATTTTAAAATCCTTAACTTAATTACACGTGCAAAGACCCTTTTTTCTAAATACGGTCACATTCACAGGTTCCAGGGGTTAAGATAATGGACATATATTTTAGTTGTTGTTAGTCTACCATTTTGACCGACTATACTATGTTTCACTGTTTGAGCTGTTGATCACCTTTCAGAAACATTTATACCATACAGAAGTACTACTTCTACTTAATTCAATGTGATGCTCATGATTAATTCTATAAAGGGTTTAGCATCAAGTCCTTGGTCAACAACACAAGCTTTAATTCTGCCATTATTTCTATATGAAAATTAGATATGATTTATGGCATGCCTCTTATCTGTTTTCTGTAAATATTTAAATATAAGTTTTGCCAAAATAACAGCGTAAGCTCTGAGAATCCAAGAACTGTGCCTTATATTTATTTCTGTTTTCTACTCAACACTGAAGACAGTCTAATGTATATAGATAGATATTTATTGCATGCTTATGGATGAGCACATTCATTTCAAATTACTTTGTCTGCAGTTTCTGTAGAGATTGTGCTAAGGGTATGAATATATGGGAGGAACAAGGGCAGTTTTTGTCTGAGAGTATATTTCCTTCAGGGGTAGGGGGATGCATGACCAAGGTTAGCTCTAGGCATATAATTTCTTCATTTTTTCCCCCTCACTGAGTCCTTCTCTTTGGGTGTTTGGATTAATGTACATATCGGCTTCCAGAAGTTACAGGTAAGAAGAGCAAGCCTATAAAGCCTGTTCGAGAGCAGCGATACAAGAATATGGCTTAGGAATCTTGACAGCATCCTTTGAGTGATTTAGTCAGGACTTAGGCTCTACAGAATGGCCACTGGGAGATATGTCTATAGAACTCAGGGAGAGTGTATTAATTCCTTAGTTGGAATTGTTCTGAACGGCTTTCTTGGAAGAAAGGGAGGAAAGAAGGAAGGAGGGAGGGTCGGAGAGAACTTGTTTGAATAGATATTAGGATCAATAGAAGAGTTATTTTTAGGTTCAGAGCATTCCAAAAGTTTTTTGAGACATAGTAAGAGATGTCAGAGAAAGAGAAATTAAACAAAAGTTTGTAGAGAAGTGAAGAAATTTTGCACTGGGTTGGTGGGGTAGGAAACAGAAATTAAAATATCGGAACGTCATGAGCTAGCTAGCGGCACTTAACAGCAGAGAAATACTAATGAACAAGGAAAAATATATGCTTGTGGAGAAGGCTAGAGAAATATAGAGCCTCAGTGCTGCAATTACAGTATGAATAGCTGGCCAATCTGGGGTTGCTGGAAGGAATCATTAGTGCTGATTAAACGAATAAGGTCTTGCGCTAAAATAATAAAGTACCATAGAGGCATCAGAAGCTGGGCTGAAGACTTGTAGCAATCCTCTTGATGTTTCATTAATTAACCAAGAATACCTTCTCTAAGCCTCTTTGAACCTCCACTGACAGAACTTATGGACACTTTTTCTAAGGTGGAGAAAGAAAACCTAGCATAATCATATCCTTTTGTTCCTTTTAAGTAGAGGTCACATAGGTTCCCTTAAGCTCAGTGAAAACATTATCCAGGCGAAGACTCCACTTCACATTGAAATAACTACTAATCCAAAGCCTTAGAGTAGCCTCTAAATGGTTTGCCTTTAAACAAGGAAAACTGTAAAACTCTGAACACTTGGTGAGGAACTGGATGAAAGGCTGGGCTCTCTAGACAGTTCTGCTTGGGAGACATGTGAACTCTACTATCCCTTTTCTGTCTGTCTAGCCAAGGCGTCTCTGAATGCTCAAGGATTGTTTTCAAACCAGATTGATAAGAGACTAAAAAGACCCAGTCTAAGTTTGCTGGACCTTATCTTTTTTTCCTTAAAATGCCTACCACACTGTAAATGTGAAACACAAATAGGTAAAAATAAAATCAAACGTGGTCAAAATAAATATGTCTTCTCTTGCCAAAATGAATATTTCTGTGATTTCTTTAGAGGCAGAGGCAATGACAAGGTTGAGATGTGTGTCAGGGGGAGGAAGGAGAAACTATGGGTAAGGACCTATGGGCTCCAGAGAACAAAGCTCCCTCTTGTTCTGGAGGGGAGGCCACTGTCTAGGGATGTGTCCACTAGGTGGCGATTCATCTCTTACATTTGTCCTACAATTGAAGGCCCAATCTGCTAAGCATTATAATGGGCATGAGAAAGGAAAACATGGATCATTTGGGTTAAAAATTGCTTTTCTCTGAAAATCAGTTTTGAACAATCCAGATACCACTTTTAGGGTGAAAATTGAGTCCTATCATTTTGAAGATGTCCTAATCAAGGTTCTGAGCATTAAGCAGAGTTGAGGAACTCTGAAGCTGAAAGCAATCTTAGAAACCATCCCAATGATCATCCGCTCAGCCTTGTTTTGCAAATGAAGCGAGCCAAAAATATCAATTCACTTGCCTAAGATTTTAGTATTAGACAGTGAGAGAGCTAGAATTAGATTCTATAACACTTTATAGTCATCTTGGTCCAGGTTAAAAGCTTTTGTCAATAAATGTGCTGACATGCCTGTTAAATTCTAGGCACAGTTCTAGGTTCTGGGGATGCAGAAATAGTACCTGTCTTGGATCACCCCTTATAGTATGGTTGGAGAAACGAATAATTGAATAGGCAATAGCAATGCAGAGTGCATTAAACAAGGACCAGTGCTGATGTCTGTCTGTTGCCCAGAGCAGAATGTGTCATAGGACAAAGCAGGCGTGAGTCCTCAGAAAAGTGAGGCGAGGCTGAGGGTTTGGGAGAGGGGGCGAGTTCAGAAGCTGGCTAGGGACTTCTACCAAAGGCAAAGGCTAGGTATCCTAAGCCAGCGGTTTGATTAGAAATAGGACACATCGTGCCGGAGGTTACAGTAGGCAGTGTGGCAACCCCTCGCTCCAGGACCCACACTGGAGTCAGACTGCCTCACAGATGGCAAGTGCAGGCAAGTGGCAGACATCAGAAGACGGGCAGGATGCAATCCTGCGGGGAGCCAGAGGGCCAGGCAAGGTGGTGAGAAAAACACCTGGACAGGGAAGCTGAGCAGCAGTTGATCAGATAACAGAGTAAGGACACAAGAATCTGGTGTACGAGTCAATGCTCTCCTAGTCAAGAAGCTTCTAATACCCATTGCGCTGGGACAAGAAGCAGTTCCAGGACCTGAGCCGCTCAGAAGCTGCTGGTTCTACACAAGTAGAACCCCATCCACTCTTTCTGCTTCCCTTGATAAAGCTATACAGAGAGACATTGAGTTTACTCACCTGGCAACTGCATCCAGCCGTGGCATTGTTCCCATCAAAAGTCTAACAAAACCTGCACGCAAAATCTCACAAACCCACGCTCATCTCAAAACACCCGAACGAAGATTGGTGAGAGGGGGGAGGGGAGGAGGCATCACAGAGAGTCGGGACATGGCCCCTTTTGAAAAGAAACTGTCTTGGAATCCATTCCTGAAGAATCTCTAGCTACGCAAGACTTACCACATACATGCTGCCAGAAACAGTTTTCAATTGAGAAGAAGCCTTGGGTCCTGGGAAAGACAGAAGCGAAAACACAAAGTAAATTGTGTGTGAGGAAGACAAGTTCTTCCTTTATACTAAAACACGAATGCCGGAGCAGGCCAACAGTAATCCACTTTTACACAGATTGGGCCTGTAGATCTTAAATATGTGCCTGTTTTCTCTTTCAGGGAACTAGCTTTTCAGACCACAGAGAAAAGCCCACAGGGGAGTGTCAGATGCGAACAGGGTAAATACTGCGAGGCAAGGCACCACTAGGGCAAAGCTGAGCTTTCTGGTGGATGCTGACGGTATTTATTATCTCTAACTCCTGTCTTGAAATGTTTCACTCAAACCAAATATAAATCTTGGCTTGTTGTTGGTTTGAATTTACCAGGACTGTTCAAACGTGTCTGGAATATGCCATTTACATGGGATATTGATTTTTGAAGACACGATTTACAGTGTTTTTATCCTCCAAAAACACTGTGGCATTATTTTAATGAAAAACTCGATATGGTAGAGGCCTTGGGGAGGGCTTGTGGGTTGCTGACATTGTTCTATTTCTTGACCTCTATATGATAGTTCTAGGATATTTTGTCTTATAATCATTCATTGTGTTTATGTTTTATACTTTTTTTCATTGCGTTTCACAGTACCAAAAAAAAAAAAAAAAAGGTTTAACAAATGTTACGGTCTGTATTTTTGAATCTGTGAGGCCCTTCAAGAAACTCAGTGAAGTGCTAGCAAATTCAATAGCAATATTCCGTGAGATCCACTGACAATGAAAAACCAGTTTCCAACTACATAATAGTTTCTTTCATAGCTGCACTTTGAAAGTAAAGTATTTTAACGTATATTTCCACTGTCTTTTTAGTGACTTGAAAACACTTCACAAACATCTTTTTGCTTTTCCTAGACTCCTGATACCCAGGTGAGGGGATGTTGGCCCAGTTAACCATATCATATAAATTAAGAAAATGGGAATTCTGAAAGCAATTTTTTCATGATTAAACTATCTTTTGAACTCTCACTTCTTAGTTTTAGACTTTCTCTCTGAGGAATGTGTTCCTGGCATAGTGCTATCTGCCATTCATTCACCTCAGAAAAGATAGCTGATTTCTCCAAAAGCATTCATCCTTCTGTTCACTTACTCTAGGTGTGTTAGTGACAGACCGTGAGACTCAGGGGCTCCAGATCCATGTTCACTACACTAGATCTGAGTTCTTAATCCTTTCCTGAATGTTCTGCTAGTTTAAACTGGTTTTCCTGTCTCCCTTTGTTAGACTGTGTATATATCTCCTTTATATAATACTAGAAACAAACCATGTGAGTCTTATACTGCCAAGTTTAGATCCAATCAAAATTTGTGGTTTCTGTTTCAAACCGACCTTGAATCTTTGGTGTTTGGGACTGTTTAATTTTGGCACAGGTTTGCTTCCTGTTTCCAAGAATGACTTATTATTAGGCTCAAAGGCTTCTTGCCTATCTAATAAATTCTTAGAAAGCAAATTATCATGGAGTGAGTGAATTTAGTAAGTAAGTTAAACATTCATGATAAGGAAATAAAACCTGGAAGAATCTAATAAGGAACACAAATAAAATGTACTTGATACAAAATAATTTGTATTTAACAGAAATCTAAAACATCCAAAACTAGCTTATACTTTTATATATTTAAAATACTAAAGAGAAAAAAACCTAGTCCTTGAAATTGACCTCAAAGAGAAATGCTGAAATAATTTTACTTAGTTTATTGAAAAAAAAAAAAAACAAAACAGGTCGGGTTAGAAATCGGGATGCACAGATGAAATTTTTCTCTGCCAATAACCAACTACTATATACAAATTTTTAACCTTTGCTACTAATTTAACATTTTTTTCATAGATAAGTTAGTACCTTTTATTTTTTAATACCAAAATACTTTATTGAATGTAATGGTGCAAATGTACGAAGAAAGCAGAGGTGCCTGTTTTGGTGAGGCTTCCAGAAAGTGTGCAGGCGACACGTGTAAGTGCACGGTATTATTCACCATGGGGAGTTGTTCCCACTGGTGATGAGGAAGGCTGCCGGAGGCTCCATTCACGCTCAGTACCACTGTCTCCCAGGGTATGCTTGTCAAACACAGAGGGTGTGATGCCAGATTTGGGAACCCCTGTCTTGCCTAAGTTTATTACACAATCATCCATTTTTTAAATGGATTTTACCTGCTTATTTAGATCATGTGTCGCAAGAAAGTCAAACAAATGGGGGTCCTTTTCATCAGTGGATCGCTTTACAGTTGTAGCAGTAACAGACTCACACACGATCTAGGTGTGTTGCACACATTCCATTGCAGTCAGCCCACATTCCCATCATTAGGGGCAGCTTTACTGATATCCTGAAGCAAATTCGTCCACCTTTTCGGTTCTGCAGGCCTGGCAGTGGTTGTGCGGCCCCTGCAGGGAGGATGCGGTCATCATGGCAGGTAACTGGGAAGAGGTGGTGGCTGCATGATAGGGGAATGGTGGCGCCTTTGGGGCAGCTTGAGCATAGAACGTGCCAGTCAAGTTGGGGGCATGGCTCTGAGCCGCTGATCAGGAGCAAGCCTCAGGTTCTGGCCAAGCACAGCTGAAGAAGGAAACTGGTCATTCTCTGCACGGAGCATCTGCCCACTCACTACAATTTTTATGCAGGAGTTTCAATTGTCAGAAAATAAGAATAGACTTCTGCTTCCAGCCATAAAGGAGTCATAAGAACCAGGTAAGTCCCCTTCTCTTAAACAACTAGAAATCCTAACAAAAGATGTGAAAGAATAATTTTCAGACCTTGGACAAGAAAAATCACAGGACCATTATCTCAGAGAAGGGCAACAGAGTGGAGGGCTTATTGCCTGGAAGTAGTCGGCAGGGCACAGCATGGAACAATGTGGAATGTATAAAGCACACGGGTTTCACTCAGCTGGGGAGACAGAGACAGCAGAGCTTGGGAAAGCCAAGGAAGTTAGAATTCATGGGACAGAGTACCAAAGGAAGGAAATGCACAGAGAGAAACGAGGAGTGAGAGAGAGAGTGAGAGAGAGCAAACTCTCTAATCTATAGAGGGGTCCCCTTAAGTCTTGGGCTGAGTACTGAGGTACACAACCATGAAAGGAAAATAATCAAGACCTGGGAAAGAACCTCTACAAAGCAGTAAGCTAGACAACCGCCAGAGCTCACACAAGACTGGGAACATTTCTAGTTTTTACCAGTTGGAGTAGAATGGTCTTGTAGTATACAGGGCCTTGGGTAGAGTCCTCTGAAGGGTATTGCCTTAGGCATGGAGCTAAATCAGCCCTACACTAAAGGTTGCTCTAGACATGCCCTAACAAAGCTTAAAAGCAAGACTAGAAAGGACCCAGCCAATTTCCAGTATCTTAACTGCAAGCCAGAAACATACTCCTTAAAGGAAAACAACAAAATCCAGCAGACAGTAATGTAAAATTCATAACATCTGTCATCCAATCAAAAGTTACCAATCATGAAAAGAAGTAGGAAAATATGATCAATAACTAGGAGAAATACATTAATTATGGACACAAACACATTAAGTAATGGAGATGAGGGGATTAACATACATACCAGGCCATTTAAAATAAAAATTTTCAATATGCTTGCACATTCAACAAGGTGGAGGAAACATGAACATGATGGTAAGAGAAAAAGAAGATATAAAAATGCTCAACTAGCCTTCAAAGAGATGAAAACTAGAGTATTTGAAATAAACAAAAAAAGAAAATCATGGGTGGGATTAATGGATGATTAGATCCTGCAGAAGAAAATCTCAGGAAACTTGAAGTGACAGCAGTAGGAATCATCCTAAATGAAGCAGAGCAAGAGAGAGAGAACTAAAACTAATAAGTTGAATCTCACTGAGCTGTGGGACGGTATCCACAGGTCTAACGTACATAGAATTATAGTCCCTGAAGAATGGGAGAAAAGAGAACAGAAAAGTGTTTCAAGCAATAAAGACAACATTTTTCAAATGTGTTGAAAACTAGAATGCCACAGATCAAATAATCTAATTACCTCCAGGCAGAAGAAACAAGGAAAACCCAAACAAGGCATCTCATAATCAAATGCCGATAATAGGTGAGAAGGAGAAAACCTTAAATGAATCTAGAGAAAATGACATATGGCAGAAAAACAATGTAAATGATCACAGATTTATCAGCAGAAACCACAAATTCCATAAGGCAGCGACACTTCTCTAAAGTGCTAAAAGGAAAAAAAAAAATCGTTACAAATAGAGGTACGAAAATAAGCAGACTTCTTGTCAGACTGTATAAGCCAGTAAACAGTGCAGCTGCACCTGTAGAGTCCTGAAAGAAAGAACTATCAACACAGAGTTCTACATCTCGTGAAGATACGATGCAAAGAGCAAGATTAAATGGCCTGTTAACAGACAAATAAATGTTGAGAGAATTCATTATCGGTAGATCTAAAACTATCAAACATGTTAAAGGAAATTCTTCAGACCAAAGGAAAATGAAATCAAAATAAAATCTGGATCTGTACAAAGGAATGAGGTCTGTCAAGAATGGTGAACATAAAATACATTTTTTCTCATTTTTTATATGTTAAGACAACTGAATGTTTACAGCAAAAGTAATAGCAATGTACTGTGGAGTTTAGAATATATATACAAGTGAGAAAGATTTGCAACATATAGAAAAATGACAGAATGATCTGTTTGCAGAATAGAGGAGTAATTCCCATGAATTAATAAGGACAGAATTAAGTTTCTCACAAAAGAGAAAACACAAATGGCCCATGAGCATTTGAAAAGATTCTCATGAGAAATTAATGAGATGCAGCTTAATATCACAGTAAGATCCCACCTAAAATCCACCAATTGGCAAAAATTAGAAAGTTTAAGAACATTGGGTGTGGGTGACAATATAGAAAAAGAGACTCATTGTCTGCTGGTGTAACTACTATGGGGGAAAAATGCACTGTCTAGTAAAATTCTACTCCTATGTATAGTCCGTAGAGAAACTCGAGTATGTACACTGGGATCTATACAAGAATGTGCATCATGACAATCTTTGTAGCACTAAAAACTTAGAAACTTAAGTGTATGCTGACAACTGAATGGATAAATTAATTATGGTATAGTTTTACAATGATGCACTGTACACCAGTTAAAAAAAAACAATTTATGATTACATGCAAAATGTGAATAAATCACAGAACCGTAACATTAAACAAAAATAGCAAGTCAAGTATTGCTTATCATTTATATGATACAATACCAAAAACAGGCCAAACAAAGTAAAATACTGTTGTCTTTCCACTAGATCCTTCAGTGTATTTATCATAGCAAAATTAAAGTCCCTGTCTGATATATCTTACACTTGGCTGTCTTTGCATCTGATTCTATTGACCATCTGATTCTTTTCTCCTCTTGACTGTGGCCCCAAGTTTTTTACCACTTAGCAGAACCCAAACTTTTTTACTGTGTGCCTACTACTGTGCATATAAGAACAGTGGAAAGTGAAGAAATATTTACCTCAGAAAAAGGCATGCCCTATTTCTGTCATCCCACCAGTATAAAGACTGAGTCAATCTGCAGATTAGTTGGGTCTTGGCTTTGTTACAGCTGTACTTATTTAGTCCACCACTGGATTCAAATGACTTGATGGAGGAATCAGGACCTTCCTTTCAGTAGGACCTGAGATCTGAGCCGTCACAAAGCTCTAGAGATCTTTGCACTCTATAGCCTAGCTTCCACCTCTTTGAATGTGGGATGTGTCTCTTTGCTTTACAGCTTGTGAAAGCCAGTTTTGGGGAGTCTAAAGAGTTCCCTTTGCTCACTAGGGCTGTTATTGGCCTTCTGTATCCCAGGAAATTTCTTGTCTTAGCCTTGGGAGGGCCGAGATAATGCATTCAATGCAGGCCTTAAAAGTCTTGGAAGAGATTTCACTCTCTTGCCCTGCTCGCAGCCTTCAGCAGGTGCTACCATGCTCTCAAGGAAGGCCTGGAGATCCTCGGAGGCATTTCTCCTCATTCTCCTGCCCTGACTGCAGCCTTCAGTGTTTTACCCCACGACTCAGTGAAGCCTGTGGGAATGAGGTGGTAGGTAGGCGGAGGGAGACTTGCTCTGGGTCTGGACTCCTTGAGATCCTAATCTGTCCCACCAGCTCACATGCAGCTGCTAAAAGGTTGTTGAAAGTTTGGCTGTTTTTATGTCACTAGGTTCTGTGACAGACTTCTCCTCCCACTGTGCATTAGACATTAAAGTAGCCACAGATCTCTCTTCTTTCCTGGGAATGGTTAATTACTTTCTGGATTTTAGTTCATTTAGCTTTCTTACATCTTCAGTACTCTGATTAGTTTTAAATACCAAAATTGTGTAAGTTATCTGGACTGTTCTCATTGTTAGGAATGACAAATTTGTGACTTACTAAACTGTAAGTGGAAGCAAAAGATGAAATTTGAGTTTTAAAAAGATTCACAAACAAGTCTTTTAAAAATTGTCTGTTTTTTTACGAAATTAAAAAGTATTGCATATTCATTATTAAAACTCATATTATATGAAAATGACAAAAATCTCAGATACATAAATATTGAAAGTCCCTTAGTGCCACCCTCCAGACTAATCACAGGTAAGAGTTTGTGGTAGTATTACTCTAAATAGCAAACACAATTTGTAATCTCAAAAACAATCTGATTCACCAAGACTGATTTTAAACACAACTGTGTATGTTGCTTGAGGTGGGTTAACACTATTCATTTCTACATGCAATTAGAATAGATGGTGTCTCCAAATAAAATTACTGTCCTGAAAATTTATGAACAGCATGCAACAACTTTCCTCTTCTCTTTTCTCAACAAGTCTTGACCCTAGCCTAATCTTATGATAACAAAATTTCATTGTAGCAAAATAACCTTAGCTACATTTTGACTGAAGATCTACACAGATCAGAGAGAAACAGATTGGCTGAATGAAACTATAATCAAATTAACATGTAGGCTTGATAGATGCTGTGTTGAGAGAATCTCTAGAAGTTAATACCATTGGGCTGTTTTGTCAATGCAGAGATTGGCAGGTATTATTAGTCAGAGTTCTCTAGAGAAATAAAACCAATAGGAAATACATATGTAGGAATTGGCTTATGTTGTTCCGGAGGTCAGTAAGTCACACAATTTGCTATTTGTAAGCTAGAGACCCAGGAAAGGTGGTGGTGTAATTCACTCTGAGTTTGAAGGCCTGAGCGCAGGGGAGCTGATAATGTAAATCCCCATGGAGGCCAAAGGGCTGAAAAGAACAGCAGGAACGGGGGCTGCTGGTGTAAGTCCCAGAGTCCAAAGGCCATAGAATAGGAGCTCCAATGTTCTAGGACAGGAGATGATGGGTGTCCCAGCACAAGAAGAGAGAGAATTTGCCCTTTCTCTGCCTTTTTGTTCTACTCAGGTCCTAAAAGGATTGGATGATGCCTAACCACATTGGTGAGGGTGGATCTTCTTTATTTAGCCTAATGATTCAAATGTTAATCTCTTCCAGAAACACCCTCACAGACACGCCTCAAAATGTTTACCAGTTATTTGGGCATGCGTTAGCCCAGTCAAAATGACACATAAAACAGCATGACTGAGGCTGAGAAAAGAGAGAGCCATTCACTTATCTGAAAAAAATTGTGGATATAAAAATATCATCTTTGCTTTGTTCATTTTTGTTGATAACTTGAACATTAGGTTTATGAACCTATTTAAAGATAACAATTTTTTTTCCTGAGGAATTCAAATGAATAATAAGTGTAGTATATTTCAGGAACTCTAAGAAAAATTAGAAACACTCAATACTCATGATTAAAAAGGATACTTTGTGGCTGTGTGATGGTGTGCCCCAATAGACATTTCAGGTTTGGTGACCCAGAAGTTATAAAGGCACACTGTTTTTCTTAAGGAAGAAGTATAGCCCCAATAGACTGTCTCAGTTCAAGTCTATTTCATTGCTTATTCCATTGAATTGTACAGCAAACCTTTACAGCTTAAGTTACTCAATCACTCAACAAACATGTATAGACCACCTGTTATATGCTAGGTGCTGTGCTAAGTGCTGCAGGTATTAGGATAGGAAAGTGAGCAAAATCAAATACAATTCTTGCCCTTGTGTTGTCTATACATTGCTTGGGAAGATAGATACTGTTCCAACAATCACAATAAATAATGTAAAATTACAAGTGGAGATACGTGCTCTCCTTCTAAGGAATGTGTTTTATAAAAGCATATAACAAGAGAATCTGACCTAGACTGAGGTAGTCAGAAAGGGTTTCTTTGAATCTGAGATCTACAGCATGAATGAGGATTAACTAAATGAGTGGAAGAGGTCTGGTTTAGATGAAGTGAACAGCATGTGCAAAGGCCACGTGCCAAGCATCGCTTTAGGGACTTCAGACTAGTAGAGCTAAGTGGCATAAATTGAGGGAGATGGCGGTTGGAGATGGGGCAGAGAGGCATGTAGAGGTTTGACTATGTAGAGCTTTAAGAGATTGAAATGTTCTAGTCTTTATCCTAAGAGAAACAAGAAGTAATTAGAGGGAATTTGGGGAGGGGTGGGGTAAGGAAGCTGGAGAGTGACTTACCAGGAATAACATTTTGAAAATACCACCCTATTTGCAATATGGGGTAAGTCTAGAAGGCACCAGCATGAATATAGGAAGACAGCCAGTAGATTTTGCCAGTAGACTTGGTGGGAGGAACAGTCTTCATACCAAAATCTTGTGAGTAAAGAATGAGAGAAATGAGCTATGATTTGAGACATTTAAGAGGTAAAATTGACAGAACTTGATGACAGATTTGAATTGGGGGAGGTAAGGAAGAAGGAAACATCACAGATCACTTTTAGAATTTGATTGGATGGTGAGGACTGTATGAGTCCTTAGCAGAAGATCATGAATTTAATCTCAGGTATTTTAAGTATGTTAAGTTTTTAAATGAGTTGTCAAATAAGCAATTGTATTTAGAGGTCTGGAGTTTAGAGGGAATGTTCGGACTAAATACATAGTAGTAAGATAGATATCTAAAGTATGATGATGGAAGAAGTTAGGGGAAAAATTATAGAGTGAAAAGATAAAAAAACAAAACAAGACAAAACTATGGCATATTTAGTTTTCCAAAAGTGCAATGTGTCTCCCTCCTGACATGATGCCCTGAGAAGGACACAACATCACTTCTGTGAAATATCTCCCCATAAAGGTTTACCTGATTCTAATCATAAAGAAACATGAGACAATCAAAATTAAGGAATATTCCACAAAATAATATTTTTTGAAGAGTCAAGGTCAAGAAAATGAAAGGAAGCCTGAAGAATTGTTCCAGATTAAATGAGTCTAACATAACAACTAAATGCAATGAATGATGCTAAATTGGATCTTAGAGCTCTTGTAATGGTACAAGGAAAAGTGTTAGGTGATAAAGCCTCTTGGCATAAACAGCCAATCATTTACCACTTGATTATAAGTGACAAAAAGGCAGGAACCATGTCAGACTTACTCATTACTATACACTCAGTGACTATGGGCCAAAATGCTTCACATACATAGGTAGTTAAGAAATATTTTCTAAAATAAGGAATACATAAATAGTGTATTCTTGGTGGATTTTTAGATATTTTAGTTGCCATTCTCATTTTCTGAATTTGGTTGGTTTTTCAGCCACTTACCATTTCCATTTGCTGAACTTCTTGGTTCCTACAGAATAATAAGTAGTGAGAGGGTGTATTGACTGTTGCTAATCCTCCTACTGTCCCCTGCTTCCTCTCCCCTAATGACTAAGCCAATGACTTTCATGCCCATAGTCACCCCACGGACATATCATAAGATTGAGAAATTTAATATAGCTCACAACCAGGAGAAAGGGCACTATCTCAGAAAAAGCTGGTTTTTTTCTCATTGAGCCACTAGAGCTACCATCACTCCAAATCCCAATAGGCTTTCAGAACCTTAACCTGGAGGACTGCATAATAATTCTTTTGTTAAAATAAGCTAGTTGATACCTGATAAGGACTATTGTTTCCTATAGGTAGTGGGACCATTTTGATTAATCTGAGTATCCCCCACCAGCACTGAACACAAGTATCTCATACCTGAAGAATCTTGATTATAAACACACACACACACACCCCAACACACACAGAATACATTTGCTGTCCATGCACCACACTTCACAATAAAGACATTAATTGATCTCGTAAGCTTCCTATCTGCAAAACAGAAGATGGTTGGAGTTGACTAGTAGAAACCTCCATTATGTTTTATTTAATTGTGCTACAGGAAACGGGTCTGTACCTCCAACTGAACAGACAATTTATGGTTCATTAAATTCCCCTCTCATTTTTGCACTTCAGGTACTTCAGTTAGATGGCAGCTCTATTTTGAATGGTTCATTCAAGCGTGACAAGATGCCAGTGAGTATCTGAAGAAGCAATAGAATTAAAAGCACCCTTTACATCTGGAAGACACTACCTCTCACTTCTTATAATGCTCAATTGAACCCTGCAGCTCATAAATACTCATAAGTGTGAAAAAAATATCTTAGATAAATGAGCAGACATCACAGAATTCCTTGATGGGTGGCTCAACTAATGCTTCAAAATTAGAAATTTATTTTTACAGAAGTGAAATGTTTGCCTCATCTGGCACAGTTGGGGACTAAGTGGCTATTTATTTATTTTTAATTACAGTATGTATAGAATATTAACCCTTTGGTGATTAACTATGACCCACCAAAATGTAAAGCTTGTAAGATGTAAAGCTTAAGACTTTTCATTTTCTGAAATCGAATGATATATTATATATTTGAATATTTTCTTTGGAATAAGTTTAATTTCATGCCAAATATGACCTATGTTTTTACATTTATATGTATATATGAATACACACACACACACACATATATATATATACACATATACTTAAATTTACACAAATAAGGAGGGTTTAAATATGTGGGGATGATTTTACGTAAGCTCCTTTACCATTATCATAATTTCATAGAGAATCAGATAATCTATAATTTCATTGGTGAATAGCTGAGAATCTTAAATCTTTTTCTCTTTGAAGTTAACTAAATACTAAAAATATTACTGCCTTCTTTTAGAGTACTTACAGTATTTTTAAGTTGTTTGTTTTCATAAGCCAACAAAGTCATATAAAATAATTCTTCCAACTCTTATCATTTCAGTGGACGTAATCATTAACTAAAATGTAGCCTTGATGACTGGACATTCGTACTCCTTAAAAAGAAAGTTCTCATTTTCTCTGGGGTTTCTTCATGATTTTGCATATTGTGTGATCAAATACCTTCCCCAATTTATTCTCTAACTTGCTGACATCCAGATTCCTTGGAAACTGAGCTAGTAGCTATGACACTCTTTGTTTTTATATTTTCTCTTTCAAGATGGAAACTAGGGGCTTTAAAAAGCAGTTGAATCACATTTCTTGGTAGCACAGGTTAATTCCAGAAGAAGCTCAGTGGAAATATAGAGACTTTCAGAGAAAAGATGGAAAAACACAGAGAAGCCAACTGAGATGGATATCAGTGATGCTCACGAGTTGAACCCTAGCTGATGGAAATGATTCAGCAAGCAACCTTAAATTTAATTTTCCTCTATGGGGAGGAAAACAGTTTTTTAAATTTTTTAAAAAGATTTTATTTATTTACTTGAGAGAGAGCATGACAGAGAGCGACAGCACAAGTGGGGGGAGGGGAAGAGGGAGAAGCAGACCCCCCGCTGAGCAGGGAGCCCGATGTGGGACTCGATCCCAAGACCCTGGGATCATGACCCGAGCCGAAGGCAGACGCTTAACCCACTGAGCCACCCAGGCTCCCAAAACATTTTTTTTTTAAATGACAATTTATTCATGTGTCTGTTAGCCATTTGTATGTCTTCTTTGGAGAAGTGTCTGTTCATGTCTTCTGCCCGTTTTTTGACTTATTTGTTTTTTGGGTGTTGAGTTTGAGAAGTTCTTTACAGATCTCGGATACCAGCCCTTTATCTGTAGTATCATTTGCAAATATCTTCTCCCATTCTGTGGGTTGCCTCTTTGTTTTGCTGACTGTTTCCTTTGCTGTGCAGAAGCTTTTTATCTTGATGAAGTCCCAAAAGTTCATTTTTGCTTTTGTTTCACTAGCCTTTGGAGATGTATCTTGAAAGAAGTTGCTGTGGCTGATGTCTAAGAGGTTACTGCCTATGCTCTCCTCTAGGATTTTGAGGGATTCCTGTCTCACATTGAGGTCTTTCATCCATTTTGAGTTTAACTTTGTGTATGGTGTTAGAGAATGGTCGAGTTTCATTCTTCTGTATATAGCTGTTCAATTTTCCCAGCACCATTTATTGAAGAGACTGTCTTTTTTCCATTGCATATTTTTTCCTGCTTTGTCGAAGATTATTTGACCATAGAGTTGAGTGTCCATATCTGGGCTCTCTATTCTGTTCCATTGGTCTATATGTCTGTTTTTGTGCCAGTACCATGCTGTCTTGGCAATCACAGCTTTGTAATATAGCTTGAAATTGGGCAACGTGATGCCCCCGGCTTTTTCTTTTTCAACATTTCCTTGGCGATTCAGAGTCTTTTCTGATTCCATACAAATTTTAGGATTGTTTGTTCCAGCACTTTGAAAAATGTCATTGGAATTTTGATCGGGATGGCATTGAAGGTATAGATTGCTCTGGGTTGCATAGACATTTTAACAATGTTTATTCTTCTGATCCATGAGCACGGAATGTTTTTCCATCTTTTTGTGTCTTCTTCAATTTCTTTCATGAGTGTTCTATAGTTCCTAGAGTATAGATCCTTTACCTCTTTGGTTAGGGTTAGGCATCAGGGAAATTCAAATCAAAACCACATTGAGACACCACCTTACACCAGTTAGAATGGCAAAAATTGACAAGGCAAAAAAAACAAATGTTGGAGAGGTTGTGGAGAAAGGGGAACCCTCTTACACTGTTGGTGGGAATGCAAGTTGGTACAGCCGCTTTGGAAAGCAGTGTGGAGGTGCCCCCAAAAATTAAAAATAGAGCTACCCTATGACCCAGCAATTGCACAACTGGGTATTTACCCCAAAGACACAGAGGTAGTGAAAAGAAGGGCCATATGCACCCCAGTGTTCATAGCAGCAATGTCCGCAACAGCCAAACTGTGGAAAGAGCCGAGATGCCCTTCAACAGATGAATGGATAAAGAAGATGTGGTCCATATATACAATGGAATATTACTCAGCCATCAGAAAGGATGAATACCCAACTTTTACATCAACATGGATGGGACTGGAGGAGATTATGCTAAGTGAAATAAGTCAAGCAGAGAAAGTCAATTATCATATGGTTTCACTTATTTGTGGAACATAAGGAATAACATGGAGGACATTAGGAGAAGGAAGGGAAAAATGAAGGAGGGGAGATCGGAGGGAGAAACGAACCATGAGAGACTATGGACTCTGAGAAACAAACTGAGGGTTTTAGAGGGGAGGGGGGTGGGGGGATGGGTTAGCCCAGTGATGGGTATTAAGGAGGGCATGTACTGCATGGAGCACTGGGTGTTATACGAAAACAATGAATCGTGGATCACTACATCAAAAACTAATGATGTACTGTATGGTGACTAACATAACATAATAAAATTAAATTTAAAAAATAAACGACAATTTAGTTTATGTACTCTCTCTCACGCGTGAGGCCACTGAACTGCAGTTTTGGTTTCACCAGGTCTCCTCTGGCTCACAGGAACCACTGCTCTCCTCCTTCCTGCCCCACACATACTTTCCTCAAACATTCTTTTTTTTTTTTTTTTTTTTTGCAAAAAGCAAAGAAAACCTCTGCTCTCCATTTTTGCTTTTCCTCCCACACATTGCTGTTAACCATTCCCCAAACATAGATGGAAGACAGGATTAGAATCTTCAACTGGTGCTTTTTTATAAGATCTCTTCTCTTTAAATATTGTGATTCATTCTTCTGAAGAAAAATTGTACCTTTTCGGGGTTTTTCCTCTCACCAGTAATTGGCTATTTTTGAAACTTGCCATTTTGGCAGTAATACTCTCCAGTGATAAAGTACACATTGATGGAACAGCCAAGTGTACAGTTAGAAAAACTCGCAATTTATGTTTCTCTCATGTAGCCCCTCCTAAGTAAAGAAAAAAAGGGTCAAAGATGTAAAGAAACAAAAAGCAAACCCACCAATAATCTCTGACTGAAGGAAGGAAGCATACGTGAAGAGGAACGAAACAATTTCTTCTGTTCTTAATCATGCACAATTTCCCTGCTTTGCCACTGAGCCAAGAAAGGTGAGGCCAGTGTGCTCTCAGGTATGGGATTATTTCAGACTCCAGTTTGGCCTTATGCACGCAGGCATGCAGTAAGGACACTGAAAATTCATAATGCCTCTTGAACATCAAGAAGAGGGGCACCTGGGTGGCTCAGTTGGTTAAGCGTGTGCCTTCGGCTCAGGTCATGATCCCAGGGTCCTAGGATCGAGTCCCACATCAGGCTCCCTGCTCGGCGGGGAGTCTGCTTCTCCCTCTGCCTACCGCTCCCCCTGCTTGTGCTCTCTCTCTCTCTGACTGACAAATAAATAAATCTTAAAAAAAAAGAAAAGAAAATCAAGAAGACTGTTCTTCACCGTGTGTGTGTGTATGTGTGGCGGGAGTGGCTTTCCCTTTGTCACAAGAGCAACTCTTTCCAACGTGAGATCATACAAAAATTTATCTAGCATGATTACAAATTGATATAAGGCTTTTACTTAAAAAAGAAAAATGTTAATGTAGAGGAAGAAGGACATGGTTGAGAGATTACCCAGAAACTAAAAATTTACAAGAACCTCACACTTTGGATCTGTCACTGTTAACCTCACCTACCTTTATTTTTTTTTTTTTAATTTTATTATGTTATGTTAGTCACCATACAATACATCATTAGTTTTTGATGTGGTGATCCACGATCCATTGTTTTCATATAACACCCAGTGCTCCATGCAGTAAGTGCCCTCCTTAATACCCATCACTGGGCTAACCCATCCCCCCTCCCCCTCCCCTCTAAAACCCTGTTTGTTTCTCAGAGTCTGTACTCGCTCATGGTTCATCTCTCCCTCCAATTCCCACCCCCATTTTTCCCTTCCTTCTCCTAATGTCCTCCATGTTATTCCTTATGTTCCACAAATAAGTGAAACCATATGATAATTGACTTTCTCTGCTTGACTTATTTCACTTAGCATAATCTCCTCCAGTCCCATCCATGTTGATGTAAAAGTTGGGTATTCATCCTTTCTGATGGCTGAGTAATATTCCATTGTATATATGGACCACATCTTCTTTATCCATTCATCTGTTGAAGGGCATCTCGGCTCTTTCCACAGTTTGGCTGTTGCGGACATTGCTGCTATGAACACTGGGGTGCATATGGCCCTTCTTTTCACTACCTCTGTGTCTTTGGGGTAAATACCCAGTTGTGCAATTGCTGGGTCATAGGGTAGCTCTATTTTTAATTTTTGGGGGCACCTCCACACTGCTTTCCAAAGCGGCTGTACCAACTTGCATTCCCACCAACAGTGTAAGAGGGTTCCCCTTTCTCCACAACCTCTCCAACATTTGTTTTTTTTGCCTTGTCAATTTTTGCCATTCTAACTGGTGTAAGGTGGTATCTCAGTGTGGTTTTGATTTGGATTTCTCTGATGGCTAATGATGATGAACATTTTTTCATGTGTCTGTTAGCCATTTGTATGTCATCTTCAGAGAAGTGTCTTTTCATATCTTCTGCCCAATTTTTGACTTGATTATTTGTTTTTTTGGGTGTTGAGTTTGAGAAGTTCTTTATAGATCATGGATACCAGCTCTTCATCTGTAGTGTCATTTGCAAATATCTTCTCCCATTCTGTGGGTTGCCTCTTTGTTTTGTTGACTGTTTCCTTTGCTGTGCAGAAGCTTTTTATCTTGATGAAGTCCCAAAAGTTCATTTTTGCTTTTGTTTCACTAGCCTTTGGAGATGTATCTTGAAAGAAGTTGCTGTGGCCAATGTCAAAGAGGTTACTGCCTATGTTCTCCTCTAGGATTTTGATGGATTCCTGTCTCACATTGAGGTCTTTCATCCACTTTGAGTTTATCTTTGTGAATGGTGTTAGAGAATGGTCGAGTTTCATTCTTCTGCATGTGGCTGTCCAATTTTTCCAGCACCATTTATTGAAGAGACTGTCTTTTTTCCACTGCATGTTTTTTCCTGCTTTGTCGAAGATTATTTGACCATAGAGTTGAGTGTCCATATCTGGGTTCTCTATTCTGTTCCATTGGTCTATATGTCTGTTTTTGTGCCAGTATCATGCTGTCTTAGTGATCACAGCTTTGTAATATAGCTTGAAATAGGGCAACGTGATGCCCCCAGCTTTGTTTTTCTTTTTCAACATCTCCTTGGCGATTCGGGGTCTTTTCTGATTCCATACAAATTTTAGGATTGTTTGTTCCAGCACTTTGAAAAATGTCATTGGAATTTTGATCGGGATGGCATTGAAGGTATAGATTGCTCTGGGTCGCATAGACATTTTAACAATGTTTATTCTTCCGATCCATGAGCATGGAATATTTTTCCATCTTTTTGTGTCTTCTTCAATTTCTTTCATGAGTGTTTTGTAGTTCCTAGAGTATAGATCCTTTACCTCTTTGGTTAGGTTTATTCCGAGGTATCTTACGGTTTTTGGTGCTATTGTAAATGGAATCGTTTCTCTAATTTCTCTTTCTACAGTTGCGTTGTTAGTGTATAAGAAAGCAACTGATTTCTGTGCATTGATTTTGTATCCTGCCACATTACTGAATTGCTGGATGGGTTCTAGAAATTTGGGGGTGGAGTCTTTTGGGTTTTCCACATAAAGTATCATGTTGTCTGCGAAAAGAGAGAGTTTGATTTCTCCTTTGCCAATCTGAATACCTTTTATTTCTTTTTGTTGTCTGATTGCTGTTGCTAGGACTTCTAGTACTATGCTGAACAATAGTGGTGAGAGTGGGCATCCTTGACGTGTTCCTGATCTTAAGGGAAAGGCTCTCAGCTTTTCCCCATTGAGGATGATATTTGCTGTGGGTTTTTCATAGATGGATTTTATGAACTTGAGGAATGTTCCCTCTATCCCTATACTCTGAAGAGTTTTAATCAGGAAAGGATGTTGTATTTTGTCGAATGCTTTTTCTGCATCAATTGAGAGGACCATATGGTTCTTCTCCCTCCTCTTATTAATGTGTTCTATCACATTGATTGATTTGCAAATGTTGAACCACCCTTGCATCCCGGGGATAAATGCCACTTGGTCGTGGCGGATGATCCTTTTAATGTATCTTTGGATCCTATTAGCTAGGATTTTGTTGAGGATTTTGGAATCCATATTCATCAGGGATATTGGTCTGAAATTCTCCTTTTTGATGGGGTCTTTGCCTGGTTTGGGGATTAAGGTAATGCTGGCCTCATAGAATGAGTTTGGAAGTTTTCCTTCTGTTTCTACTTTTTGAAACAGCTTCAGTAGAATAGGTATTATTTCTTCTTTGAATGTTTGGTAGAATTCCCCAGGGAATCCATCAGGCCCTGGACTCTTGTTTTTTGGGAGGTTCTGCTTCAATCTCGTTACTGGTTATTGGCCTATTCAGGTTGTCAATGTCGTCCTGTTTCAGTCTTGGCAGCTTATAGGTTTCCAGGAAGGCCTCCATTTCATCCAGATTGCTCAGTTTATTGGCATATAGTTGTTGATAATAATTTCTAATAATTGTTTCTATTTCCTTGGTGTTAGTCGTGATCTCTCCCCTTTCATTCATAATTTTATTAATTTGGGTCCTTTCTCTTTTCTTTTGGATAAGTCTGGCCAGTGGTTTATCGATCTTATTAATTCTTTCAAAGAACCAACTTCTAGTTTCGTTGATCTGATCTACTGTGTTTCTGGTTTCTAATTCATTGATTTCTGCTCTAATTTTAATTATTTCTCTTCTAATGCGTAGCTTAGGCGTCGTTTGTTGCTTTTTCTCTAGTTCTTTAAGGTGTAGAGTTAGTTGGTGAATTCGGGATTTTTCTATTTTTTTGAGTGAGGCTTGGATGGCTATGTATTTCCCCCTCAGGACCGCCTTTGCAGTATCCCACAGGTTTTGGACCAATGTGTTTTCATTCTTATCGATTTCCATGAATTGTTTAAGTTCTTCTTTGATTTCTTGGTTGACCCAAACATTCTTGAGCAGAGTGGTCTTTAGCTTCCAAGTGTTTGAATTTCTGCCAAATTTTTTCTTGTGATTGAGTTCCAGTTTTAGAGCATTGTGGTCTGAGAATATGCAGGGAATAATCTCAATCTTTTGGTATCAGTTGAGACCTGATTTGTGACCCAGTATATGGTCTATTCTGGAGAAAGTTCCATGTGTGCTCGAGAAGAATGAGTATTCTGTTGTTTTAGGGTAGAATGTTCTATAAATATCTATGAGGTCCATCTGGCCCAATGTATCATTCAAAGCTCTTGTTTCCTTGTTGATTTTCTGCTTAGATGATCTGTCCATTGCTGAGAGTGGAGTATTGAGGTCTCCTACAATTAACGTATTGTTATCAATATGACTCTTTATTTTGGTTAACGGTTGGCTTATGTAGATGGCTGCTCCCATGTTGGGGGCATAGATATTTACAATTGTTAGATCTTCTTGTTGGATAGACCCTTTAAGAATGATATAGTGTCCTTCTGTGTCTCTTATTACAGACTTTAGTTTAAAATCTAATTTGTCTGCTGTAAGAATTGCTACCCCAGCTTTCTTTTGAGGTCCGCTGGCATGGAAGATGGATCTCCATCCCTTCACTTTCAGTCTGGATGTATCTTCAGGTTCAAAATGAGTCTCTTGTAGACAGCATATGGATGGGTCCTGTCTTTTTATCCAATCTGCAACCTTGTGCTGTTTTATGGGAGCGTTTAGGCCATTCACGTTGAGTGTGATTATTGGAAGATATGCATTAATTGTCATCATGTTGCCTGTGAAGACGTTGTTTTTATAGATTGCCCCTGTGTATTTCTGTTGTATATCACTCTTGGGGGTCTTTCTCCTTTTATAGAACCCCCCTTAATATTTCTTGCAGGGCCGGCTTAGTGGTCACATATTCTTTCAACTTCTGCCGGTCGTGGAAGCTCTGCATCTCTCCATCCATTCTAAATGAAAGCCTTGCCAGATAAAGAATTCTTGGCTGCATGTTCTTCTCATTTAGTACGCTGAATATGTCTTGCCAGGCCTTTCTGGCTTGCCAGGTCTCTGTGGATAGGTCTGACGTTATTCTGATGTTCCTCCCTCTGTACGTAAGGAATCTCTTCCCCCTAACTGCCCTTAAGATGGTTTCCTTGGTTCTAAGATTTGCAAGTTTCACTATTACATGCCGGGGTGTTGGCCTGTTTTCCTTGATCTTAGGAGGGGTCCTCTCTGCTTCTAGGACTTGAATTTTGTTTCATTCCCCAGATTAGGGAAGTTCTCAGCTACGATTTGCTCAAATACATCTTCTAGTCCTTGCTCTCTCTCCACTCCCTCCGGGATTCCAATTATTCTGACATTGGAACGCTTCATGGTGTCACTTATTTCTCTGGTTCTATTTTCATGGATTCTGAGTTGTTTTTCCCTGGCCTCCTCTTTTCCCTTTTTATCTATTATATTGTCTTCCAGGTCGCTTATTCGCTCTTCTGCCTCAGTTACCCTAGCTGTTAGATTATCTAGATTGGATTGGATCTCATTGATAGCATTTTTTTTTATTTTTATTTTTTAAAGATTTTATTTATTTATTTGACAGAGAGAGACACAGTGAGAGAGGGAACACAAGCAGGGGGAGTGGGAGAGGGAGAAGCAGGCTTCCCGCGGAGCAGGGAGCCTGATGCGGGGCTCGATCCCAGGACCCTGGGATCATGACCTGAGCCGAAGGCAGATGCTCAACGCACTGAGCCACCCAGGCGCCCCTCATTGATAGCATTTTTAAGTTCTGCCAACTCACCTTTTATTTCTGCCCTTAGAGACTCTATGTTGCCATTAATTGATTTCTCCATTCTAGCCATTGTCTTCACAATTGCTAGCCTGAATTCCATCTCTGACATCTTGGTTATATCTGCATCCATTTGTAAATCTGCAGCATAAGTCATAATCTCTGAGTCTTTTCTATTTTGGGGGCTCCTCCTCCTAGTCATTCTGTTGATGGGTGTTTGAGGGAATGTATAGAGTCCAAATTATTGACCAGAACCCAAGCAAGATGCACCTATTTTCTTGGGACCTTAGGGTTGCTGGCCTCTTGTTTTCCCAGCCTGTCTTCTGCAGGAGGGGCCTGCCGTGCTGTTACTCAGGCAACCCTGTTTGGGCGGAGTTGCCCTGCGCCCCTGTGGCGGGGGATGGGCTCAGTGGGAATCAGTCTTTGGGGCTTTTGTTCTCTGGCGGCTTTCCCTGGTGGCTTTCCGCGTCTCTTCCGCGAGTCAGAGCAGAAGAGACCGTTTCCAGCCCTCTGCCTCAGAGCAGAGAGATCGCAGTCTGTTCTTCAGTGAGCTCTCCAGGCCACACTGTCTCCGTTTCTGTCTGTGCTGCTATAAACTGCAGTGTCCTGGGTTGTGCGCCCCTCCACAGCGCTCCCAGGCCTGCCTCCAGGTTGGAGCACGTCTCTGCCCTTTGTGCTTCTAAAACCGCCAGCTTCTCCCAGTTCTCACTAGCACGACCCCGCCGCTCCAGGATTCCATCCCAGGGGCTGCAGTTCGCAGGCGTGACCCCGCTGCTCCGGGTTTCCACCCCGGGGGCTGCCCTAGAGTCCTTTCCCTGACACTACCGTCTGCAAGTCTGTGCCCGTCCGCAGTGCGCGAGGCTGTCGCTCACCGGTGGTGTAGGATCCCCACGGCCAGGCACCCTCCCGCTGCCGTTTATCCTCCAATATCTGCCTGTGGAATCACGGCTCCCCGCTTCGTACCTCAAAACCAACTGCCTGCGATATTCCGTTTGTAGAGATCCAGATCTTCTCACATCTCAGGCTGGTTTCGTGGGTACTCAGAGTGGTCTGGTAGATATCCAGCTCAATTCCGGGGACCAGTTGAAATAGGGTCCCCTACTCCTCTGTCATCTTTCCCCCCTCCCTCACCTGCCTTTATAAATTATGTTTCCTTAGAATCAACTGTAGGTTCACTTCTACTACTAATATTTTTCATTATATAGAAAGATCTATATAGAGATATATATGTTGATATATATGGAATTCAATATAGGATAAGAATTCTACATATATGTAATAGAGATCTCTATATAACCATATATGCTTTAGAGATATCCACACAACTATATCTATATATATCTAGAGAGAGGAGGGAATCAATAAACCAAGTTTCACAGGATATGGATTCTAACTAATTTATTCTTGAACTAGCTTTCTATACACATACATGTGTATGAGCACATACATGTACCCTGTATTAGTGCCATTGTTTACGAAATGTTTTTGGATTTCCTTCTCGCAGGCACAAGGTAGGACAGCACTTCTCTGCCCCTTTGAAGCAAGATGAGGCCATGTGACTTGCTTGGCCAGTAAAATATAAGCAGAAGTGGTATGTTTCACACCAAGGTGGAAATTTTGAGAGCCAGTGTTCATCTCATCACACTCCCTTTCTGTTACTGTGGTGACCATGAAAGCACATAATGTCATGAAGTCTCTGTCAGCTTGGGTTTCTGAGTGATCTGGATAAGCAGAGCCTCCTGACAGCCTGTGTTGGGCATGTGGTATCACCCAAGAAAGACATTTGTGTTGGCAAAACCACTGAGATATGGACTTTGTTACTGCAACATAATCTAGTCCAGGAGTTGGCATAATTTTTCTGTAAAAGGCCAGATAGTAAATACTCCTTTTTTTTTTTTTTTTAACAAACTTTTAAAAAATTCTTAATTTCCAGACTGTATAAAAAGAAGCTGCAGACTAGATTTGGCTTGTGGGCCTTAGTTTTCCAATGCCCTAACCTAGCCTGTGCTAAGTGTAGAAGGCATTTATCCTCTCTCTGCATCACTTTCTTCAGCTGCGAAATAGAATACAACTGTCCTAATTATCCTTTCAGAGTTTCCCTGAGATTAAAAAAGAAGTCATGATGAAATTATTTAGGAAAAAAGTAATGTTATACGCTGTGCAAAGTGTTATTTCAATTTAAATAATGATACAAAGCAATACTTCCAAACAAACACAGTTAAAAAGAAACATATTTTCGAGAAACCATAAGAGACTCTTAATCTCAGGAAACAAACTGAGGGTTGCTCGAGTGGAGGGGGATGGAAGAGATGGGGTGGCTGGGTGATGGACATTGGGGAGGGTATGTGCTATGGTGAGCGCCGTGAATTGTGTAAGACCGATGAATCACAGACCTGTACCCCTGAAACAAATAATACATTATATGTTAATTTAAAAAATAAAAAAAAGAAATTTTCTACCCTGAATTCTATTTATTCATGAAGATACCCTATTTCATTTCGTTTTGTTTTTAGATATCCTATTTCAAATGAAGCTTGGCCATGCCATAGCCCAACACTTAAAAAGGTGTGCTTTGTAGATCACTGATCCTTTAAGATGCCACACACACGCACGCGCGCATGCGCGCACGCGCGCACGGTTCTTTGGATGAATAAATTGAGGCAAATCTACGTACTCTTTAACATAATATCTATCAATATCCAGTGGAATCTCTCTTCAGCCCAAGACACTTTGAGCAGCCTTGCATGGGCTCTTCCTGGGTACTGAGCTCCTTGAAGTTAAGCCATTGCTAGCTTAACTGGTCAAAGTCAACTTAATCCTGCTTCCTCAAGATCTGCATTTGGTCAGCTTTATGACCTGGCTCTTGGTTTACAACATCTCCGGACAATGCATGTGGCATGCTTGGGCTTGGGCTTGGACAGCAGTTTTTGGCAATGGTAAAGATTAATTTCATGCAAAGGTATGGATCTGCAACAAATGCAAGTTCCCTTGGCTTTAAAAAGAAACACTCAAGAAATAGCACTATATGAGAAAGGCAGAGGGAATATTGTTGGTTATTTGAGTTTTTACCCGTCTAGACCAAGTGGTCTGTAAGAATCAAGAGAATTTGCAGTAGCACTCTATAAAGAATGTCAGGCTTTTAAAAGCAACAAATAGAGCCCTACAGAGACCTGGTCATCTATGAGGGACATTACGTTATATTGGATTGCTTCACTCTCATGTGGGATAATCATCTTGATTTGCTATGTTATCCAAACCTAATTCAGTATGCACCCCTAGAACGAGGAACAAATGTTTCCCATTTAGAACTGCATTAGAATGTTTTAAATCAGCAAATCCAAGACAGAGGGAATCATGAGACAATAAAGAAATTAAAAGCTAAATTAAATAGCTTCAGATATATATCTATATATTTATATTACATATATTTTTTTCATATATATCTACACATAATTTTATTATGTGCCTGGAAAGAAACTTGAGGAACATGTTAACTATGCCAGAATAGATATTTCTACTTCAGTTTACATGGAATTATAGAATGTTATACTCATTATGATTTTGGTGATTTTCTACAAGATATAATGGGGAAAAAAGTGACAGAGTATCTTTAAGGTGAGAAGTAATGGTCTATCCCATGAATAGAAATTGTCTCCAACTGAAACGTTCTAGAGTTCTTCATGCATCCCCATCCTTTCTGCCCTGAATCACCTAAGTCAAAGTGGCAGAGTAATAGCACCACTGGAAACTGGAGTCAAAAGACCTGATCTCAAGTAAGAATTTTCCAACAAATAACAGTGTGAGTTGAGGAAAGTTACTTAACCACTCTGAACCTTTACTTATTGACCTAGAAAATGTGGTTAATGGTATCTTTCTCCCTGTACCTGATGCGAAGATATTTTTAATGTTTATGAAAACTTCTACATTATGTGCTTAATAAATGTAGATAGGAATCTGGATCAGTCATATGTTTGAACCAAATTATCAGTAATTTAAAATACACAGATTAATTGCCACTTTAAAACCAGGACTATAGGACAGGTGCTAAGGGGTGAAAATGTGTTTCCTGGTCATGCTTGAGCTGCAAATTAACAGAAAGCCAGACTCAAGCCTAAACTCTGATAAAAATGTATTTTTTCCCCCCTCAAGAGGAAATTAAAGGTAGTGTGGCCTTCAGGGCTGGTCATCATACATCCAGGTTCTTTCCCTTTTTCCTCTGTTGTCCACAACCTTAACTTCATCCCAAGTCTCTCTCTGCAGTGGGAGTGAAAGTAGCTCCTTTCAACCATTTGGTTAAGTCTCTCCTTTGAGTCTGATTGGGCCAATTTAGGTTATGCATTCCTGAGCAAATGACAGCCAGGGGAATGTTGTATTCTGACTGGCTTAAACACTGGTTCTTCCAGCAATACCGGCAAGGAAGGTGAGATTATTGTAATTGGCTTAATCAAATCAGAAGCTGCTTCTAGAATTAGGGTCACCTCTAAAACCATATGGCTGCTTCATGTTAGGGGGTCAACCATAATATTCCTGTAACCAGCTTTTTCTAGAAGACCTATAGAGGTCTTTTAAAATAATTGGATGCATGTCACCTTCAAAAACCAATAACCCACTCAATTTAGAGTCAGAAATTTATAATGTAAAAAATTATCTTCTCTTGCTTGCTTTATCTAAACTAATCATGCAAATTAGCCCAGACCATGCAAAGGGAAAGAAATTTAGCTTATTTTGAGAGAAACCAAGCCTTAGGAAAGAAGGTGTTTGTTTGTTTCCTAGTTAGGAATTAAATATCAGTACTGTATTCCAAAACAGGGGTCTTCACCACCCACTGATGTGTCATAAGTTTGATGTTAATAAATATGAAAAGCTCTGGCTATGTAACAATTTTAGTCACATGATTTTATAGAGTAAAAACTCGATGCTTGAGTCCTGGTTCTTGCCCTCTCTGTGTGACCCACAGCAAGTCACTTGACCGTTCTGTGGCTCAATTTCCTGCAGTGTAAAATGGAGATAAAAATAGCACCTAGTGTATAGGGTTGATATGAGGATTAAATGACTTAATATATGTCAAGGGTTTATTACATGGCAGGATGTGGAAACAGAAGTATTGGTAGTTACCATATTGTTATCAGTATTTTTGTCTTCTACTTCAAGATGGCGAGCTGTCTTAAGAGGCAACCCACAGAATGGAAGAAGATATTTGCAAATGACACTACAGATAAAGGGCTGGTATCCAAGACCTATAAAGAACTTCTCAAACTCAACACCCAAAAAACAAATAATCAAGTCAAAAAATGGGCAGAAGACATGAAGAGATACTTCTCCAAAGAAGACATACAAATGGCTAACAGACACATGAAAAAATGTTCATCATCATTAGCCATCAGGGAAATTCAAATCAAAACCACATTGAGACACCACCTTACACCAGTTAGAATGGCAAAAATTGACAAGGCAAGAAAAAACAAATGTTGGAGAGGTTGTGGAGAAAGGGGAACCCTCTTACACTGTTGGGGATGCAAGTTGGTACAGCCACTTTGGAAAACAGTGTGGAGGTGCCCCCAAAAATTAAAAATAGAGCCACCCTATGACCCAGCAATTGCACTCCTGGGTATTTACCCCAAAGATACAGAGGTAGTTAAAAGAAGGGCCATATGCACCCCAGTGTTTATAGCAGCAATGTCCGCAATAGCGAAACTGTGGAAAGAGCCAAGATGCCCTTCAACAGATGAATGGATAAAGAAGATGTGGTCCATATATACAATGGAATATTATTCAGCCATAGGATGAATACCCAACTTTTACATCAACATGGATGGGACTGGAGGAGATTATGCTAAGTGAAATAAGTCAAGCAGAGAAAGTCAATTATCATATGGTTTCACTTATTTGTGGAACATGAGGAATAACATGGAGGACATCAGGAGAAGGAAGGGAAAAATGAAGGGGGAGAAATTGGAGGGAGAGATGAACCATGAGAGATTATGGACTCTGAGAAACAAACAGGGTGTTAGAGGGGAGGCAGGTGGGGGTGGGTTAGCCCGGTGATGGGTATTAAGGAGGGCACTTACTGCATGGAGCACTGGGTGTTATACGAAAACAATGAATCATGGATCACTACATCAAAAACTAATGATGTATTGTATGGTGACTAACATAACATAATAAAATAAAATTTAAAAAAAAGATGGTGAGTTGTCTTTTGAAGATATTTGAAGATAGACAAGAAGAGGAGATACTTTTTAAGTGTATTTTCAAGATTATTATTAAGAATTTGCTTTTAACTAAACCATACTGTATTTTTCATAATTGTGAGAAACACAAATCTGGGAAGACATATTTCAGGCAAATAATGAAAATTTAGCACCTCATTGTGTATGCACCACATGGCTGTAAAACTTCTCAGGACATACTCATGCCAGTCCCAAAGTAAAAGAAGGAATCCAATTTGTTTTAAATAGCATTTGGGTGCAATTTTAATTGCCAGTTATTCATGAATTTAACTTGACTCTGTAAGTACAAAATTATCTAAAAAAAATTCTCTACGTATTATAAAATAACTATGCTTAAGGGATTGTTATCTTTGGAATATCCTTTTAATTCTGGTAGTTTTGAAAGACTATGAGTGGTTTATGCTGTTCCCCAATAATATGATTCCCAATGTTATTTTTAAAGTTGTTAAAATAATACTTAATCCAAGTAATGATCTAATAATAAAACAACTAGGACATTAACATAGGCTACTTTGTATAGTGTGCTAGAAGGATGAGTGAATGAGGCCAAAGTTACAGATTCTACTTAAGTCTGATGTGGTCTAATTTGAAAAGCGCTGTTCTATAACCAGTGCACTTCCAGGCAGCCCCCTGGGATTGCAGGCTTTGAGGACGAAAGAGAGACCAGGCAAGGTGGAAGGGGTATAGCCTGCACGTGTACAGCCGTTAGAAAAAATCCAGAGCTGTGTCTTACAGATGGTAGTCAGTGGCATTATGAGTAATAATAATTCTAACAATCGCAGTTTACTGAGTATTTATACATTGAGGGTATAAATACATGCTAGATGTGTTGACAGATGTTTTACAAAGTTAATTTCATTTGACTTAATCTTTGCAACAACACAATGAAGGAGGTATTACCACCCCTTTTCCAAAGATGAAGAACACAAAGCTTAGAGAGGTAAGGAAACTTGCTCAAAATGACACAGCTGATCACTGGTAGAACCATCACACTGCATGTAAGAAATGCTCTTCTTCAAAGAAAGGTGCTTGAGGATAGGCCTACAGAGCAGGTGACAGGGCTGCTGAGCTTCCTAAAGCATTGATGTTGGCTTTCCAATATTTTTTGAGCTATACTATATAGTTGCTGTTTTCAGACAGCTGCATCAAAAGAAAAAAAATCTAGAAGTGCAAAAAATCTCTCTTCCTGATTTTTTTTCCTTGGAGGAGGAAGACTAGATAATGATGGTGATTATGATAATAATAATAGGTATTAGTGAGTACTTACCACGGGCCAAAGCTATTTTAGCACGTTTAATCCTCCCAACAACCTCAAGTGTAAGATAGATATCATTTTACTCTCATTCTACAGATGAAGCAAATGAGAATAAAAAAGCAAAGTAATTTTCTCCAAGATCAAAAAGAAGACCAGGGACTTAAGTAACCTCCGTATAAGGTCAAACCCATGCTCTAACTGAGATAGTGACAAAAATAAACAGCAAATAAAAGTTTACATAATTTGGTAGATTTGCAATAAAAACTGCACCCAACTTCCTATTACTCCATCTAAATTTATCCTCCCCAATTTAGCCCTCAATGATTTATCAATTATTTCATGGCATAGCACATTATGTCTGTAATGAAAGCCTCCGGTAGAAACACACATAGCTCCTGGAAGACAAAAATGCAGAGAATGGAATGTACAAGATCCTCACACATTTTGAATGGGATGCAGATTCTTATTTAACTTCTTTTTCATCTAATTGGTGAAAACTCATAACTGTGCTGACACTTCCCTAAGGTACCTGTGATCTGTATAAAATGCTTAAATGTACTTACTGCATGTGTGCATTCAGCCATAAAACCAAAACGGAGAACAATTCAAATTAAATTTCATCATTTGTTCAAATATGTGTCTCTCTGGTCACACCTTCTTAATGAATGGTAGCAGACAAGCAACACAGCTAATAAGTTATTTTAATAGGGTGATGTAACGGCGTGTGAACTGTTACCTCCTGGGAGAGTAAGTGACAGATTCCAGTTCTCATTACTGTGTAGATTAGTCTCAGAGAATTCATTAGTGCCCAGTGTGGCAGCTCTGCTGAGGGCCCTTAATTTGGAAAAGAGACAGGAGGCCTGTGTGCCCAAGAAACTCTAAAGACGGATGAGCTGGAATTGAAGGTTTTTAGGGCAAAGGACTCTCTTGAGAAGATGGTAATTATGTACCTAGCTTTCCAGGCATCGGTGACAGCTCTCTTCTCTTCAGTCTGTGTCAGTATATACACTAGGGACAACAGCAGACTCCCGGATCTCCCCTCACCTATGGGGAGGCAGGTTGAATGCAGAATGTTTCAAAGGCACCATACATCCAAAGGACTTACCTCCATTATAAACAGCTTTTTTATTTTACAGACTGACAGTGAGCAGAAGTAGCATAGAAAAATGCAATCTACCAGTAATCCTATTTTATTTTTAGGTAATGGTCTTAATCCTCTCCACCAAACCACCAAGCAAGCTTGGTGTGGATTGATTTAAAAAACCGCTATGTGCTATTTCTGCCACATGCTGGTAAAGATGTTTAAAGATGTTTGAACTAGCTTCATAAAAAACACAAAGTCCTGACTTCTGGACAATTAAAGGTGCCAATGTAGCACTGTTCATATACTATTAAAAAGCTTTCAAACTTTTTTTTGACCGAAATCCTTAGTAAGAAATATGTATTACACACAACCAATACCAATATACTTATAGGTATTTATATGGGTGAAGTTAATGTTTCAGTACATGTGATGTACTATTATCTGTGCGGTCCTATTTTAATCTCTGCATTTACAGTATTCTCTTGTAGGCTATTCTGTTTTTTAAAATGTTGGTTTTTAAAAATGTCGATTCTTTTTATTTTTTTTAAACTTTTTATTAACATATAATGTATTATTTGTTTCAGGGGTACAGGTCTGTGATTCATCAGTCTTACACAATTCACAGCACTCATCATAGTACATACCCTCCCCAATGTCCATCACCCAGCCACCCCATCCCTCCAGCCCCCCTCCACTCCAGCAATGTCGATTCTTTTTAAAAACTGATTTCACCACTTACTAATAAACCAAGATCTATAGTTTGAAAAACTGTGTGAAAGAACCAAGGTCTCAAGATAAAGCCCTTTATGTATTAATTTTTGTAAGAATTGCAATTTATTTATGAGTACTTATGATAGGCCACGCACTCTGCCATTACTCTCAAAAAATTTCTAACTTATTCCCCACAACAAAGACAGGTATTATTCCACTTTTCAGATGCAGAAAATCAAGCTTAGAGCAGTAAAGAAAGTTGCTCTAGTGCCCACAGCTGGTAAGTGGCAGAGTGACACTACTGGCACATAGTAAGCACACAATAAGCACTGAATGAATGGATGGGTGGATGGATGGGTGGGTGGATGGATGGATGGGTGGATGGATGGGTGGGTGGATGGGTGGATGGGTGGATGGATGGGTGGATGGGTAGGTGGATGGGTGGACGGGTAGGTGGATGGGTGGATGGATGGGTGGATGGATGGGTGGGTAGATGGGTGGATGGATGGATGGGTGGATGGGTGGGTGGATGGGTGGATGGGTGGGTGGATGGATGGATGGATGGATGGATGGGTGGATGGGTGGGTGGATGGATGGGTGGATGGGTGGGTGGATGGGTGGATGGGTGGGTGGATGGGTGGATGGGTAGGTGGATGGGTGGGTGGATGGGTGGGTGGATGGGTGGATGGGTGGGTGGGTGAGTGGGTGGGTGGGTGGATGGGTAGGTGGGTGAGTAGATGGATGGGTGGATGGGTGGGTGGATGGGTGGATGGGTGGATGGGTGGGTGGATGGGTGGGTGGGTGGGTGGATGGATGGGTGGATGGGTGGGTGGATGGATGGGTGGATGGGTGGATGGATGGGTGGGTGGATGGGTGGATGGATGGATGGATGGATGGGTGGATGGGTGGGTGGATGGGTGGATGGGTAGGTGGATGGGTGGGTGGATGGGTGGATGGATGGGTGGATGGATGGGTGGGTGGATGGGTGGGTGGATGGGTGGGTGGATGGATGGGTGGATGGGTGGGTGGATGGGTGGGTGGGTGGGTGGGTGGATGGGTGGATGGATGGGTGGATGGGTGGATGGGTGGATGGATGGGTGGGTGGATGGGTGGGTGGATGGGTGGATGGGTGGGTGGATGGGTGGGTGGATGGGTGGGTGGATGGGTAGATGGATGGATGGATGGGTGGATGGATGGGTGGATGGATGGGTAGATGGTTGGGTGGATGGGTGGATGGGTGGGTGGATGGGTGGATGGGTAGGTGGATGGGTGGATGGATGGGTGGGTGGGTGGGTGGATGGGTGGGTGGATGGGTGGGTGGATGGATGGGTGGATGGGTGGATGGATGGGTGGGTGGATGGGTGGATGGATGGGTGGGTGGATGGGTGGGTGGATGGATGGGTGGATGGATGGGTGGATGGAGGGGTGGATGGATGGGTGGATGGAGGGGTGGATGGAGGGGTGGATGGAGGGGTGGATGGATGGGTGGATGGATGGGTGGATGGGTGGGTGGATGGATGGGTGGATGGGTGGATGGATGGGTGGATGGATGGGTGGATGGATGGGTGGATGGATGGGTGGATGGATGGGTGGATGGGTGGATGGATGGGTGGATGGATGGGTGGATGGGTGGATGGGTGGGTGGGTGGGTGGGTGGATGGGTGGATGGGTGGATGGATGGATGGATGGATGGGTGGATGGAGGGGTGGATGGATGGGTGGATGGATGGGTGGATGGGTGGATGGATGGGTGGATGGATGGGTGGATGGATGGATGGATGGATGGGTGGATGGATGGGTGGATGGATGGGTGGATGGGTGGGTGGGTGGATGGGTGGATGGGTGGGTGGATGGATGGGTGGATGGGTGGATGGGTGGGTGGGTGGGTGGATGGGTGGGTGGATGGGTGGATGGGTGGGTGGATGGATGGATGGGTGGATGGGTGGATGGGTGGGTGGATGGGTGGGTGGATGGGTGGATGGGTAGGTGGATGGGTGGATGGGTAGGTGGATGGATGGGTGGATGGGTGGATGGATGGGTGGATGGGTGGATGGATGGATGGGTGGATGGATGGGTGGATGGGTGGATGGATGGATGGGTGGATGGATGGATGGATGGATGGGTGGGTGGATGGATGGATGGATGGATGGATGGGTGGATGGATGGATGGATGGGTGGATGGATGGATGGATGGGTGGGTGGGTGGATGGATGGATGGATGGATGGATGGGTGGATGGGTGGATAGATGGGTGGGTGATGGCTGAGAAGGAGGCACAAGCCTGGTGACCTTGGACTACTGGATGTATTGACAACTAATCTTCATTGTAGCATTCCTTTCTGGACCACAGCCTAACACTATGGTTTTCAACTATCTCAAAACAAAAATAAGAGTTTTTATCTGAAAATGCAAAAGTTCTTTCTTTATTGGGAAGGGTGATAGTAATAATAATAATTATAATGAATGCGGCTAATACTTATTGATGACTTAGCATGTGCCAAGACTACTCTAAGTTTTTTTTTTTTACATGTACCAATATAAAATAATAGTAGCCAGCCCAAAAAGATTGTTATGAGGATTGAATTCATTTAATTCTTTCATCAACCCTATGGGACAGTTACTGTTATTATCTGTTTATAGTTGAGGAGACTGCGGCACAAAAAGATTAAGTGACTTGTCTAAAGACACACAGCTAATAAAACCCAAGACATCTGCCTCAGAGCCTAAACTCAACCTTTACTCCTGACTGTAATCATTAGAAATCAGCCAAATTCTTCTTGTATCACTAAGGCAAGGTTGACTGCTTCCAAAGAAAGCACAGTAAAAAATGCGAAATGCTTTGCTGGAGTGAGCCATTCAGGATAAGCCATTTAGCTCTCCTAACATGCTCCTGGGTTCTTAACTTTAGAGTATTTTTCTGAGAGTTTGGATATGGCCTATGTTACCCAACACAAATATTGAAGATTATAATTTCAGACTATCTTGTATTTCATGCCTCAGTATTTTATAAAGTTAGTGTTAAAACATACCTTTTAAGAAATTAGTCATGATTTTTTAAATAAAATCCAATTAAGAACTATTTGCATAGTTAATAGCAATTCATTCTGCTAAGACAATGTTGGGGAGACAAAGAAATTCATTCTCAGGTATAATCATGAGTACCTTAGGACTGGGGAGAACTGTGGTGGGGACATTTCCTTGACAGAATTTAAGGGATTAACAGCAGAGCTTGAAGAGGAAGCCGATTTAAAGTGAGGTGACAGGTTTACCTGCAGATCCCATGAGGAAGCAAAAGAACACAGCAAAAAAGGTTGGCGAGAAGTCAGGTGAGTAATGCAGAATCCTACAAACTAATTTGTAAAGAGACTTTCTCCCTTTGGCCGCAGGTTATCTCCTACATTTGTTGAAGCCTGTAAGCCCTACCACATAAACAGTAGATGAAACTGGTTAGAGCTTTTACAGCAGAGAAGGCCAGTGCCCAGAGATACACATGACTTTCCTTTTCTACCCAAGGCCAGCATTACGTCACATTTCCTAGCCTCTTGACATTCTGACCAATGAAATGTGGGCAGAAGCAATGTGCCTGGTCTCTAACAACCTCTCTTGAGATCCTCTATTCTCTCTTTCCTTATCCACCTGCTAGATGACACCAGACAATCTTGTGATAAAGAAGAAAGCAAATCAGGTCCTCGAATGACTAGATGGGGCAGAGCCACCCTCACAACCTTCACTAGAGAGTGACAAGAGCAAGAAATAAACTTGTATTGTATTAAGCCATTGAGATTTTTATAGCAACTAACATTACTTACCTTAACTAAAGCAGTGCCAGAGTATGAACACTGGTCTAAATGCTATATTTTAAATAAAAGATTATGATTGGCATTTAGTGTTGTAAATTAGGAACACAGGTATTGTTCACACATGTGGCCTGGTCTGCTCTTGTTTGGAGCCATGACTGCTCCCAGCCCCCACCCTGGCACAGCAGAACGTGTAGTCAGGTCGGTTCTCTCTCCACTAAACTTGCTGGAACCTGCTGAGGGCCCCGCTGCCTTCCCCTTGACAAATCAGACACACATACACACATATATAAATATAAATTATACATATTTATTTCTGTCTCTCTTCATCTGTATATATGCAAATAGTATTTAAATATCTCTGCTCACTCTATCTAGCCACCTACTATTAAACAAACATGGTTCCTTCTGATCTCGCAGATACTAATCCAGCATGGCAGTTTTCATTCTAGCTTTCACTCCTGTATCTGCAACCTCTCTCTCTGACGGCAAGAACCCTGGCTCTCAGGATCACAATGTATTTACTTTTTTGTTCACCCCTAATAATATACACGTACTAAGAATTGCAAAATGTCCCGTGTGAAGAACAGCTTGACCAACTAGAGCATAGTAGTAATGTACCGTTTGTTATGCAGTCATGAGATGGTGCCCCTGGAGACAACATGAACGGATCTGGAGGGTATTATGTTAAGTGAAATAACACTGAAAAAGACAAATACCGTAGGATTTCACTCATAAGTGGAATTAAAAAAAGAATAAATAAATAGCAGACTCACACCTATAAATACAGAGAACAAACTGATGGTTGCCAGAGGGGACGGCAGTAGGGGAATGGGAAAAATGGGTGAAGGGAAGTAGAAGATACAGGCTTCTAGTTATGGAATGAATAGGTCATGGGAATAAAAGGCAGAGCATAAGGAATATAGCCAAAGATATTGTGTTTTTTTTTTAAAGATTTTATTTTTAAGTAATCTCTACACCAATGTGGAGCTCGAACTTATACCACCGAAATCAAGAGTTGCATGCTCTACTGATGAAGCCAGCCAAGCACCCCTATCACCAATGATACTGTAAATAGCACTGTATGGGGACAGATGGTAGCTACACTGTGGTGAGCACAGCATAATATATAAACTTGTCGAATCACTAGGTTGTACACCTGAAACTAATGCAACATTGTGTGTCACCTATACTCAGATAAAAAAATAAAATTAAAAATAAAAAAATAAAATAGATAAAAACATGTTTTTCTTCCTGAAGAAAAATGAACAAAAGAATGAGGACAAAGATAAAACTCTGAATAAAATTAATGAGTTCATTATGCTTCCAATAATAAAGATTGGCTCAGAGAGCTGGCCTATTTAGCATTATTTTTTGTTTTCTTTTGTTTTTTTTCCTGAAGCCAGTTGATAATTCTATTGGCCAAGCTATGACTGTTTTCACTGTACGCTGACAGAAGAAAGCTCCACTGAGAATGGAGTTTAAGTATTGGATGCAGAGAGTTGATCTTGTGCCTGAAATGTCTGTCTCTCTTTCTTTACTTACTGACATGTAAACAACATATTAATGATTTCAAGGGGAAAAGCATTGTCAATCATCTCCTTCTGCCCTGAAAAAGAAATTTGAAGAACATTTTCCTCATTCAATGAAAGAATCTGATTGGAGATCCACCGTATATGCCATTTAAAGTAGGAATTAGACTGGTCAGTAAAAGGATACAGTTTGTGACATTTAAAATTTATATCTGAAACAGTCTTTTAAAAAAGGAATCTGAAAATGTTGTAACTCTGGTTAGCAATCTGGCCAAATTTCATTACCACTGTCATTGGTAATTGCCTACTGATGTGAATCCACTTAAAATAACTGTGACACCAAGAGAAAAATAGAGGCTGAATCTGTGTATCAGCTTCCTCTGCCCTACATCTCCTTCACCAATACCATTTACAGCTCCTGTTGTATATACTATTAGTATCCACATTTTACAGCTGAGGAAAATTAAGCCTATAAAAGTTAAGAAATTGCCTAGAGTAAGATATCTAGGCATGAGTGGGCATGAGCTGGTATTGAATCAGATCTACCTGATTCTAAAGTCTGTGGTACTCATGAACACTTTGCTATTTTCTTCAATCTTGGAATGTCATTTGTCAATTTTTTAAATAACTGTGTAGCCATCTACTACACATTCATAATTTGCTTAACCAAACCTCTATCAAGTTGCATTGAGGCTGTTGCCAGTTTTTTACTATTATGGAAAAAATGCAACAGCTAAATCCTTATAGCTACTTCTTTTCCCATTTGTACCAAATGTATTTACCAGATAAATTCCTATGTACTGTGTAGAAAAGACATATAATTGACCGATATTTAAATTGCTATATACCGCAATAATAAAAACATCTAATCCATTGATAGAAAATTCAATATACCATGAGAGCCTTAATTCTTCTAGAATTAGTAAAACATAGTTTTTCATTTCTTTGTAGATAGAGTGTATCAATGACCCTAGAGACCATAAAGTTGGCATGAAAACACAGTACATCAAGAAAGTGGTACATAAAAAAAAAAAAAGAGAGAGAGAGAGTGGTACATAGTTGTTCGAATATGTATATTGTAGGCCAGGATGATGTGAATTTTAACTTAGGCACCACCATTTATTAGCTGTGTAACCTTGAAAACATTATTACTATTCTCTAGGCCACAGTTTCTCATGTGGGATACTCTAGTCAGTATTTTCTATAGGGCTATTTTGATCATTATATAAGAAAATGCATGCAAAGCAGTTAGTAGAATGCCTGACACATAAAAAGTTCTCGATAAATATTCATTACCAGTGTATCTGTTAGTTCTGTACCTTTGTCTTTTGTGTGTATGACATCACTTTTAGTATCCAAATCTCCATGAGTTAATATATTATTATTTCACCCACTCATTCATTCAACCATATTTATTGACCACTTACTATGTATCAGGCATTGTTCTAGGTGTTGGGGATACAGTGGACCCATAGAAAAATGATTCATATTTAACAGCCATCAAAGTTCTATAGCAACCAGAATGTTTTAATGTATTTTAACTTAAAAAGTAACATTAGTTAAAATAATATCCTCTGAAGCAGAATTTAGGACATTTAATTATAACTTTAAAGATTTGGTGTTATTTTAAATTGATTTTGATACTTTTCTAAAAATGAAAAATGACACCACTGTTTATGGGTCAACGGCTAGTGGGAATTCTTTTTACAGCTGCCTTGTGTCATTTATCTTGATCAGACACTAAAGAAGCCATTTCTGGGTAATTTACAAGATCATTGTGTCTTTTACACCCAGGTTTCCGGATCACCAAAGAATACAGCTTAACCTTTATTTTCATCTATCCATGGAGAAAAATAACATGTAACAAGGTCTCATATTCTACATTTCAATTCATCTGCTTTTAAAATACCACTTGAACAAAAATATCAATTGGTAACAACTGCAGAAAGAGGGAACTTAGATGTATATTTCAACAGAGATATACATTTTTGAAAATTCAATAATTTAGTATCAAATAGAGTATAGTTTTCCTTTTAGTGTATTTCTAACCCTTCTCTAGGTCTATCCATTATTATGCATATATATTACACATCTACAAATATACAAAAATAAATGTAAAAAGTATACATGTATACTTTTTTTTTTTTTTACACCACCAGCAGTGGTATTTGGTGGATAAGTAGCAATCTTCTTATTGTTATTTAAGTCTACGTGTATGGTTTGGAGAAGTTAGTAAGGGATCAAAGTCTGCCCAGAATGATGTCATAACAAGGTAATATGGAATCTGATTATGTGCAAAGCTGGATATTTACACAAAGAGGTCAGAAACCAGCTGGCTACATATAAACTAAAGAAAAACCAACAAACATCCTAAGACAGTTCTTATTCTTGATCTGCTATGGACTTGCAAGCTTAGCACAATTTTTTAAGACCTAGATATTGAGACTGTTTTCTAAGTCAGCACAAATCCACTCAAAAATTTTGTGTGGCTTGCTACCCAAATTATCCTGGAGGCAATAAGAAAATTTGTTTATTTTCCCTTTGCATGGTATTATTTAAAAATTATAATATTGTTTTGAAAAAACTGTAGCAACATTTAACTTCTATGATTTAGGGAGAACATCCTTACAGATTCAATAAAACAACTTGGGGCTATTTTTATCTGTATTTTATTTTTATTCTATAGATTTGAACATTTGTTCAAATTGGTTTTGGGGTGGAAACTCAATTCATTTTTCTGGACTACTGCCAATATTGGAAAAAACACTTATCTGAAAAGTCAGCTCATGATCGTTTGCCTTCATCTCTTCTTCCTTCCTTTTTATTTCCCTCCTTATTTCCTTCTCCTTTCTCTCATTTACTTTCATCTCCCACCCCTTCTTTCTTTCTCATGACTCCAAAGATTAACAATCAATATCATAAAAGATTAGGTAGATAAAAACTTGGGTCACTATAATTATAGTGCAAAGAATTCAAAATTATTGAATTGTTAAACTATTTTGTCTTCACCAAGTATATTAATTCTCTTCACAGGATTGAAGATGTATTCTAAATTGGGTAATGGATTGATTACAGAAAGGAAAAGAGGAACCAGAAATGTGATATTTCTGGATTATTCCATAAAAAATGATGACAAATCGAAGCTGTACATTCAGGCCTAATAACAAGACTAGAAATAGGCTAGGATCACAATTCCAACATTAGACTGAAGATAAGATTTGTTAAATTTTTTGGTGGAAAGGTAACTAACTGCTCTATTCATTCTACAATACCTTCAATAATTTTTTTTTAAACTCTTGATGCCAAGATTATTGCAATGCCATCCAATTTTTGTGAGGTTAAAAAGCCCTCAGCCTGGTGTACGGAGCCATTCGTATTAGAATGGTTAAACAACATAAAAGAAGTCCCACACAGACATAATCCATGGACTTGATCACAATGTATATGAGCTTATCAATGGACTTTAACATCTGATAGACTCTAAAAGCTTTACAGAGCCACAGAGATATTTTGACATTTATAGTGAAACTCTTTTCTGAGCATTTGGTTTTAATGATCTTGAGGATCTTCTAGTTTAACTTTCTTTCACTTTTATAGAAACTTGATTAAGCCAGTCTTTCAAAATAAAAGAAAAATGGTTAATGATCCCCTCTTAGCACAACACAGTGTAGCAAAGGACCACAGCCTCAAGTGCCAAAAGGGTAAACACAAATAGTTGTAAAACAACTGTGATGTAATAACCCACATTTTTGTCACTGTGATTCAGGATACCCAGACAGAAGATAAAATGTCAACATACACTTGGACTGGGCAATTCTGTCTAGAGCAATTAATTCCTCCATTCCCCTTCCTCCTCTCATTTTCCCCAATGTCCAGTCTGCTTTACCACTCCTTGAAGTTAAAGGAATTGATGAAAGAAAATCTGTTCCATGATGTTAACTAGTTTTTCTACTTCATGAGTAAAATGGCTACCTAGCTTTTGCTTCTTTTTCCCAAGACTAGAGAGAAGACTAAGAAGTCTCAAAAGATCCAGACACTGCACAACAATCCCTACAGGGATGCGAAGCCTTGAATTTCTCAGGAGAATGTAATGCTTCTTTGGCAAATAAGGGAGGGCAGTATGTGAGTCATTCACTCATAGTAAGCTCCAATGGAAGTTTTGTTTTATATTTTTCAGAGTGGAAACAGCTTCTTCCTTCCCCCCCCCCCATAATTATAACAATATTCTGAGCTTACTCTTAAAATATCAAAGAATCTAGAAAGGTAAGAGAAGAGGTCTCAACTGTAGCTTTGCAAGCTGTACAACCATTTTGTTGCATACTCTTCTACAATTTTTACTATGCAAACATACACAGAGTTGCTTCACAAAATACATACTTTCTAAAATTATTGTAGTAAAAAACACATAAAATAAATTTACCATCTTAAGTGTACAGTTCAGCACTGTTAAAGTTTATTCACGTTGTTCTGGAACAGATCTCCAGCACTTTTCCACCTTGTAGAACTGAAACTCTGCGTCCATTTAAATAAAAGCTCTCCCCCAGCCCCTGGTAACTACCAGTCTACTCTATGAGTTGAAATATTTTAGATTCCTATAATTCACAGCGCTCACCATGTGTAAGACTGATGAATCACAGACCTGTACCTCTGAAACAAATAATACATTATATGTTAAAAAAAAAAAAAAAAAGATAGTAGGAAGGGAATAATGAAGGGGGGGAAATTGGAGGAGAGACGAACCATGAGAGAATATGGACTCTGAGAAACAAACTGAGGGTTCTAGAAGGGAGGGGGGTGGGTGGATGGGTTAGCCTGGTGATGGGTATTAAGGAGGGCACGTACTGAATGGAGCACTGGGTGTTATACGCAAACAATGAACCATGGAACACTACATCAAAAACTAATGATGTACTGTATGGTGATTAACATAACATAATAAAATTAAAAAACAAAACAAAACAAAAAGTTCCTATAAAAGTAGAATTTCTGAGTCAAAGGCTATATGCAAAAAAGGAATCTATATTTCAAGTAATACATGTGCAAGGTACAGATCAAACATTACAACATTTCTTATTAAAACAAGTCTTTTTATTCTTTTCTTTTTATTTGACTATAGTTGACACACAATGTTAACATTAGTTTCAATTGTACAAAACAGTAATTCAGGTAAGTTAATACATTATGCTATGCTCACAATATGTGTAGCTACCCTCTGTCCCCATGCATCACTATTACAATGTCATTGACTATATTCCTTATGCTGTGCTTGTATTCCCATGATTTATTCATCCCATGACAGGAAGCCTGTCTTCCCCTCTCCTCTTTACCCATTTTGCCCAGCTCCCACCCCCCTTCCCTCTAGCAACCATCAGTTTGTTCTCTGTATTTATAGGTCTGATTCTGCTTTTTGCTTGTTTACTCATTAAAAACAAAAAAGTCTTCTTTCCCATGCCTCTCCATCCTCAGCCCAATGCCCCAATAGATCCAGAAGCAAATTTTTAAAATTGTTTTTGGTTTCTTTCTCTGTCACTTAACCACAGTTATTCTAGATTACTGGTTCTCAACCATGACTACACATTGGAACCACTTCAGAAGCTGTTAAAAAATACTGATTTCTGTACTCTATCCTATTTAAAGCACCATCTCTTAAAGTGGGGCCTGGGCTTGGCCCCTTTCTAAATAATATTTTTTTAAAAGCTCCCCAGGTGATTCCAATAACCCATAACCAAAGCTGAGAATTACTCTTTTAGAGGAGTGCTATTCAAACTTTAATGTGCAGGTAAGACACTGATGGATCTTGTTAAAATGCATATCCCATTTCAATAATTCTCCCATGGGGAGAGGGGCTGAGATTGGGCTTTTTCTTTTTCTTTCTTTCTTTCTTTTTTTTTTTTTTTTATGTTCAGTTAGCCAGCATATAATACATCATTAGTTTCTGATGTAGTGTTCAATGATCCATTAGTTGCATATAACACCCAGTGCTCATCACAACACGTGCCCTCCTTAATACCCATCACCTGGTTACTCCATCCCCCCAGCCCCTTCCCTTCTGTAACCCTCAGTTTGTTTCCTGGAGTCCAGAGTCTCTCAGGGTTTGTCTCCCTCTCTGATTTCTTCCCATTCAGTTTTCCTTCCCTTCCCCTGTGGTCCTCCGTGCTACTCCATATAATTGTTTTTCTCTGCTTGACTTACTTCACTTAGCATAATCCCCTCCAATTCCATCCATGTCGACGCAAATGGTGGGTATTCATCCTTTCTGATGGCTGAGTAATATTCCATTGTATATATGGACCACATCCTCTTTATCCGTTCATCTGTTGAAGGGCATCTCAGCTCCTTCCACAGTTTGGCTATTGTGGACATAGCTGCTATGAACATTGGGGTGCATGGGCCCCTTCTTTTCACTACATCTGTATCTTTGGGATAAATACCTAATAGTGCACTTGCTGGGTCATAGGGTAGCTCTATTTTTAATGTCTTGAGGAACCTCCGTACTTTTTTCCAGAGTGGCTGTACCAGCCTGCATTCCCACCAACAGTGTAAGAGGGTTCCCCTTTCTCCATATCCTCACCAACACTTGTTGTTTCCTGTCTTGTTAATTTTTGCCATTCTAACTGGTGTAAGGGGGTATCTCATTGTGGTTTTGATTTGTATTTCCATGATGGCTAGTGATGTTGAACATTTTTTCATGTGTCTGTTAACTATTTGTATGTCTTTTTTGGAAAAATGTCTGTTCATGTCTTTTGCCCATTTCCTGACTGGATTATTTGTTTTTTGGGTGTTGAGTTTGACAAGTTCTTTATAGATCTTGGATACCAGCCCTTTATCTGAAATGTCATTTGCAAATAACTTCTTTCCATTCCATGGATTGCCTCTTAGTTTTGTTGACTGTTTCCTTTGCTGTGCAAAAGATTTTTATCTTGATGAAGTCCCAAAAGTTCATTTTTGACATGATATTTTATGTGGAAAACCCAAAAGACTCCACCCCCAAATTACTGGAACTCATACAGTAATTCAGCAATGTGGCAGGAAATAAAATCAATGCACAGAAATCAGTTGCATTTCTATACGCTAACAAGTAACCGAAGAAAGAGAAATTAAGGAATCAATTCCATTTATAATAGCTCCAAAAACCATAAGATACCTAGGAACAAACCTAACCAAAGAGGTAAAGGATCTATACTCTAGAAACTACAGAACACTTATGAAAGAAATTAAGGAAGACACAAAGAGATGGAAAAACATTCCATGCTCATGGATTGGAAGAATAAATATCATTAAAATGTCTATGCTGCCCAGAGCAATTTACACTTTCAATGCAATCCCTATCAAAATACCACTGACATTTTTCACAGAGCTGGAACAAACAATCCTAAAATTTGTATGGAACCAGAAAAGACCCCGAATCGCCAGGGGAATGTTGAAAAAGAAAACCAAAACTGGGGACATCACAATGCCTGACTTCAAGCTCTATTACAAAGCTGTAGTCGGGGGCGCCTGGGTGGCTCAGTTGTTAAGCGTCTGCCTTCAGCTCAGATCATGATCCCAGGGTCCTGGGATCGAGCCCCACATCGGGCTCCATGCTCCGCAGGAAGCCTGCTTCTCCCTCTCTCACTCCCACTGCTTGTGTTCCCTCTCTCACTGTGTCTGTCTCTGTCAAATAAATAAATAAATAAATAAAATCTTAAAAAAAAAAAAAAAAGCTGTAGTCATCAAGACAGTATGGTACTGGCACAAAAACAGGCACATAGATCAATGGAACAGAACACAGACCCCAGAAATGGACCCTCAACTCTATGGTCAACTAATCTTTGACAAAGCAGGAAAGAACATCCAATGGAAAAAAAGACAGTCTCTTCAATAAATGGTGCCGGGAAAACTGGACAACCACATGCAGAAGAATGAAACTGGACCATTCTCTTGCACCATACACAAAGATAAACTCAAAATGGATGAAAGACCTCAATGTGAGACAGGAATCCGTCAAAATCCTAGAGGAGAACATAGGCAGTAAACCCTTCGACATTGGCCACAGCAATTTCTTTCAAGACATGTCTCTAAAGGCAAGTGAAACGAGATTGGGCTTTTTCTGAAGTGATGTCAACACTTCATTTTGCTGTATGAAGATGCTAGATATACATGTATTCTTCTATTCAACTCCTTTAGACAATATGTGGTGACTTCCTGAGACGAAGACAGGGGTTTGCTCATTTTTATTTTTATTTCCACCTCAATATTTGTTATATTACTTTTAGCTTTAGGTTACTTTTTGGCAATAAAACCAAATAATTATTTCGTTTTCCAATTTTGACAGTATTTCTTGATCTTGACCACTCCTTAAAAGAAGAGATAGTCTTCTATTTTTTCCATCTTTCCTCCCAGAAAACGTTTGGTCCACCTTTTGTTAGCTTTTGCTTTGACATGTAATCTGAGTAGTTAATTATTTCTGTTCTCTGCTGCAAATACAAATAAATCTTCCATGTTATGTCATTAGGTTGTCTCTTAAGTAGAAAACCAACAAAGTGATTTGCCAGTGTTATGCTTTAATACAAAAACAGATATATACCATGCCAATTGATGCAGTAGGATTCCAGTGCCTTTTCCATGGGCCCTTGTATAGGAATTGGCCACCCAAAGAATATTGTTTGTAGCATGAAGGTCCATGGATTCCTTAAAAGCATAGCATTTAGTTTTCATCTCATTTTGATCAAGATTTTGTAGTACAATCTTTCCCCTGGAATTTCTATTACTTGCTACTCCCATCCCTTTTGTTACTTGCCTTTAGTTATTTTCCACACTCCAAGCCATATTAGCTATTCGGTAAGCCACAGACTGTCCCTGAAGCCTAACCCTAGGGCTTACTGTCCCATTCTCACCAGGACTGGGGGCTCCTAGGCTTGTGGCTACCTGGAACATTCCTTTATACCTTTTCTGGGTCAGAACCACTGTTCTCACCTGCCTTGGTTACTGATCTTTTCTGCTAAAGACACTCAAGGAGCTTCAGAAGAGATGACACCTAGATGATAAATGTACTTAGGGCTTGTATCTTTGAAACTTTATTTCTAGAGAATTCCAGGTAAAAAGTTTTACTTCAGAACTTTAAAGGTATCAGTCTGAATCCCTTTCCTTTGTGAATTGTGACTTTTTTCTTCCTAGAGGCTTGCAAGGTTTTCTCTTTAATTACATTGTTCTGAAATTTCACCACAATGTGTCTAGTTGGGGGGTCTGTTTCCATTCACTGGGTTGGACACTCTGAGCCATTTCAAACCAGAGTCTTACTGTTCTTTAGCTCTAGCACGCATCTCTTTTATTATTCGGTTGAATAATTTGAACACTTCTTTGCCTCCTTCTCTTTCTGACGTTTTCATTAGTTGAATATAGGCCCTCCTTATTTGTTCTTCATATTTTCCATCTTTTGCTTTTTATTTAATGTTTTGGAAGATTTCTTTGGTATTTTTTTTTTCTAGTATCTCTACTAATTTTTTTTATTTTGACAAATTATATTTTAAATCTCTAAGAGCTTTCTCATTCTCTCATTCTCCTATTTCTCGTTTTGTAGATGTAGTATTTTCTTGGATCTTTTTGAGAATATTTCTTAGGATGATTTTTTAAGTTCTTTTTGTTCCCTAAATCGTTCCAGCTTCCTCTGAGGTTGTCTTTCTATTTTTTAGAATTTGGTACTTCTCTTTTTATATGGCTAGTTCTCCTCACGTTCTAGTGACTTCTCTCTGTTATTAAGAAAGCAGGCCTGGGTAGATGGAGTAGATGTTTCTGTTTTCGTAGTGGCGTAAGACTGTTCTCCTAGTGGGTCTCCCCCCTTTTGAAATTTTTTCCTGGGTTGGGCCAGGCAGTGTCGACCAGTAAACTATGAGGACCAATGGTAGTGGGAGCTGGCTGTCAGGCTGAGTGCCTGCACAACGCTCAAATGATAATGGCTTCCCTCTGAGGCATCAACAAATTCAGAAATGTTATCTTCTCCCAGTATGCCCACTTTCTTTAGAAAGGAGTCATATATTTTGCCTGGGGGTAAAATGTGAGCGGCCTGCTTACATATGTTGGAGATAGGGTGCTGACTGGAAGAATTCTGGACATATTCAGACCTTTGAGTAATCTGTGTTTAGCTCCATCTTTGACTCTCTCCCTCTGTTGTGTCTACTGACTCTGCAACCAAGGCATTCCAGGAGGTCCACAGAGCAGATAAGCTTTCTTCCTCTACAGAGCTGTCAGAGGGTATTCTAGGCTTACAATTTCTCTGCCCTCTTTTTGTCTAATGGCTCCCGTTTACCTTTTTGTATTCCAGGAATTTGTTAAATAGCTCAACCTTTAGTGACACACACTTCCCATTCTCGCTTGTCTGTTGTGCCAGGCAGTTGCCTTTTTGCTTTTAGTCATTACTCAATGTTTCCCCTGCTCTGCTCTCCATCACAGAGCAGTGACCAGCCCCTGTAAATGACATTTACATGCCAATTGGCTTCCATGGAGTTTCAGCCAGTGGGAAGCACTGGTAGGATACTGGAGAAAAAGAACAAGGAAGAAGGCAATATATTTCTCCCTTCTCTTTCTGCCCTGGGCAGAATCTCTAGAAGTGTTGCATTTCTTCTTTCTTGTCCAACACCTACTGACCCCAAGCAGCCCCTTTCTTTTTTTGTTTTTGTTTTTTCTTTTTTATTGTTTTTTTTTTATTATGTTATGTTAGTCACCCTACAGTACATTATTAGTTTTTGATGTAGTGTTCAATGATTCATTATTTGCATGTAACACCCAGTGCTCATTACAACACGTGCCCTCCTTAATACCCATCACCTGGCTACCCCATGCGCACACCCCCCTCCCCTCTGAAACCTTCAGATTGTTTCCCAGAGTCCACAGTCTCTCATGGTTCGTCCCCCCCTCTGATTTGCCCCCCTTCAGTTTTCCCTTCCTTCCCCTAATGTCTTCTGTGCTCTTCCTTATGCTCCACATATGAGTGAAACCATATAATTGTCTTTCTCTGCTTGACTTATTTCACTTAGCATTATCCCCTCCAGTTCCATCCATGTCAATGCAAATGGTGGGTATTCATCCTTTCTGATGGCTGAGTAATATTCCATTGTATATATGAACCACATCTTCTTTATCCATTTGTCTGTTGAAGGGCATCTTGGCTCCTTCCACAGTTTGGCTATTGTGGACATTGCTGCCAAGCAGCCCCTTTCGGCATGGTTTCAGCTCCTGCCATGCAGGCCCGGCTTCTTAGGCTCCAGCAACAGTAGTTTCTTCTTTGACCCCTTCCTTGAGCCCTAGTAGTGGCAGTAATGCCTGATGTTGCAAATTCATCTGGCTTTTTAGATGTGCCCACACTTTCATAGAGAGGTGCCTATATTCAGTTCTCTCTATTGAACTACTTGGTTCAATTTTCCTGACTGAACTTGGGAGATACAGATATAAAGGGAGATTCTATTCTACATTTCTATACTTTTAATTCAATAAGGCCTTGGAAGAAATGAGAGGCCAATGCATATGTTTAGTCTGCCATCTTGAATTGGAAAATATATACATTTTGAAGCTTTTGATGCATATTGCCAAAGTGCCTACTAGAATGTTTGTATCAAATTACATTTCCACTAACAGTGTGATGGTATCAATAGCCCGTCACCCTCAAAACACAGGGGACTGAGGCTTCTTTTTAATCACTGCATCCAATCTTTGTATGGGGATCTAATGAAAACTTCAAGTTTTCCTGGCTCAGAAGATTTCATATTTGTGTTGTTCTAACAGCTGGAGATGATCTATGAGGAGACAGAGCCAACAGCACTTGCCTAACATTTGATTCAAGATGGTTGGCCAAGTTACTAGGGAGCCCAGAATCCCAACAGTACGAAAAAGACACAGAAAGCAGCTTTTCCACTGCCTGCTTCTGAGATCTAAAAGGAAGGAATTGTTCTGGCTCTCTAGAAAAGTAAAATTCCCCAAGATAAATAAAATCATTGCTGAGATCCAAATTATTAAAGCATGACTCAAAGAAGAGAGTATCTCACAAAAGACTGAGTTAAAATCAACTCCTAACATCCCTGCTTCCTAGCTTAAAATTTCACTGGAAAAAGTTGCCACCTGTCTCCACGAGGATCTCACGGAGATTTCCAGCTAGAGAACTAAACACAGAACAGGAGTATTGGAAATAAAGAACCTCCGATTTCACCTTATGGTAGTGGCATAGTTGCAGCCCTCACTGAAATCATGTGGAAATATCAATCTGGAAACTTGATTAGCCACATCTGGCCATGACTCAGTGCATTTTATGGTGGCTTTGCCCAATACTCATTTTCCCTGTAGAATTGCTCTCAATATTTACCACCTTATCAACTGCTAGTAGCCGTCCCACTCACTCCAGACCTCCTCTGTGCCTCCCATGTGCCTTCCACTTGCATAGAGAGTATACTGAGATATGCTTTGACACCAACTAATTGACTGCACTCTAAAGCACATCATTTACACTCTTTGGTCTCAGTTTTCTTATCTATCAAATGAGCCTAAATGATCCTGGAACGTCCATCCAGCTCCGAGCAGGAGCTATGATGGTTGGAAAATATATGTCTTTAGTAAAGCTATTTAAGCTAGGGCCATTATATTCACAAATAGCCTCAAATCTGGCCATTTGATCTTGTCTTCCAAAAAGGCTGTTATATTTTTTATGTGTTTGAAGCATGATTTTAAATACTTAGAATATGCCACACTTTTTTTTCTATCCTCTTCTGGCATTTCTCTTCTCCTTCTTGTTTTAATATTCCAGGAGCCTCAAAAAATGGGAGTATCTCAGCTCTCTCTGGACGTCTGAGAGGGCCAGGCCCTATTATTCAGTGAGTCTATTCACATCTCTCTCACTCTCCCTATGGTCCATGAACAGGTTATTGTGGGATGGAGAAGAGATTTGGTTTTATGAAGTGATGAATTGGTGTTCTGACTAAACCCAAATGTTTTGGTGACTGTTGGGGTGGAACCCAATAATTCTGCCAAGTTGGGATTAGCACCAGTGCTACTTCCCCCTTGGTGGGGATTCAGCTCAAAATCACAGTAAAGAGAGATGAAAGAAATCCAGCATGCAAGAGTGGACTTCAATTATCATAACCACCCAAAGTTTTTTTCAAAGTTTCAAAGAAAGAAAAATGGAAAACCTCATCACACACATTAACACACCATTTGTAATTTGCCTAATGGATATCTTTGTTGAAAACTATTTCTAATGAGATGGATGAAAAGCTAAAGTGGTCAATAGATCAGGCCAACTCAGGCATAAAAAACATCCCTAGGGCTTTTTAAATTTCATTTCACCACAGTCTTTGATATACATAGTTTCTTACAGGTCTTCTCAGTCACAACTTGTTCCCTTGAACCCTAAGAATCAAGGTAAAGCTCAAAAATCTTTTTACAAAATAATCATTTATCACTCTAGTCTCAAAAGTTGTAAAATGTACTAAATACATATTTTACTTTGTATCTTAGGAATTTAATCTAATTAGCTCCTTATTGAAGATGGGACATCAAAGAATTTAGTATGACTAAAACATTCTTTGTCTGTTGTCCTTTTATCTATGCATAGGTTAAGTTTTGAATGTCAATTTGCTTTTTCAGTTCATCAGAGTATTCCTAGAGGAAATGACTAGCAGGGGTCAACAATGTATGGTACAAGGTTCCAGAAAACCAGGTCCCTCTTGCTCTATGCTAACTACTTGAATCAAGTACACAAACTAATTTGTCCACACAAGATACCACTTCTAAATGAAGTCTGTTCCTTAGCATTCCCTATTGCTCGGCAAATACCAATTCTAACCAAGATAACAGAGTTATCTTTATATATTTCCAAGATTAAGTTTTGCTATCTATTCTCAGACCAAGTAAATACACGACTATGTCTTCTCTGTATTACAGGTGATGTCAAAAAAAAAAAAAAAAAAAAAAAGGTATGTTTCATGGGTAACAAATGGCATCTCTGTTTTACCAAAACTATTTCTCTGGGAAGTAAGGAGTATTTTTCGAGTCTTCTATACATATCTGGAAATTTAGAGTCTCAAAGCAAAAACAAAAACAAAAAAACCTGAAAAACTTCATTAAATGATATCCACCAACAGGGAGACATGAAGAAAAGCAAGTCCACTTTATTTTACAAGTTTATCAAGGTTCATGATTAAAATGAGCCCCCAACCAGGCAAAGGGCTGGTCTTCAGTACAAGGAAAGGCCTTTTGTCTGGCTGTAGCCTTTGACACCGGTGGGGAACATATGAAGTTGAGTAATTTAAGAAATCCTGCGGGGGGGTGGGGGGGGAGGGGCACAACCTTCCGGAAAGCACTTTTACACTGTGGATTACGCTGGGGCTACTGCCTCTGTACAGGATCTGCCTTATCTGGTGCTTAGACAAGAAGTACATGTGAGCAGGTCTCATTCGTGAGGAAGCTGACTTCCAAAGAGAGGTTAAGTGGCTAGCTTGAGAGAAGAGAGCTAGGCAGTGGGAGATCCAGGATTAGAACGTCAAAGTTAGTGACTCCAGCCCACTTTACCCCACTGTGACACTATCTTCACACTGCTGGGGGAAAAAAAAAAAAAAGTGTTGCTGGAATTATCTATCAATGGAACAGACATTTGTGCTATTTGCAGTCATTTGGGGAAATGTTTCTGGTTAACAGTAAGAAACATTTGTGTCTCCTGTTTCGGAGATCATAAAGAATGGGGTAGGTATGGGATTCATTCTTTTTGGCAGCCGTGCCCTGGAGGGAAAGGGAGAGCCAGAATTATCTCACAGACAAATAGAAGGGAACAGCAAGTTTTACACCCACTGGCTTTAAAACGACAGCCAGTTCCCCTTGTGACGTCGGTCTCAAGCTGAGTAATGCACTCCAGAGCTGTTCTGCCAACCTCTCAGAATGTAATCTTTAACCCCTTTTATTTTGGATCCGGTGACACTGTGGCATCGGACAAATGATACACTGTCAGGTTAAAAACAACCAAATTTAAACTGCTTTTATTCTTCTTCACATTCAAAGATGCAGAAGCCAAGGCCAGTGGTAAGTGTATGATAGCATGTGGTGGAAAGGGTCACGTCAGAACTCTGTGACTCACGCATGCCTACTCACTTCTGTACGGCCAGAAAATTAATCTCTTCTTCAGAATGTTGGGTGATGACTAGCTTTTCCACCTTGATAAAATACTTGGTGTTCACAGGTTAATATTCTATGTGATAGGGTAGGACCTCACCGACCTCGCTCTTGAGTAACTCACATGGTTTCTGCTGTACTATGAAACCACCAATATCTATAATATTTTTCTTTAAATTGACGCACTCTATTATTTTAAAAGATTATATCACTACATAAACGATATATTATTGGCCTTAAATAGATGGTAGCTATAAAATATATATACAATCTGTACAGAACAGTGCTTTAAAGTTTATGTAAATATTGATACCTTGTGCTAAAGGCTCTGAATGTGAGGCCTAGATACACTCTCTCTGTTAAAAAGTAAATGAAAAACAGAGGGAGGGCAGGGGACACTGTAAGAAGTGTTCGATATATGCAAACACTAAAAACACTAAATTAAGATTTCTTCTTTTGTGTGATCAGAAAGATTGAAAGAAAACTGATAAAAAAACAACTTTTCATTATGGGAATCAGAGTGATGATGCTGGGTCATTGTGCCATCTCGTGTGCTCTCTCGCTTCGGGAAATATTTCAGTGAAGAGTTTTTGTAAAACATGCCTAAATTTTAAAGTGCATGTTTTTTTCCTAAGTAGGCTCCACGCCCAGCACAGTGCCCAATGTGGGGCTTGAACTCACAATCCTGAGATCAAGACCTGAGCTGAGATCAAGAGTCAGATGCTTAACCGATTGAGCCACCCAGGCACCCCTGAAAGAGCATTGCTCACTTAGACCCTAGTGAGAAAGAGAACTCAGACAAGGATGGGTGTTGCTTTTCCTTCACAGTCAATTCCACTCAACACAAAATATGAATTACATGCTCAGCTATTTCAAGTAGTTTATTATCTTATTGGTGAGGAGACACAAAGACATTTGAAACAAATAACTACAAAACAAATCAACACCCTTCAGGGGGCATGCTAAGTAGCGAGGCAGATAAGAGCACCCGAAGAGCCTTTAGGTTCCTCCGCATGAATAAAGTACAAAACGACACTCCTTAGAGATACACAAATTAGCAACCGGCAGCATCTGGATGGAAGCAGCCCCGTGGGGCTCAAGGCATGGTGAGCAGAAGGCAAGAAAAAGAAAAATGGGATTTCTGGTCTTACTTTCCTGCCCCAGGGGCACTCTCTTGTGTTCAAAGGAGGGAGAGAAGCCCCACTCAGACTCCTAAAGAATTAGACCTTAGACACTCCATTTTGTTTTCCACGATCTGATGGTGTTTGTTGTGTCAACTATGGACTAAGGAGGGTGTTAGCACAAGTATCCTGCAGAAACAGAGCGAATAAAGCAAGTTTGTTTGTTGAAACATATGGCAAGTGTTTTAAAGAACAGATCTTTGTAATGCAAATAATTATCAAAATATTAAAGAAAATGCTTTGCCTCTTGTTTAAATCATCATCCAGTGGCTTTATACATGTTTTCTAGCAAATAACAATGGCAAATGTCCAATCTCTTCTGAGTATGAAGACTGTATCATGCTAGACATTATACTTTCAATGTCTGTAGATTGAGAAAATACATAATGATCAAAGGCTTCTATTAATTCAGCAAAGCAAGTAAGTGAATTTATATTTTATTCATCACCTCATCTACAGACATTTAAAAAATAGTTCTATGTGTGTGTATGACATATTATTTATTTAGTCTACCCATACTGAATGTGCATATGGATTTACAGAGTCCTCACAATAAATTCTGCTACCCCCGGGGGTCCAAGACCTACTGGTTGGTAACCATGGAGTAGGACAGGCTTATGATTGATGGCAGTAAGGAGGGCCTGGGGCACATCTGCGGGTCCTTCATTGCTTTTATCATCATGACCCTCACGCTTTCTTCCTGAAACTCTGTACTCCTCTTTGTTTACTGAAAATATTTTCTGTATAAACTTCAACAAGTTGGTTATGATTTTCCACAGTGGGAACATTTTTTTCATGCTAAAAAATGAATTTGTGCTTTAATTGGAGACCTTCACAACTGGGAGAAAAGTCATTTTAAATTCCAGAGGCACCAGGTCTTCTGCTACATTTACTAATATGTTAGTCCTGAAGCTAGGTGGTGAACATATGGATGTTTGCTGTGTGATTCTTCATACCTTTGTGACATCCATATTTAATAATAAATGAAAGCGCAAGAATTTCCTGCACAGTTACAGCTCTTTTCCTTGACATTGTTATCACAAGCCAACAAAAATCTACCGATAAAATTACTTGCTACACAAAGCATAGTGAAGTAACACTGTAAACTTACTTTCTGAGTGTTTTCTGGAATTTTAACTCATTTGTCCTAGCACATTTTATCAGGACTTGCGATTCAAAATGTGCTCGTGAACTTCTGCCCAAAAGTGCATTCCTTCTTTTGGGTCTGCCTTTTGTGTGACGCTAAGGACCTTTGTGACTTTCTTATAAGCAGTGTCTTCAACGGGTCACATATGTTCCTGCAGCCATCCCCTCTCTCCTGTAGCAGCAGGATCTTCCTCTTACTATGGCACAACTTACAATAAACTTGTCTACGTTTGCTGTCTACAGATACTAATAATGTCAGGACCAAGCCACTTCACTCCAACTTCTATCTCTGCGATACCAAGGAAAGTGCCCTTGTCATAGTCACAGACCACTTCCACATGGACCCAAAGGTCACTTTTTGGTTCTCGGCACACTTGCTCTCTCAGATGCATCTGACACGCTGACACTTCAAATAGTTACTTAAGTTTGTTTCCATTATACTCATGTATTTATTCATTCAGGAAGACCCAAAGAATAGAACAGTAATAAAGACTGGGTTCTTGTGTTTATGAATGACTGTGACAGAGACAGAGAAGCAAATATGCAGTTACAAAGGCCATGTACACTAGATGTGCTAATGCTGTGGTGGGGAAAATAGGGTGTGAACACAGGACCTATGAGGAATGCCTAATCAGGATTTAGAAGGTTTCTGAGGAAGTGACATTTAGTCCAAAACTTGAAAGATGAATAGGAATTAACTCAAAGAATGGGTAAGTATAGCGAGAAAGGGTACCCAAGACAGTGGGTACTGAGGAAGCTTTCTGAGGAAGTGACATTTAGTCCAAGACTTGAAAGATGAATAGGAATTAACTCAAAGAATGGAGTAAGTATAGTGAGAAAGGGTACCCAAGACAAAGGGAAGAGCACATGCAAGGGCCTGGAAGTGAAGAGAGAGCATGGAAATATGGAGTGACTTAGTGTCAATAAAATACAGAGGGTTTTGTTTGTTTGTTTGGGCAGGGGAACAGTAACAAAAGAGATAATAATAAAAATGTCACCAAAATAGGGAGGCATCACATCATTGTCTTATAAGACAATTTAAGAATACTGGCATTTTTTATTGAAGGCACTGGGGAGCAAATGAGGAATGTGGAACTAGAAAATGACCGAACCAGGAGAAAGGACTGGAAAGGGGCAAGGTTAGAGGGCAAGACTTGTTAGGAGTCTGTGACACGGACCCAGGCAACAGGGGTAGTGTTGGTGGCAGTAGGCTTAGTGGGGATAGAGAAAATCGGCCATTACAGAGAAGAAGCAACAGAATTTGATGATTGGATGGGGGCCATGATGGAAGAAAATGTCTGGTCACGAGATGGAAGAGTCAATAATAACAACTATGATAAAGGCGGTGCTTTTCATCAATGTGGAAAGCACCCAAGTAGGAATGACATGTGGTTAAAAGCAGAAGTGAGATTATGAGTTTAGTTGGAGCTTATTGATATGTCAAAAGCAGAGACACACTTGGACAGGCAGTGAGGACCCTGAAGAGGACTGGCTCTCCTCTATTTCTCTCAAAGATAAGGAGTGAAGAAATAATGAGGACTTCTCTGTTCCTAGGAGCTTTCTCAGAAGCATGTCTAAGTGACCCGTAACACAAGATGTAAAGTGTGGGGGCAACACGCTTCTAGCATGGAATCCACCTTTCTTCTAAGCAGGAGGACGCTTCCCACTACAGACAGACAGAAGCCACAGCTCCAGATCCATGGCTCTGAGAACTAGGGTATCAGGGAATCTCTAACAAGAATCAGACATGTAGTGACAAAAGACACATGACCTCATTGCCAAGTTTTTGGAAATAGGCTTTAAGAGGCCTCAGGGGTCATAAAGGGTAAGGAGTTTAGGGGAAGCAGAAGTAGCCCTAAAATAGCTAAAACCCAAATTGGGGGCTCTTGTCCTTTCACAGGATCCCAACAAGGTCTTGGCAATATATCCAGGTTTGGGATCAGCAAATTGGGCCAAGTTGGAATGACGATAGATGAAATATAAGGGAAGAAAAAGATCAGTTTTCTAAATCTCAGCTTTGTTGACTTGTCCATTTTATTTTGTATTTTAATGGTGCATATCACTTTCAGTGGAGGTCTCTCATTTCTTACAAGATCATTGCTTTTGCAATCTTACCTGGAGCAATACGTAAAAAGGAATATATATGTAAAATGAGGATGTGTATTTCAGTCCCTTTTAAGAAATCATTTAAATTGCTAGATGTTTGTTTTATGCCAATAGCTTCCCAACACCCTGACTTGAGATATTGTGCCTCTCTGTGCTGTTAGCAGGACAAAAATCAAAGAATTCAAATATTGTGGTTCAAGGGAACCATTTTTCTGTTTTCAACCTGAGTTTTCCAGTTTATATTCCCATTATTTATCTATCGAGGGCTATGTCTCTCTCCATGCTAATACTTTATATGCCAACACAACTTGCCTCATCAAAAGGCTATCAGTACACTATGAATGCAGTGTATTTTACTTTAGGAAGTCAGTGGGGAATTCCCAGAAAATTATTGTTAGTATATGTTAAAAGCTGAAATTTCTTCTGCAAATGAGTTCCTTTCTTCTACGATTAGAACTATGGCAGGAGCAACAAGGACAAGAGCTTGTGGATGACCTGAATTTCTGTAAGCAGAGCATAGTCAGCTTCACCACAGTGCCTTGCACAAGGGTGGCCACCTCCCTTCTGCTCTATTAGTCATCATTAGCCACACCAAGGAGTGGTTTAACTCAGTTTACAAAAAAGCGATTGTTCTGAGTCTCCTCTCAGGGGACTGTTTGGTCACAGGCACCAGTTCTGTTGCATCGGGCATCATACTGCGCCCATCTCTCCTTCCTAATGGTTCTGGCTGCACCGGAAGTGGCAGTGGATTAGCTGTAACAAGCCTGCACCTTCAACGCAGCTCTTCTTGGGCACCAGGCACTGTGCTAAGTGCCGTTTCACGTGAACTCATTTATCTTCAGATCCACCTGTGATGTGAGATTATTGGCTGCATTTTAGAAATGACAAAACTGAAGTTCAGGAAGAGGAAGACATTTCCCAAGGGTCACCGAAAACGGAGGTTTGAACTCCACTGTTTGACTCCTGAATCTGTTCTCATAATCTGAATCTTGAAGCTGAATCTCTCAGTCACTGGACCAATGGCTTGCAAATTTTGTTCCCAAAGGGTGAGGGGGAAAGAACTCTTGGATCCTACCCCAACTCTTCTTTTGTTGCTTTAGATACTTAGGTTCAGTGTAGAGCTCACTGAAATAAGAAAGCACAGCCACGTTTTAAGAACAGTTTGAAGTTCCTGAGTTTGCTCTGCTCTCTCAGTAAACCAGCTCCTTACCTGACATAGAATCCAGAACTGCCTGCTTCATGTGCTTTAGTGACTGACTAAAAGAAAAGCCTCACTGATTGGCCACAAAGTCTAAAATCTTATGTCAGTAATTCTGGGTTAGATCAATGAAGGTCTGTTAAAGGGATCATATAACAAGACAAAGGGCAGCCAGTACAAGGCCACTGTCCTCCATCTTTGGCATCAATTTATTAGCCACCTTGTCATGCTGCAACATCCCAGGACAAGAGAAATGGGCAGGTACATTTTGTTAGTGGGATGGCTGGAAACAGTTACAATAGTGGGGACCTAGGGAAGAGATCATGAGAGATCAAGTGGGACAGATCGAGAAAAAGCAAATGTAACAGAAACTTGGAGAGAGAGAGAGAGCTCCTATTTGTTGCGTACTTAAAGGGCAACTAATCAGATTTAATTTATTACAGGCCACTCTAAGAAACCACATGCTGAGACTGGCTACAGTTTTTCCTAATGACAGTTTTACAGTTAAAAAAATATCACTGTCTTCATTCTAGAGACAGCTATCATCTCACAATTCAGAGAAAAGGTTGCGAGAATTTATTATATGGCATGGAAAACTTTTGGAATCAAAGTATTATTATTATCTAATAGATAAAGGAAGCCCAGATTATACAGGAGCAATGTGTATTAGCCACAAACACTCAGCACATCATCTGCAAGGGATTTCCTGCATTGGACTGCGCTTCAAAGTTTTTGGACACCAAACGGCAAAAGCAGAGGAATCTGCCATTTTGATGCTGTAGATAGCCTTTCTATTTTGGGAAAAACAACCTAATATGCTTGTCAGTTATGAATAATAAAGAAAGTAAATATCTCTATTCTTGAAGCCAAAATAATAACCTGGATTCAGACCCTTTAAGCCCAGAGGATGGGTCTTCCATTTAGTTGTATAAATCAGATATAATTTCACAGAGTTCTCTTTCTCTGCAGATAGTTTTTGGGGTGGAGGAGAGCAGAGTCCAGGGCAGAAACTTGTTTTTGTCGTTATATGGATTTAGGCTGCTTTACAAAAGCGTATTATTGTTTATTGTTAGGAGGACCCTCTTAGAGCACACAGGTCTGTGGTATGTGTGTGTGTGCATGTGTGTGTGTACAATAAATGCAAGTGTTGGGGTGCCTGGGGGGCTCAAGTCAGTTGAGCCTCTGACTCTTGATTTCAGCTCAGGTCATGATCTCGGGGTCATGGGATCTGGCCTGTGTCGGGCTCCATGCTCAGTGGTGACTCTGCTTCACATTCTCTCCCTCTCCCTCTCCCCCTGCTTGCTCTGTCTCTCTCTCTCTCTCAAATAAATAAAAAAATTTAAAAAACGCATGTGTTTGCTATTGTTCCCATATGTCAAGATCTTATTTTCAGGGAATCTGAAGACTACAAGAAATAAGTCAAGCAGAGAAAGTCAATTATCATATGACACTTATTTGTGGAACATAAGGAATAGCATGGAGGACAGTAGGAGAAGGAAGGGAAAAATGAAGGGGAGATCGGAGGGGGAGACGAACCATGAGAGACTATGGACTCTGAGAAACAACCTGAGGGTTCTAGAGGGGAGGGGGTGGGGGGGGATGGGTAATAAGGAGGGCACGTATTGCATGGAGCACTGGGAGTCATAGGAAAACAATGAGTCGTTGAACACTACATCAAAAACTAATGATGTACTGTATGGTGACTAACATAACATAATAAAATAAAATAAAACTTAAAAAACAAAGCAAAAAAAAAACAACAAAAAAATGAAGTTGGGTATGTTTGAACTTGACATTTTATAAAAGATTCTTGATTGGGCTTGGTACAGCTTAAAATGGACCGTAGATGCCCCATACTTACTGTAATAAATGGTCCAATAGCCCTAGTTTGGGAGAAATATACTGATATTGAACGATTTGCCTGCTCAATTATATAGGTTAAGGCTGACTCAGAGGGAGAGTGTGGGGCTTTCCTTGGAGAATTTATAGAATCATTCTGGAAAGAGACAGATTCTGGGATATGCAGTGGCACAGGAGGCAAAATTTAGGATAAGGAGAGAAGGAACTTTTTTCCTTTGGAGCCTCATGATGATTGGGCGTGGAGGGGACACATAGTAGAGGAGAATCACATTTAGGGGTGTGCGTATGTGTGTGCTAGATGGTGCATGTTGATAAGCTGGTTCTTGCAACATGGTCACCTGTTACTGGTGACCCTATAGGTCCAGCCACAGTACATTAAATTAGTCAGTGTGATGCACTTTCCTTGTATTATTCCCAACCTTTGAGGTTTTCAAGTAACGGTGTGAACAAAATGATGACTGCAGAATGACCACCAAATTTAGCAATATGGAAGATACTGGAGAGTTTGATAAGATCTTATTTAAAGTAAATAAGCTTGATCTGCTGTGCTATGGGAATCAAAGAAGGCTTGCTGCCCCATTTTGGGATGAAGCAGTATAGTAGGGAGGCAGTATGGTGCAGCAGCAGCAGCTGAAGGAAACCTATTCTAGGGAGATAAAGGAGTGAGCAGTGGCCCACAGAAGAAGCAAAGACCTAAGCTCTGAGCCAGATGGTTGGCTGAAATGATAAACGACAACCAGGATGCACCTGTAGAGGGAACAACCCAACTGTCACATAGGGTGAAGGCTCAGGTCTTTATTTTGGATATTTAAAAACATGGGGGCACAAATATCTCTTCAAAACAATGATTTCATTTCCTTTGGATATATACCCAGAAGTGGGTTTGCTGGATCACATGGTAGTCCTATTTATAATTTTTTGAGGAACCTCCACAATGTTTTCCATAATGGTTAAACCAATGTACATTCTCACCAACAGTGCACAAAGGTTTCCTTTTTCCCACATCTTCATCAGCACCTGTTATCTTTTGACTTTTTGATGACAGCCATTCTAAGAGGTATGAGGCGATATCTCACTGTGGCTTTGATTTTTATTCCCCTGAAGATTAGTGATATGGATCATCTTTTCATATCCCTGTTGAGTATTTACATGTCTTCTTTGGAAAATATGTCTCTCGGGTCCTTTTTCCATTTTAAAATTGGGTTATTTGTTGTTTAAATATAAATTCCTTATATATTTTGGATATTAATTCCTGATTAGATATGTGATTTGAAAATATTTTCTCCCATTTCACAGGTTGCCTTTGCATTTTGTTGACGGTTTCCTTAACTGTGCAAAAACTTTTTGACTGTAGTCCCATTTGTTTATTTTTGCTTTTGTTGCTCATGCTTTGTGTCAGTTCCAAAAAATCATTTCTAAGACCAACATCAAGGAACTTACCCCTTATGTTTTCTTCTAGGAGTTCTATGGTTTTAGGGCTTACATTTAAGTTTTTAAGTCATTTTGAGTTGATTTTTATGTATGGTGTAAGATAAAGGGTCCTATTTTGCATGGGTCAATCCAGTTTTCCCAAGACGATTTACTGAAGAGATCATCTTTCCCTATTGAGTATTCTTGGTGTCTTTGTTGAAAATTTGTTCATTGGACCATTACTATTCACAGCATCCAAGATATAGAAATAAACTAAGTGTCCACCAACAGATGAATGAATAAAGTAAAATGCAGTATATAAACACAATGGACTATTATTCAGCCTTTAAAAAGAAGGAAATTCTGGGGGGGGGCGGAGCAAGATGGCGGAGGAGTAGGAGACCTGGATTTCGTCTCCTCTCAGGAATTCAGCTGGATAGGGATCAAACCATTCTGAACACCTACGAACTCAACAGGAGATCGAAGAAAAGAATAGCAACAACTCTCTGAACAGAAAAGCGACCACTTTCTGGAAGGTAGGACGTGCGGAGAAGTGAATCCGAGGCGTTATTCGGGAGGATAGACGGCGGGGGAGGGGCCTCCGTCGGCCGCTTCTGGCAAGTGATAGAGCCACGGAGCACAAAATCGGAACTTTTAGAAGTCTCCTCCGCTGAGGGACGTCACTCTGGTGGCGAAGTGGGGGGTGGAACCCTCGTGGGACAGTGTGGTCTCAGGACCCTGGGGGTCACAGAAAGACCGGGGGTGCCTGAGTGCGGCAGAGCTCCCAGGTATCGGAGCAGGGAAGCCAGCTGCGGAGACGGAGCCCAGGCGCGGGCTCTCAGCTCGGGGTTGCCATAAACCATGATCCGCGGCACAGTCGGGCCACTGCTCCTCCAGCAGGGACCCAACAAGCGGCAGATCCGGGGAGACTCACCTTCTTCCCCCGGGAGGAGAGGCGCGGGAGAGCACCGCGGGGATCTGCTGGGTTTGGAGACTCCACACGGGGTCGGGTGCCAGATAGAAAGGCGTGGTCACAGGCCGGGTTAGCGCGGAGTGTGGCTGGAGACCGGGGAGACGGGAGTGACTGACTGCTTTTCTCTGGGGGCTCGCTGAGGAGCGGGACCCCAAGTTCTCGGCTCCGCCGGGGCGGAGACTGGGAGGCTGCCATTTTCACTCTCCGCCTCCAAAGCTGTACGGAAAGCTTGCAGGGAACAAAAGCTCCGGAGAGCAAACCCGAGCAGATTACTTAGCCCGGACCGGCAAGGGCGGGGCAATTTTGCCTCCGGCAAAGACATTTGGGAACCACGGCAACAGGCCCCTCCCCCAGAAGATCAGCGAGAACAGCCAGCCAAGACCAAGTTTACCGATCAATGAGAACGGCAGAACTCCAGCGCTAGGGGAACACTGCACATAGACTTCATGGCTTTTTTACCATGATTCTTTAGTCTTTCAAAGTTAATTATTTTTTTTTAACTTTTTTTCTTTTTTCCTTTTTTCTTTTTTTTTTGAATTTTTCTTTTTCCCTTTTTCAACCAACATCTTATCAATCCCTTTTTAAAAAAAAAAAAACATTTTTATTTTTCATTTTTAAAGTCATATTCTATCCCTTCATAGTAGTTACCCGTATTTTTGGCATATATATATAAGTTGTTCTCTCTTTAAAATCTTGAGATAGTTTCTTCTAACAGATCAAAATATACTCTAAATCTCTAGTGTATGGTTTTTTTCTACTCCCCTGCCTGATCACATTCTCTCCCTTTTTTCTTTCTTTCTTTTTTTTTTTAACCTCTTCTTTCTTTTTTCAAACAACTTATCAAAATCCTTTTTTAAAATTTTTTATAATTTCCATCTTTACAGTCATATTCCATCCCTTCATCATATCAACCCTTATTTTTGTACATATATAAGTTTTTCTTTCTTTAAAATTTTGGAAGGGACTTTCTTTTAACAGACCAAAATACACCCAAAATCTAGTGCGTGGCACTGATCTATAATCCAGCCTGATCATATTTGATCACATTCTCTTTTTGTTTTGTTTTGTTTTGTTCTGCTTTTCTTTGTTTTTATCTTTATCATTTTCTTTTTTCTTTTTTTCTTTCCTTTTCTTTTTTCTCTCTTTCCCTTTCTTTTCCCACTGCTTCAGATCTTTTCTGATTTGTTTAGAGTATATTTTCTGGGGACGTTGTTACCCTGCTAGCATTTTGTTCTCTCATTAATCTATTCTCCTTTGCACAAAATGACAAGATGGAAAAAATCACCTCAACAAAAAGAACAAGAGGTAGTACCGACTGCCAGGGACCTATTCAATACGGACATTAGTACGATGTCAGATCTAGAGTTCAGAATCATCACTTTAAAGATACTAGCTGGGCTTGAAAAAAACATGGAAGTTATTAGAGAAACCCTTTCTGGAGAAGTAAAAGAACTAAAATCGAACCAAGTAGAAATCAAAAAGGCTATCAATGAGGTGCAATCAAATATGGGGGCACTAACTGCTAGGATAAATGAGGCAGAAGAAAGAATCAGTGAGATAGAAGACCAAATGATGGAAAATAAAGAAGCTGAGAAAAAGAGAGATAAACAACTACTGGATCACGAGGGCAGAATTCGAGAGATAAACGATACCATAAGACGAAACAACATTAGAATAATTGGGATCCCAGAAGAAGAAGAAAGAGAGAGAGGGGCAGAAGGTATAATGGAGCAAATTATAGCAGAGAACTTCCCTAATTTGGGGAAGGAAACAGGCATCAAAATCCAGGAAGCACAGAGAACCCCTCTCAAAATCAATAAAAATAGGTCAACACCCCGACATCTAATAGTAAAACTTACGAGTCTTAGAGACAAAGAGAAAATCCTGAAAGCAGCTCAGGAGAAGAGATATGTAACCTACAATGGTAGAAACATTAGATTGGCAACAGACTTATCCACAGAGACCTGGCAGGCCAGAAAGGACTGGCAGGACATATTCAGAGCACTAAATGAGAAAAATATGCAGCCAAGAATACTATATCCAGCTAGGCTGTCATTGAAAATTGAAGGAGAGATAAAAAACTTCCAGGACAAACAAAAACTAAAGGAATTTGCAAACACGAAACCAGCCCTACAACAAATATTGAAAGGGGTCCTCTAAGCAAAGAGAGAGCCTAAAAGCAACATAGACCAGAAAGGAACACAAACAATATACAGTAACAGTCACTTTACAGGCAATACAATGGCATTGAATTCCTATCTTTCAATAGTTACCCTGAATGTAAATGGGCTAAATGCCCCAATCAAAAGACACAGGCTATCAGATTGGATTAAAAAACAAGACCCATCGATATGCTGTCTGCAAGAGACTCATTTTAGACCCAAAGACACCCCCAGATTGAAAGTGAGGGGGTGGAAAACCATTTACCATGCTAATGGACACCAAAAGAAAGCTGGGGTGGCAATCCTTCTATCAGACAAATTAGATTTTAAACCAAAGACTGTAATAAGAGATGAGGAAGGACACTATATCCTACTTAAAGGGTCTATCCAACAAGAAGATCTAACAATTGTAAATATCTATGCCCCTAACATGGGAGCAGCCAATTATATAAGGCAATTAATAACAAAAGCAAAGAAACACATCGACAACAATACAATAATAGTGGGGGACTTTAACACCCCCCCTCACTGAAATGGACAGATCGTCTAAGCAGAAGATCAACAAGGAAATAAAGACTTTAAATGACACACTGGACCAAATGGACTTCACAGACATATTCAGAACATTCCATCCCAAAGCAACGGAATACACATTCTTCTCTAGTGCCCATGGAACATTCTCCAGAATCGATCACATCCTAGGTCATAAATCAGGTCTCAACTGGTACCAGAAGATTGGGATCATCCCCTGCCTATTTTCAGACCACAATGCTTTGAAACTAGAACTCAATCACAAGAGGAAAGTCAGAAAGAACTCAAATACATGGAGGCTAAAGAGCATCCTACTAAAGAATGAATGGGTCAACCAGGAAATTAAAGAAGAATTAAAAAAATTCATGGAAACCAATGAAAATGAAAACACAACTATACAAAATCTTTGGGATACAGCAAAGGCAGTCCTAAGAGGAAAGTATATAGCAATACAAGCCTTTCTCAAGAAACAAGAAAGGTCTCAAGTACACAACCTAACCCTACACCTAATGGAGCTGGAGAAAGAACAGCAAATAAAGCCTAAACCCAACAGGAGAAGAGAAATAATAAAGATCAGAGCAGAAATCAATGAAATAGAAACCAAAAGAACAGTAGAACAGATCAACGAAACCAGGAGCTGGTTCTTTGAAAGAATTAACAAGATTGATAAGCCCCTGGCCAGACTTATCAAAAAGAAAAGAGAAATGACCCAAATCAACAAAATCATGAATGAAAGAGGAGAAATCACAACCAACACCAAAGAAATACAAACAATTATAAGAACATATTATGAGCAACTCTATGCCAGCAAATTAGATAACCTGGAAGTAATGGATGCATTCCTAGAGATGTATCAACTACCAAAACTGAACCAGGAAGAAATAGAAAACCTGAACAGACCTATAACCACTAAGGAAATAGAAGCAGTCATCAAAAATCTCCCAAAACACAAAAGCCCAGGTCCAGATGGCTTCCCAGGGGAATTCTACCAAACATTTAAAGAAGAATTAATACCTATCCTTCTGAAACTGTTCCAAAAAATAGAAATGGAAGGAAAACTTCCAAACTCATTTTATGAGGCCAGTATTACCTTGATCCCAAAACCAGACAAAGACCCCATCAAAAAGGAGAATTACAGACCAATATCCCTGATGAACATGGATGCAAAAATTCTCAACAAAATACTAGCCAATAGGATCCAACAGTACATTAAAAGGATTATTCACCACGACCAAGTGGGATTTATCCCTGGGCTGCAAGGTTGGTTCAACATCCGCAAATCAATCAACGTGATACAATACATTAACAAAAGAAAGAACAAGAATCATATGATCCTCTCAATAGATGCAGAAAAAGCATTTGACAAAGTACAGCATCCTTTCTTGATCAAAACTCTTCAGAGTATAGGGATAGAGGGTACATACCTCAATATCATAAAAGCCATCTATGAAAAACCCACAGCGAATATCATTCTCAATGGGGAAAAACTGAGAGCTTTCCCCCTAAGGTCAGGAACGCGGCACGGATGTCCACTATCACCACTGCTATTCAACATAGTATTGGAAGTCCTAGCCACAGCAATCAGACAACAAAAAGAAATCAAAGGCATCCAAATCGGCAAAGAAGAAGTCAAACTCTCACTCTTTGCAGATGATATGATACTTTATGTGGAAAATCCCAAAGACTCCACCCCAAAACTGCTAGAACTCATACAGGAATTCAGTCAAGTGGCAGGATATAAAATCAATGCACAGAAGTCAGTGGCATTCCTATACACCAACAACAAGTCAGAAGAAAGAGAAATTAAGGAGTCGATCCCATTTACCATTGCACCCAAAACCATAAGATACCTAGGAATAAATCTAACCAAAGAGGCAAAGGATCTGTACTCAGAAAACTATAAAATACTCATGAAAGAAATTGAGGAAGACACAAAGAAATGGAAAAACGTTCCATGCTCATGGATTGGAAGAACAAATATTGTGAAGATGTCAATCCTACCTAGAGCAATCTACACATTCAATGCAATCCCCATCAAAATACCATCCACTTTCTTCAAAGAAATGGAACAAATAATCCTAAAATTTGTATGGAACCAGAAAAGACCCCGCATAGCCAGAGGAATGTTGAAAAAGAAAAGCAAAGCTGGCGGCATCACAATTCCAGACTTCCAGCTCTACTACAAAGCTGTCATCATCAAGACAGTATGGTACTGGCACAAAAACAGACACATAGATCAATGGAACAGAATAGAGAGCCCAGAAATGGACCCTCAACTCTATGGTCAACTAATCTTTGACAAAGCAGGAAAGAATGTCCAATGGAAAAAAGACAATCTCTTCAACAAATGGTGTTGGGAAAATTGGACAGCCACATGCAGAAGAATGAAACTGGACCATTTCCTTACACCACACACAAAAATAGACTCCAAATGGTTGAAAGACCTCAATGTGAGACAGGAGTCCATCAAAATCCTAAAGGAGAACACAGGCAGCAACCTCTTCGACCTCAGCCGCAGCAACTTCTTCCTAGAAACATCGCCAAAGGCAAGGGAAGCAAGGGCAAAAATGAACTATTGGGACTTCATCAAGATAAAAAGCTTTTGCAAAGCAAAGGAAACAGTCAACAAAACCAAAAGACAACCGACAGAATGGGAGAAGATATTTGCAAATGACATATCAGATAAAGGGCTAGTATCCAAAATCTATAAAGAACTCATCAAACTCAACACCAAAAGAACAAAGAATCCAATCAAGAAATGGGCAGAAGACATGAACAGACATTTTTCCAAAGAAGACATCCAAATGGCCAACAGACACATGAAAAAGTGTTCAATATCGCTCGGCATCAGGGAAATCCAAATCAAAACCTCAATGAGATACCACCTCACACCAGTCAGAATGGCTAAAATTAGTAAGTCAGGAAATGACAGATGTTGGCGGGGATGCGGAGAAAGGGGAACCCTCCTACACTGTTGGTGGGAATGCAAGCTGGTGCAGCCACTCTGGAAAACAGTATGGAGGTTCCTCAAAAAGTTGAAAATAGAGCTACCATATGATCCAGCAATTGCACTACTGGGTATTTACCCCAAAGATACAAAAGTAGGGACCCGAAAGGCTACGTGCACCCCGATGTTTATAGCAGCAATGTCCACAATAGCCAAACTGTGGAAAGAGCCAAGATGTCCATCAACAGATGAATGGATAAAGAAGATGTGGTATATATACACAATGGAATATTATGCAGCCATCAAAAGGAATAAGATCTTGCCATTTGCAACGACGTGGATGGAACTGGAGGGTATTATGCTGAGCGAAATAAGTCAAACAGAGAAAGACATGTATCATATGACCTCACTGATATGAGGAATTCTTAATCTCAGGAAACAAACTGAGGGTTGCTGGAGTGGGGGGTGGGGTGGGAGGGATGGGGTGACTGGGTGATGGACACTGGGGAGGGTATGTGTTCTGGTAAGCGCTGTGAATTGTGCAAGACTGTTGAATCTCAGATCTGTACCTCTGAAACAAATAATGCAATATATGTTAAGAAAGAAAAAAAGAAGAAGAAGAATGTAGCAGGAGGGGAAGAATGAAGGGGGGGAAATCGGAGGGGGAGAAGAACCATGAGAGACAATGGACTCTGAAAAACAAACTGAGGGTTCTAGAGGGGAGGGGGTTGGGAGGATGGGTTAGCCTGGTGATGGGTATTGAGGAGGGCACGTTCTGCATGGAGCACTGGTGTTATGCACAAACAATGAATCATGGAACACTATATCTAAAACTAATGATGTAATGTATGGGGATTAACATAACAATAAAAAAATTTAAAATAAAAAAAAAATAAAGGGTTCTAAAAGCAAAAAAAAAAAAAAAAAGAAGGAAATTCTGTCATTTGCAAGAATATGAACGAAACTGGAGGACCTTATGGTAAGTAAAATAAGCTAGACACACAGAAAGATAAATATTGTATGATCTCAATTAAATGTTTAATCTTAAAAAAAAAGTCAAAGTTATAGTAACATAGAGTGGAATAATGGTAATCAGAGTCAGGGGGATGGAGGAAAAGGAGAGATATTGATCAAAGGATACAAGCTTTCAGGTTTTAAGGTAAGTTCTAGAGACCTAATGTATAGTATGGTGAGTACAGTTGTCAGTGATGTTTTGTATACTTGAAATTTGCTAAGAGAGTAGATCTCAAATGTTCCCACCATACACACACACAAAATGGTAACTATGGGAGGTGATAGATAAGTTCATTAGTTTGACTATGGTAATCATTTCACAATGTATATGCATATATCAAAATATTATATTGTACACCTTAAATATATACAAATTTTATTTGTCAAAAATAAATAAAACTCAGAAAAAATAGTAAAGTTAATTATCTCATTTTTAGCCTTACATTGATGGGTCTTGGATATATGATTCGTATAAAGAAAAGTAAAACGTGAACACTATAAATTCTGAGAGTCTGATATAATTTAGACCAATCTCTCAAGTTAGGTTCAGTGAAGGGTTTGTTCTACTAACATGTCAGTGAGTCTAATTAATAAAACATCCCATGCCTTATTGCTCTTGTAGTTACCATGACAAACATTTAATCCATTAACTCAGAAAAATCTATTAACAATCTACTGTGTACACAGCACCACTCTAGGCAAAGGAGATAATAGGGGAGTACAAAATAGACTAAGTCCCTCTTTTAATGGTGTTGGCAATTTAGTGAGAAGAGACAGTCAATAAACAAATGACCACATTATATAATATGTCAAGTTCTGATAAGTGCTACGGAAAATAATGAATCAGAGCAAGAGAAACAAAAGTGTGGCAGGTAGAGAGGGAAAGGTGCTATTTTACATAGGATGGTCAAGGAAGACCTCCCTGATAACATGGAATCTGAGTAGAAACATGAAAGTAGGGGAGTGACTATGCAGTTATCTGAAGGAAGAGCATTCCAGCCAGAGGAACAGCATGTTCAAGGCACAGTGATGACATGACTGTGGTTGGAACAGAAAGAAGGCAAAAGAGGGCGTGGTAGGAGGTAAAGCCAGAGAGATAGAGTTGGGGGCAGATGGTTAGAACCTATAAGAGATGGTAAAGATCTTGGCTTTTACTTGGGTGTACAGGGATGGCACAGAAGAGTTTTAAGCAGAGAAGCAACATGACCTGATATTTTAAAATATATATATATTTTATTTATTTGAGAGAGAGAGAGAGAGAAGGTGCATGAGCTGGGAAAGGGGCAGAGTGAGAGGGAGAGAGAGAATCTCAAGCAGACTCCACACTGAGCAGAGAACCCGATGCGGGGCTCAATCCCATGACCCTGAGATCATGACCTCAGCCAAAATCAAGAGTTGGACGCCCAATGGACTGAGCCACCCAGGCACCCCTGATCTGATATTTTTAAATGGTTACTGGCTGCTATGGGAAGAAACTGCAGGGAGACTAGTCGGGTGTCCCATATATACTGCCAATAACCCAGGTAAAAGAGGATGTTGGCTTATTCTAGCTCTGAAATTGGTAAAAATGAAAAAAAGAAAAAAATCAGATTCTGGGTGTCTGTTGCTCAGAAACTGGATATAGGATGTGAGAGAAACAGATGAATCAAGGATGTCTCCAGAAGAGTTTTTGCCTGGGCAACTGGTTGAAAAGATAATAAATTCATAATAATTTCATTATTTATGAAATGGAAAAAGCTGGTAAAGAAGTATATTTAAGGAGAAAATAAAGAATTTAATGTTAGATTTACCATGTCTATTGTACATCCAAGAAGAGAGGCCAGGAGGCAGTTGGCAATTTTCACTGTGTAAAGTTACTTAAAGCCATGACTAGATGAGACCACTTAGCCAACAATATGAAGAGAAGAGGTCTGAGTACTGATCCCTGTATAGAGATTGGGAAAATTAGAAGGAAGCAAAAAAGGAGTAAAGAAGGAAAAGCCAGTGGAATAGGAAGAGAACCAAGAGACAACAATGAAGCAGAGACCAAGTGTTTTAAGTTATCAGTGTTTCCATGTGACTAAGATGAGGACAGAAATGACCAATGACTTTAGCATGGTTCAGTTAAGACTATGATTTGGAGATTTAGAGACATTCTAAATCTAGGATGGTTCACTAATGAGGCAGAATAATATCTATGTATTAATAAGTCAACTCACGGTGAAAATTCGTGAGCCTGTTTAAAAAAAATCATCAAAGATGACATAGCTCGTTCCTTTGAAGTCATCTGATCAAGATATATCACCAGTGGTACCAGAGGGCATATGCTGAGGAGTGGTCTGTCTACAGTTTAAATCAGTTACTATTTGGAACTAGAAATTTTCTTCTAGAAAAGTGGAAAGATGATTTATACTTATGGGAACTAAGGGAGGACACACAGTTTATCTGTTGACACAGTCCCTAACACGGTGGGTATCAGAAAGACCATCTCAATGACTATTTTTCTTTAGTTGAAGTTAGTCGTAAGGAATCCATCTACTCCGTTTTATTCTATTTAGATTTTTGTTCTTACCTTGGCACTTTGGGATAATATTTCTGAATGCAATTGGTAGTAAGTCTATGAGATGGAGTTTGTTCTTGATGGGCACATTTCTCTAGTCTGTAAATTGTGGGCCAAAAATAGAATGGTAGCTCTGAAAGTAAAAGCCAGGCACAAAGACATTTGTTGTTAACCTTCATGAAGGGCCCTATAACAGTTTAAGTGTCTCGCCCTTCTGGGACTAAAGACATCATGCTTTCCCATGACCTGAAATGGAAAATCATTCCAATGTTTCTGGGACGGCATAGAACACACACCAGGTGAAGCTGTCATAAAATATTTTACTTGTTTTATCTTACTTTTTCCTCTTGCTAGTTCCCTTTATTTTGGCAGGAGGTGGGATGTGATGACCTAAATGAGGCTTTTCCACATCTAATTTCCAGATTCAGGGACAAAAGGTTTACTTTCCTATTTAAAAACATATGAACTTCCAGAAGTTACCCAGAAGGAGTCCCACTGAAGGCAAATGTCCTATCAGTTTTAGCATGGTCTGCAACAATTTATTGGAATGGGGTTTCCATTACCTCTTGAGCAGACTGGTCAGATGCAGGAAATTTACAGTACCGTAAGTGGCATTTCCTGAGGTGATGGATCTGCCATCTAATAGCCTCTGAGCACAAGTCTCATGAAGCCTAATGTTTTTTGCATATAAACCTGTAAATGCCCACTGCAGATTTCACCAAATAAGCCTCCTCTGCATACAAGGTTCTAAAAGTCTATGGCAGGCAATTCAAACAAAACTGTGTTCGCTTCTCTTCACTTTTTTTCTAAGCTTACACCCCTGGGTTTTTGTTAACATTTAAAAAAGATATTTAAAACTGCACTTCAGCCACCTTGTAAAATGAAAGAGTACATTGTACAGGCACCAAAGGTACACGTCAGTGCTTTTATCAAATTCAGGGTCCTGCTCTGCTGCACTAATTGGAACCATGTGTTGAAAATGCAAGACAGGATTTTTTCAGCTGTTCTTTAATTAAATGGAATAAAATAAGGACGAAACCTCACATTTCCTTATAAAGAGAGGCTGCTGGGTTGTTCTCTTTGCAGGACTGAGAGAGGATCCTGAGTGGGGATACCGGCCCCTGCGTCAGGGCTCCAGGGCCCTTGGTAGTCATTTTAATATTTAAGATATTCTCAAGGATTTAGCCACATTCAGAGAATGCCTGGTTGCAAATGCTTCTCTGATAAGGGGAGTAAGGGAAGTGATAGAAAACCTAATTATTTTCAATTACAGCGGAAGACTGACTCATGAAGATTCTTTTTAATATTTGTATAAAGTTCAGTCACTGCAGAAATCATCAGTGAAGTGGAGAAAGTGCCTCCTCATGCACCTGCCCGCTGAAATCTATGGAGAAATAGTGGCCAAGATGAGTGTGTGTCTACTAGCAAGACTGTGAAAAATACTGTCTCGAGTTTTCTGATGAAACTTGAAAAACACAATGTAATTTGATTTTTCTTGAAAGTGTTATTTCTGCCACTTTATTTTGGGGAAAAGGATACTCTATACCTTTTAATTGTCCTGGGATCAAAATCCCAGGGAATAAAAGGTTAGCTCACAATGTCTCTTTTCAGGATTTAAGCCCCTCTTTCATGATGCTTTATGGTATTTCCCATCCATTGAGTGGCACCAGTGTATTGAACTCCACTCCCTCCCTCCTGCACAGGTTTTGGATCCAGAACTGGTACCTTTGCATAAAGTGTTGAAGCCTTAGGAAGGAGATGTGAATATTGCTTCCAACAGCATGGTGCACCTACAGCCTCTAGAAAGAGGTGTAAGAAGTGAAGTAATGAGGACAGCAACAGCAATTCCTCCAAAGGTGTATATAAGCCACATTCTGCAGGACATGGGAAAGTCAAAGCAGGGCTGGGAATGTTCAAGAAAGGAGGCCAATTTCCCAAGAGGTTAAAAAAATCCTGAAATCACTCCTAAAGGAAATGATGAAACCATTTGCTTGTATCAAAGCCCAAGGCCCGGGCACTAGAAAGGGGTCTCTCTGTTGTGGGCTGGTTGTGTCACTCTACCATCAGGAGTCTTTCAACTTCCAAAGATTGTTGGAAAAGTTTAATCTGTGGATATTGCTTGGTATGAAGTGGAGTTTGACAATCTTCCAGACAGGCTGGGAACAGCATCAGAGAGTTACACAACCTGCAGAGAAGTGGGAGACCTCTGGGTGCCTGTGGTTTTGCCCTTACGTTGCCTTCAAATTGCTCTTTCAAAAGCACAAATTGCATCAGGTCATTCCTTTTCTTCTCTTAAGATCCTTCTATAATTGTTCATTCGCATTAAAAATCAGTGAGGAGCCACACTACCTTCTCAGCCTCACACTGCATCTTTTTTTCTCCCTTCACTCCAGCCACAAAGCACTGAAGATGCCACACTCCCCCACTCCTCCGTGCCTCACACATGGCCAAGTGTACCTCAGCCACCTGGCAAATCCTCAGTCATCCCAGAAGTTCAGCTCAAACTTTGTCCATCTCTTCTCTTAAAGTTTCCCTTGCCCACAACCTCTTCTTCCTATACCCTCCCAACAAAGTAAGTGCAGGCCGATTCTTCCTTGTGCCCTCTGAGCTTCCTGGGCTCCTCTCTTAGAGCACGTGTCACATATCTTGATTGTCTGTGTACATGTCTGCCTCCTTCCTTGGTCTAGACTTCCAGGCACTATGAGACAAGATGGCGTTACTCATTCTTATATCCCCAGTGCCTGGCAGAGTGCTTGACACAAAGTGTTCAGTAAACATTTGATGACTGAATAAGCACATATACATTAGCATCTGCATTCTTCTAATCATAGTTGAGAATTTCATGTAAGCTGAAGGACATAGGACAGATTCCCATGTCCTTGCACATAGCCCAAATTTCAAATTCTTGAGATGAATGATTACTGACACATAGGGTGGTGACAGTGAAAACACACATTGAGTTACTGAAAAAACTTTACTTAACATTTGCTGATTGCATGCGATTATGAAAGTTATTGATATCATATATGATAGGTTAGGGCTATAATGGAAAAATCAAAGGAAGAAAGAAATGCTCTTCAGAAATGGCAATATTTTATATGGAATTCCTCAGGAAAATACTAGTATTTGTTTTATCATATACTTTCTTTTTTCTCTCACCTTCCTCAAATGCCATAATTCTTGCAGAACATAAAATTCTTGTTAAACAAGCATAGCCTTTGGATGACACATTATTGAGTCTGAAAATCTGTCTCCATGTCAGAAGTAACCACACTTTGAGATTCCAAATCATAAGGAAAGATGACCAGTTATTGCCAACATAGAGTTGCAATTTTATCTTCTGGGGGAGAATATGAATAAATGAATTAATGGGTGGATACATAAATATACTTAAAGCTCTGGGATAGATTTTTCTTTCTCCTAGACAGCACTTGGGCAGACACTTACAATGTTTTCCTCTGGAGTTCCTCCTTTTTTATACTTCTGTGGTAAATCTGCCTCCCTTCTGATTGTCACATTATTTTTTTAGATAGGTCAATACCTTCAATTACGTCTTGCTCTGCTTAGAAGTCATGTCATCTTTTTAACATGACATTACATATATGGTGGGGGCAGACGGTATTATTTCAACACTTAACACTGGGGACAGTGTTACATGAAAACATGTTGCATAACTATTTGATAAACACATGGGGTGATCAAAATAAAGAGAGAGCTAAACAGTTCTTCATAAGAAAATAAGAAAAGCTGAGAGAGGATGGACAGTATGGCAGGAGGTTGGTCTCTAAGGTGACACGTTGCCAATGGAAAATTCAGGCCGTAGGAAAGCCAGAAGACTTTAGAGTCACAGTACAATCAAATATAAATTGCTCATTTTCTTTGAGGTAAGCTACTTCTCTCTAACCCAAACCTTCAATAAACTCCACTATACACAGAGATTTCTCAGTGCTTTTGTCATGGAAGTCAAAGGAAAGGAGGGGAGTTCCATGGCTGAGTGGCCATGGAGCAGAGAAAAAAGAAAATCAGTTTTACTACAAAACATAAGTGAGACTCCAAACCCAGTGGAAGCAGGAATTCAGAGCAGAAATGGCCATGAAAATAAATCCTACAGGAATTCATAAAAATCTTGGGAAAAGTATGAGACTTCAGAAAGAACCAAGAATGGGGAGCTTGAGCTAATAAATTTCAGAGAGAGTCAATTTAGCTGATCATCTGGTTTTACATAACTGTATGCTGATCCATTATACGCTGATTTGATAGTGTAACAGTAACATTCATGATAAGGGCTTCGATACCTGCTTTATCTGCATTATCTTATGTAATTTTCACTGCATGGATGAGAAACCTCAAGTTCAGAGAAAGTAAGTCTGTTGCCCAGACTCAGACGGTTAATAGGTGGCAGACACAGTGTAGAAACGTGGCTTAATCTTGTTCTCAAATCCACATTCGTAATTCCTACTTATTTTATTAGTGAATTCCAGCCAGAAGACACCAGATATTTGTGCCATGTATATATTAAAAGCTACTACAAATGTAAAGTTCTCACTGTATGTTATTCTATATGAGCTTTATTAGTCAGCTATTGTCAAAATACCATTATATAATATACTAGCCCAAATCTTAGTGGCTATGAATAGCAAGCTATTATTCTCATGCTCATGGTCAGCATGGTTGACTACAGTTCAGTCTATTTAGAATGGGGTCAGATGGATGGTTCTTCTAAAGGTTTCAGGGTAGCGAGCTTGACTCCAGATTAAGACTGAGCTCAGGCCTGCTCTGTATCTCACCAGGGGCCCAGGCAGGAGGGATAGCAGCTACCTGGGGCATGTTTCTCTCACGGCAGAGATGAGACGCTCCCAGAGGAAAAAACAGAAACATGTAATATCTCTTAACTCGCATGCTCAAAAACTGGTATATTTTTATTTCATCCACATTTTATAGTCCAAAGCAAGTCAAAGGAGCTGGTAGTGATGGAGAATAAATATTTACTGACAGTAATTTAATCTTCCATAGTAATCTAAGCACTCCTCTGTAAACTTAGTTCCTCAGAGAGATATACTATATCTCTTAAAGGAGTAGAACAAGATTGTTTCCAACATTACCCAGTAGAGGCTCTGGAAAATTTCAGATAAATTCCCTAAATGTTTGCAAAGCACAATGACAAAGCATACTGCTCGCATCATCACTACCAGCATCTCGTCCTCATAGGGGATCTAGAAGTCTCAGAAAGTTTTCAATCAGACCACATATGAGAGAAAGAGACAGAGAACCCATTATCATCATAAAAGAATACTACAACTTGATGGTAGTCTTTTCACTATTTGGTAAGATCAAGAAAAATTATACTGTTTTGTATTCTTTAAAGGATTAGCATACACATTAATCTACCAATGGTGGCAACTTGGCGGCACCTTACACTTAAAATTCATTTTCAAATAAAATTTACAGTACTGTCCTATGTTGCCAAAGATCACAGACATTTCATACTATCACTAAAATCCATCAATGAAAAAAAAAATCCATCAGTGATTTGAAAACACATCTAATGTAGGTAAGACCTTAGCTATATATAATGGCATTTTAATGAATTTTAAAATTTATATTATAAAAATGATATAAATTTTAATTATAAAAGTGGTTTTACTTTCCCCTCATATTCCAAAGTTTGTCTATACCAATCTACTTTAAAGCTCACTTGAAATATTCTTTTAATGGTAGTGTTAACTCGTGACAACTTGTTAACTGAAGAAAATAAAACTTAATTAAAATGTTCAGTGGAGAATATATTTGATTTCCTTATTAGCTGGGTACTTTTTGCTTTGCTTTAAAGAACCATTTCACTAATAAGACCTCAAAAAAGGAGCAGTAATTCTTAGAGATATGCCTGTACTGAAACTGGCTCTGAACTACAGAAGGACCTGAAGCTGCTCCAGGCCCTGGCTACTCTCCCAGTCAGTCTCACCAGTCACATGGCACCTCTACACTGCCTTCTCTTTCTTCTAATCCATCTCTGTGCTAACTTACATAGCGGCTTTTTCAGTGAACTCAAGTTCAGCCACGCCATGAGGGTCCCATTTCTTTCCTGGTCTAGTAAGCTACGGCTCGGGTTGGGAGGCGATGCAGGGGCAGGTGCATAAAACAAGGGTACCATATTGGACACCCCTTGTACACCACCTCAAAATCCTCAATAGCCGCCCTTTCTTTGGCAATCAGACCCAGCAGGTTTTGCTCTTCTTCAGGCAGGCAATGGCTCTTGTGCTGCTCCTATTTCCTGTCTAGGGCCTCCCTGAGATTGCAGCTTTGGTCACCTATGGGAACCTGCTACGTATTCAACAGGGGCCAAGTGAAATATGTGGGCACGAGGCTTCCAGGACACCCTTTACCAATGGAAACAGCAACCCATGGATAAACGCTTCTCCCCTTCTGCCCCTGGATGTATGGTCCTGAGATAACTTTCAGAAGGTACCTCAGAAGATCCTGGGGGGGTGGAGCATATCATCCATAGGGCTGGCCGCCTTGATAAGGCATCATTGCACCGATTTTTCCTCCTTTCCTTTTAAATGCTTCTAGTGCAGCACTCCCGCTCCCTGGGATCAGATATCCAAATAAATTGCCTGTATGCAAGCCCTTATCTCAGGCTCAGTTTTCAGAGGAATGTAGAGTTAAGACAGATTCCTACAAGGGTCTTGTATGAGCAGCTTCCATAAAAATTATCTAATCCACCTACATATATTTGCCGGCTGTATTATTTCTAAGATAGTAATTAAGTTGGAAACTGTCTTTAAACCAAAAGTAAGTAGTTCAGGACTAGCCTATGTTTCATTTAGTGGAACCGTTGCCACCAAAATTGCTCCTGCCCTTAATGAGAATAGCTACTATCGAGATAAGGGCAGGCTCCAATCTCCCTCTCCTCTCCTGATTCTTTTTTTTTTTTTTTTTTTAAAGATTTTATTTATTTATTTGAGAGAGAGAATGAGAGAGAGAGATCTCCCTCTCCTCTCCTGAAGAACCAAGAGCCTTCAGGGACAAAGAGACCCTCATTCAGAAATATAGTTCCCTCTGAGATTTGAGATGAGAGTTTAGGATGAATGGCCTCCAAAAGAGGGAAGAAAAATCAACATATGAACAATAAAATTCATAGTGAATTTTATTTGAATGCAGAGGAAAATCAGAAAGTGATAATGATAGTTGGTAAATGAAATGACATGTGGATAACCGAAAGGGAGAAAGTGAGTAGAAGGTAGGCTGGGGAGTGTTTTAGGTTGAGTAGATCAGAGAGGTGGTAGTTAGTAGATTAGAGGACAGGAAATGGTCGGTCAATTACGTAGCAACCACAAAATGCTTGTCATGTATTTTTCAAGGTATCCTTTTCTGATTATTAAAATATAGAGAAAAATCATTGCGGGCTTGCTCACAGAACACGTGCAGATGAAATCTGCCCTCCTGAAAAGGATTCATTGGAAGTTTTCAGAACAGCAGTGAAAAATTTTAATTCAGACAATAGCTAGAAATGGATAAATAGTTCTTTTGTGACTATCATTCTCCCTTACAAAATGTGTTAACTACCTATGTTTTGCATTTCCTGATGTATAGGCAAATTCATGAGGTCTTTCATGAATTTAGATGTCAGCTATTTAATATCATTTTATTAAAAATGGATTCTATAAATAATACTGAGTGTAAGAATTAGAGACAACAAAAGGAGAAGGGTTGGCTGCTTCTGGGCAGTCTCTGTAGAGGACCCATTGACTGGTTTTCCTTTCTCATTCCCAGATATCCAGGAAGGGCTCCATGACATGAAGATTTCTGGCACTGTATATCTTCCCATGGAAGTATCAGCTCAAACTATAGAGCTCAATTCTTGTTATGTCTTTATTACATAACTTAGTTTCACACTAAATCCACCTGGTCAATATTCCTCCCAGGATGCCTTCTAACTTGTCTCCTTCATTCTGATGACTCACAATTACAAACTCGAACACTAACCCCAAGGCCCTAACCCCAGTACCTTCTGCACTCTCTCTGATCTGGCAGACAGCTTCATCCTCAGCTCACTGTCCCCAACCCTACCAATTTCTCCTACCCCCCTTGGTTGGATCTTTTATCTTCTATGGATCCTCACCCATAACTTTTAATTCTTTGTTCTTCTCTTTATGCCACTTATCCTACCATACCTTGATATCATAGTTCGTCACAGAGTGGTTTGGCGCCCCAATCTCAACCCCCTTCCATATACTTCCACTCGTTGAGAGCAGGCCCCAAATTTCACTTACTAGAACATAAGCTCCACATCAACAGAGCACATGTATTACTCATTGTTGCATCTACTGCCCAAAATAGAGACTGACACAAATGCTTAACAAATATTTGGTGAATGGATGGATTTATCCTTTAATTCTCCATGTGGCCCAGTTCTGTATTTTGTGCGTAACTGATCCTTTATAAACAGTTGTTGAATCAAATTTACCCAATTAAGAGCTACCTGGCTCTAAAACATAGGGTCTAGTATTTTATAAATTTGAGTTACAGGTCACTAAGAAAAATTCATCTAAAGTAGTTTCCTGACCTTTTTAAACTACGTAATAAAGACATCTCTTCCTGAGATGGGACTTTTTCTTTCATGAACTTCCCTAATGAGGCCTAAGTCATACCATCTGATTATAGACCAGAGCCAAGAATTATACATTTTAAGTTGAAAAAAACTTCAAAAATGCAAACACCTTGTTTTACAACAGAGATCAAAAAAGGTCAAAAGAATTAAAAAGAAAACAAAAGACATGCTGCATTACAACTTAATTCTCGTGCCTTCCATTTCAGGGTTTTCCTGCAACAATCTGTTTTTACAGAGTACAGACAATAGAAAATGTGAGGAAAATTCATGGCATAGAATGACCAGATCTGGATATCTTAACACCAAATCTATAGGTATCTGTCTACATAGCACAAAATGTAAAACTATCCCTTCAATTTCTCCACATTAGATATAAAGGAGGGAACCATAACTATGGGCTTATTATTTCCTGTTCTAACCAGCTGAATCAATCTGACACACAACACTGGTTGAAAAGATCCATTGCCCTGGAAAAATACTATCAAAATTTTGTAAATATTATGAACTTTATAGATTCTGTTGTTACAATTACTAGGAAACACTCTTTGTACATCACTCTCTCACTCTCCCACCACCAGTGAGTTAATAGCCAAAATTGTTTTCTTCTTCTCTTTCACTTAAAAAAATTCTACATGTCTATACACACACACACACACACACACACACAGTTGTATACTAACTTTGGTTATTCAGATAAGATGACATTATTTTGAGATTCTGGTACTTTATGTACAAAATCCCCTTGGAAAATTCCAAGACAAATCTCAGATTATATGAAACTCATCATTATAGTGAAGTCCCTATGTAACTGAGTAGAATTTCAGACTTATAAATTATGTCTATAGACTTATAATCATATTTTTATATTTTACATATTTACATTTACATTTATTTTAAAGTTTCCCCTCTTAAATGGAAGCCACTATAGAAATAAAAATGCAGTAAAATTTCTATTTAAAATGTTTTGTTGTTCCATTGACTTAATAAAATCCTATTTCTGATATCAACAATATGTGTAATCCTTTCTCATTCACTCTCTGTGATCAAGCCTACATGCATACATATTTATGCATATATTATTTGTAATTAATCATAAAAGGTACTTGAGCTTTCTAAACAATTATTTCTTTGTATCAAATCAACTGACTAAATTTCAACCTTAAGTTTCTTTTCAAAACAGATTAATAAAGAAACATTTCGAGTGCCTATGTTGTGATAGACATGCATTTATTCATTCAACAAATGCTTACTAAAAGCCTTTGTGAATCTTGCGCCCTGTTGTAGGAACTGAAAATAGATAAAACAGATGGTCATGCCTCTGCTATGATGGGGCTTATTTCCTACTGGGAGACATGAAAGAGAGAGAGAGATGAAAAAATAACTCTAGGTAGTAATATGCACAATGAAAAAAATACTCCAATGAGACAGTGACTGGGACTGTGCTCATCTTTAGAAAGGGTATTTCAGGGAAAGCACGTCTGAGGAGGTGACATTTGGTTCTAGACCTGAAAGAAGAGAAGAAACCAACCATATAAAGATGAACATTCTGAGTATAGCACCCAACAATACAATTGTTCTGAGATCTGGTCTACTTGAGGGACAGTAAAGAGCAAGGCAAGCAAAGAGAAAGGAGCTGGAAATCAAGGGGAAAGATAGGTAGGGGCCAGGTCATATCAGACCTTATACGCTGTGGTAAGGAGTGTGAACTTTATTCAAAGGGCAATGGATTACTACTGGAAGGTTTTGATCCAGGCGTGAAATGATCTTACCTAAAATTTTAAAAATTCAGTTTGTCTGCATTGCAGAGTAGGAGATGAGCAGGGAGACCAGTCAGGAGGCAGATGTAGCAGACACAGAGAGAGAGAAGTAGACAGAGTCAAGCTGTAATTTGGAGGTAAAAATGCCAGGATGTGGAGATGAGGGAAGCAGAGGCACTGGGTTTTAGCCTGGAGCAACTAGGTACATGGTTGCACAATTTGTTGGATGGGGAAGACTGGGGGGAAAAATGATGGAACACATTCAGATCTCCACTTTAGATGTATCTAAACATCCAAATAATCATCCAAAACAGACAGATGTACTCAGTCAGACTTTTAAGAAGCTCCTTTTGCGACAAATTAATGATAAATTATACACCTGACCTTTGAACAACATGGGTTTGAACCGTGCAGGTTCACTTATACACAGATTTTTTTTTTACAGGATTCTAGTTAAATGTATTGTCTCTTCCCTAGAATTTCTTAGTAACATTTTCCTTTCTCTAGCTTAGTTTATTATAAGAATCCAATATATGATACATATAAATACAAAATATGTATTAATTGAATTTAAATTATCTGTAAGGCTTCCAGTCAAGAGTAGGCTCTTAGTAGTTAAGTTTTTAGGGAATCAAAAGTTATACACACTTTTTTGACTACCCAGGGTATCAGTGCCCCAACCCCTACAGTGTTCAAGGGTCAACTGTACACACACATATATATATATATATATGACTGCAGAAATAGAACTCTTCTAATTTTGGAGATATTAGCATGCAAATGGTATTTAAAGCCAAAGAAAAGCTAGGGAGACAATGTAGGTAATGAAAAGAAGAAAGCTGAAGATTAAGCCCAAGGCACACAAACACTTAACTGTTGGTCGTCAAGGACAAAGACTCAGGGGCCAAAAAGAAAGGAATACAAACAGCCTATGTTATTGCAAAAGTCAGGTGAAAAAAATGTTTATTGAGGAGAAGTGATTGACTATGTCAGGTGTAGCTGAGAGGCTTAGTAAGATTAGGACTGAAAATGGACCAACCATTGAATTTAGCAACATGGTGGTCACTGTTAACTTTGAGAACCACAGAGAAAATGGATGTTCAACTGGAGGGAAGTGAGGACAAAATGAGAGGGTAGGAGGTAGAAACAGTAAGTATTTTTTTTTTTTTAATTGTGCTAGATGTTATTGAGGATGATAATATCGCACGGTCCTTATTTTCAAAGAAGGCCCTTAATGTGTAAGAAATCTTTCATCAATAATCTCTGAAAAATATATTTTTGATAGAAAAAGCGGTTTCATTTATATTAATAAGCACCTTGCAAAGCCTGTTACTATAAAAAAGGAAAAAGCTAAGCTAAATAACATATTTTATTAGGAACACAAAATCTTCAATGCATCAACAATTTTGTCATCAGATTTTGAGATTGTGTACAAACTAAAAATAAATTTTATACATCACTTCACAAATTAAAATGCTCACTGTTCAGGATATGATTATTCAAAAAAGAACTGTAGACATTTTCTTTGTCCTATTTCTAAAATCTTCCTAGACAGGATGTTAGACAGCTACCACATATAATATGTGTGAATTAAATAAGATAAATGTGTCCTTTGCAATAAAAAGTCTGAGGTTTTATGTAATTATAGACATGTGAATGAATAGTTTAGAATAATGTACCACTGTCATCAAATCACATCTTCATATACATGTATAATCCATTTTGCACAATGGTTTCAATTCAGTGTGTATGTAATTAAATTGTAAGGTACAGTAATAGCTGCTGCTGAGTTGAAATCTTGCTTTTTTAAAGAAATGAACAGAAAACATAGTCTCGTGAACATCAAAGTACCTTTTTGAGACAGTTAAATCTCATCAAAGAGGTCTTCTGAACTACTGTTTCTTAGAGTTTCTAAAGACATGTTTTCAGCTGAGCTGTGCTCCTTTTTTGACGTCTCAGGTAGTGAAGGATCAAGCCTAGAGTAAAAAGAAAATCAAGAGAATTTTATTCTAGAAAATGCCATATAGGGTAAAAGAAAATTAAGAGATACATAAGCGAAATAAAAGTTAAATTCTATTTCAGAATTGGTTTAGAGACTCATTTCCCTACGCTGCATTAACATAAAAAAAAGAGATGAAGAGAATTTAATTAACTGCTTTAGGATTAATCTGTCTCTATTCTGAGCTAACAAAAATTTAAGGGCCTACAACAATACTCATAATTAAGGTCAAGAAACAAAATATCCTCTGTGTTGTAAGCCTTTTTACGCCAAGATACAGAAGGTCTGTCTCTCAAGCCATTTCTTTAATAATTCCATCACAATTTACATCTTCCTTTGGCTCCCTTAAATTCTACCTATTAACATGTATTTTAATCTCTTAATATCAGAAAGTTCTGATCACATGAATTTCCTTTAGTGGTCTTTCGATTATAAGTGTATATAACTGATAATGACTTCACATTTTAGCAGTTGTTGGTGAAATGTTGGTCCACATTCACTTACTGAATTTACATATCTTTATTTAATAACTAAATTTTATTCCATTTCAGTATTGGAGTTACCACATCAATGGGCTGATCTCTGTATTTATGTAAATGCTCTCTTTGAGTCCTAGGATAAAAGGCATGATGATCCCAGACTGTTAACTGGACTTATAAAACGGTAAGTTGCAGGGTAACAGCTCAATCAGAAGGACTCTTGTATAAACCTTGTCAGTGGTTCTTTGTGGAACGTAAAGAAAACATGCTTAATATTGACAATTAGAGGTGGCTTCAGGGGCAGTTATGACTAGGCTGAGTCAAGCCACTAAAACTCAGTAATGCCCCCATATTTCCAACTTAAAAGGCAGAGAGAGAGTCATAGCAGCTGCGTATAGCTGAAAGAGAATGGTACTTGAAGTCCGGACACCTACATGTGGATCCAGGTCTATTTCTTCTTAGCTATGTGACTTTAGACAAGTCATTTATCCTAACTAGATTTCTGTTTTCTCACCTGTAAAACTGGAATAATATCTGCCTCAGAGGTGGTCTAAAGATTAAATGAAGTATCATATATGAAAATGCTTGTAAATTCCCACAAAACATTTGGAAACTATTATTATTAGCCTCTACTACTGCATAAACTACAAAAAAGAAAAAAGAAAAAAAAACCCAGCTCAAACAGCTTCTTTAATTTAAAAGGATAACCAATTAAAAATCCCCAAACCCTGACTTTGTTTAGATTATGAGTATTTCAAAAATCCAGCACCCACACTTAGTCGCAACAGATTATCAAAAATGAATCTGCCACAGGGTCCTCCTTGGCCTCCTGGCTGCATACAATTAACCATGGTTGGCTGCCACTAGACCTGCGACATGTTCTGTCTTATCCTGAGCAAGCCAAGTTCAGACAACGTTACGCTCACAGGAATGCCAGGGTGCTAGGCATTACTGCATTATCAAGATGACAAGTCCTCCCTCTGGGAACTTCAATGTTAAAATTAACAATAAATATGGACACAATTATTGTAACATGTAATTAAATATCTAAAAATATATTTCATAGAAGGAGAAAATGATACAGTACAGACTAAAAGTATAATTATTACATGCATAAGTTTTCAATGTCAACTCAACACATTTAAACATTTTTCTCTGGCCCCAAATGTCTCAGAGTTGCTTTTTTCTCCTCCTGGCAAAATGGAGAATTGATTTTTTTTCAATTAAAAAGTCAGACCTTGAAAAATCTCTGATTTTGTTCGTAGTTTACAGCCAGAACACAGAGATCAATCGGTTTAGTTTAAAGAAAAAAAACTGGCATAAGACAAAAGGGCCACTCTGAAGTGACAAGTCTGAAGGACATAGATCCCTAGTGCTCCATTTATGATTCCCATCTCCATCTAAAGTCACAAGGAGCTCAAGAATTAGATTCTGACTCTTTTGTTTTTAGTGCCTAGTACATAACAGATGTTCAACAAAAGTTGTTCAATGAATGGAGATCATTTTTCTATAGCTTTTTTATCTGTGGTAAGTCAACAGAATAAATTTAGAACTCTTCCCACAACCAAAAGAAAAGTTCAATCATTTATATAAGTAATAAATATTCTAAGATTTCTTATAAATTCTAAAAAGCATAAAGAAGAAAATAAAAATGTCCATCGTTCTATTTTACATTATTTGTATTTTCATGGTTTTCATTTTCACACAAATAGGATCATTCTGAAATACATAATTTTGTTTTTAGAGAATTTTTTTTACTCTACACATTAGCAAAGTCTTTGCATGTTAAAAGATACATATCTACATTAATCATTCATTTTATTTTGGTTGTACTAACCATTAATCTACTGATGGATATTTGGGTTGTTTCCATTTTTTAACGCTCTTATAAACAACAAAACAATTAATATCCTTAAACATATATCTTAGCATATTTATCACATTATTTTTTCATGAACATGCTTATTCCAAGAATTCATGCTTAGAGGCGAAATTTGAAAGCAAATAGCTCAGAGAATCTGTATCTAAAGTCTTAATAGAAAGTGAGCTAAACAAGTAATTTGAAACTTGAAACTTGGGAGTTCCACCATAACATTAGTTATGGCCATTTTAAGTCATAAATGTTCCACAAAGACTTTCCACATTCAGGCTGATTTTTCTTTTCTTTAATCATTTAAAGTAACTAATGTCTTTATCCTGTATTTCAATATATAATTTTATTCATTTAATCAATATTTGTTTAGTATGTACTATGAACAGCTCATTGTGTTAGGGGAATAAAACAAATTGATAAAGTTATCAAATGATTCTTGCCCTCAAGAAGCTTTCAGTTAAACTTTTTGCTTTTTCTCATTTTTAAAAAATGTGTCTTTTCATCCTAAAAATTTTATAAGTAGCTTGAAGTAACTATGTAATATAATTTGCTCACAAACAGTGATTTATCCTTTTAGGAATCTCTATAAACATTGTATCAAGATTTAGGACTCAAGAAGATTTTTCAGATAGTTTTTGTGGAAAACATTATTCAACAGGAGGAATTCTGAATCCAGGGTCAAGGATTTTTATTTATTCTTCATCACTTTGAGATTTTGGTCAGGTGACTGTACTTTTCTGGATCTCAGTTTCTGAATTTAATTTGTGGGAAGTTAGGATTACTATAAATGATCTTGGAATTCTTCCAGTTCCTGAATTCTGAAACAGTTACACTCAGTTGAGCATAGGCTACCTTCCAAAACATAGGTTCTTAATAAATATCTGTGGAATAAATGAATACTGTAAATTAAAGATAAATGGCTAATGACAGGAAGAAACCACCTTTGTAGAGTTTAATGCTTAAGTATAAGGACTTTTTTAAATGAAGGGAATAAATGAAACTAGATGATGACAGCTTTTACTAAAAGAAGACTTATGTTCTCAATAACACAACTGCATAGATTTCTGTTTTATTAGCTTGATTCCACACTGTATGACAACACACACATATATACAACTACACAGGAACTACATCCTGAATCAAAACATCAAAACTGCACGACCACCATCTATTAACAATGAACAATGTAGATCAAAAGTTAGATTTGTCAAAAGATGTATCTCATCCTGGGAAAGTTTCTCTAAAATGTTTGAATGAAGATTGGCTTCTCTTTTAACTATCTGGGAGTTGAATTACCAACATCTTTTGAAATGTTATTTCCAGTTACTGGCTCATTTTGTAAGGGCATTTTCTCAGCCTAGTTTAATACTGGTGTTACCATGGCTGGAATATCAACCTTTTCTTACTCAAATGAGAAACATTAATATACTTTGGAGTGAATTACTTGCATTTTGTTACATATTCTGAAAATAATATTCCTGAAACACGTCAAGGTGCCAAGCTGAGCAAAATGAGAGATCCAGAAAAATGTGAAATGATTAATGGCACTGGGACACTTGAAAAATCATGCCATTTGACTATGACACAAACGATGGTTCTGAAATAAAAAATCAAAGGTCAATTTTTATGTGGCCTATCTCTCTACCCACACAATACACCCATAAAATTCAGGAGAATGTCTTTAGGATCTTAGGATAGATAAGTTTTGTTTTGTTTTGTTTTTTAAGCAGAAAGGGAAACCATGAAGATTGATCAATTCAATTACATTAGAAGCATTAGAAGCAAATACTTCTATTCATCAGTAGATACCTTAAAGAGAATGAAAAGACAAGTTACAAACTGAAAGGAGATATTGCAACATATGCTACTGACAAAGGATTACTATCTAAAACTCCTATAACATTTTAAAAATCCAACATAATTTAACAATGTATGCCAAAGACCACAGGAACTTCCAAGAGAAGGGAACAGTGGGGGCAAATAAGCATATGATAATAAACTCAACTTCACTGGTAACCAACGAAATGAAAACCACTATGAAATATTTTACACCAGATTAGCAAAAATGATAATGTTCAACAATAGCAGAGATCATGGAGGACATGGACTATAACAAGATAAATTACTACTGGTTAGAGTATAAACAGTGAAATCATTTTGGATAACAATCTGGCAACAACTACCCAGGTATATGGAGACCTATATACCTATATCCAGGAATTCCACTCCTACACACACATTTTTTTTTTTTTAAGATTTTATTTATTTGACAGGGAGAGACACAGCGAGAGAAGGAACACAAGCAGGGGGAGTGGGAGAGGGAGAAGCAGGCTTCCAGCAGAGCAGGGAGCCCGATGCGGGGCTCGATCCCAGAACCCTGGGATCACGACCTGAGCCGAAGGCAGATGCTTAAGGACTGAGCCACCCAGGCGCCCCGCTACGCACACATTCTAAAGAAACATTTGCATATCTATGTCAGGAGATATGTGCACAAATGTTCATTGGTGCATTTTTTTTTTAAATACTGAAAAACTGAAAACTACCCAAATGTCTCTCCACAGGAAAATGGGCAAATAAGTCACAGAATTTTTACACCATGGACTAGGACAATACAGCTGTACACATGAATGAATCTCAGTGTTGAACAAAACAGCAAGGCACAAAGGAATACACATAATATGATTCTATTATTCAAAGTTCAAAAACATGCAAAACTAGGCAGTATTCCTCTCTGAACACCAGTATGTTTGTGTGTGTGTGTGTGTGTAGTGTGTTAGAGTAACGGTGTAGGTACATAATAGTTCTTTGCTGTTCCATGACAATGTTCTCAGATTTCTGGGTCTTCTAAGTTTGGCTTCTGTGAAGATGGTGAAATAGAAGAGGGACAAGTTTAGTATTAGGTGTAAAGGGTTTGCTTTTAAACTTTTAACTTAGATTAGGGGTAAAGGGTTTGGTGAGTCTCAAGAGCCTGCAGGATATGTGAATGGGGATAGATGGTGAACAGGTACACCATTACATAGATGGAGAGCTCAGGGGAGAAAATGGGACTTTGTGTAGAGAGACAGCAGTCACTGCCATATTACTGGCACTGCAGGCAAATAAGCTGAAGAGAACTACACTATCAGAGAAAACAGTTCAGTGTAGAATTCTGGAGAGTATTAAAATTGCAGGGCAGACAGAAATGATGAAAAGGAATGGTGTGAGAGATACAGGGAGAACCAGAGAGAAGCACTGTCATGAGAGCCAAGGGCCAAGTTTGTTTTGTGTGCTCACAGCTTATGTTCTTTCCACATGCCACCCAAACGCTGGCTTTCTATACAACTTTGCTCAATCTACAAATCCACGTTTTCACCCACTATGAATTATCTGGAGTTGAGAAGAATAGCTTGGAAGGATGCTGCTATACCTCTGATTCATTACAGAAAAGAAAAGACCATGTTTTCTTTTGGAAAGAAGGAAGTCTTAAATTCTTGGACTGTAGCAGCCACGGCAAGAGTCTAGCAAAATGGTCAGTTCCTGCCTGGCCACCAAAGCAGATCATCCTAAAGTAGCTGTTTCTCTCACATTTTATTCATATCTATGTATATGTATATATATATGTGTATACTACCAACTTCCCTGGCATCCACACACCTCATCTCTGACTTCCCCTGGGATCAGGGTAAAGGTCAGATGTGGTGTGAGGGATAAAGAGGAGGGGTAAAGTAGGGGCAACATACTGGAAGAGAATCAGACCTGAGCACTGGCAAGGACATACATTATTTGGTAATAATAAAAGCCAAATAGCAAATGATTTGTTTTTTAGGATGTAACAAATCAAACCTTCATCAAAAGGACCACAAAAAATAGCCAAATCAAGGTATTCTGTACTTGCTACTATTAAATAACTGGGCAGCTAACATACTGACCTTGACAGAGTTCCCATTATGAAATAAACTCAATTACAGAAACATTCTTTAAATGGAAAAGTCTTAAATGTATGCTTAAAGATTTGACAACACCAGAGTTACCACAGTTATTCTCAAATTAAATTTCAGTATCTAAAAATTTTTTGATCTTAGAAGAAGTGGGAAAAGTAGCTTCAAATTTCCAGTTGACCTTATAAAAACCAAAAGCATATCCTAAATAAATTAACAGATTGAAGTCATCAGGACTCAGTAAAACAAGTGTTGAATGTTGTCTGGAATTCAGTGGGCCCAGACAACATTGCGTTGGCCTGGGAAAATGAAAGAAGAGAAGCTGAAACTTTCTTTCTGGCAAGTGAAATGGCAATTAAATAGTGTTAGTTAATTTCAATTAAATTTCTAAAGATATCTTTTTCCAAAGAATATGACTTTGCTGTTCAAATTTACTAAGAGCAAGAAGAAAACAGAAATATGCTTTTGAAATAAGTAATTCTGATTGAAACAAAGGAGAATTATGAAGAGTGACTATACTTAATGCTAAGATGCTTTATAGGTATTGGGAAAGAAAGATAATTCAAAAATTTTCCTGTAAAATATATATATCATGGATTTGAAAAAAAGATTCTGTGGTTTTACATAATTCAATGTTTAAAGTCACAACCATTAAGAAATATATGTCCCCAATCCACAAGGATGCTAAAATTTATGCAGGAATTTCATAATAAATTGGAAGATTTTGTTACTCTTACTGTACTTTATTCAGATAAATAATATTACTCTGGTAATTCATCAGATGATTAATATTAGAGTCTATACATGCTTTGAAAAATCAATACCTGAAAAACCCTATATCAAACCTCACTTCTTCCTACATTCATTGCACGTTGTGAAATGGTGTGACATTTGCTACTGTTGATCTATGCCTATAAAAGTAGAAAACTGTCATCTTGGTAGAAAATGATTCTCCCCAACCTTAATTTTAAGACAGGCCATTGCTTATTGCTGCTTCATGTGCTACAAATGAAGCCTCCCTCACAAGACTAGAAAGCTTCTCAGGTGAAGAGACTCTGCTTTACCTGACCTAGCTCATAAACGTTCTAATAATTGCATGTATTTGTTAATGAACTAATGACTGAGTGAGGTAGACAGTATTAAGAGAAGCAGAAGTCTCAATAAACAACCTCCCCAAAGCCACACAGCCAGTAAACATGAATGTGAGCAACAACCAGGCAATCCAGGAGCCCGGATATTAGCCTACATTTCCCTCACTCCAAAATCCACACCTACCATGCTACACTGGTGTATGAGAGTCACTAATTCTTACTTCTAGTACAGACAAAGGCAGCTTGGTGTTAAACAGTGTATCTCAAAAGTTGTTCTATGAGACGCTCTCAAAGAGTGAAATCTGTGGTCCAGAATATTTGGAAAATAGGCATTTTTCTCCATGAAGTCCTCTTAGTGTTTTATGTGCATATTGTACATTAAAAGCTATGAAAATTCTTCCATAAATAAATTTGTTAATTAAATTATTAAGTAAAACAAAAGCAAGGTACAGAAGAGTATGTGTAGATAATTGTGTGTGTGTGTGTATTTATATGTATACAGAATAGCTCTAGGCTGGAAGGATTCACAAGAAACTAGTAATGGCCAACTCTGGGTAAAAGAACTTGGGTAGAAGAACAAAGATACTTCTTGCCGGATATTCTCTTAAACAGTTAAGATTTTTTTTTTTAAACCTTATACATAGAGCATATCTTTATGAAGTGCTTTAAGAAAAAAGAAGCTTGTTTAGCCTGGATTTTGGACGTGAACTTGGAAGTGGAAGCCTTTTTCTTCACTATCTCTCAACTATTAGTATCCCAAGAAACCAGTGTTCTCTGGAACAGACTGCATTATTTGCTTCCTTGAGAATACAACATCTGCTAGCCTGAACCCCTAAATTTAGTGGTCCAATGAAGGAAAATAAAAATACAGAAAAAGAGACAGAACTCTACTTTTGGTTACCAAGAGAAATGGAAAAAACCATGGGTAGACACTAATACCCAGCCATGGAAGTTAGTGATCTCTAGTTTTACCACAGTGTGGAACCAGCTGTTTGAGTTTCCAGCCGCTGCTGTAACAAATCACCATAACATAACGGCTTATAATAACACAAATTCATTCTCTTACCATTCTGGAAGTCTGCTGTCTGACCCAGATTTCACTGGACTAAAATCAAGGTGTTGGCAGAGCTGTGTTCCTCTCTGGAGGCTCTAGTGGAGAATTTATTTCCTTGCCTTTTCCAGCTTCCAGAGCTACCCTGTTCCTCCATCTAAAAAACCCAGCAATGTCAGAAGGACGCTGTCTCACAGCACATCACTCTGACCTTGCTGCCTTCATCACATCTCTTTCCCTGCCTCTCCTTCTCTCTCTCCCATTTAAGAGCCTTGTGATATATTGGACCTGCCAGGATAATCCAGGATATTTAGCTACTTTTAAGGTCAGCTGATTAGCAGCTTTAATTCATCTGCAACCCTTTTGCCATGTGATCTAACATAGGCTTTGGTTCCAGGAATTGAGACATCTTTGGAAGGGTGGTGACCATTCTTCTGCCTACTCCTACCTTAACTTGGTTAGGGCTCAATTGTTATTCTAACCTATTAGCTTAAATATGGTTCAGGATAACTGAAAAGATGAACAGGTTGTGTATGAGGACATGCCAGGCCCAGAGCTAAAAGAAACCCTCAGCCTGGCTGGAGGAGGCATCTGCAAGGTCTATGCAATAGGAACTAAAATTCCAAAGAATCTACACTATATCTTCTCATCCAGAAATAAACTGAACCGGATTCCCTGAGAAAGGCTGGCAACTACTATCATCCGTCACCTACCCATCCACTATTTACTGAGTGCCTACCATAGGTCAGAGACCCAGAAGACTGTATTAGATGTTTAGGATACAAAGGTGAGCATACAGACCACCCAAGGCAGAAGCAGCACTCAGCTGCTGAGCTCCCCTGAAATCAGGCTTACCATAGCCCTTGTCAAGGCTGAGTTTAGAGGCCTGTCTACAGCGCCATGTTTTATTACGACAGTTCAAAAGAGTAAGGCTGTTAAAGAACTATGGAAATGCCACCCTCATGGGCATGTGACATGTGCTGTCAGTCACACAGGGCCATGTACTTAGAGGCCCTCATCCCTGGCTTACTGTTCTGCTATTGTTATCTTGAAACTGTTAAGAATTTTGAACAAAGGGGCTCTGCCTTTTCATTTTGCATTGAGCCTGCAAAGTATCGTAGTTTGTCCTGACCACAAATTTTGAGTGACCTCAGTATACCAGTTCCAAACCGAACCTAGCCAATTGCTCAGACTTCTGGACCGATAAACAATGGGATTTTTAAAAAACCAATTATGTGCTGATGTATGGACTCATTCTGTCCTAATCAGAATCTAGTTTTGATCCTTAATTACCATAAACACCAGTAAGCCTCCTTTCTATCACTTAAAACACACCTGCTTTTTCTCTTCTGGGAAATACTTGGTGAATTTTTATTTTTGCCTGCATATAAATAAACATGTATTTTCCTGATAAATATATACTCTTCTTTATTAGGCTTTTCCTTCTCCTTCCTTTCCTCCTCTTTTTTCTTTTTAAAGCGCCACTGTCTTTTGTTTTACAGTAAGAGAACTCAATTTCTACTTTAATTAACAGTTTTTTCCATTATTCTAGTCCTTGCTAGTGGGCTTTATTCTTAGCGTTCTTAAAATTACCCAGTCTAATTAATTCTTCCACTCGCAGAGCAGCAAGCCTGTCATTAGTGCCATTGTGCTGTGGCTTACCTATCTATCTCCTTCCCTTTGGATTTATTGCTTATCAGTCTGCTCCAAATCCTTCCTGAATATCTTCCTAGGCTTTTCATGGAAAAGTTGACTAACGATGATTAAACGGTCAGACTTTTTTAAAGAAGTCGAACTATTTTTTAACATCACTAATATCATAATAACTTTTATATAAAATGAGTAGAGTACCATATAACTGATACATAAAGTACACAAACCAAAACACCACTTCTTCACAAAGTGTGCTAATGCAACTTGGTTTTACGGGTGAAATACAAAGAGAGTCACCGCTCAAGTTCTGGGAGATGTTCTGTTTTATAGAACCATGTCAGAAAGGAGCCAGAGCCCTGGAAGAAGGCAGATGGAAATAATCTACAAACTTCTGTGGATTTTGATTCTGAATTATAAAGATTACACTTTTCAGTTGATTTAAAAAAAAAAAAATTAACCAAACTGTAAAGTAAAGCCAAGCTGATTAGGGAGGCGGAGTGTTTTAAAAACAACTCATTTTATCTCACAACTGGTAGCAATTCACTGTTGTAGATAAGGCAGTACAAGGCATGGAAGATGTAATCTACGTGCTCAAAGTGACTGAAGAAAGACCTATCTACCCTTTTGACCCTAGAAAAATTTATTACATGGATGATGTTCTGATTCTAGTAAAAGTTCAAATGTCACCACTGAACTTTTATTTATCACACTAAAAATACATGAAATAAACTCAAATGTTATTTCAAAGTCAACCAAAACCACACAGAAAGCTGTTGACTACAGTTGTGTTCTATGTTTACATAACTATATTTACTAAACGAATCATATACATTTTCTCATTGTAGTATCTTCATCATTACATAAATTACCAATTTTTTCAAGATTTTGTACTTGACTAATGTTTATTTTGAGGAAGGAGAGGAAATATGACACATGGTTCCACCAGTATATTAACTTATGCAATTTAATTTCATTTTTTAAATGTCCTAGTGTAATCAATGCCTTAAGAAAAATATAAAAATAGTATTATTTAATCATAATTTTCCAAAATTCATAGTGGAAGAAGTTTTTACACAGCATTCAGAAGTATCATTAACAAATTTAATTAAATCAGTGCTTTGTAAAGGCAATGGTTTGATTTGTCAAAAGCAGGACCGGCTATAGCATTTAATTATTAAGCCTTGAGCAGACAAATTCAGGAAATAATCGATTAACAATTCAAACAACCCTTGTTACCTAATTGATCTTATTTTGCTACCAGAAGAAGGCCAGCTCAGCCTTGATTGTCTGTCATCTGAACTATATAATTATTAACTTTTCCCCTATCTTCTCATTTCTTTCTCCTTCAGCCCATCTTCCAACTGCTGCTAATTAGTTATCTTTTTATGACACAAGTCTGATTATTATCTCTCACTCCTACAATGCTGTAGTTGAAACTCCCTTGGCATAGCAAATAAAGAAAGAAATCATTGCATAATTTCTGGCTTCATGGCTATCTTTCTGGCTCTAACTATCCAGTGCTCTTCTACACTAAACTTCTTGTCATCCACTAAACACACCATTCTTTCGTTGCCAAACTTTTCCACATAGTTCCCTCAGCCTGAGGTCTCTTTCTCCTAAGTTCTTTACTTAGCAGATTCCTACTCATCATTAAAAGCCAAATTCAGGGCGCCTGGGTGGCTCAGTTGCTTAAGGGTCTGACTCTTGGTCTCAGCACAGGTCATCATCTCATGGTTCATGAGATCAAGCCCCGCATCGGGCTCTGCGCTCAGTGGGAAGTTTGCTTGAAGAGTCTCTCCCTCTGCCCCTCCCCCCCACTCTCTCTCTCTCTCTCTCTCTCTCTCCAAAATAAATAAATAAATCTTAAAAAGAAAAAAAAAAGCCAAATTCAGATGTCACTGCTCTTGGGAAGGCTTCCATATTTTCCTAGGCAGAGAAATTAATTATCTCCTAATCTCCCATAGTATATCCTAAATCAAGTAGGTCATTGCTGTGTAATAAACCACCCTTTAGCAGCCCCAAACAATGACTTCTGTATTATGTTCACACTTTCTGTCAATCAGGAATTTGGACAGGGCACAGTGGAGGATGGCTTATCTTTGTGCCATGGCATCAGGTCATTAACTAGGAATACTGGAAAACCGGGCTGACATAATGGCTGGGAGCTGGAATTCTCTGAAAGCTCATTCAGTCCTATCTGGTGTTTGGACTGCGAGCCCTCAAAGATCAGGACTGGCTACTGGAGAGTCTTCAGTGGCTTGGTTTCCCTATAGCATAGCAGCCTAGCATACTCAGACTTCTTATATAAAAGCTTAGGGGCTCTAAGCACAAGGTTGCCTTTTCTGACCTAGTCTCTGGAAATCAAATAGCATCTCCTTTCTTGCATTCTGCTGTTACAAGTGAGTCAAAAGCTCACCCAGACTGAAGGGGAGGAGACACAGAAACCACCTCTCAATAGGAGTATCAACCACAGCTTTTAATTCTGTACATCTTTGTCACTTATACTGTAAGCAACTGGAGAACACGAACTATGATTTAGAATAATTGTTTCATTCAGAATTTGGCGCAATTCCTAGAATAAAGAACTATGTGCACTGAAACTGACTAAAAAGTGCCCTGTCAAGGGCATTTGCCTTTTTTCTCTTAGAGTTGAGTGTGAAAAAAGCTACAGCTACTTTCATATATAATTTACACAGAATAAAAACCATTCCAGATGAGAATAGAAATAATATAGACTTTTTAGAAATCCCCTCACATAAAATAAATTTAAACCTTATTTATGGGCTCTACAAGGAAATTTTAATTTCTGACAACTACTGCTGTCTAGTAGCTAGAGCTCACTTTCCATTATGAAGTAACTTAAATTATTTATTTTTTCCAAGTAGTTTTGGCTGTTTATAAATTTCTATGCTTACAAGTTCATAACTAATACCATTAGTTTAGTTATACTCCACTTTACTGGAATGTTTGGGAAGGAAAAGTTGTGGTTAAATTAATGATGTTTCAATCCTCATGGCTAAAAGCCTCACTAGCAAATGCTGGCGATGTTCTAAGTAAACATATACGCAGAACTATATAACAACTACTGGAAGACTCTCATTAGTGGAATTTTCTATTAACGTAAGTTTCACTGAGTTGTCATTGTTGCTATTATTATTATTATTTAAGCTTTAGGAATGTTAGTCCATCTAAACCTCTTTTATCTGGCTATTGAGAAATGACTAGGAAAAATAAGCAATCATACTTTCCTTAAAAATGCAACTAAAAGTCAAAGGTAAAACAAAATCTTCAGCTCTATATATCCTTTACTCTGAGAAGAAATGTGACCCCTGTTAGCAACAGGGAGTTATCACTATCAATCTTACCATCAGTGAGCAATGAAGAAGGAGAATCAGATTTCAAATATCAGAAACCATAAAGAGAAATTAAAATGTTGAGCCAAGAAATTCTAACACTTGTTTGGAATTAGGAAAGCTGTCATCCGTAAATTCACATGCAGTCCCCAAATAAAAGCATGAAAACTGAACAGGCTACAAACATGCATGAAAAACATTCAGCTAGATTCTACAGTCTGATCATAATTTCCCTTAAAATATATATAACATCCAAATTCCCCTCAAAATGTCATTGGGCTTCTCTGGATGGGTAAACAGAGAACATTTTAAATTAATTCATTTAAATTGCTGTCCACAGTGCATTCTTTTATTATTTCAGTAAAAAACAGGCTCATCTGTCATACTATAAAAGAAAAAGGATGTTTGATATTTACTGTTTTATCAGTGAACAGTTTTCTGTAACTAAGAAATTTGGAAGTGACTAAAAGGAGCAATTAAAAATCCTGTTTGTAAGATTACAAGTTTCTAGAAGGCAGGAACCATGGTTGTCTATGTATAGTTTAACCCATACAGGATATTTGCAACTAAGGAAAAAGTTGTTTTCTTTAAAAAGTTTGTTTTTAACTTAAACTTAAGACACAATTTTTAGAAATGTTATAAATAACAGATTTTCTCAGGTCATTTCACTAAACTACTTAGCCTATGATGAACAAACTATTAGAAAGTACTAATGATATGAATAGTCAACACAATTATAAAAACCTGTTTTTCATACTTTTTTCACTTCAACCAATATTTTCTCAATGTAATGCACTGTGATAGCCTCTGAGATGAATAAGTAAAACATAACTCCAAACTCTGAAAATTCTTTAAAAAAAATTTAAAGAATTAAGTGTAACATGCTGTGATGAGGTACATAAAAATACCAATTTAGAAGATTAAAAAATATTTTAAGTTTCAAATCCAGATGTCAGGAACACATCTTTCCTTACAGAAGGCTTATTTGTATTTGCAGTTATATACATAAAAATTAATATGTTACACATAAAATGCTATTTGATGTTTACTACATGGTAATTTCCCAAAACTCTTAAAGCAATACTTGGCGGTTAATGATTAAAAGTAATTCTTATTCAGAAGAGCCATAAATGTTTTCTTTCCTTAAGCAACTTTTTTCATAAAGAAATGGAATTAATGCTGTATCAGAACACTGAATACTTAAGGGAAATGCTTACTTATATTCATCGGAATTTTATTAAAATAATGATAAACACTATTAGATACCTAGACAAACCCAACCCGATTACCCAACATTTAGGATGGGGGAGGGAGGTGGTTAAAAGGCTACTTCCACATCTGAATTGTCCCTTCCAGGTCCAAAATTTCGGTATTGTATTTTCAGGACAGAAGACCGCAGTGCAACTTTTAGGTTTTATTCAAAGACATGAATCTAAAATTTCTCCTTACCTTATTTTGGGTGTTGAATCATAATCAAATAAATATTCCTTAAAGTGAAATAGTTACTACTTAAAATAAACATTTGGTAAGAAGAAATTATGAATTTCCCAAATCACTTCTTAAGATGACTTGGTTTTCAAATTCAGAAAGTCTAATTCTTCTATCAATCCCAGTGGATGCAAGCAACAACAACAAAATACTTATTTTTTGGTATATAAAGTAGTATATGCAAATTACAAACACTTCAAAAACTTCAGAGAAATAGAATAAAAATAAAAATTGTCCTCTTTCCATTCGCCTGTTGATATTTTAGATATCTTCTTTGGATTTATATATTATATATATATATGATATACATATAATATACAGTCTTTTAAAAATAATTATACTATGAAAAATACTTTGTATCACATTTCTCTTAATTTGCTGGGGATTGCCTTTCCTTGTGAATAATTATGGCCCTACATAATCATTTTTAATGGTCTCATAGTATATTCCATTATGGTGAGGTACCATAACTGAGTCTCCAATCATTGTCAAAAATTATAAACAATTTAAATACCTATTGTAAATCACATTTCAATGAACATCCTTGAATGTACTCCTTCTAGGTAATGTTCTTCAGACAACAGTTCTACTTACTTCTAATTGAAAATGGTTTATTATAACACTGTAGTTCCTGATAGTTCTTACTCTTAGGAATGCTAAAGGGAGAAGTAAAGCTTACAATCAAGAGAGTAGCATATATGCTTTTTAACTACCTGAAAATTAAATTATTTTTTAATGAAAGTTCCATTTTGAAATGATGTGATTTTTGCCATAGGCAAATTAAAGTACTACATAGAGATAAAAATGTTAATGGAAGCAATGACTACAGTAACTATCAGTATAAACCTGGGAAATAAAATGATTAAAACCTTGAGAAGTGAAGAGAATATTCATTAAAATACTTGTATATTACCAAATAGAAAAAGATCAGACATTCCTTAGGTTTCTCCTTAAAGACTACCCCACCCCTTGCTTTCCAGTCATAAAAAGTTTTGATATTACACATCAGAGGTAGACTTCATACATATTATACACACTATTTTTGTTCATTTTTCTTGGGGAAATTGGATAAGGTCATATGACCTATTATAGGAATGTTTTGTGTCTGTTTGTTGAGGTGTGGGTCAAACTCTCTCTCTTATATATGAACTAAATGGTTATTATTAATTTGGAAATAAGGCAAAAAGAGATTTTTCATGGGATTCAGGAAGAGTCAGACCTGACAATATTTCTAAACTTAGCATGCAGAGGATAAGCAAAAGGATTAAAAGATAAAGATAACATATGTATTGAAAAAGTGTCTTATTTCTTGTGATACTGGTATTTTAATCCAAGTATACATCATTATACTCTGATGTCACTCTGCCACACATGTAATTATAGAGAATAATTTAAGAGGTATAAAGATGACTTTTTAAAAAAGAGGACCTTGGGGTCCCTGGGTGGCTCAGTCATTAAGTGTCTGCCTTCGGCTCAGGTCATGATCCCAGGGTCCTGGGATCGAGCCCCGCATCGGGCTCCCTGCTCAGCGGGAAGCCTGCTTCTCCCTCTCCTGCTCCCCCTGCTTGTGTTCCTGCTCTCACTCTCTCTCTCTCTCTGTGAAATAAATAAAATCTTTAAAAAAAAAAAAAAAAAGAGGACCTTGACCTTTCTGGATGCAAATAAGAATTCTAACTAGAAGTTTCAAATCTTCACACCTAACCTGAGTCTGTCCTCCATGGCTTTTTCTTTTTAATTCAAATGCAAAATTCTGTTCAGAGTCTATTCAGAGTTGCTCATCTGTCACCGAGACTAACAGTTAACACTTATTAAATGTTCTCCTTACACCAGGTGCTGTGTTAAGCTCCTTGTTCATGCAATTGTCACAATAACCCTATGTCTTGTTACGGTCTCTATTTTCCAAATGAGAAACCAAAATCTTAGATATCTGACCCACTTGCCTAAGTTCTCACAATTTATAAATGGTTAAAGCAGGACTTGAACCCAGGTCTACTCCATGCCCTTAACCAACACATCTTTCCCTTTTTCCCTTTGCCTCAAGTGTCTTCCTTCACTACTATGTACCCAAATTCTTCTACCTACCCTAGAAGGCTCAGCTAAAATGTTACATGCTTCATGAAACCTGCCTTGAATTCAGCCTCTTTAAAACCTCTTATCACATACCACTAGAGAATCATTCTAACAAAATAAATTAATTCGGGCTCACAGCCACATAGTTTTATGTGTTACCTGCCTAATTATAATGTGTGAAGCTGAAAGCAGGGCCATTTCCAGCAAATATTTCTTAAAGTACAAAAGGTGTTTATAGTCAGATTATAAGTTCTATTTTCCCTTAAAGTCATTAATGTCACCATCTTGACTGACAAGTACTTAGCAAATATTTGAAAGTGACTTACACTTTACTGGACATTGTCTGCATATTAAACTGCCATGGTCACTACCCTCTTTGAGCTTACAATCTAAAACAGATGTCCTGGTGTAAACAAACATAAAAAGAGATAAAGGTGCCGACATGCATCTGTTCAACAATTGACATACACTGCACGCATGAAATATTTATATTATGTTCCAGTTACAGTGCCACAGTACAAGGTGTGTGTGTGTGTGTGTGTGTGTGTGTAGAAGATTGAAATGTTCATATTCAGGGTCAAGGTAAGGATTTTTTAAATGCAGGTTTTGTCTATGTAAAAAAGAAGGGAAGAGCTCACATCTGTGTAACTAGGACTTTATTAGAAGAATACAGATGTCAATCACCACAGAATAACCACTGTACACATGTGAACCAGATGCTTCCATGTAAAATAACCCAGGGTGTTTCACAGATGAATCACTGAAAACGTAATTACACATCAGTCCTCGTTTATTAGTAACAGGTCCGCTTATGTGGAAGCCATATGGTACTGTCCATCCTGAACTAGTGGAAAATACGAAAATGGGTACTGTGAGATCTTCAACAGACACTCTGCTGCTGCCTTGCTATCCTTGTGGCAAGGTAAGTGATGATGTATGTGTTCAGTCAAATGTCTTGGGATAGAGGTCCACTGCTGCCTCTTACCAATAAAGACTATGTCAATAAAGTTTACATTATACCCTTTCCTCTTCAAAGGATTTTACCCCAACAGAAAATAAAATGCTTAGTGACCACACAACTCCTCTATAGCTAATTAATGACTGTCAGGGTAAATATTCATTTATAATACCTTGAATGTGTGCAAGCACTAAAGTATTACCAGTGTTTTCTTTTGCATATAGTTTAATGTTAATTCAATACGGATTCATTGCAGATAAACAAAGCCCATGTAAAAGTCGTCAGAAAGCATCTATGTTTTACAACATTGATTCTCTGAGCTCCGAGGGTCACCAGTCTGTGTTTCGTAAAGCTGTCTACCTATTTACATATTCGATTTGCTTGTTTTCTTCATGTGTCAGAGCACTGCCTGACAAATAGCAATGGAACTCTTTAGTTAAGAGCAAAGCCTTTTAAGAGGAGTTTAATTTTCTGCTTCAGAGAGACTTTAAAACAAAGAAAATCAGCACACCAAAGTCTATTTCTATGGAACACTTTGGTTAGGAAACTACACCAGGAGGGCATAGCATGAAAGGCATCTAGAATAACTGTATCCAGCTATCCTTGTTGTACTTTAAGGCTGAGGTAGAAACAGGGTTCTGTTGTTGTTGTTTTTACGGAGGTAGAAACAGTTTTAAGTATTCTCAAGTAACTCAGGCTCTAGGAACGGTAACACTGAGCAGTATTTTAATGATGCAGCCTCAGGGTTTTCTTTTGTTTACTGTTTGACCACATGGACAAAAATGTCATGGCAGGGTGTTATGCTATTTCTCTTCAGCCTTAAAATGTTTTTTTTTTTCAATAATTTAAACAAAGTTTTATGTAATATTTGATACATACAATATACATATAACATGTAAATTCATATGTTATAAAGCATAATAATAAATCAAACTCCTGCATTGCTACTACTTAAGAATACAAAATTACCAATATGGCTACTCCCAACATGCTCCATTCTCCAACCTTCTCTCCTTGCCTCCCCTGAGAGGCATAACCTATCCTATATTGTGTGTTAATCAATCCTTTGCCTTAAAAAGAGAAGTTTTATTACACGTATACATATTCCTAAATAACATCTTGTTTAAATGCTGCTTTATTTTTGAGCTTTTATGGAATCATACCATGGCTAGCCTTCTGTGACTTGCTTCAACATTAAGTAACTAGGATTCATCCATTGCATTCATTTTCACTGCTGTATAATATTATGTTGTGTGATTTTATATACCTACGTACACATTATATAGAATACAATATATATAATTCTCTCTCTCTCTATATATATATCTATATATATCCATATAGATATATATAGATATGCATGTGTACATATATATAAAACACAAACAACACTGCCATAAGCTTTCTTATATAAAATTTTTAGAGCACATATACTAGAATTTCTCTTTGGTAATATACCTAGGACTTGGACTTGGGGTCATACTGTATGTGAATGTTTAACTTTTTTTTTTTTAACAAAATAACACCAAAAATTGTTTCTCAAAGTGTTTCTAATTTCTACTCCCATTACCAGTGTTTAAAAGTTCCTGTTGATCATTATTAAATGGCTAAAGTGGGATTTGAACCCAGGCAGTCTTGCTCTAGAGTCAGGGCTATTAACGTCTATAGTAGTTTCAAATATACATACACACATACACACACACACACACACAACACATACACACACACAAACTAGATTTCAAAGATGTACTATGTTATGATTTATAGCACTAAATCATTTAATTTATGTAAAAAATCTACCATAGTACCTGGCATACAGTAAGTACTTTTAAATAATAGCTAAATTTTAATAATAACATAATTATTAATAGTGAAAGAGTTTATAAGGCAAATGGATAAACAAACATGATATATCCATACCTGGAGTATTACTTATTAAAAGCAATGGAATACTGACACAGTTCTACATGGAAAAATCTCCAGGGCATTATGCTACACGAAAGAAGTTAAACTCAAAATGGCTACATAGTGTACAATTTTATATGACATCCTAGAAAAAGCAAAACTATTGGGACAGATCAGCAGTTGTGAGGTCTGGGTGTGGGAAGACAGGATTGACTAGGAACAGGCATGAAGAAACTATTCGGCATGATAGAAATATTTCCTAGCCTGATTGTACGTTTCCCAAAAAAAATTCACAGAACTATACACCTAAGAATCGTGAATTTTATTTTATGTTCACTATATCTCAATGAGCAAAACAAATAAAAAACAGGAAGCAATCTTTCCCCTGAAAGACCATTTTCAGGCTATACTCATGATCTTTTGTCTTTGATTAACATACAGAATTATGCCATTAATTATTTCTAAAATCTACTGGTTTAAAAAGTACAGCGTATTATTAATTATGAAATACACATATATCCATGGAACAGCAATAAGAGTTCCTTACCAATCCTCTGGGAATGGAGGGAAGCAATTAAGGAAGAGGGCTTGCTAGTTTGAAACTATCAAGGGATACTTAACATCTTTCTTTAGATTTTCTATTTCTTTCTACACTCTTTAAGAGATAGATTACAACCTGCTTTCTGGCAAGAATATCTGCTATATGACCAGAAGAAATGTGACTGTACATTACTAAAAACTCACATTATGCAATGACAAAATTACACTTGTCAAAGCAAAACTTCAAGAAATAAACCATATTTAGTTCAAAATGAAGAGTGGAAAATGTGATGTTAGTAGAATATATAGATCCAAAATGGATTTTCTTATAAAGAATATGAAATGTGAAATGACTCAAACTTGGTTAGAAGAACTACTTAATTTTTTTTCTATTATCCTTAAGAAATTAGAGACAGATTCTATTATGAAGAATAATTAAATAAAATGAAATTTGGAGGAAAACTATCTATTAATAATAAGAGAATCGGGCTGAAAGCAGGTGAAGTCCCAATTCCTAAAAGTACAATATGCTCAGCTATGTGATAGCTTTGATTATGAGGCAGAAACATTTCCAGTCTCACTACAAAAGGGGAATGTTGATTTTGGAATTCGGTCGTAGTACGGAGTAGAATAGGAAATGTCTATGTGCCAAAAAAGACTGTTCTGCTCTACCTTGTTCTAGGAAGCAACTTCATTAAATAATCACTTGCAGGATTCCCAGTCTATCTGTGAAAGTAGCAAAAAGTGAAAAGAGATCTCATTCTACATGACTGCCCAAGACTCAAATCGATCCTCTGAGTTCCCAGTGAGTCTATTTCCAAATGATTTTTAGTTTGCTTTTACAAGAGTGTGTTTTTGAATTTAGATGGTGACAATAGTTATATTATTGAGTCAGTCAAAATCCTTACTCACCTAAGGTGACTACCTAATGTCAAATAGGTGCCAAGCTTAGCAAAGTCTTATGGCTAATTACCAGAGCATATCAGTTTCCTCCTAGAATAAGAACAACTCTATTTTCCTTCTTCCAGATGCACAGGAAAAAAAAAAAAAGGCTGCAGAAATAGAAAAAAGCCAATCCCATCTTATGTACTTAAAAAAAGCAATGATGCAGGGGCGCCTGGGTGGCTCAGTCGTTAAACGTCTGCCTTCAGCTCAGGTCATGATCCCAGGGTCCTGGGATGGAGCCCCACATTGGGCTCCCTGCTCAGCCAGGAGCCTGCTTCTCCCTCTTCCACTCCCCCTGCTTGTGTTCCCTCTCTAGCTGTCTCTCTGTGTCAAATAAATACATCTTTAAAAAAAAAAAAAAGCAATGATGCAGACATTCAACATTCAACTGTTTCTCTTACATCTGTTAGGTTGAGGTAAGAAAAAGATCTGTTGAAATTCTAAATAAATTAACACAGTATCCCAAGTATAACTGTGACTTTTGTAAAATTCCCATTGGCATACTGGCTGATTAAACTGATAGTTATTTTTCAGCCTAGTTTCCCTATTATTGTCAGGGGTGACAAAAAGAAGTAATTAATTATCTAGAGACTGGCAGACCAAATAAATTTCGGAATGACTGAACTTACCAGGCTTAGGCTGGCATGGATAGTGACAGCACAGGATTATATTTTTTGTTAACAAAGTAGCCAGTGGACACAGCTTATATATATATTAAAACAAAACAAAACAAAACAAAACCTTGGGGCACCTGGGTGGCTCAGTCAGTTAAGCAACTGACTCAGTTTCAGCTCAGGTCATGATGGCGGGGTTGTGGGATCGAACCCTGCATTGGGTTCCAAGCTCAGTGCAAAGTCTGGTGAAGTTTCTCTCACCCCGTCCCTCTGCCCCTCCCCGTGCTCACACTCGCTCTCAAATAAATAAATCTTAAAAACAAAACAAAAAAACACTCTTGAAAATTAATGGTAAGGTATACATCTCTGTATACAGATGACATTATCAATATTTGGATATCTGATTAGAAAACTAAGAGATACACATATTTTTAGGATATAGAAATCTTTTGTTTTACAGTAAAATGAGAAGAACAAATTGTTAAATATTTAAAAGAAATCTTTCTGGGGCACCTGGGTGGCTCAGTCGTTAAGCGTCTGCCTTTGGCTCAGGTCATGATCCCAGGGTCCTGAGATCAAGCCCTGCATCCGACTCCCTGCTCAGTGGGGAGCCTGCTTCTCCCTCTCCCTCTGCCTGCCACTCCCCCTGCTTGTGCTCTCTCTGCCTGTCAAATAAATACATAAAATCTTTAAAAATAAATAAATAAATGCACCTTTCTGTAAGTGAATATTATGTATGTACTGTTCCTATGGGTTATCATACTCCTGTATCAATTATTTTTATAGGTATCCCAGTGATATATACTGGGAAAAAAGAAACAATGCTTATAGGAATGATGAGACAGAGAACTGCCTCAACTATGTGCCATCCATCATTTAAGCATAATTACTGTGCTCATGAATAAAATATTTTTTAAAGTTTTATCAACAGGAAAGCGCTCTTGGACCACTCATAAAAACAAACAAACAGAATATTGCCATCTGTCTAAATGAATTCGAATCTCCCTTTCAGTTCCATGTCTATTTGCATTAATAGCAAAGTTTTTTAGACTGGATTGGAGGCAATTATCCCAGAAAACCCTCTGCCAAAATAATACGTGAAGTGAGACCTCCCTGACTGGCTTTGTTTGCAAGCCTATTTTTAACTGGAGCATAGACCTGGCTCAATGTACCATGTTTGGGCCAGAAGCCAGGAAGGTCTGGGAAGGGGCTGTGAGTTCCATGGCTCTCAGGTGAGCTGGAGATGCTGAGGAGGGGAGCAAGTGTTGGGCCTCCACAGGAAGCCTAATGAATATGGCTAAAACATCAATTAAAAATTTTTATTCCCTGTTGCTTTGGGAAATGCCGTATTTGGCCTCTTTCCTACAAAACTGAAAAGTTTGATAATGCCTAATGCTGTGAAGGGTGTGGGAATGAAATTCTCAGTATCTAGTGATCAGTTAATCTAGTCTCTTGGCTCTGGGAAAAGAACTAAAATCGATAGCTGCCTTTTTACTTTTACTTTTCTTGTCATCCCTGGATAATCGAATTGTCCTTTATATTATAATTTATTTGTCTTCCCCTCTTTGTTCTCATAGCCAAATCACTGATACCTGATACATGTCATAGTAAATCGCCATTTGGTTTGTAACATCTCTTCTTTACCATTTTTCCTCAAGTATTTATAACAACTTTGAAAATAGATATCAGAACTCATCCAAATTCTGTCCAGTCTGCAAAATTTCTAGGGGTCCCCAACACAGTATCAGATGTTTTGTTCAGCTAACCTCACTACATCTACTGTTTAATTTTGACAAGAGAACACAGAGAAATAACTTCTCTATGTTTTTCACTTGGCCAAAAACTTTTAGGCAAAGTTCTTACTAATCCAAATAAAATGGAAAAAGAGAAGAGAAATATTTTTATTAAAACTGTTGCCGTGGGGCGCATGGGTGGCTCAGTCATTAAACGTCTGCCTTCGGCTCAGGTCATGATCCCAGGGTCCTAGGATCGAGTCCCACGTCGGGCTCTCTGCTCGGCGGGAAGCCTGCTTCTCCCTCTCCCACTCCCCCTGCTTGTGTTCCTGCTCTCGCTATCTCTCTCTCTGTCAAATAAATAAATAAAATCTTTAAAAAAAAAAAAAAAAACTGTTGCCTTGTTTTTATTATAATTTGAGGGGTTGGCAATTATTTGTCTGACTAGTATAAATTATCTCTCTCTCCCCAACTGATTAATCTATGGCACTGCTGAGATCTTCTAATCAAAGCTTCCAGGTAATAACTTCTCTAAAACCCTCAGCTATTGGCAATGTTATGAAATTATAAATTATTCTTTACTTTTGTAACAGTAGAATATTTTTATTACTTGTAGTATAGATGATATTACTCTTTCCAAGAATGCTTCATAGCCTTACACTACTCTTTTCCTCGAAAACTTTTATTATTTAAAAAATTGAAATTTTTTTGGGCACCTGGGTGGCTCAGTCGTTAAGCATCTGCCTTCGGCTCAGGTCATGATCCCAGGGTCCTGGGATTGAGCCCCGCACTGGGCTCCCTGCTCTGCGGGAAGCCTGCTTCTCCCTCTCCCACTCCCCCTGCTTGTGTTCCCTGTCTTGCTGTGTCTCTCTCTCTCTGTCAAATAAATAAATAAAATCTTAAAAAATAAATAAAATAAAAAATTGAAATTTTTTAATTGAAGTATAGCTGACATATATTTGGTTCAGCTCTACAACATAGTGATTTAACAATTACAAACACAATGCTCACTATTTTAAGTGTAGTTACCATCTGTCACCCAACAAAATTATTACAGAATTATTGACTATATTCCCTTAGGCTGTACTTTTTCATTGCTGTGACTTATTTATGCTTTGCAGTCTTCTTTGATAAACATAATGAATCAAAATTTTAAAAATCCATGACAATTATTTTAGGGCTTAAGAGTTCCTGAAATAAAATATACAAAGTACAGTTTTGTATTATAAAACTCACCACACTTTTTTTGTTTCTGCATTTTTGCACTCTATTCTTTGTTTGAAAAACTCTTATTTTTTACTTCAAGCCTCAGTTCACACCTTCTAAGTAGCTTTAAAGAACCTGATCTGCCAGAGCTAATGCCCCAGCCCTGTACTCCCACTTCCTTTCCTGTAGACCTTTGCTAGGGTTTTCCCTGCAGCATCATTATTAGTTTTTGTGTTTGTCTCTTTCACTAAATGTTGAGTACCCCAGGATATTCACTTCCTGTGACTGCCGCAATGAATTACCACAAACATGGCGATTAAAAACAACACACATTTATGTTCTCATAGTTCTGGAGTCTGAAGGTCTGAAATCAGTATAACTGCACCAAAATCAAGGGGCTGGCAGGGCTCGGCTCCCGCTCTATCCACTAGGGGAGAATCTGTTCCTTGCCTCTTCCGGTTCCTGGTGATGGCCATACTCCCTGGCTGGCGGTCATAACACTTCAGTTGCTGCCTCCATTATCACACTGTCTTCTCTTACATCTGTGTCAAATCTCCCTACACCTGCACCTTGTAAGGATACATATAAATGCATGTGGATCCACCTCAACACTCCCAAATAATCCCAGGACATTCTCAAGATGCTTAACTTGATCACATCTACAAAGTCTTTACCATATATGGTACCATTCACATATTCCAGAGATTAGGATGTGGACCTCTCAGGGGGCAATTATTAAGGCTACCACACTCAGTGAGGAAGAAGTATCTTATTCACGTTGAAACCTTCAGTCCTTGGTATATGACCTGGCACAGAACAGAAGCTATATAATTGTTGATAAACAAATATATACATAATTTCACTGAGGTTATAATTGCATATAAATTCATAAAAAATTGTGAGTTTACAGTGTTTATTAGAATTCAGTATTGAGAAAAACTGACCAGAGGCTTTAATAGGCTAATAGTAATGTTTTTAGTGGCCATATATATTGAATACATTTATTTTATAATTAGGTTCCCATTTAACACCTAACAATATTAAAAAATTACAAAGACATCAAATAAGAAAAAATTCTGCAGCCAGCACAATTTACAATTAAGTAACTGTTAAGTGTAAAAGCACAGAACATATAATAAAAAATAGCTTACCAGTACAAGCTTATTATTTTTCCAATTAAAAATATAACTCACGTATTTGCAATTACTATCTTTAAAAGGGTTGTTTTATTTAAAAATCACAGAATACTAGATAATGAAATATTCACTAATTCACGGAAATCAATTGGATCTCTCAAAGACTGAATATAAATGCCTCTGGTGAATGTCTAGCTGTTTTCTTGGTCTTTGTGCCATTTTCGTGTGACTTAATCATGGGTACTAAGGGACGGTATCACAACACATTACAACTTCTTTGCATCTTGATCATGAATGATAAATGGCTTGGTACAGGTCATTCTTTGGGGAACACTATATCTCTGCAATTATATTATGGTCCTATCTGTATTCTACAGTTCCAATTAATTCTATGAAATAAGCCCTTCATACCTGTGCCTGTAAGGTAGACAGATCTAACTCATCTCATACTTTATTTTATGAGATATCAACTTATTTGTATGTTTGTTCTCCAAAGTGTACTTAAGATTGACACCAATGTGAAAAATAAAAGTTAACATATTAATGTTGTAAATGAATATTTGCTGTGGCTTAATAGAATATACAAAGCTACCAAGAAAATAATTTAAGTTTTTTTCATATTAATAACATAAATGTTTCCATGAAGGGGAGGAATCTAGAAGCTCTGAAAACACTTATTGTCAAAAAGGTTAGAAATTTCCTTGATGCATTCTGCTATGTCACTACAAGATACCTGATGAAATTTGTGGCAAATTTTTGCAACTGTAAAAAACTGAAGTGAAAGTGATATGGATTTATTGCAGTCATTAACGCTCAAAACTATTATTTACTGAATACTGGAACAACACTGTCTATTGAAAGCTGTTATCATGTACATCATTAAGATAACTATTTCTTTCCACTTTGGATACAGAGAATCTAAAATACCGTACATAACAATTTCAGTTACAATTAGAACTTTTTTGTGCAATCAAATGATTTTCTCTCACTAGGCTATGAATTACCAAAAACTGGGGTTCAAGAATAATTATCAAAGTAGAGGACTACATTAATTTTATCCAGTTATCAGAACAAGAGGTAGGATTTATTTATTTGACTGGTACAGTTCTTTTTTAAACTGGTGTCTACCATGTGCTATAATTATGCTTTTTTCCCCTTTTTTAAAAGTTTTATTTTTTTAAGTAATCTCTACACCAAACATAGGGCTTGAACTCACAACCCTGAGATCAAGGGTCACATACCCTCCTGACTGAGCCAGCAAGGGACCCCTATGATTATGCTTTTTAAAGGAATATACATTTAAGTAACATTTACTAAAGGGAAGTCTACAGTTTTAGGGGATATTTGAGAATCAAAAGGGAAATATCTAGAGCATGGATGTGATTAAACAATAAATAATATTAAAGGGGAATAAGATTTTGTTTAAGACAATATTCTTGTCTGGACATAAGATATCTAGCAATTCTCTACTCAAAAAGGTATTTGTAACAATTAAATAACACAAAAATTGCTATCTTTATGAAACATATCTCAGTAAAAAAAAAAAAATAAATCGGTATATAATACTTTAGACAGTGAAGTGTTACATGAAGAAAAATTTGAAAAGGAAGTAGAATGGGAGTAGGATGGGTTTACAATATTAAACAGTGTGATCAAAGACGGTCTTACCCAGAAATCAAAATGTGAGCTAAGGTATGGAAGAAGGGAGCAAGCTTATACCTAAAGGAAGAGCATTCTAGGCAGAGGAATGCTCGTGCAGAAGCAGGACTACTACTCATGTGTTTGCAGAATATGCAGGAGTCTGGTGTGGCCGGAGCAGAGTGAGCACAGAGAGAAAAGCAGATGAGCTCAGAAAGGTAGATGGGCAGACAGGTGAAAAGTTCAGCATAAAAATCCTGCAGGATTAGACTGGCTGCATGTATCACAGGAAAGCTGCACAAGGAGATACTGTGGAGCCATTACCAAGAATGGGTTAGATCTCAATGTGTTGGCATTAAAGAACTCAACGGACGGGTTAAGTACCATGCCTACGCCAAGATTCCATTTTGTACATGAGAAAGGCTTTCCAAAAGGACACGTAAGAACCAGTTAATAGCAGTAACCTTTAGACAGAAGATCCAGAGGTGAAGTGGAGTATGAGAGGTTTTTACTTTTTATTTTATACTTTACCGTACTGCCTTGTTAAACCATCTCCATATATTAATTGTACTTTAAAAAGACAAGAGAGAGAACTGCATGTATATCTGCAGCATGGTCTCTTTTCGGTCAAACCTCATCAGCAGTTGCCAGAAGCACTGCCCTTTGCCCTTCGGATGCCACTGCAGCCTCGTGAAATAAACGTTGCAAGTGTTGTTTCCTAACTTCCTTTCGCACAGCTTATCCCAATGATCTTTCTAAGTCATAACAACTTTACTAAGAAAAATTAGTTCCTCAGTTCGGGCCTCCTGGCTACTTAGCAACTACATCAGCCTTTCCTTCCTGAAACTTCTCCACACGGACTCGTGTACCAACCACCCAGAATCACTCATACAACTATAATCCCTCCTGCCGCCACCTGCACAAAAGCTTCGTCCTCCATCATCCAGAAATGCCTTTTCTACTCTGCTCAGAGAAACAGTCTCTGCTTTCCAAACTCTCCTCCCAAATGAAGACTCTGAATTCATTTCCAACTTATTTTTATCACTCAGAACTTCTGAACATACTTTATCCTATATTAACCATATGTAGGTAGCATTTCCATTTTGCATTAAGCGCATGTTCTCTGTAAGAGCAAGGGCCTAGTTTTTCCTTTCTTTAGCATTATCCCCTCTTGACCTTATATGATGCTCCCAAAACAACAGGTGTTCTATCCAAGTTGTTGCATTAACTGACTTTATTTTATTAATTCATACTGCTTGGAAAGTAATTCTATAAAAACACAGGGAATGATGGAGCCTAGAATGGTCTATAAATAACCTCAAACCCTTTGTGGTAAATTCTGTAGATTTTTCTGCTCATCTTTCTGGGTTAAATTTTTACTACCGTAAAAACTGGAGAGCTAAAACCTCTTATTTCCCAGTCTGTTCTGTGAAACTGTTGAGGTATCTGGAAAGTGAAAATGCAGCGAAGGATATCTTCTTGACTCACTGTACTGTTTTCCTCTCCTCCTCCGACAGCAAAGTCTTACTGGAGTCTAACAGGCTTTTCTGGAGCAGAGTCCTGTGCCCATTTTTCAGCTTTCTGTGTGTCAAGAGGCAGTTGTCCCAGTAGAGGTGATGACCAGAAGACATATTCCTATGGTCATTCATCAATTTTGAGGCTGTCATGCAGAAGAGTTTCCTAGCAACTGTACTAGAGTTATGGTAGTAGCTTCTTGTGTTCTGATAGCCCCCTAAGGTTAATCATTCTTAGAAGCCCACTATAGCCCAGGCAAGGCTTTCCAATGACTTTATGAGCACCTAATGCCTTACGTGTATTAATCTTCTGTGGCTAATTACAACAAACTTGGTGCCTTACACAACAGAAATTTATCCTCTTACATTTCTGGAGACCACAAGTCTGAAATGAGTCTTAAGGGGCTCAAGACAAGGTGATCGCAGGGCTATTTTCCCTCCAGAAGCTCTAGAATATATCTATTTTCTTGCTTTTTTCAGTGTCTATAGTTACTTTTCTTTCAGTCCTTGACTCGTGTCCCCTTCCTGTATGGTCAAAGTCAACAGCTTAGCATCTTCTCTGTTTTATCACATAGCCTCTTCCTCCTTCTAATAAGAACACTTGCAACTGCATACAGGGCTCATCTGGGTAATCCAGGATAATTTCTGCATCTCAATATCCTTAATTTAATCAGAGCTATAAAATCTATTTGCCATAAGTGGCAACATTCAGAGGATCCAAAGATTAGGACCTAGATATATCTTTAGGAACTGTTATTCAGCCTACTGAATAACTGGACCCAAATTCATTTTACACGACGCCTTCCTCTTTCACCTGTCACCATATGGTGGTAACATAGTCACAGGTTCCAGGCAGTAGGAAGTTGACATCTTTGGAGGGGGGCACAGGAGGAGGCATTACTCTGCCGGCCACAAAAAAGGTACATAGAATAAATGTGGGGCGCCTGGGTGGCTCAGTTGGTTAAGCGACTGCCTTCGGCTCAGGTCATGATCCTGGAGTCCCGGGATCGAGTCCCGCATCGGGCTCCTTGCTCTGCGAGGAGTCTGCTTCTCCCTCTGACCCTCCCCCCTCATGCTCTCTCTCTCTCTCTCAAATAAATAAATAAAATCTTTAAAAAAAAAAAAAAAAAGAATAAATGTGAAAATGTGACAACAAATAATGAAACTTTTAGCGCTGCTAGGAGGAGTTTTTCTTTATCGCCTTCCCCACATCTAGCCTGTCCTTCCTATTAAGCTCTTCTTGCTGCTCTCCTAAGCCTCCTGCTTAGAGCCAATCAAATCTCAACTAGTGACCAATCTGCCTCCCTGTCTTTGCTTATCTTGCTCATGTAGGTAGAATGGCCTCCTCCTTCCTCTCCACACAGCTGTAATCCTCACTCATTACTGCAGCCACCAACAAAAATCCTTCCCACTTCTTAAAATCTTCCCCCATCACTTCAGGGAAATCCTGTAGTGCTGCCTTTACCACTATAATATTTATGACGATGTGCAGTTTTCTTCACATATGACCACATCTTTATCCTTGTCAGAAATGTAAGCTCCCAGAGGTCAGAAACTCTATTCTTCATTCACAGCTAATTACTTGCCATTCCTGATATACCAAAAAGAAAATTCATACTACTAAGCTCAAGGAATTGGCATATGATATAGTTTAAGTCTGACATATTTGACCTGATACATTTATATATTAGAATGTGTCTCCTATCTCCAGAATATGACTAAACTTCTTATAACACAAAAAGTTAGTTTTGAAATTTTTATTAATTGCTGTGTTTTCACTTTGTACTTTAATCAGTCATTGATTGCAGAGAAATGACAATAGATGGTATATAAAAAAGTTCCTATTAGTTTGAAACATTTCATTTAAAAAAAAAACAACTAGGAATGCACTTACTGCTATTTTAAGTTATGGACATATATATTTAATAAGACTCTTCTCCTATTAGGTAAAGAATGTCCCAAATATTACAAGTACTTACATTTTCTTAGAACATAAAGGTAAATATTCTCAAAGAGAGCTTTTGAATTAAGGACAAAACACATTTAAAAGTGTGGAGGACTGGGACACCTGGGTGGCTCAGTTGGTTAAGAGTCTGCCTTCGGCTCAGGTCATGATCCCAGGGTCCTGGAATCGAGCCCCGCATTGGGCTCTCTGCTCAGCGGGGAGCCTACTTCTCCCTCTCCCTCTGCCGCTCCCCAGCTTGTTCTCTGTAGCTCTCTCTCTCTGACAAATAAATAAAATCAATAAAATCTTTTTTTTTTTAAGATTTTATTTATTTATTTGACAGAGAGAGACACAGTGAGAGAGGGGACCCTGGGATCATGACCTGAGCCGAAGGCAGATGCTTAACAACTGAGCCACCCAGGTGCTCCTAAAATCAATAAAATCTTTAAAAAAAAAAAAGTGTGGAGGACTTTTAGCATTGACCTTTCTAAGGAAACCAGGGAACTACTTTGCCTATATCTATGTATTAAACAAGATTTTTATATTCTCCAAAATATAAATGGTTAAAAGTAGGCCAATTTCTACATGGTATTAGCTTAATCCCACATACATATTTTTCATTCAAATATCTCACACGCTGTGCCTATGCTACTATCCATTCATCTACCCATGATGTTTATTTCTATTATATTAAAAAAAAATGGACTGCTACAATGAGTTAATGCTTTCTCAGTAATACAACTACACAAGAATTTCTCACTGGACCCAAATTCATTTTACTGGTGAAACTCCTTCTTTAAATGAAATCTTGTAGGTATCATCTAACAAACAAAAATAGTAAAATGTTGAACTGCTGCGGGAATGAGGAAGAAGAGGTGGGAGGAAGATCCTCTTATTTACCACCAGCTCCCTTGGTCCTCCAAAGTATATTTGACAAATTTCTCAGGCTTCATGAAATAGAGTTGGAAAAAGGGGAATACACAATACACTTTAGTAAGACACAGAGTATACCACATGCTTCATAAAGACTTCCTTCATAAAAGTTAAAATATAAGGTTCAATTATTCAGTATTAACTCTAAGTTATCTGATCTAGAATTTTCTATCTGGAATTTCATATCGTTCTAGACAGCTAATCTTATACAGTGCATCATATAGTAGAAAGTTGTACACATAACCACAAAATGCCTCCTGGCTTTCACCCTACTTTTGAAGCACTCTCTCTTCAACTTTCCCACAATGTCCTACACTACAACTAAAAAAGAACTGCTTTCTGCTCCTTACACACAGTTTGTGTTTTCCTATTTCTGGACTTCTGAATCTGTCATTCTCTGTTAGGATTCTGCCTTGCCTCCACCATTCATAAATCCAGCCCTTTACTATTTTGGTATAAAGCTTCCTGGTAGTCATGACTGAATATACCCTCCACCCCAGTGCATGACACTCTGCTTAGGATTCTCTTAAAACAATTGAAAACACTCCCTTTATAGTTTTCCTAACACATATATCCTATTTTGCCTTACAAGTATAGATTTGGGGCATTTGTTCATCCCTCAGCTAAATTCTTCGGATGTATTCAGGGGCTACATTAGAGAAAGCTGGTAGCCCCTGAGTGTTGAATATATTGTAAAATCTTTTAAAATTGCTGTGGAAGGGCGACAGGCAGAAGAAATAGCATCTATTCTCTACAACTCCTCACCTGCCCCCAAGCCCCAAACAACTAGCAGAAACAATGTATAACTACTTTTTAGAATAAATCAGTACACATTCCTCTTTTCAATATTTGGCCAGAGCGAGGCTGGAACACATACCAGGGCAAGAAGGAACGACGGTAAGCGTGCCCCCCTCCCTCTGGCATAGTAAAAGCCTGGAATCCCAAATACAAGCAATTCTGACTACTTACTCCCACAAAAATATGATCTGACCAAAGAGTGAAACATTGAAATATTTTAGAGACTTAACAAAATTTCCCTTCTTCCTTCCCCCTCCCCCTGCCTTTTTTGGTATATTCTGTTCTCTGTTCTGTATTTTGTGCCTCACGAGGGAAGAAAAGGAGCCACAAAGATGAGTCAGGGTTTCCAGCCTCTAATAGAGACACTGCCCCAGCTGAAGCACTTCAGTGATGCAGACTGCTGTTGCCTAATCAGTCCTTTGACGGAGTTGGGAGGGATATGGCCACTGTGGCTTTGTTCCCATCGTCCACAGTCCATCATGCCATGTACTGCTTACTTAATTTGAAAATCCTGAACTATGGAAAGTATCAAATGACAATGGCTGGGAACTATATTAAACCATTTCTATGATACTGACACTCCCTGTTGATTATATAATTATTCTTGTTAACACAAAGTCTTAATCATTTGGCCCTTGAAAAGTCAATCTTAAGAGTCCATAATCTTAAGAGATTTACCTGATTACTTGAAAGGTTTTTTATTAAGTTTGCCCCTGCTTTAAAACATAACTATCAAGTCTAACATGGGAATTCAATAATGATCTGTGATTTCATGTACTGAAATGTTTTCCTTTCCATATCTAAAATGAGATGAACATAGAGTTGACTAATTAATCTTGAATAAATTTTAATGTGATGACAAATTCTATGGTTTTTAATAACTACTCATTTTCCTGCTTCTTAATCCTCATGAATATTTATATATATATATATATATATATATCTCCACCCATATAGGTATCATGACAGCACTTGATGAGGTCCACATGGTTTCTGCATTTGAGGAATCTGCAATCTTCAGGAGAAAATGCACTGGAATGTTTAGGGATAAAATCGGTATGAATTGGTAAAATTGGTTTTGATTCAGTTTCTCGGTAGTTGAGCACTCATGAAAACGATGCCACTTGAAAAATTCCGCAAAATACAATCTTCCATTTTCCTGACTTAATTAACAGAGGCTGCAGATCAAAATTTAACATCTCCTTTGGGTGATCATTCTGAGAATCAGTTCTCGTTGTGCTATGATTCTGAAGAGATTGTGAAATTCCTTAGACATTGTTATTTAAAAAAATACTTAATATCATCTTTCTCTCTTTTAATTAATTCTGCTTGAATTTCTTATTATTGAGGCTTTGTATAATTAAGCTGCAGCTACAGTCAGGGATCATAGTATTCACAGAAGGTACCAAAGAGCTGGGTCAGGAGACTGGAGCTGACGGTGCCCCGAGTAACCTAGGAAATGCCTCTTGGCTGCTGTGTCCATCCTCTGTTTTATAAAGTGGTATCAACAATAAATCTATACTACATACTTTCCAAGACTATTGTACAGGTAAAACAATGATAACGATGATACTGGTAATGACAATATAAATATGTGGAAAAGAAAGAAGTAACAGTAGGTTATTTGATTTTTGTAAATCAGAATAAAATGCTATAGTAGAGGCTCCTCTAGTCAAGTATTCTACAATTTTATTTGGACAGACATTTCCCAATGAAATAGCTGAGAAAGTTGCTTTTTGTACTGAAGCTAAATTATGATGAATCTCTCATTGTAAAACATATTGTTTAATGAACCCTTACTTACTTTGATGTTCTTTGGCAAATTTGGGTTAATTTCTCCACAATAACCAACTTTTAAAAACATATTATTTATATTAAGCCCCAAACTATAATCAATCAAGCATACTACATTATTCATTCTATTAAATTATAGACATGCATGTCTTCTGAGTATAATTTTCTGATTTCTTACTATGTCTTTATCTAAGAACACCTTGTATTGGTTATTTTCTAAAATATTCTTATACTGATAGTTTTACATTAAACAATTTATCAACTCATATTCGAGGATAGGTTATATGTGTATGATTTTAGTTAGCAACAATGTTTTATCACTATGGACATATACCATAACAGTTATGGTAGCAAAATCCATATTTACACAGTCAATATTTTGTTTCCAGGATAGAATGAATTACAGAGTATTTCAATTTATACCATTCTGTTAGTTTTTGAATAGGTCATACATGTATTTGACACAAAATTTTTAAAAGTACAAAACAATACACAAGAAATACATCTTCCCTTCATCCATACACCCTTAGCCAATATTACCTCTAGGAACTAAGCACTGTTATCAATTTCTCAGCCATACTTCCAGAGATGAATTCTAATGAAACTGAGTTTTAACGCTTTCAGATCTATACTAAATTATGTGATAGGCCATAGTGTAGGGCAGAATTTTCCAAAGGGTGTTCCCTCAGAATATAAGTCCTTTGAAATGTTCAGTCATCCAATTATTTTGGAAAATACAACACATTCCTAACTCCACTTAGAGATTCTAATTACATACCCATTAGGACTCTGAATTCTTCAGGCTGGGAATATGTCGAACTTTAACTTAGCATTTCTTAAGCTTATTTTAACACAGAACAAAGACTTTTTCCCTCCTTACCCAAGAACACTAATAAGCAGCCTGTAAAATTAATTTATTTTAGAACTGAAGAGTAACTATCTGAGTAAATAATGTACTTATAAGGTATTGCTACTGGTTATTAACTATAATGAATGTACCACACTAACAGAAGATGTGAATAATAGAGAAAGGGTGATATATATGGAAACACTATTATCTTTTCAAGTTTTCTGTAAATCTAAAACTATTCTAAAAAATGAAGCCTATCATAAAAAAAGTTAATTTGGGAGCTGCAAATGGAACATTAAATAACATAAAAAGGCACATTAAGAAATCCAACTTCTAGACTCAGTTTTAGGGAGTTGGTACCAGGAGGCCTTGGTCAACTCACTGTAATAGTTTTCTTGGTTGCAAAATGATCATTAAGGTTTCCCTCCCCCCCCCATCACTACAAAATCTTCCTAAAATATGACAGAGGTAAAATTAGTTTGTTTCTATGCTTATTTGTTTTTAATTCAGAAACGCATCTTCTGTTCAGTAACTCAATTTAAGAAATATTTTTAGGTAGCTATCTCATAACAACCAATTTCAGAGGGTCTTTAAAAAGAAACTTAAAAGCTTTTGTTTTCTGAAGCAAATGAAACATTATTCCCAGAGTCTTACCAAATATCATTTATTCACAATTAGTTTATGTGAAAATTTTATAGAAGCAAAGCAAAGGTAAATTTCCTCTAGAGATTATTTAAATGACTATCTATTTGGGAGGCCACTCAACTCTTGATTATCTGGTAGAAGATAACTAAAGTTATAATTAACCATAGAGAGTGTATTTGTGAAGAAATTAAAATTACTATAAATCAATAAAACATCTAGATACCAAAAGATATTTTATAGTAACTAAGAGATGGTACAGAGCCCTCCAAGATATCCTCACAGACGAGGCCCTCCCTGGTCCTCAGCCCATACAGCAGTGCTGTGGTATATTCTAATATTAAAGTGCAAGGACTTCGGTTGAACCTAGGTAACGGTAAGCAATGGAAGAGAAAGGAGACATGTGTCTGCTCAATTCAGGTCTCATGAATACAAGGGATCTTTGCTAAGAAGTTGTTTAACAGCCCATTATTTTTCAACAGACAATTTATGTGGCCTTAAATCAAAGTACTTGTATTACTTTTACACTTTTGGATAATATCTGTGGACTGTGTTCTGAAATACTAGTTTACTAATAACTTTATTTTGTGTCATATTCTTACTAGTTTTGTAGTTTTGTTTTACCCACAATTCTGGGTAATCTGTGGTTTCCTTTCAATCTATTCATCACTCCAATTATGCCAGTTAATCAAGGGTTGACTGTAGTTGAGTTCAAAGCAATTAGTTTTACTATATTCTCAAATTGTTTCCTTATTTGCCATGCGTCATCTGCAAATATTATCAAAGTTTTCCCTAATTCTATTTGTAGCCATTTTTTTGAACTTGGAATTGTACTCATTTGAATCATTACCTCAAATCCTTCATTCTCAAACAGTTTACTCCACATAATATTAACTAAATATAAGTAGGCTATGTGGTGTTCTTTGTCTCTCTAATTGAATTTTCTATTGTGTTATTTGTAGGTTTTTTGCTAGATTATGCTTGATTTTCACAAGTTACTGCAATATACAATTAAGAATATTTTACTGGCCCATTTTTAAAAGCTTGCCATAAAAGCAATTTCTCACTTTTATAGTTAAGAAGTTATTATAAATTATTTCTGGTACTTATTTTCCTTATACTTTATTATTATATTACTACAATTATAATTAAAGCTTTCTCATAGTAAAAACATTCTGTCACCAACCAACATTTATGTGACACTTCCTATACTATATAATAATTGTTCTTATAAATGCAGGCTTTAATTTTATCCTGAGTGAGATATATTTGAAACCTTTCTCTATGCATAAGTAAATAATCCTTCATTTTTCCTTTACTGATAGGGCAGCAATACAGTATATAGAATGGACTTTAGATTGTTACTACCCAAGCTTGATTCTCTTTTATACTAATTATTATCTGTCACTCTTTGTGGCTCAGTCCTCTCATTATAAAATGGGGATAAAAATACTGGCTATCTCATAGAATTAGTGAAAGGATTAACTGATATAATGCATACAGAGCCCTTTGAAAAACTGCTTTAAGTCCTTAATAGTATTAGTGATTATTATTTTTATTGGTGGTGTTATTTTTCATCATCCCAAGAACACTTATAACTATTTCTCCTTGAATTAGATATTCCATAATTTGTTTTCTATTAAACATGAAACTACAATAAGGATGCTAAAGCACATAACTTTTTCCTCCCTCAAAAATAGACAATTTAAGAGCCTATCTGTAAGGCAAATGTCTCTGTGACCTATAAGAAAAAGAAACTGAGCTATGATATCTTTTATTTGCATATATATATTCCATAAGTCTATTTTTAGAGAAATCTATGATCTTACTAATACTATCTAAAGTTTAATAATCTTCACTGTTAGGTATCTCTTCTTCACAGCCAATCTCCAAAAGTAAAAATACGTTACCTGCTATTAACTGATACTTAACAACACTTACATACTGGTGTATTCACTAAACAATCTTAGAAAACTCAAATGTTTCTAAGCATAGAGTTTCGATGAAAATCATTTCACAAATGCAAACGGAGCAAATACCAAACAAAACTCTCTATTTTCTTTATAATTTTCATTTAGATGGAAGTTAGCAAATATAAAAGTACATGTAGCTTAAATGTGAATAAGTGAAGTTAAAATTAATCTGCATGATACTTCCTTATAGCACAAGAATTCTACTGGGAAGAGATTCCTCCATAACTTAGTTTTGTTTTTTATTTTATCATAGACTCAAAGCCCGTAAGTGTTATGAAGCACGACTTAAATTTAAATTTAGGAGGAAAAACAACTGGTCAGTATAAATGACAGTAATAAGAACAGCTATTGCGGAGAATGCCACGGTGGCATATCTGTGCCCAAAGAGTTATTTCTCATAATACCAGTTTAGTTTTCATTTGCATGTCCTATACAAGAGTATCATGATTAAGGTGAAAGCAAATGAGTTTCATTCAAAGCAAAAGGGTGTGCTGAAATAAATTAAAGTGTCAAAAGAAGATGAATAGAACTGGCAAAAGGGAGACATGACTCCAAGGGATTTTATATATTATCTCTGTCAATCATTTTGGAAATCTTCCAACATTATATCAAATAAAGTCAAACTCAAGAGAGATTTGAATTCATATAGTTTATACTTTGCCATAAAGCATTGCTAAATAAATACTTAAGCTATCTGGAAAGCAGAGCAGAGGAGGAAAAAAAGATCAAGGTCATCCTTATTTGCTACTTCTCCCTTTTCTCCCACTGGAAAGCATCAAACTCTACCTTAAATTTCACAACACATCATCCCTTGCATCTTTCATCCGGATTTACAACAGCCGCCTAACTGGTCTTCCAGAGCTCCACTTTTGCCCACTTTCAATCAATCTACCACAGAGCAGGAAAAGTGATCCTCTCACACTGTAAATCAAGTAACAAAATTCACTGTTTAAAACCCTGCAAAAGCTTCCCAGAGTATATAGAATAAAATCCAAGTTCCCTCACTTTGGCCTCCAGGATCTGCATGATCTGGCTTCTGCCTACAACCCCAAGCTATACTCACCCCCACACAACCACATGTATGCACACGTGTATGCAAGTATGTGCATGTGTTCCTTCCTGGGTATGTTACTACCTAGCCATGCTAAGTTTCTTCCCACCTTAAAGGCTGCATAAGTCATTCTTTCTTCATGGAACGAATACCTCACTTCTAAAAGTCTAGCTCCTTCTGTCTACATGCATCTTAAATATTACCGGCCTTGAGTCCTTTCTGACTACCTATCTCAACTATCCATTTGTTTTCTTTTTAGCATATATCACTGTGTACAATTAATTTTTATACTTGACAGCTTTTTATAAAGTTACTAAACTAACATGTAAACTCCACGATGACAGAGAGGTGTGTATCTTTTCTGATGGCATCTTTTTTTTTTTTTAATTTTATTTATTTGACAGAGAGAAATTGAGAGAGAGAGCACAAGCAGGGGGAGCGGCAGGCAGAGGGAGAAGCAGACTCCTCGCTGAGCAGGGAACCCGATGCGGGGCTCGATCCCAGGACGCTGAGATCATGACCTGAGCCGAAGGCAGACGCTTAATCGACTGAGCCACCCAGGCATCCCCTGATGGAATCTTTTTAACGTACAACTTTTTATGACAAATACAAGGTAGGTTATTCTACATGCACATCATTTTTTTCCCACTTTGAAACAAGAGGACAATGTTTTATAAAATATGTCCCATACTACTGCATGACATTTGATGCAAGAGTGGTTCTATTGCCAAACAATTCTTTGCAAGTGCTACCCACTATATGTGCCTCTTAAGGGTCCATGATGCACATTAGGATATGAAAAGCTTTGAAAAGTAAATAAATCCTTTTATTCAATCCACTGATTCCTGTATTTGTAGATTCTACAAACTTCTTCTTCATTTCCTTATTTAGCATTTATTAATCTCCTGAGGTACTAGTGTTCAACATAAGAAACTCTGAGAACTAATGCTATAGATTTCCATAGAAGAACTAATTGTTGACTTTTCTATTTACCTGCCTAAATGGATTCAAGGATTTCATCATAGCACCAAGTCATGCTCCCATAAAACCTCTTGTTTTATAAAAACATCTTTAAAATTGTTCTAAGAAAAAGTCTTAAGAATGTCTAAAATGGTCAAAAAATGCCAGTGCTGGGAGATAAGCATTATCACTAAAGCTAAGGAAATTTACATAAACTAGTAATAAGTCACTAATTTATGCATGCCTAAAATTCAGGCCTCAACCCAGGTTTTGTATTTTGTGTGTTTACTTTTTGATACATGGTCCTTCAACTCTAACTATGCTAGTATTGTTATTATTACTTATTTATTTTTGCTTGTGATCTAATAATAAAGCAACCTGAAGTCTTCTCAATCAATCCCTACAAAGCTATCTAGATAGAATTTGCTGCTAATGCTTTTTCTAGGCTACATATATCCTCTGAAGGGATTAAAGTATTACTTGGATGTACACGGCTCCTAAAAACACTTTTGTTTAGGCACTTCACCAGAAGTTTCACTGATAGTTATGAACACCTGGGGTACAAGACTTTTTAACAGTCTGATATAGTGAAGATAAATTTCCATTGGTAAAGTTACTTTATTACTCCATCTTTGAACCATTTTATAACTTTACATTTTTGTTCAAAACACCAAAAATTTAAACCTTGAAATCCAACAATACTGGATCTTTGTTTCTGTTGCCTGTTACCTTTTTATTATATCTCTTTGGCACAAAATCCTACTTGGGCAGAAAAAGGTTTCTAAGTGCTCCCTATGTACTTGAACACTTGTAGATACACACACCACTGGTTAGAGCACAAGTGTGTTTGTTTGCCTACCAACAGATGGTATTATTAATGGTTAGTCATGCTCACTTTTTTGGTCATATTTTATTCTTTAGTCCACAGAGCATTTACAGTATTGTTTATACCTATTTATGATGAAAAGAGAAAAAGTTATATATCTTTCAACATTTGGGAAAAAGATTTAAAGAGTTAGATAATAATGGTATTAATATCCACAGTTTTTTTAAATTAAACCAACATTTTAAAATACCCATATATTGGTTGTTTTATAGTATTAATTTAAAAGAATCTTTTGCAACCTACTCTGCTCAAAATCAGAACTGCTTCTATCCTTATAAATTTTTGTATATTCTAACCTTTTTCTTAGGTAATCTGAGGTAAAAAAAAAATATTCATTCACTTATTTATTAGTTTAGCAAATAGCTCATGCATACCGAATAACGTCCAAGTATCTTGCTAAGTGCCATGACACACAGAAGATGCAGGTGTCCTATTTCAGCACTCAAGCAGCACACAAACTGAGAATGGAGGTAAGGCATATACATAAATACCAGGCAAAATGGGTCAAATATTAGATGATGTACTTAACAGCCTATAAGTTCAAAGAGGAAAGACAGATTGTTCTCATGATTTCTAGAAGTGATTTTAGAAGGATAGGACTATGAAAGAAGAAGGAAATAAGAATCCGCAAGCAGAGAGATAGTTTAGGGAAGAAAAAAAAAAAGGAAAGAAAGGATTCCTGTGCATTCAGTTCACTGGAATGTTAACTAGCCTATAAGAAAGAGAATAAAAGTACTGTTGTATTCAACTTACAGAACTATAACTTAATTTTACCTACAAAAAGAAATTAAATCATTTCATTAATTTTGAAAATATGGTACTATTCAAAATGTCATTTATATGAAATAATGTCATTTCATTACCAAACGCAAACAGTGGGAAAGTGAAATGCATATTTAAAGATTTGCTTCAAATTAGATTTTGGAGCTTAAGTTTTTCGGTAATGAATACCATGAAACACTCCGAATTCTTCAGTAGAAAAACATTCAATCTCAATTATTCTGGGGGATACTTACTAGAAATAGTAATAATTGTAATCAGAAACTGCTCTGGGCAAGTGTTTTTCAAAATCCCATGAGACACTCCAGTAAAGGTGTTCTAAATTCAGACACATTTGGGAATGTTGGTTCAATAAAGCTAACATGCAAATGTGTACTATGAATCTCAAGAAAGGGTTATAGCCTGCAAAGTTTCTTAAAAGCATATGACTAGAGAACTTGTTATTTGCCAGACACCTTACCATTTCAAGGAACAACTCTGAGATGCTGTTCTAAGGAGAAATTAGGGAATTCATTTTTTTGTACAAAATTGATAGTACTGCTTTGCCTTTCTTTATATCTTACAAAATCTCATCAAGTCTTGCACCTTGCCCTACACCCCGCTACACACAACATATATACATATATATAAATACACAATTTTATATATGTATGTATCTTTTATCTTTCAATCGATCAAAATTTACCCTTCCTGGATCCTGTCTCATGATTTGGCAGATAAAGTTGGTAAGTAATCAATCTGGTGTATACAAATTTTAAAAGAATAGGTCTGGGGATGCCTGGGTGGCTCATTCGGTTAAGCATCTGCCTTCGGCTCAGGTCATGATCCCTGGGTCCTGGGATCAAGTCCCTCATTGAGCTCCTTGCTCAGCGGGAGCCTGCATCTCCCTCTACAAGCCTCTCTCTCTCACTCTCTCTCTCTCTGACAAATAAATAAATAAATAGAATCTTTAAAAAAAAAAAAAAAAGAATAGGTCTGGCTGTAACTCTAAGATATAAATCACAAACAGGAAAGTGGGACAAGAGTAGCTATAGTCTGAGGGAAGGTGGTCTATTCTGCTGGCCCAAGAACTCTACCCCAGTGTCTATCCATCTGGCTTAAATATAAATCCAGTAACAAGTATTTATCCAAGGACAGCTTTGTGATTATACTCAGGAAAATGTATTTAAATTTTTTGTTCTTCTTTTATCCTTCCAAAAAACAAAATGAATAAAAAAAATACAGGAAGAAAACTTAGGCACATTTTATAGGAAAATGATATATCTTACAAAACATTTTATAAATTTCGTAATTATAAACTTGGTATGGACTGGGATGTACAATTATAAAATGGATGAGCTGAAAGGACCCCTACTAATGACCTAGCACCTCCAGCATTCTCATTTATAAATGAAATTTTAAAAGGTGTGGAGGGGTGGTAAATGAACTCAAAGTCACACAAATTTGTGGCATAACCAGGCAGAGAGCCCAGGTCTTTAAACTCATTGTCCTTTTAGCTTTCCATTTCACCACATTGCCTCCCATCTTTCTCTTTTATTTTGTTTTCAAAATTCTTCATACTTCTCAGAAAAAAAAAGATACACAAGCATATTTTGTGCTTGTGTTTTAACATACTTAAATGTTTGGAGAAGTGAAAAGCTACCACTATTGTCTATTTATTTGCTACCTGAGTTTATTCATATTCACCCTCTGATTTTAAAAGTCTTAAAAACAGGGCACCTGGGTGGCTCAGTTGGTTAAGCGTCTGCCTTCGGCTCAGGTCATGATCCCAGGGTCCTGGGATCGAGTCCCACATTGGCCTCCCTGCTCAGCAAAGAGTCTGCTTCTCCTTCTGCCCCACACTCCCCCGCTCGTGCTTGCACGCACGTGCTCTCTCTCTCTCACTCACAAAAATAAATAAATCTTTAAAAAAAAGTCTTAAAAACAAATGCATAATCTACTTAAACTGAGTAAATACAAAGCCCAATAAAGTAATGATCATGTGAGTGTACTACATTTCCCTTTTTAAAAGTCACATTGTTTATTATCATACCTAAGGAAGAATACATTTTTACCTGCCAACGCTCCTGAGGGTAGTAATTTTGTAGCATTTTAAAAATCTCTAAATACTGGATACTGACAAAAGAATAAAACTTTGATTTATTTAGATTAAAGAAAATTAGGAAGAACTCAGACTTCTTTGTACTACTTTAAATCCCTGAGCTCTCTAAATTACTACATGAGATCTTGAACAAGATGTCACAAATAATGAAAATTTTCCCTTTGTGCAAATATAAAGTGAAACAGATTTTTTCCAATTAGTTTTTAGTTAAGTAACTGCTAGCTTGAGCCTTAGTGATGTGCTTTATAAAGTTCCATGTAATAAAGATTGGTTTTTACCAGAGAATCCCTGCAATCACATAGTACAGAATATAATCAGAGTACTTGATATGTAATAATCATGCAATAAATATTTACAAAATGAATAAAATACATTTAAGTTTTGGTTTTCTTAAACAGAATAAAAGTATGATATATATAAAAACTTATATATATCATATGGGATTATATATAAAGTATCCACTTTATATATAATCCCATATGATATATATAAGTTCATTTTTATAATTTTTCAATTGCAAAAATTGAACTTAGTCAAAAGAAGAATATTTCAATTCTCCATTTGTTTATGGATAAAGTAAATTTATTACATGAGGGAGGTCAAGTTTCACTTCTCATACGTAAAGAGCTTGGAAGTCATCACCCCTATCCCTGTAAGAAAAAGCTGAACAAATTGAAAATTAACTTATTTTCTTGGACTTTTCAGATAACGAAAATTACAGGGCAAACCACCACCCCAAATCTGGAAAGACAGATCAATTCAGAGTCACAGTTGAGGTCTACTTACCTGGAGGTGAGGCTTCTAGAGCCATAAATTGGTAGTTAACACTTAAGTGGGAATTTTAATGAAATGCTGGTGACTGAATGTAGCAGAGTGAGAAACTCCTGTGGGTATAGTCTTGAGGCACACCCACCGTTTCCTGGATTTTACTTCTGGGAACCCCAGCAGATTCTCATACTGAAGATTCAAGAAAGATCCCCTCCAGATTTTGAGAGAGGGAAAGAGTGATCACTGAAATTTGCCCAGAACCCTTTCATAACAAAGGCCTACTCTCCAGGGTAAAAGACTACCTGAGCTTAGTCTCACCTGGGGTAAGGATATTTCTCATGCTCCAGCCCCCTCTACCCTTCTTATCTCACCTAACAAGGGAGGAAAACAAAAAAGCTGTAACACCAGAGAAACACTTAGGAAGGTCACAGTCCCAAGACACAGGCCTGCTAAAAGACTGAGATTTATTTTTTTTTAAGTTTTTATTTATTTATTTGACAGAAGGGGAGATAGCACAAGCAGGGGGAGTGGCAGGCAGAGGGAGAGAGAGAAGCAGGCTCCCCGCTGAGCAGGGAGCCCGATGTGGGGCTCAATCCCAGGACCCCAAGACCAGGACCTGAGCTGAAGGCAGACATTTAACCGACTGAGCCACTCAGGCGCCCCAAGACTTTGGTAAAACAACAGTGAGTTCTAAATGAAAGAGCTAGAAGAGGCTGACTTTCTCTCTGACAAGAAGTACTTAGAAAAGCCTAAGGATTAAGAGGGGAGACAAAAACAAAGACACCAGGGGAATCTGAAGCTCCTGACACCCAGAGCTATAATAAACATTAAATATAGCACAACTCCTAGTCATATTAACATAAATCCTCACATTAATGACCTTTTCACTTTAGTTCCTATTACTCAATACAAAATGTCAATTTTCTACAAAAAATTATAAGGCATGCCAGACAGCACGAAAAAACAATCTTAAGAGTAAAAGCAAGTGTCAGAACCAGACTTGGATATGGAATAGATGTTTGAATCATTATACAAGGAATTTAAAATAATTATGATGAATATGTTAAGAGTGCTAATGAAAAAAGTAGACCATTTTCAAGAGCAGATGAGTAATATAAGCAGAAAGACAGAAACTTCAAGAAACAATCAAAATGAAATGCTAGAAATCAAAAGCACTAGAACGGAAATGGACAATCCATGGGATGGGCTCATCAACAAACTGGACACAGCCATTGAAAAAAATGAGCTTGAGAATAGGTCAACAGAAATTACCTACAATGAAATGCAAAGGACTAAAAGAATGAAAAACTGAACAAAATATCCAAGAACTGTGAGACATTTCATATGTGTACTTGGAATACAGAAGGAGAAAGAAAAGGAAACAGAGTAGAAGAAATATTTCAAACAATAGTGTCTGAGAATTTTCCAAAATTAATGAAAGACACCAAGCCACATATCCAGGAACATCATAGCACACCGAGCCATATAAACACCTGAAGAAACAAACAAACAACATACACCTAGGCATGTCATATTCAAAGAGAAAATCTTGAAAGAAGCAAGAGAGATATGCTATCTTTCCCTTGGGTTCTAATTTGTTTCCAAACACAGATTTCTTTGTCAGATGGATAAGCCTTGGCCAATGATTTTGCACTGAAAATTTTTCTTTTTTCCCATATTATCCCTGAAACCTTAAGAAGGGACAGAACACCAATTCCACTGACAGATCTTTTCAATATGTATGCCCTTTTTTTCCAATCTCCTATCTAAAAATATTTTGACTACAACTGTGAAAAGGTGGGGTAAAAGAGGGCAGGAGAATGGGGGTGGGGAAGAGTCACCAAAAATCTGCCTAATTACTCCATGGAAGCATAACTAAAAAAAATCAAAGATCACATATACCAATGAAGTTGGTAAAATCCTGCACAGGCCAAACTAGAATGCAGATGGTTAATAAATTATTATTGATGACAGGATTTCACTGCTGATTACATAATTTGTCTAACTGGTAACCAAGTACTGTCAACTCTACCTCTTTCATATTGTATCTGTCCCACAATTTTCACCTAATCTTCAATGACTTTTGGTGGTCACCTTCAGCTATCTGCATTATTTTAACAACCCTCTATTGTACACCTTTCTCAATATTCTTCCCTATCTGAATATTCTCACGTACTTTCTGTTCCTAGCCTGTGATTGTAGTTTTATGTGTCAACTGACTAGGCTAGAATACCCAGTTTTACAGTCAACACTAATCTAGGTGTTGCTGTGAAGGTATGGATTACTATTTTCAACCAGCTGACTCTCAGTAAAGGAGAGTGCTCTTGATAACATAGGTAGGCCTTATCCAATCAGTGGAAGGCCTTAGAACAAAAACTTAAGTTTCCCAGAGAATTCTGCCTCAAGACTGCAGCATGGTATGTGCTCTGGTAAGCGCTGTGAATTGTGCAAGACTGTTGAATCTCAGATCTGTACCTCTGAAACAAATAATGCAATATATGTTAAGAAAGAAAAAAAGAAGAAGAAGAATGTAGCAGGAGGGGAAGAATGAAGGGGGGGAAATCGGAGGGGGAGATGAACCATGAGAGACGATGGACTCTGAAAAACAAACTGAGGGTTCTAGAGGGGAAGGGGTTGGGGGGATGGGTTAGCCTGGTGATGGGTATTGAGGAGGGCACGTTCTGCATGGAGCACTGGGTGTTATGCACAAACAATGAATCATGGAACACTACATCTAAAACTAATGATGTAATGTATGGGGATTAACATAACAATAAAAAATTAAAAAAAAAAAAAAAGACTGCAGCATGAACTCTTACCTGAGTTTCCAGCCTGCGTGCTATACGTATTTCAGACTTGCCAGTGCCCAGAACTGTATCAACCAATTCCTTAAAATAAACCTTATGTGTATGAATATGTATATATGTAAGTATATGTACGTACACACACACACACACACACACACACACACACACACACTCTATTATTTGTTCTTTTCTCTGGAAAACCCTGACTGACACACACCTCTCTATTTGTTCTTTTCTGCCTTAAGCTTCCTATTGACACTGATATAATACCCAGGTCTTTGGCATTCAGGACCAAAGACACGGTTCATGTTACCAGAATAATGATGTTAAATAATCTTTTTTTCTCATCTGATCTAAGCAGCAATGGAAAAAATACAATTTTCACATGATGAAAGTTGGAAACAATGAATTCTGTCCTTCATTCTATTTTTACTAACAATTAAGAAATTTTTAAGGAAGCCTTTTTATAAGGGCTTCAAGATACACACTATGCATTAGTATGCATCTGAAATCTAGCTAAGAAAGAAAAACATTCCCCAAACCTTAAAATGTCTTATGACCTACATCAATACATTTTACAGTGTCAAGGGTATTGTCACTCTATTATATCTACAATTTAAAGTAGTTCTATCCTTTTTGTTTGTTTTTTTTAAAGATTTATTTATTTATTTGACAGAGGGAGAAAGAAAGAGAGAGAGCACAAGCAGGGGGAGTGGCAGGCAGAGGGAGAGGGAGTAGTAGGCTTCGCACCGAGCAGGGAATCTGATGTGGGACTCAATCCTAGGACCCTGGGATCATGACCTGAGCCAAAGCAGATGCTTAACCAACTGAGCCACCCAGGTGTCTGTAAAGTAGTTATTTTTAAATAAAAATTACATTAATAATAAAAAGAAACATTTATTACCAATGGACACACACTAGGCTGTGTATTGTATGTGGGTTATCTCATTTACCACTAAAATAAGATGAAACAACCAACCAAAGCACTAACAGCTAAGACCTCTCATTATGTACTTTAACAGAGGAAGAAAATGAAGTGTAGTGATATGAAGTAATTTGCCTAAGGTCAAAATATCTAGTAGGTAGTGCAGCTCATGATTCTAAAGCCTATATTCTTAAGTGTTTTTTAGCCAAGATATGATTTTGACTGAATAAAACTCATTCCACTTTTCCAAACTGGTGGCTATATACTGACATTGTTTTAGTTCTTGATGAACAGAAGCCAGTGGCAAACTTTTCTGAACGATTTCTAAGATAGAACAATTATGTAGCTTTAGCAGATCATCAGATTAGTATAAATATCTGAAAAAGAGCCTTTAATAGAATTTTGAAACAGCAAAATGCCAAGAAAAATAAGAGCAACTATCTTTCCATAATTCAACTCCTATTTAATTTAGAGTCAACCTCAAAATGAACAAGGAACTGCAATGCTGTGCAGAACTGGTTTTGATAGCTATATGTGCTCATTGAAATCTCACTGTTTGTGGCCACTGCAGAGTGAGATTTGCTATCTGGCCAGCTTCCTTTGGAGCACAGGATGTAGACAGGGACCTAAGTCCTTACTTTGTCATGAATCTTTTTGGAAAGCTCCCCGTACCTCAGTTTCTTCATGTGTCATGTGTCAAATGGGAATAATAAGACCTACCTTACAAGACTGTAATAAACAGTAGAGAGAGGAAAGGGTAAAGACTGCAGTAAAGAGTAGAGAGAATTTATGTAGTGTAATGGGGGAAACACAGCATGCTAAATAAATGGTTTCTGCTGCTATTATTGCTGTCATTGTTCTTGTTACCACAAATGTAGATGGTTCCCTGTATCATAAAAAGTACATCTTAAAGAATCACTTCTGAGAGCCACTAAGTGAGGGTGAGGACCACTGCTGGTTGCTTTGGGCAGAGAATAAAGGCGACAAGTTGTCAGATGGCAAATGTGTGAGTCAGAAAGGTCAGAGAAGAACTATAACAGGGAGCTTCTTCAGATATTTCAGACATAAAGTTGATTAGATGAGAAGGAAACTGAAAGTCACACAGACAGACCAATTCACAGTCCACTGGTCCCAAGAGTCGTGTTTAGATTTCAGTCAGAGATGTGTTGTGCCAAATTATTCCGTCTCTAGAACCTCACCCCAGTGATGGGTATTATCTTACTAACCAGGAATTAAGGGCTGGATCGTCTGGCTTTTCTAACGAACACATGCCAAGGGCAGAGGTATCTTAGACTAATCCCACTTCTGATTCAAACTGAAAAAAAGAATAACAAGCTCCTGTGAAAAGTCATGTTTTTCAGTTTTTGTAAATCAGATGTTACATTCCAGGAGGGTGGAGTGAAATCAGAGGTAATCAGTCCCTGCCTCCGCCCCTTAGAAAAAGCCCAAAGGAATTACCAACAGGCCCCCCCCCCCAAAAAAAATTTATACAGCTCAGAATTACAAGAACATACTCATGGTTTTCAGCTAAATTTATTACTTTTAATTTACCAAGGCTATTGTGATGAAACAAACAACCCCCTCTTCAATTACTATTTATTTGTTGCACAATATAGCATCACAACCAATTCCTCTTTGACTGCTAAGTATTACCCAAAACTAGGAACAAATCAGAATGATTCTGAAAAGATGCTTACATTCAATTCCTTTATTTCTGTCAACCAATAGGTCAAAACAAGCTATGAAAAGTATTACATAGATTCCAAAGACAGTGCAATGACCTGTTTTTATTCACGAAATAGCAGAGAACCCCCCTCCCCCATTTACCTCTCTTTCCATCCCTTCTCCTTCTTGGTATAGTTCGATAACTTCCAGAATCCAACTGTACTTTCTTGAAACTTTTTTTTTTAAGATTTTATTTATTTATTTGCCAGAGAGAGAGAGAGAGTGCACAAGCAGGGGGAGTGGCAGGCAGAGGGAGAAGCAGGCTCCCCGCTGAGCAAGGAGCCCCAAGTGGGACTCGATCTCAGGATCCTGGGATTATGACCTGAGCCAAAGGCAGATACTTAACCAACTGAGCTACTCAGGAGTCCCCATTCTTGAAACTTTTTAAAAATTATTATTATTATTATTTTTTAAGATTTTATTTATTTATTTGACAGAGAGATAGCGAGAGCAGGAACACAAGCAGGGGGAGTGGGAGAGGGAGAAGCAGGCTTCCTGCCAAGCAGGGAGCCCATGTGGGACTCGATCCCAGGACCCTGAAATCATGACCTGAGCCAAAGGCAGACGCTTAACGACTGAGCCACCCAAGTGCCCCTAAAAATTATTTTTAATTCCACAAGCCATACATGAACATATTTAGACTGTACTTCAGAGAAGGCTGAGATCTTTGAGACACTTACACCACCCACACCATGCCGCCAATTCTACCCCTCACCCACATCACAGGTAGCTAGCATTAACAGTTTATAGGTAACTTTCAGAGCCTTCATGTATCAGGAGAAAATACCTGCTATTTTCTGATCTGTTTTTTAATAACTGACATTATAATATGTGTACAATTTTGCAACTTGCTTTTGTTAAGCTGTAAGAAATTCTAGGGTATACATATTCATTTATAGAGGCTAAAAGGTTCATGGAAGTAATGCTGGGCAGGTACTAGGATATAAAATAATGCACGAGGTTCTAGGCCTCTGCATAGCCATGAAATTTTGGGTATGTCACTCACCTCACTATCCTCAATTTTGATGGGAAAGCTCCCTTTCTCACAGGGTTTACATAAAAATTACATAAAGTAATATGCGTGTGTATGCTTTAAAAGTTGTATGGTGTTGTATATAAATAAAATATTTTTTTAAATAGTATCTGGGAAATAAAATGAGGTAGTTCTACTATTCTCGAAGTATATACTACAGATATTTTACCTAAATTTTAATGTGGAAGTGTCATAAGAATATTTCATACTAAAAATTTTAGCTAGTGGCATTGTCATTCCTAGCTTTGAATGCTTCTTTGGAAACACTCTGATATATGATATCAAAGGTTAACCATAAGAAAATATATTTGCATGTAAGTCCATGTTATTAAATTGATTATTTACAAACCTTATTTCACTTTTATATCCATGAACTTCTGTGCCTGATTCTCAGAGTAAATGAACAGCAGCTCTAATGTATTAAAACAATTAGAATGACTAAATCAGAAAAGAGTTTATGAAACCAAGACATTTAAAAATATTTTAAAATTTACCCCACATCTACTACATGTGATCTTCAAAGGAATTATTTTAGTAAAAAACAACTGTATAAATGACTTAAGTTTTAAGCTGCAATTCTTTTAAGCGAAATATTCTTTATATGATACAAGCCTGAAAGGTTGGCATTTTAATTAAGATGTCAAGATACTTGGGGGAAATGGTTAAAAAAGAACGCTCTAGAAAGCCTCTCATTTCTAGGATTGTTCATAAATAGGATCATCAATAACAAGTATCACCTTAAATAAAGACCTCCATGTATTTATTCTGATTGCTTTTCATTATGAATTATCGTTTTGTTTTGTTTTGTTTGGCTAGAGGTTGGTAAGGGGTTTGGGGAAGTGACTGATGTTTCTGAAACTTCCCATTTCCTTTTATTTGAAACACATTACCTCACACTGTTTGTCCAGAGTCTCTGAGTTCAACTGGCTACCCAATTTTCACGTCTCAGCATTAAAACAAAAAAGAACCACAGGAAAGTACTGACATATATACATATATGTAAAAAAAAAATTACACAAAGCCATTATAGTTGGGGGAAGGGGTCAGTGTACTCATAGCAAGATAACTCAGAGATGAGTTAAGATCCTAAAATACAAGTAAAACAGAGTGTTTCCCAAGTACATTCATGTCTGAGGAGGAAGGTGGGGCAGATGGAACATGTATCTAATGTCTACCTTTTAGATGCCAAAAGTGAAGGCAAACTCTGAGAATGATTTGAGGTCAATCCAGTCCAACACCAAATTATAAATCTGAATGAACATACACATTTAATGAATTAGAGGAATAAAGTAGATCAGGAAACTCTAATTGTATAAATCAGAACAATGAGTCATATGACAATTTTAGGATGTTTTAATGTCTTAGTTTGTGCCAATTTTCCTAAGCAGAAAAGTTTTGACCACTGGCACTTCAAAAAAAAAAATTAGTTTTCACTCATAGGGAAAAAAACAAGAAATAACACAATGGTAAATGCTCCAACAAGGTAGACATAAATGAGAGAAATGAAAATTATGATTATTTATAAATTGGGTAGATAGTAGAAAAAACACATGGCATCAGAAGATCACAGGCTCCCAGCTCTAGCTTCTGTATACCAAAATATTTTGGATCATAGTTTCTTCAAATATAAAATGAGAGGGCTGGGCTGTATCTTCAATGTTCTCAACAACCTATGATATTTCATGGAAAAAAATCCCAAACGGTAGCAGGTTTACAAAACCTATGATTTGAATGCCAAAAATGCTAAGTTGGGAACTTTTCAGTGGTTTGTGGACTATTTATTGTTGTCAACTAATTTTTTTTTTCAAGAACCATTTTTTGTTTGGTTACAGAAATAATTATATGTTATCTGTAGACAATGTGGAAAATAGAGACAAATCCAAGTAAGAAAAAAAAAAAAAAAAGAACTAGTCACTGCCCAAAGATAACCTGAATTGTTAACACACATTTCCTTATATATTGTTAAATGAATTATTGTAATTTATTGAATCCAGTGGATTTCAAACTTTTACTTTTATGAGAATTTTTAAAGAAAGTTTCACATGTAACCTAAATATATACAACAAATAAAAGTGAAACTACTCTAGTTGAAGTGGTAATGAAAGGCCAGGTTTTCCTGAGATGGTTATCAACACAGTCCTGTGGAACCCTATATTCTAAGAAGTACTGTTTTAAAACCACTGAGTTAGGGCACCTGGGTGGCTAAGTCAGTTAAGCATCTGCCTTCAGCTCAGGTCATGATCCCAGAGTCCTGGGATGGAGCCCCATGTCTGGCTCCCTGTTTAGCGGGAAGTCTGCTTCTCTACCCCCCCCCCCCGCTTGCTCATAAGCATTCTTTCTCTCCCTCTCTCTCTCAAATAAATAACATCTTTAAAAAAATAATAAAACCACTGATTTAAACAATTTCCTATACTGGACATTTAAATTTTTTCCTTTTTGTCGTTGCTGTTGTTACTACAGATAACATTCAGATCACTATGGACATACATGGTTATTTTCTTTCTTTCTCTCTTTTTTTTTTTTTTTTTTTTGATAAATTCCTGAAGACAGAATTTCTGGGTCAGATAGTTTTAAGGCATTCATTGTCATGAGAACTGACTTTGATCATCATCTCCTCCCAAACCATTTGCCACTGGCAGGAAGTATTCATCTTCTATTCTGCTTTTTTCATGGCAACTAACCCCAGCTGTAGCATTTGAATCAGATTTAATTTGTCTAACATATTTCCTCATCTTCCCTTTCTCTTCCTCATGATGCTAAATAGGTTGCCGTTAAGGTTAAATAGATGCCCTCTTTGAAGTACTAATATTTCTTTTCCGTTAAATGTCATCAAATGCCTAATGGATTAGCCTTTGGCTGCCTTTAGACAATGATCTGTTACACAGCTTCTATGTAGGAATGACTAACCAAAGCATGTGGTCCTTTTGGAGGGGAATACCTTTGTTATTTAGCGCTTTAGGCCACCACATGCCCTAATTCCCTGGAGTCTTGTCTAGTATGTATCTGAGCTCTGGTTAAAATCTGTTCAAAGCAGCCTCTGACCCGATTCCCAAAAATGAACGAGAGAGCAAATAAGAAGAACCCCTGAAGGTCATGTGATCTCCTTTATGATCACGTCCTCATCATTTATAAATGATGACACTGAGGCCAACAGTGGCTCTTTTGAGCCCAAACTGGGACATAAAACAAATTAGACACTTGTCTATGCTCCCAAGAACTTTACTACATCATGAGGGATTCAGACAAACAAATCAAATACTATACAATGTGATAGATAGAATAAGGTGGTGCAGGTACATCAGAAGGGTAGGTTGGGTAAGTTTTCTGAAGAGGGCAACAACTATAGTGTACTTTGAAGGAAGTGAATGGGTCAGTGAGATAAATAAACAGAAGGACAGGAGGTCACTCCAGGCAAGAGTAAGCATAAAACTTTGAAAGAACTTGGTCTATAATTCAAAGCTATAAACAATGAACATTAAAGACTGACTGCAGCAAAGGCCAGAGGGAGAAGCAAACTCAAATGCCCACCAGTTACATAAAGGGGTGAAATGTCAATGGGTGAGGACTGTGGTAAATTAAAGAGTGAATGTCCTCTCTAAAGAGAATAGTCAGAATAGCCAATTGCCAACATGTGAGAGGATAATCTTCTAATTTCAAGAGAAGCCAGAAATCTCTCAATTTTTAAACTAACATTTATTACAAATTTTTAAGAAAACATGGTGCAAACCAGACCAAACACATATATGAGCTGAATTCTGCTAACAGCCCGCCAGTTTACAACCTCAGGGCCAGAGTTAGGCAAGGGGCAGCTCATGAAAAGCTCTGTGTACCACGGTGAGGGGCTTGGACCATATCCTGAAAACTGTAGGGACTCATTAAAAGACTTGAAGTGATTAACATCTTAGAAGGGTCACTCTGGCAGCTGTGTGAAGTCTGGAAGGGAGCTATGTAACAAGGTCTTAAACCAAAGTAGTGACAGGGTCATAGAAAGGAGACAGATTTGAAAGACGTTAAACAAAGCATACAGTTTAAGTAAATGACACAGCTGAAACGTGGACGCAGGTCTCCTACCTCCTTACTTGATATTGCTATACCTTTACCAGTATTGTAAGATTTCTTTTTAAGTGGAATACTATTTAGTTTGCCATTAATAAGGTACAGAGGAGATGCTTTGCAAACAATAGCTTGAAACACCAGAATTTCTTCCTTAGATGCTATTCATGTAGTGTAAGCAAACACTACACTAAAATAAACTCCAGGAAAGGTAATATATAGAGAAATCATTAGGAGAAAGACACTGGGCATAGACACTGACCATGAATTCCTACCATGCTTCATTTGGCTAAAGTTCTATGCTAGTTTACAACTAAACAATGGATAAAGATATCATTATTTGGTAAAGGAACAGAAAGGACTATCTTACTCTATTTCCACCTTAAAAATTCTATGACTAAAACTTACTCAATTTATGAGTTTTTGGATCATCTGCATTGTGGTTAATCTCAGCATACTTGGTGGAAGCAAAGACTACAGCTTTAATTTGGAGAGTACATTTTTTAGTTCAATAAATAACAAAAAGCAAGTCAAACGGAAAGTGAAGTCATTAGGTGGGGTGAAGTGATGTCAAATCTCTGAGTGTTTTCTCTCTTAACCTTCTAAGTGGGAGCTGGACTCCATTTGTCTGACTGGCACAAGATGAGCTTATAAAAGACCATTTGTTGAATAGCTCTGTGAATAATAAAATCGATGACTCCTACCTGCTTGAAAAAAACCTGAAAATGCTATTTTTCTTTATTACAAAAAATACTAATTTGTTTGCAAAATCACTGAAGAATTTATAGTTTCCCTAAAGTTTCTATATTATACAATGACATTGGTATTGAGAGAAAATGAAACTTCCCAATTGTAACATTTGGAAATATGTTCTATGTTTTTAACTTTGTAAAAACGTAGCTAAGCAGTGGTTTATTCTGACCCTCTGTTTAGAGTAAAGGTGTAGATATTCACTTTATGGCACTGGGGCTGAACTTTGATTCAATGTTGTCTGTGGTTCCTTATTTTTTAAACAGTACTGTGATGGTGCTAAGAATATACTATATTTGGACAAGTCTCTGCATTCCATCACTCAGGTTAAACCTAACCTATATTGTAGTAGCAAGTACCCCAACATCTCAGTGATTTAAAAACAACAAAGCTTTAATTTCTCATCCATGCATTTATGTCATTCAACATTCCTCATAAGTCCTTCAGGAGTGGCCTGGGGGCTCCACTCTGTGCTTTCCTCATTCCAAGACCTAGGATGACAGGGCAGCTACCAACACTGCCAATCACTATGGCAGAAGGAAAGAAAGTTCTCTGGCTCGGAAATTACACATGACATTTTTAATCAAAACTTTCTGGTAAGACCTAGTCTCATGGCCTCACTCAACTACAGTTATTGAAGTGCAATTTTACCATGTGCCCAGAAGGCAGAGAGCTGGAAATATTTGGTGAACAGAACTAATGACTATCACAGTCACCCAAATAATTGCTCTATTATGGTTTCATGTATCTGTTTTTTTCTACTTGCCTGGACTATAAAGTTGGAATCTATGACTTAAAAGGTTCCCAACAAATTCTTTTGATTCAATGATAATACAGGAAGAGAATAGTTCCATTTTAAGTATGCTTTGGAACTTCTCCCCAGTACTATATATAATTTAAAACCCAATTGATCTAACACTAAAGTTGTCAGGAACAGAAAATAAAATTGCTCAGATGAGTTAAGAGCCCAGCAAGGAATCACCTAGCTATTAAATCCACATATAATCCCTAAGACTGATAATTAGAAATGAACTGAACTCATTTTCCTACAGCTGTTATAACCTATTAAAGAATAAAGCACGGAATCTAGCACTACAATAGTATCTTCTTTACCTTTACTGTATCGTTGTTTAAAGCTCCACATTAAGAACTACTCAGCCTTGTTGAAGAGAAACACCCACCTATGCTGACTGTTCTCACTTCAAAATCATAACCATACATCCCAAATGTTTAGGACTCTCAAATCTTTATCTCTAGACCTCGCTTCTCCCAGGAACTCCACACTCATATATCTTGATATATCTGCTTTTTAAAAAAATTTTTATTTTATTATCTTATGTTAATCACCATAAATTACATCATTAGTTTTTGTTTTTTTGTTTTTTTTAAGATTTTACCCATTTATTTGACAGAGAGAGACACAGCGAGAGAGGGAACACAAGCAGGGGGAGTGGGAGAGGGAGAAGCAGGCTTCCTGCCGAGCAGGGAGCCCGATGCGGGGCTCGATCCCAGGACCCTGGGATCATGACCTGAGCCGAAGGCAGACGCTTAACGACTGAGCCACCCAGGCGCCCCCATCATTAGTTTTTGATGTAGTGTTCCATGATTCATTGTTTGCATATAACACCCAGTGCTCCATTCAATACATGCCCTCTTTAATACCCATCACCAGGCTAACCCATCCCCCCCACCCCCCTCCCCTCTACAACCCTCAGTTTGTTTCTCAGAGTCCATAGTCTCTCATGGTTCGTCTCCCCCTCCAATTCCCCCCCTTCATTTTTCCCTTCCTACTATATATTTTTTTTTTCCAGACCAGTACCTCTGAAACAAACAAAACATTATCTATTTAAAAAAAAGATATATCTGCTTTGATGTCTGTTAAGTATTTTAAATATAACCTAGCCAAAACAAAACTTCTCAATTATCTGCTCTGCAAGCCTGCTTCTTTTTTAGTCCATCCTTTGTCTAAAAACTGTACCACTCACCTACTTTCTCAAGCCAAAAGCATAGAAATTTCAGATGATGAACATTATTTGATTGTAAGTTATTAAACATAATAAAATATACATGCTTTGATAGTATAGTTTTTACCACAAGTAGTTATCTTGGAAGACAATCTGCCTTTAAACTCATCTGGACATTGGAAGGGAAAAATAAAACGAACAAGAGTATTAGTAACTAATACTGAGCATTTATCATGTGCTTGGCACATTTTATTTATCATCTCATTAATTTTAATGAGGTGGGTATTACTGTTCCCATTTTAGAAGTTAGAATATTGGGACGCCTAGGTGGCTCAGTCGGTTAAGCGGCTGCCTTCGGCCCAGGTCATGATCCCAGGGTCCTGGGATCGAGTCCCACATCGGGCTCCTTGCTCAGCAGGGAACCTGCTTCTCCCTCTCTCTCCCTCTGCTTGTGCTCTCTCTGTCAAATAAATAAAATCTTAAAATTAAAAAAAAAAAAAAAGTTAGAATATTGAGGCTCAGAGTAGATAACTTGACCCAAATCACACAGCCTGGGCATGACTGCAGTTTGAGAAACTCAGGACCACTGTACTTACCTTTTTAAAGTAGGTTTTTTAAAAAAATTAGCGATGTCTCAGGAATGAAAAGTGTTAACAGCTGGGGAACATCCCACATTAACAGAAGTATGGTGTCCCATTATTCTCTGTACAGATCACACCACATCTGAGATATAAGCAGGCTCTGGGAACACGACTTCAATGGAACACTAGCAAACTATATGCATTCGATGAAAGGCAACTCCAACCAAGAGACTAACCACATGAAAAGCATGTTATACCTGGGGAATGTTGATACATTTAGGCGCTTTGCCTCACAGAAGAAAAAACTTAGAGGATGCAATGGTTTTCATATTAAATGGGGTTCTATTTTATTTAGGGGTTGGGTTCTAACTGTCGGACTTAATGTGAAAATCACAGTATCCTGAAAAATCCTTAGGAAACTGTTACTCCAGTATGATATACCAACTTCAATCAGCCCAGCATTACAGAGTTTTCCACCTATTTTGGTAAATGGCTATTTGTTTTCCATCCAGTGGTAGAAGATATAAAGTAGTTGCCTTTATTTAATGGCAATGTTATATGAAAAAGGTTTCTTTTTAAATGTGCTGTTCAAGTTATGGAAAGATAATAGAAACTCAGACAGGGTGAAAGGAGATATGTTTCCTACTTGATATTCACTCCCAGGCATATGTCTGAAAAGAATGTCCAGAAGTATTTAAATTGCTCTTTTTCATATCTTTCTCCCCAGACCCTCTTTATGGTCAAAGAAGAGGATGAAGAGTGTATGCTGAACACGCATAAGTTGTATGCACTTATAACATGACTCCACTCTGTACGAGTGACTTTAATGTAGAAGATTTATCTGATATGATACAAAAGGCACCTCTAGGGCCAATGGATGGATATTACCGGGTGAAATGGGCTTCCTTCCATTTATACGGTAAGCCTTTTGTCCCACAAAACATTTATGTGACGTTTATGTGGCTGCATATTTTTATTAATCAATAAATTCCATTCTAATACTAATACAATAATTACCTGAAACAAGTGCACAAAATAAAAATACAATATACAATGTTATTATTCAGTAAGAATATTGAGATCTTCATTTGTCTTACTTGAACATATAACAGTTAAGAACAAATGAAATGTTCTCTTTCCCAGTTTTTATGCCTTATATGGCACCGTTTATTGCTTAACCAAAAATAAACTTCAATAAGTAATTATTATTTTCATGGTTTCCTTGCAATAGGGATATACAGGCCAGTTCAGTTTTATAACATTATCTCTTAACTTCATTAGTTTGTCAGATTCACTCAGGAATGTAACACCTATCTTATCCCCTATAGTCTGGAAATTTCTAGAAAGTCATATATCTAGGCCCTAGGCAAAACACTCTATAAAAGCAGCACTAAATCCATAATAGATTGTAAGGCAAAAAAGTTGTTTTTTTTTTCTGTAGTCCATAAGAATTTCATATATCTCTAAGCAAGAGAAACCCGTAACTTCAGATTGAAATGAAAATACATGACACATGTCCAAAAGGAATATTTCCTGTGATTGGAGCTAACAAGAACCCTTTCATCAAGAAAGGTTTTCAGAGGCTGTAGCACATACACCTTCCAGAGTGACAACCTTTCTTAAAGTATGATTTGAAGATAGCTTACTGATTAACATACTTACCTATATGCTAAATTAAGTTTAAAAAACTAAATAAATGAAAAGAAGTAAAATAATATAATATTAATGTACTATATACCTAGATAATTGAGTATATACCGGAAATGAAACTTTCCCAGTCTTTTCAGAAGTCAATGCCTATGACCACCAAGTTCTGTTTATCCAGCTATTGTAGTAGGTTGATTTCTAAAGACAGAGGACTTATTTTGATAAAGACCATGTTTAACAAATAGCTTTCAATACCGATAAGGCTTCCAAGGTCTTTGGTAGTAAGACAGCAATCTTAAGTGTTTCTCAATTCATCTCTTCCTTTCCTTTCCAATCACACTCACACTTATAATCACTATCCTTCTTCAGACTAACTCTTCCTGGACTACTGCAATATCCTCCTATCTTCACTGACAATCTGTAAACATTCCCTCCATCAAATATATAATTTCCAGAGAAATTTTCCTAAAGCACTGTTTATTATGCCATTCTTTGGCTCAAAACCTTTAACAGTTCCTAGTTGCATTCATAAAAGAAATCCAAACAAATCAGCTTAGCATTCAAGTTCCTTTGTGATCTGAGATCCACCTACTTTACCAGCTTCATTCAACATGTCTATGCACCTCATGATATGGTCAATGGTCCCCTATATTCCAGACTCTTCCTCCATGCATTTACTTATTGTATTCTGTTCCTCTGACACAAAAGCCCTTCTTTTTAGTTAGGGAATATCTCAAGTTTCTGTAACAAAGAGATCCAAAAAGCAACATGGATTATTCAAGCTAGACTTTTATTTTTCTCTCTCACAATACTGTAGAGGTAGCTGGGTAATCCACAGTGGGTATGTTGCCCTGCTCCATGAGACTGTCCAGGGACTATGATTCTTCCTTTTTTGTTTCTCTGCCATCTCCTAAGATGTCTTCCTTCCACACAAGGTAGAAATCGGACTGAGAAGGGAAAATGGAGGAATGTACACCCACTCATTTTAAGGGCACGATCCCCAAATTATACATATTATTTCTGCTCACATCCCATTGCCAAGGACTTTGTCACATGGCCATACTTCGCTGCCAGTGAAGTTGAAAAATGTAGCCTCTAGTTTGGCACCACACAATCTGTTAAAACTTGGGGATGCACGGGGTGTTGGAAGGGGGTTCTATTACTAAAAAATGAAGGGGCATCAGGAGTCTGGGTTCAATATTAGTCTCTGCATTATCCTTCTTCAGTTTATGTGTCTAGAAACATCCATTCCTATACAAAGTCAAACTGAATAACATCTAGTCAGTCTTCTCTGATTTTATCACATCTTATTTTACAGATTTACGGAATACTAACTCTCCCTCCTCTGAAATTTCATGATTCTTATACCTACTATGGAATTTGGCACATTTTAGTCATATATATATTAAAGACAGTTCGTCAGGAAATATAATGAAGCCAAAAGAAAAAGATAAATGTGGTCTAGTGATTAATCTTCCTTCATTATTTTATATCATATACAAAGATTGTTGAAGACATAGCCTGCATCATCCTCTTTATTCTGAATTTCTAGAAGTGGTGTATGCAGGATAAATAACTCAATAATGCTGGTAATGATAACACTGCTTTATTCAACACACTTATAATTTATCCTCCTTTATCACAAAACTAATATTTTAAAAAATAACATGCATAAGTTTGATCTAGAGAAATTATTTTTAGAAACTGTCCAGAAATGAAATTATTGTAAAAGATCTTTAACTAAACAAAGTATTTGTCCTCAAATTTTACTGAAAATATTTTTAATAACGATGTTTAAATAAAGCATTTCTGTGCTCGTTGCCCTTTAGTAATGATTTACCAAAAACAAACAAAATCACTGAATAATGTTTATGGATTATTATATATTTTTAATTTATTTAGGTTTTTGTTTGTTGTTTTTTATTCTCATATTTTATTTTTTTACTCCATTTGCTAACATCTTAGTTACTTGCAGGGTTTATATCTTCTTGTTTTGACTTAACTAGTTTGTACTTTCACATAAGCTTAGAACATGAAACAACCTTCAGTTCCATTGTGGTAAAACATTTTATTTCATTTCACAATGTTTTAATACAAACCAAATACCTATTTAACATTTAGTTATGTAACACAGTAGATGACTCAAGTTATATAATTTCACTGTTAAAATGTGTATTTTGAATATAGTATACCAAATAATTAAAAAATAAACGTACCTATTTTTCTTTCAATACTGAACTATAAATTATGAGCAAGGAGTCATTTCTTTTGATTAACTCCTCTGACCGGTATAATGAATATTTACACATTATTCTTTGTTAACAGAGCACTTAAAACACCTGAAACAATAACTATGATCATGACAAATTTAGAGAAATTTGATGTTAAAAGAAGTCTTTCGAATAGGAATATTATATACGTGAAATATATGATAAATTCCCTTTACCTAAAACACAGAAAATTATAACAGCTTCCTACTAAAAATTATTTTAAACAGAAATTCAAATCAGTAATTTGAAATCTAAATGCATGTAACAGCCTGAGGGAATTGTAGGAAACGTTCCCAGGGTGAGTTATAAACAAGGAAATACTTTATTTAAACATCTATGTAATCTCCACCAAAACATACTGTTTTGAAATTATGTTAAAACAGAACTTAAAATACATGCACTTATAAGACTAAATCCCTGATACATTTAATCATCATGCTTTAAATTAAAAGGCCACAAAGCCGTGGTTAATACTGAATATACATATTTTTTAATATTAATATTTTGTCCTTTCTGTAGAGTTAAAAAAAATCCACTCAGGGAAACTTTATCTTAAAATACAACTGCTGAAAAAAAAAAATATATATATAACTGCTGATCTTATTGGCAAACCTATAATACCTATGATCAATCTTTACTTAATTATTTTGAGCTGCAAACACAATTAATAAATCATCTTTGAAGTGTACTGACCATAATCAGTATATTCTGGAACAAGTCCAGGGGGCCATTAATCAAAACACGCAGCAAGGAAAGTGAGAGCCGCAGCCTGAACAGTTAGGTAAACACAGAGTGAAGCTAATAAAAACCTATCTTGCTTTAAAACCACCACTGTGTTTACTTTTGCAACTAAGATAAACATTATGATAAAATTAAAGTTGTATAAAAAAATGAGGTTTGCTCACAATGACCAAAGTAAATATATAGCAATTGCACATTCATTTTATGTCTCTAATTTGACACTAAAGAACTTCTAAAGTTCAGTTACTAAAAATCTTTAAGAATTAGAAATTTGAATCTGATAAATTATATTCTCCAGAAAAATTAAACATACACATGTACGCACACACACAAATTTCAAATACACTGATGTTTATACTAGAAAAATCGCAATAAGTTGTTAGGAATCTTTAAGAATTAAGTTATAAACATGAAAGCAGATCCTTTTGGAAAAAGTAAGATGGCCAACTACTATATTTTAATATGGCAGATAGAAATGATTGAACTGTAACAAAAAAAATGTATAAGTACTTGAGTAAGTTGAAAATTAAATCTTAAATGATTAATATAAGATATAAAAGAATACAAATGCATATATACATATGTATATCAAATTAATCAACTGTTTTTAAAACATGGTCTTCCAATTGTATTATTTTCTCCAACATTATCTTATTGATTGCTCAATAAAGTAGGAAAATTTGCTGAGTTAACACATAGAAAGCTCTGGGCAATCCTCAGTTACATAAGAGTTATGAGAAAAGGAAACACTGCAGGTTTGAAAATTGCATAAACATAGTTTCCTTCTTGGGAACAGACTTCCAAGATTTAGCTGAAAACCCAGGGATAATACCACTTTAAAAATAACAATGCATCGTATTCCTAAAGCATCCAACTTAGATAGTATATTCATACACATGATCTCATCTGACCCTGATACTCATGTTGAAAGGTAGGCAGGAGGTATTATTAACCTAATCCTGCACTCACAGAGCTTACAGTTTTATTTCTACTATGTAACTGTAGAAATTTTGAACTAGCAGTTAAACCTCATTGAAACTCATCTTTATTTAGCTTTTAATAAATATGGTTATAAATAGAGCCCTAATTCAGAGTTGTGGTGAGAGTTAAAAAAAAATAAGTTAATGGAATTGAAGTACTTAACTCATAACCTGGCATAAGTAATCAAACATATATTAGTTATTATTTTATTTTTGAACAGTATAATAAAGTAGCTTAAAAGAACTTGCTTTTGAATAAGATGATCCTAGATTCAAAATCAACGATGTACCACTTGTCTTTGGGCAAGTTATCTAATCTCTCTAGATCTGAGCTTCCTGATCTATGAAATGGGTACAGTTAAATGAGATACTGCATATGAAAACTTAGTACAGCATGTAGGACATAATAAATATTCAATCAATATTAAATATTATCATTATTATTGATGGATTGATCTAATAACTTATATACATAAAAAATGCCACTAACAAAAATTAAAGGGCAAATGATGAGCTGGGAAAAAGAAAGATTAATTTTTTAGGTATATGAAACTCTTATAAAACAATAGGAGACAAAGACCTCCGCTGAAAATCAGTTGAGGTTATGGACAGAGAGTAAACAAAAGATAAAATGCCAATAGTGAATAAATACCAGAAAAACACTAGACTTCTCTAATGGTTAAATATAAAAATTAAGCAATGAGATATTCACTGATTAAATAATTAAAATGATCTGGCAATGATCAAAATGAACTGGAAAACAACAGAACAAAAGGCAAACATGACTCGTGAGAGTATGGATTGTTACAGCCTTCTGGAGGAATTCTGGCAAAACATAAGAAAGGACTAACAAGTACATATGCTCTCTGACCTTGTAACTCTACTTTTGGGAATGCAGTCTAAAAAAATAATCAGTCATATGTGCAAATTTATGAGTAAGTATATACAGCACTCTTTGTAATAATACAAACGTGGACAAGGCCTAAATGTATAGTAGGGGAATTGTTTAAAGATATTATGGTACATTTATACAATGGAATATTATAAATATAAAATGATATGGAAGCAATGTATTTACTAAATATAAAATGTTTACAATGTATAGTTTAATTTAAAAACAGCAGACTACATCATAAATGGTATGAGTCTCGTTTTGCAAATAAAGTGTAGAAGAAGAGTTCTATAAATATGGAGTAACATGGTAATCTTGAAAAATAAATGGATTCCTTTAGTAGGTAAGTGGATAAACTCTGGTATATCCAGACGATGAAATATTATTCAGTGCTAGAAAGAAATCAGCTACCAAGCCATGAAAAGACATGGGGGAATCTTGAATGCATATTATTATAAATGAAAGAAGCCAGTCTGAAAGGGCTACATACTGTATGATTCCAACTATACAACATTCTGGAAAAGGCCAAACTATGGAGAGGGAGGGATGAACTGGTGGAGCACATAAGATTTTTAAGGCAGTGAAACTTCTCTGTACTACAGTAATGTATACTTGTCATTATGTATCTGTCCAAATCTGTAGAAAGTATAACAGCAAAAGTGAACCTTAATGCAAACTATGGACTTTGAGTGATAATAGTGTATCAAAGTTTATCAACTGTAACAAATGTACCACTCTGTTGGGGGATGTTGATAGTAGAGGAGGTCCTACATGTGTGGGGACCAGGGATATATAGGAACTCTGTACTTTCTGCTCAATTTTGCTGTGAACTTAAAAATACTCTTAAAAAAAAAGTTTACTTATAAATAAATAAGTAAATGGATCAACACTGGGCTCTTTCCCTCCCTACTATTGGGTTTTGTTTTTTTATTTTTAATAAACTATAACATTGACAATAGTAACATAGAAGACATGTATCAGAAGGCAAACAAATATGTTTCTTCAAAACTCCACCATAAGAATAATCTTATTAATAGTAAATATTTTATTTAAAACTCTATTTGACTGTGCCTGGGTTACTGTAAAGAACTGGGCACTCTAGGACCCTGAAAATCTTTGAAAGACATGATAGCTTTGCTTTTTTTTTTTTTTTTTTTTTTAAAGATTTTATTTATTTATTTGAGAGAGAGAGAATGAGAGAGAGCACATGAGAGGGGTTAGGGTCAGAGGGAGAAGCAGACTCCCTGCCGAGCAGGGAGCCCGATGTGGGACTCGATCCAGGGACTCCAGGATCATGACCTGAGCCGAAGGCAGTCGCTTAACCAACTGAGCCACCCAGGCGCCCAGATAGCTTTGCTTTTGTAGGCAGGGAAGTCTGACGTATGTAATCATTCCTCTAAACAAAAGTGCGTGGATTGTGCAATTTCTTCCTGGATGATGCTGTAAGCTTCTACTATTAAAAAGGAAAGAATTGAGCTTCCCCAGGTCCAGGAAGACCATATATTATACCAACCATCTCAGTGGTGGCTGTGTAATACCTAACCCCACTCAAGGAGGTGGGGAAATACTGTGCTAAAATATGCTCTATTTTTTCCTGGTCCTTGTAGCTATGTGGGCTTGATAAGATTGTGTAACCTTTCCTAATTAAACCATAAACTTAATCTGAGGAGGGTGTGTGTGCGCATGTGTACTCTTTTGCCACCCACCTCTAATCTAAAATATTACAGCTACACAATTACTTAAATGGGGCCACTTACAGGTTGATTCAGAACACACAGTTAAAACTTCTTCACTACAGTTCAACGAGCAACATCTGTGAAAAGTTATAATTTAATAATTTTTTAAGATTGTTTGGAACATGTTAGAAGTCTTTACTTCAAAAGATACTCATCACATAGAAGACTAAATCATATCTGAGCCTTGCATGAGATGTGTGAACCTATATATTTTTACTTGTTAGCATGCAGAAACAAAGACTATACAAAAGTATTGAAAGACTACACATGTATTTATTTGTATTTTTGGCCCAAATTATTTTAAGGTTTTATCCTGCCATTGAGATTATGTGGAACTGTTCCTTTTGAGATATACTCAATGTGTGCTAATCACTAGAATTCTCTTAGAAAATGATCCTGCTGCTCCCAGCAGGGACATATGCTGGACAAGCAGGAAATTTCCCTAAGTAGTAGGATTGTGGAGAGTGGCGGAGGAAGGGCCCATATATGCACCAATTTTCTTTTCTCGTGAGGTCCCATATACACACTAATTTTTTTTCTTGAGATACGTTCAATGCCTAACATTCTATAAGTATGGTTTAAAGGTTCTTATATTTCTAAAATCATTGATATTTGAGAATTTGTAGAGTTCATATTCCAAACTAGGGCCCCACAGAATATTACCCTTTGGACCATTACTAAGCCTTTCTTAGGAGGGAGGGGAGAGGCAAATTGCATGAGGATGCTCTGCTTAAGTACATTTGAAAAGTGATTACAAAGTCAAATGAATTATTTACTATGGGTTTCTCAGAACCTTTAAAATATAAATCTCCAAGTTCTATGGGTTGGAGCACATGGAAATGTGGAAGCTATGGTATACAGCTATTTACAAACTTATTTGAATATGGAACCCCTTACAGAGTACCTGATAAGATCTCCTTTGCATATTCTACAGAATGAAGTATGTTAACGGTATTCTAAAGAATAAATTCTGGACTCATTTAACTTCAATAAACATCTTGAATTTCTTCCTACCAAACCTCAGAGGTGGGGGCATTTTGTTCCTTTCTATATATTTAGCTCTTCTGGCCACAGGGACTAATATTTTTTCTAGTTAAGGATCACTTAAGAAGGAGCTCGAAATTAAGTTAGTATTGTTTCTAATAAGAACTTTATACTCCAGTTCTGGTAACAATTCCCGTATGGTATATCCCTGTGGTTGATTCCCTGTCTTGGTCTCCAGTATAATCTTCATTTGGTTGCATCAAGGCTTTGGCTCTCCTTGGCCACCTTTCCTCAGTGTTGGAGCCTTAATTCTTAGACAAAGTTTTCATTTATAGGGCCCTTGTTCAGATGCTAATTTCAATATCTCTTAAAACTAGTTTGCTTTCAAGAAAGAGAACCTACAGAGCTGAGAAACAGAACAGCTAGAAAAAGGTAAAGCAAAATTGGGGAGAAATAGACTGAAACAGCTGAAGATACGACAAGCATTAAAGTATTAATTAAATAATCTAATCTGAGCATTGTGTTCATTGATTTTTATTAACTGGTTGCTAATTTCAGTAAGACTGGGACATTGACTCAATTTAGCCAAATAAGTAAATAATGAATGGATTAGTTAATTTGTTAAAATAATCCCACTAGTCCACCTGGCCATAACTGACTTAATGTCATACCAACAGAGTGCTACAAATAGACTTTTATTATATTCACTCTTTTAGGATGTTGGAAGAATTAGTAAGAGCTCCAAAAATTTAAAGAATTTTAAATGAAAAAATCTTCCATGGTTATTATGTTGTATTATAAAGCATGACCTCATTAAAAATTTAAACTGAGTGCCTAATAAAGCCTGAACATGGTGATATTTCGTTGAGATATGTATTGTGCCCTTATATATTTATAGAGAGTAATTTTATAATGTTCTTGTTTACACTCAGTATTTTACCTGATATTAATAAAGTATACAAATATGAAAGTAATTTTATAATTTCTGTAGTACTTTTCAGCTGGTTCATTTTGTTTAATATATAGGATTAAAAACTCATACTGAACAACTCTATAAATCACAATTTCAACTGATGTAAGACAGTAAATAGCAAGGAATGTACAGCATATGTTTATGTTGAATAACTCTTAGTGTTGATGCTAGTTGACAGAATAGGATGAGTGTTCCCCAAGCATAATCATATTGTGGGGATTAGTCACACTAAAATTTTTTAATGAATATTTACCAACATATACCACATTCAAGGAGTTCGGAGTCTTACTAGAAGTGGGAACTCTTCAAAGATCTAAAAATATTTCTGAAAAAAAGCATTTATATTTACCATAAAAAGGGAAAATAGCACTACAATTCTGCACCTCTGGACTACTAACACATGTCAATTTAAGCTATTATCCCTGTGAACACTCTACATAAGTTTCAGTATGTTTTCAATTTTCTAGTTTCCTGTGTTTCAAGAGAATGAAAGTTGTATTATTGGGAATCCAAAATTGTACAACATTAAGCAGTTTGAAAGTAGAGTTAAAAAAAGAAAAATAAACTAGGTACAATAGCTTTAGATAATCTTAAATGATTATATCTAAGAAGATGCAAAAAGGACCAAAATATAAGAGTTTTCTAGTCAATATGATATTTTATAACTCTCAAGAACTTGAGTTTAAAAACAATATTAAAAAGCAGGGAAGACAGAAGAAAAGTCCCCCATGATGTGAAAAATGAAAATGCTTACATGTATGCAAGGAAAGGCTGAATTTTTAACAAGAAGTACACAGCCAGCTTGGTGTGGCCTCTGAGCAGCCCTCAGCCTCATCACACCCCCCCCCCGCCCCATCTAGCTCCCCCAACACCATCACTTACACATTCCACCTGGGTACATGCTCCCAGGCTGTTTCCTCAGAATTTTGAGCACTCTGCTCTCTACTCTGCTATTGTACTTCTCTTTATCCTTCAGATTAGAGCTCAGATGATTCCTCAAGCCACACCCCCTTGTCATGTTTCCCCTAAATCTTGAAATCCTTTAAAAGTTTGCAATTATATATTGATGTAATGATATAATTAATGCTTGTCTTCTCTCATATAAACTAAGCTTTATGAGATCAGGGCCTATCTCAGCAGTATGTCCCTCATGCTTAGCATGTAAGCATCTGTTAAATGAATGAATGGTGAATGAATGAATGAATGAATGAGGGAAAACCATAGTCAGAATTTTCTTCTCAACAAACAGCATCTACTGTGTACTTCTTTAGTCAATGTGAGATCATGCAATAGTCATACAATAAATATAAACTCTACTCAGTGGTTAATGCAGAAGATACGGAGGAAATGACATTGTGAGGGACTGACAAAAACATGTGAAATCAAGCATATTCTTAGAATTGAAAACAAGTAATGAAGTCAAACTTCCCTGATAAATTTAATGGTATATAATGGTTAACACACCATGGTATCGTGAACTACAAACTCAAAACTTTCTGTGCAATTTTTCTTCACTAGAAGTATAAAAAATTGTATAATACATTCATTCTCAGCTTAATTTTTTCTACTTTAACATGGCTAAGAATACAAAGAAAAACAATATGGTAGAATATCTATATTTAGATCATTAAGTATTCAGAATTTTGAAAACTTTTGAAAATGGTCATCTAAGAGTTACATCTATGGAATGTCTTCAGAACATACATTTAAGGAGATAAACAACCAAATATTTCATGTGCTTTTACCATGTAGTGCAGGTTTATAAACAGACATAACCTATTTCAGTATAGTAAACTGAAAGAAAACATCATTAGTCAAACAGCTTCATAAACATTAGTGACTGGTTGATGCAGAACTAACCGTTTAATTTAGTAAGATAATAACAGTAACAGTAATAGACAGTAATAATAATTAAACTAATTTTATGGCCAAATTTGGCAAGATGCAATTACTCATCCATGTAAAGACAGCTCTCACTCTTATGAACAATGGAGAATATGTTATTCATTAATCCACAGAATAATTATTTAAAATTATTCACTATGTGACCTTGGATAAGTTACTTAAATTTTCTGTTATCTTTGTGCAATAGAATTTTTGCATTATTTGACAGAATTGGGTTAATATTTCCATAGTAAATAGTTCCCACTTAAGATGGTAACGTTATTTTCTAGAGTAAACTCAAGGACTTAGAAAATTACATTTGTCTTCAGTTACAAAATATTTTTAAGACACTGGGAGTGACACATTTTTTTAGAACTTACTAAACACACTAGACTATTTAATTATAAAAGCTGTGACCATTACAAATGCAGTTTTAGCTTCCTAGTTTTTGTTAATATTTTCTTATATGGCTAAAGAATAATTGTTTTCATATTAAGGGTGGAATTTTACTTTATGTTAACATTTGATTATCTATTGAGAAATTATCTTCACTATAGCTTTTACATTTATTGACAAATTAATGTGCTAAATTTTCCTGTATGGAAGGTATCTAGTTGTTCACTAATCATATTGCTATCCACTCATTAAATGGTATTTTAGAGCCCAGACACTCTGAGAAGTCACTTCTGATTTGCCTGGGTCCTTACATTTATCTGAAGAAAAATCTGTCGTCTTTCTACCGTAGAAAAATGTAGAAAGGAGATAAAAGCGAATGAGAATGAAGAAATTGAACAGACTTGGGTCTTTATGTGGCTTCAGTATTTAGTTTAATCTTATTCCTGAAGTTTTAGGCATACTTTTTATCAAAAGCAAATATATGAAGCTTGACTTCACTTTTCTATCCTTAATACAACATAAACAAGATATTTGAATAAAATCTTACAGAATATGGTGAACATTCCCATAATAGTTATTAGTCATGTTTTCTGCTAAAATCTGTACTGTGTATTTCACTATTTAGTAGTTTTATTGATAAAAATAACTTTACTACAAAGTTCTCTTTCATATTTAATATACATAGTTCGCCCAGAAATTTTAAAAGTTTACTTACAAATTGATTTACTTCTCTCAGCTAAAAAATAATGCAATTTTTATCAAAGGCAGCTAAATTACAATTACTATTTCATAATGCTATCATATTAATTCATAAGGAACTAGGTTATTATGCTTTTTAACCATGAACACACTTAAATATGATAGATAAATAACACATTCTGATTTTCTAATATTGCCACGCTGGTGAGATGGAATTAGAGACCCCATTGATTAGTTCTAAGCATACCTCTCTAATATAGATCAAAAGTGGGTCTCAGATTCACATAAAATGTCCTAAAACTACTCCCACTTATGATATAACTTAAAATTTTGGAATAACATTCCAATTTAAAATCTTAAGGCTGGTGTTTTCCTCTCACTCTGTTCTTGTAATCACAAAATTATTTGTGCATATCTCTGTCTCTCAATAGATTATAAGCCCCTTCGGGCAGTGAACCAAGCACAGGCTTTTAAAATAAAACAATGGTTGTGTTGCCCTAGAAAAATAAAATATAACTCTGAGCCTGAGTTGTTTTTCATCTGTAAGAAGGGTAAATCAGTATCTACCATGTAGGATCTGTGTGAGATTTAAATGAGGGATCACATATAAAGCATCTACCACAATTCTTATTTATTCTCTATCTCTCTCTTATCCCACACCTTGTCACTGTACCAATGACAGTATCACAATAAATTTTAAATAAATGTAAAAATTACCATGATTTTGTTTTATGGTTTAGTATTAGTATACCTTAGTATTTAGATTTTTTTATGAGTACAAAGTAACCCATGGTATATAGAAATGTACTAAAATTTTTACATTGTGAAATACTCATCAATATATAAACTTAAAAGACAATTTTCTCATTCATAGATATCTGTATTTTTTTAATCTTATATTTTTCATGAATTTTAATTGCTAATACCTAATAAATGGGTGAGTAATTTATTGCTGAATCATGTTCATGTTTTCAAAGTAGTAGTTAAAAGTATAGTAAAATTATAGATATTGGGAGATTTTACGAATCATCTAGTTCAATCGTTTCATTTTACAAAGGAGAAAACTAAATTCCAGAAAGAGGCAATGACTTGCACAAAATCCAGTAGCAGACATAAAATTTTTTTAATTAAATCAGAGTACCTATGATTTTCCCTTCCTCCACTTTGTTTTTGAGGTGCAGAGCTAGAGAAGCCAAGAGAAGCCAAAGAAAAAATATGGAAGATGCCCAGTGGGAATATTTGAAGGGACTAGAGGCCACAGAATTTGTCAAAGAGGGCTTAGGACACTAAGAAGTTTAGAGTTAGGGGCCAATATCTTTTCAGCCCTAAGAAGTAAACATCCACATCTGCATTTGTTTGGGAGGCTACAGTTAAGAGTATATTTGCCTAACTGAGGTACATGAGAAATCATCAGAGAAAAAAGGTGTTTAGGAAGTTAGGAAATAGGTAGTAGTTTAAATTTAAAAACATAAAATAAGGGTTAATCATCAGTATTTGAGAATGTCTTATTTTAAGTTTTCTTCACAGTTAAGAGCTTGTTTTTATTTTTTGTTTTGTAGAAGCTTTCTAATGTTTTTGATTAAGAAGACTGGGAAAGAACTAGGACTTTAACAGCCATAAAATTTCAGCCTTCTGTATTCAAAATGGAAAAAACAAAACCCAAAAGTATATAAAAATAAAATAAAAACAAAAAATATAATTTCTCTTTCTACTTTATTTGGGCAAAGGAAGAGGAATTGTAAAGCAGGGTATCAACCACTCACCATCCGATTGATAAATGTTAAACCAAATTTCCTTTCATCTTTAAAATTCTTCCTGACATCTAACATATGTTTTTCATTTCTTGTAAGGGCCAGTTGAGCCTAAAGGTCCAAAGTAATATAATTAGCAGACAATTTGAAGAAGCTGATATGGTTTATATCAACTTTTAAAGTAGTGAAAATATACAAAATAAGTACTGGCACGATTATCAAAACACAGAAAAGGAACACAACATTAACTGCATATATTTGGTAGAAACAAACACACTGCATTTATTAAAAAGTCTAAATAAAATATTTAGTCTTGATTCAGATCTAAACTTTCTTCATCTCTGTACCATGCATACTGGAAACCTGTTCAAGCAATATCGTGTAATCAGAAAATGTTAGTAACCTCAAAACTTTGTATGTCGTTCACACACAGCATGAAAAGAGCTAAGGTGCAGCTCTCTAACATAAAACCAATATATTTCATTCTTCCCTCAGACCCTGAAATCTTTATCAGAAAAAACGTAAAACCAAAAGTTCTATGAGGACGGGGCTGCATCTGTTTTCTACTCTCCTGAATCTTCAACATCCAGTTTATGTCTGCACACAACTGATTCTCATTGCTCAGTTGCTTACAGATTGACTGAATGAAGTACAGAGTTTCCTGAATATTTCAAACTGCTTGTAATTTTATTTTTCCCCATATTAATCTGTAGGATTAGCCTGGCTGCTCTAATGTTTGCAAACTGGAAATATTTTTGGTTCTTTCTTTCTTTCTTTCTTTATTTATTTTTAAAGATTTTATTTATTTATTTGAGACAGAGAGAATGAGAGAGAGAGAGAGCACATGAGAGGGGGGAGGGTCAGAGGGAGAAGCAGGCTCCCTGCTGAGCAGGGAGCCCGATGCGGGACTCGATCCAGGGACTCCAGGATCATGACCTGAGCCGAAGGCAGTCGCTTAACCAACTGAGCCACCCAGGCGCCCTTGGTTCATTATTTAAAAGAGATAATGCAACACCTTTGAATTCTATGAAGCCAGCAGTTTATGAGCTAATGAGTAAATTCAGATGATAAACACAAATCAGTAAGAGTTTAGTACACATTGGGTTTTTATATGTATTGTCTGAAGACATAAGGGCATAAAACCATAAAGGCATTTTCAAGTACCAATAGATCAGGCCAATTGTGGAGAGAATAAAAACCCAATGATAAATACACAAACAAAACAATTCCACTATTAACTGTACAATGCTTATTTTCAAACAAGAAACTTGAAAACTCCCTCCTATCAAACCATCAGTTTCCTGAAGGCTTGGATTGTGCCTGTCTTGGTATCCTCATTGTCTAAAACTTTCTGCTCTCAGGATGTCTTCACACTTTTAAAAGTTCTTGAGAACCTCAAAAGCTTTTGTTTATGTGGACTATATCATATTCAAAAATTAAAACCTGAAGGGGAGCCTGGGTGGCTCGGTCATTAAGCGTCTGCCTTCGGCTCAGGTCATGATCCCAGGGTCCTGGGATCGAGCCCCGCATCGGGCTCCCTGCTCCGCTGGAAGCCTGCTTCTCCCTCTCCCACTCCCCCTGCTTGTGTTCCCTCTCTCGCTGTGTCTCTCTCTCTGTCAAATAAATAAATAAAATCTTAAAAAAAAAAAATTAAAACCTGAAAATTTTTATATCTTTATTCATTTAAAAGTAATAATAAACCCAGTATATGATAACATGGATATCATATTCTTTATGAAAGATCATTATATTTCCCCAAAACTCTTGTGAGAGCAATCTTTTACACTTTTGCATATCTGTTTCATGGCTGGCTTGAATGAAAAGAGTTGGATTCTCATAAGCCCCTGCATTCCATCAGATCTTACATGTTATTTTAATTGCATTATACGAAATATATTCCACATAGGTATGGAATTGAAGAAGGGATGAGCTTATGGATACCCCCAGAGGTCGTCATTTCACACTGTGAAACCACTGACCTGTAATATCATTTGTCATATGGCTATTGTTTAATAACTACTCGCTAAAAGTTAATAAAAAGTTTACAGAAAAAGAAAGAAATTCTAAGGGCACACATACATATATCCAAGCATACAAATGATGTGCACATTCATTTTGGATTCAACTGATAAATTATTCTTTATAAATGCTGTTTTGCTACAATAAAGTGTTAATTATCCCAAGTCCTCAATTCATTACAACTAAACTGGGATGCAGATCAAAGGAGGGTATGTGAATGAAGAGTGAAAAACTCTAACAATAAAGCACGTAATTCCAAAATTTAATAGAAAGAAATAGATGACTAGAATGAGACTTTTCACTTGAGAAAATTCCAAGCATAACCAAATCAAGTAGCTAATTCAAATGCTATATGGGTCTGTTTAAAGCAGTAAATTAGATTGAAACACTTTACTGAAAACAAGCTGGATTCTAATATTTTTAGTATCTACACGCCATTTCTAATTAATCTATAAAAACCACAAGAAAAAAACATTTTGCTTATATTTTTAGCACTTCTGCTTTAAATATTAATAGGAACTAACCAAATACCAGAGAAAATATATTGATTTGAACATTTTACACTTTCCAAAATCACAATTCTTGTTCTTTAAAAATAGCCTTAAGTAAACTCAGAAATGAAAATATAATTTTTGAGATCAGATATTAGATTTTTTAAATGATATTTCATCATTTGGCAAAAAATAAAATGACTTACTTCTCCTTTTCTTGAGGCCCATGTACCTGAGAAGCCATTTTAGGTTCTGTCCCAAGATTCTTTTGCATCCGCTGCCTCCTCTTTCTACTTGGTGCAATATCCGTGACATCAGGACTTGAAATAATGGAATCATCTCCTCTTAAAGTAGCTAAAATAAAATGACATAAAAGTGTGACCCAACAAAATTATGCATAAAAAGTAAGAACTTGCTGCACTGATATGAAGTGACACTTAAAATACAGTAAAACTATTTTTAAAAAATTCATGAAGATTTGGTTAAGTGGACCAGTTAGATTATAATACTTTAATACCAATATAAAACATAAAGTATATTATACACATGGAATAATTTGATCAAAATGGTCTCTGCCTATCTTGCACAATAACCCTCCCAAATACATCGAAGGCACAGTTTGATCTTTCAATGCTAGAATTAGATAGAAATGCCTTAGAGGCGCCTCTATAAGATGTTTTTTCTTGGGGGGGGGCAAATACTGCTATAGGAATAGGATAAATCAAATTGATACTAAACAGTAATTAACAGGAATGGAGACTTCTGCTAGTGATCCAGAGATAATTTCATAGACTTTTCAGCCAACTGTAGGGAATGAGAACAGGAAAAATGTCTAACAGATGTCTCTATTGTATCTAAGTCATTAAACTACCCCTAAAAGTGTTTGATATACATGAAACAGAAGCAACAAGAGAAACATGTTTGATTTATATTCCTTTATTCTCTATAAACAACTTAGTTCCAAAGAGCTTTAGGGGAGTTCAGAATTCATTCATCTAATACATAGTATACTTAAGTAAATACATATTTATATAAAAGAGCTCCTTTGCCATTGGTAAATAATGAACAATATCAATATAATTTGGACTTTGGGCGTCCTGCTGGTTCATATGATTTTTGTCTAGCATGTTAACATTTTAAGGTGATCAGGGGCAAGCTTTCATCCCAATTAAAGAGAAGGCCTTCACAATGTATAAAGTCCTAAAAAGATGGAGATGAGTGGCAAAAATCCTGGACAAGTCAATTCCTGTAGCACAAAGAGGGGTTGGCTGAGTGGAGTCAAGAACCCTAGACTTTTCAACAGTTAAGCTTTCTGTTACAGAAAGAAGCTGTGAAGATGTTTCTCCCTGTAGCTGAATCAGATGTTTAATTTTCATCAAACTATTAGAATGCATTCAGTAACTGCCATCTACTCCATTTGAGAGGAAATGTGATGCAAATGGTTAGTGGACTGTGATGTTGGGTGCAAATGTCGCTAGAGAGTTAACGGAGTTAATATTTTCATTAGGATTGTAACTAGAGAACTAACAACAACAATGTAAAGCTGCATAGATTTTGAGTGGTCTGCCTAAACCTTAATTTTTTTCCCCATAGGCTCTATTGTTTTTAGTGTGCAATTCTGCAGAATGAGTGGTTTATCAGGCACACATATATCACATCCTAGAAGAAAAGCTGGTATTTTGAATTCCCACTTGCTGCAGCCCATGCTTCTCTGAGTGACCGGAGATCACTTGGACACTGTTGACCAAGTGATTCACTTTCTCTTGAAAGTCTTCTTTGGGTGCTTTTTTTTTTTTCCTTGAAATGGCTCCATTTTTTAGAACATATGTGGTAGACACTTTGCTATGGGTTTTAAACATATTATTTTATTAATCTTTAACCTTGTGAAGTACTTACTATTATTACCTTCGTTTTACTTATGAAGAAGCCAAGGCTTTAGAAAGGTTAAGTAACTTGACCAAATCACACAGACTTTGAGTTGATATTTTATCACATGACAACAAAAAAATATTTCTCCTTAGTGGATAAAGTATTTCTTCATCAAATATTTACTGATTACTGATTAAAGGATATTTTACTTTCCAAAGCTATTTAAGTCATTAGGCCACATAAGTTCTACTACATTTCGCATACATTATTTTACTAGCTAGTACTATTCTAGGAATAGAGAAGGATAGATAACAAAGGGTGTTTCTTTGAATACATCAAGCTGAACAACTTCCATAATTTTATGAAGCCATGAGATGATTATGGAAGATAATTCTGGTTTCCTGATTTTTTTTCGCCAGTCTGCTCTCACCCAGGGTTTACTCAGTCACATAAGCAATTAACAAAGTACAGGCTTGCCTATAAACAAAGCTAGTAAGAATGTCAGAGTTAGAAGACATTTCAACTGTAGATAGACTTGAAAAATGAAAAAAAAAATGCATTTAATGACATGTTGGACATCTAGGAGGTAATAATGTTAAATTTGTTTAAATTAAAATGGTAAGGGTAAGATTAAAAAAGATAAAGTTACCAAAAAGTTCTGCCATTCATTTCAAAACTCCAAATAATGACTTAACACATTGGCACCCAAAAGCATGTTTTATATGTAATATGGTTATACTATTTGTTATGCATATAATTTGTAAGTAATTTACTTTAAAATACAATGCAATTAAATGTATGTTGTTAGTCAGGGTGAGCTATAACCCAGGTGTTGCTAGCACCTACTCAAAAATGCACAGCCCATTGAGTTGAAGGTCCATTTCTGGGTCTCTATTCTGTTCCATTGATCTATGTGTCTGTTTTTGTGCCAGTACCATACTGTCTTAATGATCACAGCTTTAAGTCCAGAATTGTGATGCCTCCAGCTTTGGTCTTCTTTTTCAACATTCCTTTGGCTATTCAGGGTCTTTTCTAGTTCCATACAAATTTTAGGATTGATAGGGATTGCACTGAATGTGTAGATTGCTCTGGATAGCATAGACATTTTTTTTATTATGTTCAGTTAGCAGAGATTTTAACAATATTTGTCCTTCCAATCTATGAGCATGGAATGTTTTTCCATTTCTTTGTGTCTTCAATTACTTTCATAAGTGTTCTATAGCTTTCAGAGATCCTTTTCCTCTTTGATTAGGTTTATTCTAGGTATCTTATGGTCTTTGGCATAATTATAAATGGGATCAATTCCTTGATTTCTCCTACTTCTGCTTCATTGTTAGTCTATAGAAATGCAACTGACTCCTGTACATTGATTTTATATCCTATGACTTTGATGAATTCCTATTATCAGTTCTAGCAATTTTTTGGTGGAGTCTTTTGGTTTTCTATATAGAGTATCATGTCGTCTGCGAAGACTGAAAGTTTGATTTGTTCTTTGCCAATTTGGATGTCTTTTATTTATTTTTGTCATCTCATTGCTAGGCTAGGACTTCCAGTATTATGTTGAACAACAGTGGTGAGAGTGAACATCCCTGTCGTGTTCCTGACCTTAGGGGAAAAGATCTCAGTTTTTCTCCATTGAGGATGATATTTGCTGTGGGTATTTCCTGTGTGGCTTTTATGATGTTGAGGTATGTTCCCTCCATCCCTATATGGTAGAGGGTTTTTATCAAGAAAGGATGCTGCTTTTTGTCAAATACTTATATTCAACTAATCTTAGACAAAGCAGTAAAGAATGCCCAGTGGAGGGGCGCCTGGGTGGCTCAGTTGGTTAAGCGACTGCCTTCGGCTCAGGTCATGATCCTGGAGTCCCGGGATCGAGTCCCGCATCGGGCTCCCTGCTCGGCAGGGAGTCTGCTTCTCCCTCTCCCACTCCTCCCTCTTGTGCTCTCTCTCTCTCTCACTCTCTCTCTCAAATAAAAAAAAAAAAAAAAAAAAAAAAAGAATGCCCAGTGGAAAAAAGACAGTCTCTTCAATAAATGGTGTTGGGAAAATTGGACAGACACATGCAGAAGAATGAAACTGGACTATTTTCTTACACCATACACAAAAATAAACTCAAAATGGATGAAAGACCTAAATGTGAGAAAAGAATCCATCAAAATTCTAGAGGAAAACACAGGCAGCAACCTCTTTGACCTCGGCCGCAGCAACTTCTCACTAGACACATCTCCAAAGGCAAGGGAAACAAAAGCAAAAATGAACTATTGGGACTTCCTCAAGATAAAAAGATTTTTCACAGCAAAGGAAACAGTCAACAAAATCAAAAGACAACCCTACAGAATGGGAGAAGATATTTGCAAATGTCTTATGAGATAAAGGGCTAGTATCCAAAATCCATAAAGAACTTATCAAACTCAACACCCAAAGAACAAATAATCCAGTCAAGAGATGGGCAGAAGACATGAACAGATATTTCTCCAAAGAAAATATACAAATGGCCAACAGACACATGAAAATTTTAATCAACATCACTTGGCATCAGGGAAATACATATCAAAACCACAATGAGATACCACCTCACACCAGTCAGAATGGCTAAAATTAACAACACAGGAAACAACAGATGTTGGCAAGGATGCGAAGAAAGGGGAACCCTCTTAACTGTTAGTGGGAATGCAAACTGGTGTAGCCACTCTGGAAAACAGTATGGAGTTTCCTCAAAAACTTAAAAATAGAACTACTCTATGATCCAGCAATTGCACTACTAGGTATTTATTCAAAGGATACAAAAACTATAATTCGAAGGGGCACATGCACCCCAATGTTTATAGCAGCAATGTCCATAATAGCCAAGATATGGAAAGAGCCCAGATATCCATCAAGCGATGAATGGATAAAGAAAATGTACACACACACACACACACACACACACACACACACACACACAGAGGAATATTACTCAGCCATCAAAAAAACTGAAATCTTGCCATTTGCAACAATATGGATGGAACTAGAGGGTATTATGCTAAGTGAAATAAGTCAGAGAAAGACAATTATTATATGATCTCACTCATATGTGGAATTTAAGAAACAAAACAGATGAACATAGAGGAAAGGAAGGAAAAATAAAACTAGATGAAAACAGAGAGGAAGGTAAACCATAAGAGACTCTTTAACTCTAGGAAACAATCTGAGGGTTGCTGGAGGGGAGATGGATAGGGAATGGCTTAACTGGGTGATGGGCATGAAGGAGAGCACTTAATGTAATGGGCACTGGGTGTTGTATGCAACTGATGAATCACAAAATTCTATCCCTGAAACTAATAATACACTATATGTTAACTAAATTGAACTTAAATAAAAAAAAAAAAAAAAAGCACAGCCTAGGAGCAGACTGTTGAGATTCTAAAAATAAAGTCCATATCTTGAGGGGGCTTCTAGAAGCACTTTTGTTATTTGTATATCAGTGAATAATAGATTATTAATTAGTATAGTGAATGACAAAAATGTGTGTCTCTTAGTAAACACAAGGCATGAAAACAAACATGATGAATATTGCATATGGGCTCTCATGAGTGGAAATTAAATGTATTCCAGATATACGAATTGACTAAAATATTTTAGAGATACTCTCCACCATTTTACAAACAGGCTATAATCCACTGAGGTCTGTTTAATCTTGGAGATGATACCCTGTGCTAAATTTTTAAGTGGTTTTGGGTCCAGTTGTGAACTCTGGACAATTGGTGGCCTGATGTCAGGAAAAAGCATCACTTCTGCCTCAGGAATCTTTTTATTTGCCAAAAGTGAACTTTTTATATGAGAGTGTGACTGAAACATCTAAAAAGACAGACAGCTGGAATTTCTTCAAGTTTATAGAACAGGTTTATGAATTATTTTGTGCTTACTTGTTAGTAAATATTAAGTTGATAATTGTGTGTGGGGGAAAACCTAATCTGGTAATTTGTTATTATTAGCCTCATACTTCAAACCTCTTGGTATCTACCATTATTTATCACAAAGAACCTAGAAGCTGTGTATAACCAAATGTTTCAGGTCAGTTCACTGCACCTTATTTGTATTCCTTTCTCTTGACAATTACAGGGTAGCCTCTCTCTAATGCTGTCATGACGAAAAAGGGCTAGCATATAAGTTAATTACTGTTTAAACTAAATATATCTTTTTTGGTTTGTATTTGTACTGTGAGAAACAGTTTTCCCTTCAGTTTATTACATACATGTAATAGCAAATTATATTATAATAGATTTTCTTAATTCATAAATTCCTTTAAAAGAAAGTTTTGGTAATATTTATATAGACTTTAATAAAAGGGAAAAGGTTCCATCCTATCCTTTCTTCTCCACCCCTCAATGCCAGAAACCAGGAAAAAGAGGCACAAGTCCCATACTGGTACCTAGATATTAACTGCTCATCTCAAGCAGTCCTCAAATTTCCACCCATCCTACCTCTAACCTTTACTGTGCTAATGTTTGGTCTTATTTCATTTGGTCTTGATGCTGGATACTTTATTTCTATTCTGATAATGGATCCCTTGAAAAATGATTCATGGTCTCCAAACAAGCAAAGCCATTTTATATTCAGCAGAAGGGATCTGAAATAAACCTTTATCTCTATCTGTATCTACGAAGTCAAACATGGGACTTCCAAATTGTATTATTCATAACCATACATATTTTTAAGGGCAACAACCAAAGTTTTCACTTTCAAGTACTGCATCCCATTTTCAAGGAAAAAAATCAATTCATATTAAGTTTACCTGGTTGTATATACTCATTTTATGTATGAAAAAGAACTTGAAGAGAGTTGGAAAAGAACGGCAAATGTTCAAAGGGTAATAAGAAGGAATGTGGCCTGGCTGGAGTAGTGTTCACGAGCAAAAGATACAGAAAATGCTTGGATAAGTATGGGCAGCAAGGAAGGAGGGGAGAAGAAAAAGGAGACAGAGATATGCTAAATAAATTTGCAACCTTTCAAATCTAGGCAGAAGACTATGAATTCAATATTGACTGTTTTTTTTTTTCCCTGAGATTTCACCTCCAGAATTCTCAGTTTTTACTATTATCATCAGTCTCTGTCATAACAATGTGTCTTTCACCATTTCCAGGAATTTTTTTTTAAAAGAAAACAAAAGAGAAGAAGAAACTCTTGCCAATGAACATACTACAGCTGAAACACTGATGGGCAGAGCTGTGGGATGAATTTCAAGTTCTCATTAGGTTCACTGAACCTAGAAAATGGGGAATCTTTACACAAGCCTTATTATTGTGAAAGGTGGCTCCACAGAAAGCCACACTTCTTCTCATCTGACAGAAGAACTGCAGGAGTTTGGCAGTCGTATTTCAGACATGAGAGGCAGTGTTGGCTTCTCTGCATACTCCCAATGTCTCAATGTCCAGACAAAATGACACTGTTGGCTAAATTGCCAGCAATCTGCATAAATCCCATGAGTTAAACTACCTGGTAAACTATTGGCTCAGCTATGTGCTCCCTTCCAGCACAGCCCACTTCAGTCATTTCAGTCATCCCTACTAGTTCCAGTCCACAGCAATCTCTCCTGACTCTGTAAGGCTTATAGTCTGAACCACTCACTTCACACATATGGTCTTATTTTGTTAATTCTCTTTTTATGTATATCTATTTTTTCTTCAATTAGATCAAGGACTATGAATACCTTACAGCTAGAGGCTATAAATTATACCTTGAAATATCCCTAATATATTACCCAATAGTGTTACAATGAGAAATATGAAGACTTGAAATTTTTTTCAAATGTGTATTTTTTTTTATTTTTTATTTTTTTAAGATTTTATTTATTTATTTGAAAGAGAGAGAATGAGAGAGAGAGAGAGCACATGAGAGGGGGGATGGTCAGAGGGAGAAGCAGACTCCCTGCTGAGCAGGGAGCCTGATGTGGGACTCGATCCTGGGACTCCAGGATCACGACCCGAGCCGAAGGCAACCGCTTAACCAACTGAGCCACAGGCGCCCCTATTTTACTTTTTTTAAACCAAAACTTATTTACTTATGGCCTTCTAAATGAGGTGTAGAGAAAAAGAGAATCAGAAGACCTGGGTCTGGATCTCTAGTTCTGCCATTTACCTTGGGCATATTACAGAATTTAAGTTCCTAAGATGAGAAACATATTTTAACCATGATTTCTGACATGATTAAATGAGACAAAATGACTTATAAATCACAGTGTCAGAAATATTTGATTTCAGCAGTTAAGTATTATTAACAAAGTGTGTGTATCCTTATAAAAGATCAAGTTGAGAGGAATTTAGATTAATTTGAAGAACTTTCAGGCTATCATCTATAGCTTAATAGAGACATAAAAGTAAAACAATAAAAAACTCAAAGTCAGATGAATTCATGGTTTTCTAAACTCAAAATAGCCCAATTGTCATGGAATTGTTATCTGTTATGAATATACAGTAGCCTGTCTGCTATGGCTGTTTTCACTATTATTAATTTCACAAATGTTTTATGAAGTATTTACATTCAATAAGTCATTCTTTTTTATTTCAAAAGATATAAAATATTGAGAGGAAAACCCAAAATCCAAACCTTAAGCTACTACCCTAAGTAAATCCAAAACTACAAAAAAGAAAAAAAAAAAAAAAAAAAACAGACACAACACTATTTCTTTCACCAGAGAAAACAACAAACCAATGACTTGGGCTCCTTCATGTTCTGTAGTTTGTCTTACTGACAGGTATAAAGATAAGCAAAAAAAAAAAAAAAAGCTAAGATAAGGTAGGTCACACCATACTTCAATGAATAGTATCTTAAAGTGGGCTATCTGGAGGTAGGAAATTTCTAATCTGACCAAACAAGCAAACATTATTTTCCCTCACCATTCATCAAAGAGCCCTTTTTCAAATCTGTAATCAGCTGCTACCCAGTTTTCACAATCTAATCTGAATAAATGATGACCACCTTACACAAAAAGTCAATGGTTTAACTTATTAATCAGCAATCACCAAGTAAACTGATAATTAACATCACACTAAACACTTAAAAGAGTATGTGTGTGTGTGTGTGTGCATATTCAACATACATATACTTTTCCAAAAGTCAGGTTCCTCTTTTAGCCAGCACAGCTGGAAGTGAGACTTAATGACAAATACCTACTGACATTAGGATAACTTAAGAGATCATCTTTGGAAATCCAATACTCTCAATGTCAGAGGCAGGGTGGGCCACTAAAGATAAAGTACAGACTCTAAAAGTATTCAGAGAATTTAAGAAAAATTAATTTGAATATATTAAGTATTATTCTGTACCTACAAAACAACATGCTTTTTAAAAAATACTTTTAAAAAATTTAATTCCGAATGAACTGAATTTTTTAAATCTTAAGGATTCATTCATTCCTTCACTTATTCAACACATATTGTTTTCTGTGTCAAGGATTATCCAGAAGACACCACCACCAGGTATTCAAAAATTTTACAGTTGAGTAGAGCAGAAGGACACTACTATTCGCAAGAAAACCATAAGTCACATAAGCAATTATAAAGGAACTAACTTGAAAATTCTAAAGTAGGTGCAGCTTTCCAACCTTTCATTATTTTTTTTCCCAAATTAATCTGTGAAGCTTCAATTTTTCTTTTCCATTATTAAGCACTAATTATAACTTGATTTCTTATATTATTTTTCTTCTTCTATGGATATTTCTTTTGAAAGAATAATCATCAGTATCAGATGGCTCTGAAGTAGATTTCCCAAAAGAGAAAATTAAAAGGCTAGCTCACTCTGAGTAAAATGACAAGAAAAGAACTGCATTTTAAAATTAAATTATTAGGATCTTTAAGAGTGAACTCTAACAGCATTTCTTTTCTTTTTAAAGATTTATTTATTTGAGAGCAAGTAGAGCGATAGAGCGAGCACACGAGTGGGGGAGGAAGGGGCAGAGAGAGAGGGAGGAGCAGGCCCCCCACTTGAGTAGGGAACCAGATGCAGGGCTCAATACCAGGACTGTGGGATCACGACCCTGAGCTGAAGGCAGATGCTTAACTGACTGAGCCACCCAGGCGCCCCTCAAACAGCATTTCTAAATTGAAACTACACTGTGACCTTTTTGGATATCCTTTACATGGCCCCACAACATCTTTAGATTTCATCACGCTGTAATAATTTATCTAATATTTATAAGCTCCATGAAGGCAGGGGCTGAGTTTGTCTTATTCACTGTTAGTACAAGACAGACTAGCTGGGTCTCTACACACATAGTAACTCATCAATAAATATTAGTTGATTGATATAAATGCTTAAATACTAACAATGTTAACAAATAACTTCTTAAAAATTATTTCGAATCTATGCAAAATCCTATACCACTGATTAGCTATGCTTGCTGCTCCCAGTTCAGTTAACATTAAGAAAAATATCAGTGAGGAAAAGCAGTTTATGAAAGAACAACATTAGCCTTCAATTTATATCACTTTGTAGTTAAAAATAACAAACACTGGAAACAATTTTAATGGTTAATGAGTTTTCAGAAAACAAAACTACAATTTTTCACCTTTCACCAGCTTTGTAAAGTGGCCTCTGCCTGTGACCTATGTCATGAAATGTTTGGACTCAACATAAAGCTTTCATTCTTGTACATGAGTCAGGTATGGTTTTCTGTCAATGGAAGGCACTTTTTTGGTGTTTTCTTCAGAGAGACTGAAAGGTTTTTGAAATTTTCATTTTTTTTAATTTGGGTCAACTTTTAATAAAACCTAGACTTTTTACAGAATTTAGGATTTCGCTGAACTGGTATGAATGAAAAAAAAAAATCAGACAACAGATGAAATATAAACCTGTTTTAAAGAAGTAATATAAGGAATCTTTCAGTTTTGTTTTGTTTTAAATAATGTATTGCCAGCATATTATCTACAGTGACTCTGGGTTAACTGGTTAGAACTACGACAAGACCAGTAGTTTAACTAGCAAGTCAAAATCAGAATAGGATGAAAGTGGCAAAAATGAAGTGCTGCATAATTAAACGGTGAAATGGGTAGATAAGAATCACTAATCTAAATCACAGACCCTCACTTTAAATATTAACAGGGGTAAGAAGAACTTGACTTGAGTTTATGTGACATGATATACTTTTCCACTTCATTTTGCCAATATCTATTTAATCTTAGGAAATTTTGGAATAATTTTGATACATTAAGAAAAAGCACTCTATTTGCACTTCTTTAAATTCCTTTATAATAAGATTCATGCCCTTGTGATATAATTTAGCCAGTTCATAGAGGTTCTGTAAAAAGGCAAATATGAGGCTAAATTTCAGAGGCTTCCCTTGAAAACTGTGGAAAGATTTTCAAAAAGATCCGTGATGCTAGACATGTCCCAACTAGCCTTCAAACCAAATGTGATTAAGGCAATACTTTTACTAAATATTAAAAAAAAAAAAAAAATTCTCTGCCAAACTGTCAAATAACTAAGATAATGTTTATACTGAGTTAATAAATACTGCAGAAGGATCCTACATGTTACTCTTAATCCCTGACAAAATGACTATAGGCAATTCTGTGAGGGTTTTTATTTTAATCTATAAAATAGGTGTGGAGAAGTGAGACCAAATAGTTACTTCTGGTATAAAAAATGCCCTGAAATAAATGGTGCTGGGAAAACTGGATAGCTACGTGTAAAAGAATGAAACCGGACCACTTTTTAACACCATACAAAAAAAATAAACTCAAAATAGATTAAAGACCTAGATGTGAGACCTGAAACCACAAAAATCCTAGAGGAGAACACAGGCAGTAATTTCTATGACATCGGCTGTAGCAACATTTTTCTAGATACTTCTCCAAAGGTGAGGGAAACAAAAGCAAAAACAGACTATTTGGACTAAAACAAAATAAAAAGCTTTTGCACAGCAAAGGAAACCATCAATAAAACAAAGACAATCTACTGAATAGGAGAAGATATTCGCAAATGATATATCCAATAAAGGGGTTAATATCCAAAATATATAAACAACTTACACAACTCAACACCAAAGATACCCAAACAATCTGATTTAAAAATGGGCAGAGGACCTGAATAGACATTTTCCCAAAGACATAAAGATGGCCAACAGACACATGAAAAGATGCTCAACATCACTTATCATCAGGGAAATGCAAATCAAAACCACAATGAGATATCACCTCACACCTGTTAGAATGGCTAAAATCAAAATGACAAGAAATAACAAGTGTTGGCATGGATGTGGAGAAAAAGGAACCTTGTGCACGGCTGGTGGGAATGTAACTTGGTGTAGCCATTGTGGTAAACAGTACGGAGGTTCTTCAAAAAAAAAATTAAAATAGAAATTCCATATAATCTAATAATTCCACTACTGGGTATTTATCCAAAGAAAACGAAAACACTACCCTTATGTTTATTGCAGCATTATTTCCAATAGCCAAGATATGGAAGCAACCTAAGAGTCCATCAACAGACAAATGAATAAGGAAAATGTGGGGTGTGTGCGTATGTGTACAACAGAATTAATACACAGCCATGAGAAAGGATGAGATGGTGCCATTTGAAACAACATGGATGGACCTGAAGGGTGTAATGCTAAGTGAAGTAACTCAGACTGAGAAAGACAAATACCATATGATTCCACTCAAAAGTGGAATCTAAACAACAACAACAAATAAACAAGGAGCAGAATCAAACCTGCAGATACAGAGAACAGTTGCCAGAGCGGAGGTGGGTGGGAGTTGGGCAAAATGGGTGAAGGGGAGAGGGAGATACAGGCTCCCACTTAAAGAATGAATAAGTCATGGGAATAAAAGGCACAGCATAGGGTATATAGTCACTGACACTGTAATAGGCTTGTATGGGGACAGATGGTAGCTACACTTGTGGTAAGCATAGCATAGTGTATAAACTTGTCAAATCACTATGTTGTACACCTGAAACTAATGTAACATTGGACATCAATGAGACTCAAACAAACAAACAAAAAAGAGCCCTGATTCTATAATTCATTATGCTTTTTAAAAATTATTATCTTGCGTTATCTGAATTTGAGAAGAAAAACTAAATGCATTCTAAGGCCATTTTTAGGCACTTTTAATAAGTTAGTATTGGATTAAATGTCTTGCCCAAATGCGAAAGTTTTTCTTCAGAAATTTTATTTCCAAACATCTATATGCTTTTCTTTACATTACACTTTTGTTTTTAATGGGCAACTTAGGGAATTTTTGTCTATAGATTTTTTTTTTTATTTTTCAATAAAAATTCTGTAAAGTTTTTATGCTAAAACAAATAATTGTATATGCTTTTGCCTTAATACTCAAAATTAAGACAAACAACAGCAAAATAATTTTAAGCATTGATTTGACAAAGACAATTAACACTGGGAAATTTATTACAGCTTATTATGAATGTATACCCTTTACATTAGATTTTCTATATGAAGCTTGTTTGGCAAGCTTCAGTATTACTGTTGGCAATCACTGTTGGCAATGTGTTAACTTCTCATTTTCAGCGTGCTATCTTAGTAATGTGCAATCTCAGGACAAAGCCTTTATAATGCCACTATCCCATAACTAGCCAAAAGCCAAACTGGGAATCATTCTTGATGCCTTCCAAAACTTCATCTTGCACATCCAATCAGCACTCCCTAAAAGGCTCTTAAGCTCTCCAATAATTCTCTGCATCCACAGTATTTCCATAATCCCTTCACTAGATTATTGCTATAGCTTATAAATAGCTAAAACAGTTACAATTCATTCCCTAGAAAACATCTAGGAGAATTTTTCTTAAACTGCGAATCTGATCAAGTCATGTCCTTGTTCACTACCTTGAGGACAAAGGTAAAACTCACTAATGCTCATTAACGGCTTTCTTTTCCTGATTCAACTTACTTTTACAGCCTTACTGAATTTTGTTTGATATATCATTCTCTCTTCTCTCTCCTCTTGGACTTTGAACGTAATGATTTTCTTCCAGATACAGTGTTCTACCACCTACCCTTCAACTGGCTAACTCTCACCCATCTGGATATCTTAGTAAAGATTTCACTGTGTCAGGAAGCCTTAGATGTCTTGATTAGATGTCCCTCCTCCGTGCTGCCATAGCATCTTTTACTAATCCTATAACTGCATAATAGGTCAGAGACTTGGAAAAATGAAGTATGGAAAACTGTTCTGGGTCCCCTAGGGAGTAATATACACAGCACGGTTGAATCTTATTGTAAAGTCAGTGCATATGGCAAACAATCATAATTAATCAAAACTGTGCTTGAAAATTCCTTAAATTGCCCATTAAATATAGTAATACATAGTGTATATAATTCTGTAGTATACTACTACTCATGCCTAAATATTTCATGACTACCACCATGTGCAGTTTTGTAGAAAAACTGTATTTTGAAAAAAAATTACTCAAGGCCTTCAATAACCTAACCACACATCAATATAGAAAAATTTGACTTGCTAGCCCTCCCCAGTTCATGTCATCATTTTAATCTTCCATGGAAGACATATCAGTTCCTCTAATGCTTCCTTAGTCAGATTTCTCTATGGTTCCCAATTAATTTTTCATTGTCTTCTTTCCTGGATGAAGATATCACCTTACTTGCTTAGCTACCTCAATAGTGCTTACCATTTCTTTGTCAATAGCCCCACATCTCAAAGTTACTCATACTTGTTCGTAAGTTTTTCCTAGTGATACTAACTCTTGTCAGGCTTGATTTCATCCATTATCAGTGGTCATTAAGTAGAATTGCAGGCAAGTGGCAGAACTATTTAAAAATATAAGTTTCTCCACCCCTGGTAAAATTTATAATTACCTAGAAAATACAGTTAACTAAGGTTCAATTAAGTACATATGTGTGTGTGTGTGTATATATATATATATAAAATGCTACTCCACTATAATTCATAAATGACCAGTAAGACCAAATTTTGATTTTAAGGTATTTTAATCATGAAATGGGAAGTGGAGATATCATAGCATAGTAGGCCTCACAGAGTTACACATCGTACTCTCCCTGAAATTCATAAAATAAGATTTTTCACATATGCATTTACTAGAATGCTTAGACATGAATTAAAATGGACAAACTGCTACTATAACGGGCTAGAATTTTTTAGGCATTATAATTTTGTATAAAATGAAAGAAAGGTAAAAACTATTGACACAAACATCTTTCCAATGAAGTAGATGCTATATGTACCCTCACATTTTGATATTTGTAATTATTCCATAATAAACTATCATTTAGAATAATGGTCCATCATATTGCTCAGTATATTGTAGGTATTTAAAATATTATTTCTCAATGAAAACAGCAGCAAGGAAAATACTGAAGATTTTATAAATAAAATCTAAATGACAGCAAAACTTTTATAGTTGAATACAAACTTGAGCAAAAATAACAAAAGTCTGATCTATTTGTTTATTCATAAATATAACTTATAAAAAAAAAAAAGCCTGTAATATTCGTTATAAAGCAAACACTGAATTCAAAACCTAAGACATTACATTAGAGGTGGCATTTAAAATGCCCTTGTGGAGAATATTCTGACCTTGTACAAAGGAGTATATTATTTGTAAATAATGGTTATCAGACATCTTAGCCAAAAAACAAGTAACACAGGGTAAGTTATCATAACACAGCTGGGAAAATACAGAAGGAGAAAAAAAGTCTATATGTGTGTTACTGTTCATATAGACAGATAAATAGAGCTATACATATTTATATATATGAAAATAAAAATTTATAAGTGCTCTAAATAAAAGCGAAGAGTACTATTCCTAACTAAGGCCAAAAATAGGGGAAAAAATAACTGGGAAGAAACTAGGATAAATAACTTGATAGAGAAAATACAGAAACACAAGGGTGAAAGAAACAGGTACCTTCAAGAATCGGTATTCAACTGACAATAACACACTTCCTGTAGGTCACAGAATTGTTGTGGATGCTATACAAAGTGCTTTAAACTGTCTCCATAATTGCCATTGGATTTATTTGACCAATTTGAATTGCAGAGGAAAAAGATAAATTTAATGAGTTCATAAATCATTTGAGTAAAAGCTATGTTATTTTCTTAGAGTGGAATCAGCACAAAATTTTTGCTTAAACCTTCTGATTCAGGTACTGATTCAAGAGAAACAAAAAAGAATACCTACATTCTTCTGCATATCATCTTTGATGCCTACTGTAATAGTTTAGACACCTGCACTTTATAAAATATTATAAAACTACCCTTTAAAATATTAAGATACAATGTTTACCTATAAAGGGATAATAATCCAGAAATAACAATTAAATGGAGGGGCGCCTGGGTGGCTCAATTGGTTAAGTGGCTGCCTTCGGCTCGGGTCATGATCCCAGGGCCCTGGGATGGAGCCCCACATCAGGCTCCCTGCTCAGTGGGAGCCTGCTTCCCCCTCTCCTCCCTGCTTGTGCTCTCTCTTGCTATCTCTGTCACTATCTCTCTCTCTCTCAAATAAATAAAATCTTAAAAAAAAAAAAATTAAATGGAAAACATTGTTAAAAAAAATCCCTTTAACATTTTGTACATTTTTAAAAAGGTGTAGATGGCAATTAAAAATTTTGCAAAGTTTAATATTTTTTCTCATTTAAAGTGGCTTCATATTGTATGCTGCCAAAACTTATGTAACAATAACATTAAATATAATCATGAAAAATTTAAGATCTTGCCAAGAGCTAGACCTTGGTTATCAGTGAGTTAGATATCAAGTCCATCATGACACTCAAACGAATGCCTTGAATCCTAAATTTAGGGAAGTAGAAAGAGCACAAATAAGGAAAAGTAAGCAATTCAATCATAAACGATCAAGGTTGGTCAAGGATGGTGTAAATACATCTTAATGCCATGCCTCTATAGTTATTGAAAATGAAGACTTAGAGGCAATTATCCAGATAAACTGGCAAAATGCAAATGTCATCTCTCAGAAAAGTAACTGGAAGCTCTGCCAACTGGAAGCTCTGCCAGCAAATAACTATCTCACTACTTCGGGAGACCTGGCCTCGAACTTTCTTCTTTAGATCACAATAATACACAATAATATTACATCTAATTTTTTTTTAAATAGAAAAAGAAAGCAGGTAGGAGGAAAGAAAAAGAGAAAGAGTGAAGAGCAAAGATGGAGAAAGAAAGGGAGGGAGAAAAAAAAGTAAATTTTTACCGAACTGGTATCTAAAATTAATTTGTATTTTTTTCTTCTCTTATCAAATGGAGTAAAATGTCTTTCAAACAATTATTTACTTCATCCATGTTCATTTTTTAAGATAAACTATTATTCCTATTAAATGCAGATATCAAATGAACATTTTAAAATTGGAAAGTTAAAAAATATAAAATTGGGAATTTAAATAAACACATTTACAGTCATAAAAAAAAGTCATACAATTATTCAAAAAGTAATTTGTCACTAACTTCTCATTTACTTTATATGTATTAATGTATTACTTCTATGATGACAATAAAAATGATATTCTTAGGTTTCTAGTACCTACATGTTTCTGCTTTGTTTTTAGGTAATAAATTATTTTAAAATCTACTAACTCTAAATTCTTATGCTACATATGATAGGTCTAAAGACCAAAAAGGCCACTTCCTCAACTTCTTCTTCAAGTCTATATAGCAACAGATTCATTTAAAAATCTCTTGTTTCAGTAATTATAATAAAGAAAATAGGGCACCCTAATGATTTAAGCCATGAATAGTTTTTTTATTACCAAAACACCTGTTGCTACTTCCAAAACTATTTTCATTAAATACAGAAGAATGTTGATTTTGTTACCCGAGGACATCAAAAGCTAAGAAAACAAACTTTCCTTAACAGAACCATTCTCAGAACACTTTTCTGAACACAAGTGATTTTAACAGGTTTCTCCTCAGGATGAGGCTTTTATAAAGTATTTTACATTAATGTTTCAAGCTGGTGTGATTTATCTTTGATATGTTGCTAATATATAGCCATGTTTAACTTCTTCAAAATAGTAGTAATGTTAGTATGAATATATAAAATTGACCTCAGCAAAAAACAAGCTGAAATTAATTTTATCAAAACTCAAGTTAAAGATGCTTTCAATTTCTTAAGAAGAAATTCCTGGTTTTCAACATCAGACAACAGTCAATATCTGTCTCTGGAAAGAAAAGAAATACAACAGGTGAGCTCAGGATCACTCTGTCTTTCTGACTGGTGGCATTCTTTGGACCTCAGTATACGGAGGTAGGTAAGAGCCCAAGGAGAACACAATGATTTCACTTAACTGAAGAAGTAGAAATCAGAGTTTGGTGCTGCTGAAATAGTTGGAATCTGCAGGACAAGGTACTGGAAAAGAGATAACTTCACATAAAAATGAGGCCCAAACGGGGTGATCTTAAGTTGTTAGATGAATAATAAGCTCCACATGCACAAGACTGTAAGGCCCAGTAGAAAACAGCTACTGAGGAGTAAGAGCTGTGAGCTGAATAGAAAGTCCAAATGTTACATATACTAGGAGATGCAGAACATCTGACTGGTGGAGTAAAATACCATGCTGAAAATGCTAAGCATTCAGGTGACACCCCTAAAAGGTCTAGATCCACCCCAATCAAGCTTGAAAAAAAAGGATCAAGTTTATTTGCCAGTAAATTAACTACCTACCAGAACAAAACTCAACATTCTTTAAAGGAAGACAACAGATTACAGACTCTCAACAACATAGAAACCATAATGCCCAGTATATAATAAAAAAATTACTAAATATGTAGAATAGGAAAATGTGATCCAAAATAAGGAAGAAATCATTAACACTTTGAGTACATTAGGAGTTATATTCACTACACTTACCGTTATAAAATAGTACAGTTCTTGGAATTACAGAAAAATAACATCTGTAAGTTAGTAATACCCCTTCATTTGTAAAACAAAAAAACAAACAAAAAAAACACATTTTAACTTTGCACATTATCTCAAAAAGAGATGCTCTAAGAGCCTTCATCTGCCACATCCCCACTATTGGTTACTCCCTCTCTATTAATTTAGACTTTCTCAGTGGCAGGCACACAACAAAGATGTAAGCTATTTAGAGCCCTGAACATTAACTGTCTGCTTATACCTAAGGAAGCTGGTTAGGTCAACAAAGCTAGGACATTATTCTGTCTTGTCCTTCCTTCCTACACATCATTAAAATGTGCTTCCAATTTCCTAATCTATTGCCTCCTTTATCCTGCTGATGTCAGTATTCAGGATCAATACTCTGTTGATATCTTTTTGCTAGCTCTCATTTTCATTAAATTGATTCGCAATCCTTTCCAGGGTAACTGTGTACAACTGATTGCCCTTTTTATGGTTAAGAAACTCCTTGTTAAACACTGAACTGTGTCCCCCAAAAACTTATATAATAAAGTCCTAACCCCCAGTATACCTCAGAACATGACTGTATTTAGAGACAGGGTCTTTAAGAGGTAAGTAAGGTCTACTGATGGTATATGAGTGGGCCCTATTCCCATATGATTGCTATACTTACAAGTAGAGAGACACCCGGAATGTTCACACAAAAAGAAAAGGCCATGTGAGGACATAGCTAGAAGGCAACCATCTGCAAGCTGAGAGAGAGGCCTCATGAAAAACTACACCTGCAACACCCTGACCTTGGAATTCCAGCCTCAAGAATGGTGAGAAAATACATTTCTGTCATTTAAGCCACCCAGGCTGTGGTCTTTTATTATGGCAGCCCTAGCAAACCAATATACCCCTGAATATATTTTCATTTTTGCTGGGCATTCAACCAACCTCCTCATCATTGTGAAATAAACTTAATGACACCATATCCAATAAGACCTCATTCTTATCCTTTGAAGTAAGACAAGCATATAGCCAGACCACTTACCAACTACTGCTACTTCTACACGATTATTCCAATACTACATCTCAGTCTTAAGGCTGATAAGATTGATTTTGAATGGAAATGATATATCAGGAGGAGGAGGGTATACACATATCTTTGTTGAAAAATACAAATAGCAATGTGGTGTTATAGAAATTAAGAGTGAGCTACCTATGATCCCTGGATTTGAAACCAGGTTTCCCTGCAAGCTACTGAATCTCACTGTGGACAGTAACAGTACCTACTTTTTATACTGTTGTTTTAAGTTAAATATGTTAGTATTTGTAAAGTATTTAACCTGGCACATTAACTGTTACATAAGTGTTTGCTATTATCAAGGGAACTGATTTTGTACAAGACTGCTAAGTGTAGGGAAAAGGGCCAAGGTAATGGGAATGTTGAATTACACATATATTAGAAATTTATTATACATATATTAGAAATTTGAGGTAAATGAAGGTTAGATTCAGTAATAATTTTAAAAATGACTAGAGCAAGAGAGAAAAGTTTTTTGTTTTAAGATAAATGAGAATTGAACATGCTTACAATTTCATAAGAGAGACTCAGTGAAGGTGAGAAAATAAGCATCAATAAAGCAAAACACTGAAAAGAGATTAAGGCGGTCAAATAATGTCTGGACAGGTCATGACACATTAGTAAGCTATAAAATAAATTAAGTGGGTGGTAACCAGATTTTACTTTATTTTTATTTCAAGTTTTTATTTAAATTCTAGTTAGTTAACAGAGAGAGTAATACTGGTTTCAGGAGTAGAATTTAGTGATTCATCACTTACATATAACACTCAATGCTCATCCCAACAAGTGCCCTCCTTAATGCCCATCACCCATTTAGCCCATCCCCTACCTCCCTCCAGCAACTCTCAGTTTGTTCTCTATAGTTAATACTCTCTTATGGTTTGCCTCTCTCTTTTGTTTTCTTCCTTCCCCTATGTTCATCTGTTTTGTTTCTTAAATTCCACATATAAGTAAAATCATATGATATTTGTCTTTCTCTGATTGACTCATTTCACTTAGCATAATACACTACCTCCATCCACATTGTTGCAAATGGCAAGATTCCATCCTTTTTGATGGCTGAGTAATACTCCTGTGTGTGTGTGTGTGTGTGTGTGTGTGTGTGTGTGTGTGTGTGTGTGTGTACACACCACATCTTCTTTGTCCATTCATCAGTCAATGGACATTTGGGCTCTTCCATAATTTGGCGGTTCTGATAATACTGCTATAAACATCAGGATGCATATACCCCTATGAATCAGTATTTTTATACCCTTTGGGTAAACACCTAGTAGGGCAATTACTGGATTTTAAAAAATAAAATATCTTAGGGAATATCAGAGTTTATGAGATATAACAGGGTAAAGTAGTATCTCATGAAATGTGTGTGTCAGCTTTACATACACATAAAAACACGTGTATACTCAGCTGAAATGAAATATATTGTCACTGTGGGTCTCAGTGGAGAGTTGAAAACCTTTTCTTAGAGTCTAAGGCACTTTTGAAAGAGACTTTTCTTCTGAGGTGAGAAGAAGAAAGTATCAGTGAACTGGGACTGGAGAAGTATTATTCTATTTAACAAAATTAATTCACCTATACATTATATTCCTTACAAAAGAAATAGACTTGTGTAAAATTATGTTGTACTTCTTAAATTTTAAAGTTAATGAATTAGGGCGCCTGGGTGGCTCAGTTGGTTAAGCGACTGCCTTCGGCTCAGGTCATGGTCCCGGAGTCCTGGGATCGAGTCCCACATCGGGCTCCCGGCTGAGCGGGGAGCCTGCTTCTCCCTCTGACCCTCTCCCCTCTCATGCTGTTTCTCTCTCTCTTTCTCTCAAATAAATAAATAAATAAAATCTTTAAAAAAAAAAATAAAGTTAATGAATTAATTATGAGTGAAATGACTAAACAAGTGCATTAACTTAAAGATCTTACAACTCAAATTTTTATTTTCTTAAGTTATTTCTTTGCTTTACTGAATTTTTAACACAGTAAATGAAGCACTCTTTGACAGTCTTGCAGGACATTCATTAGATGCCAATTAATATAAAGACTGGTTTTCATACACCTGTATTACTTATTTTGGATTCTTAGAAACACCTCAAAACTAACCTTTGTTCTTCCTTGACAATGCCTTAGAAGACAAGTTTCAGGACTTCCAGGATCTCATGCGGCTGGCTACCCCTGGTAATCCTACCCACTTTCCCAGCCTCATCTGTCACCTACACAGAGTACAGAACCTGCCGTCATGTGCTTCCTTAGCTCTGAACACACAGTTCCAACTGTTTCTGGGACATTTTTTAATCTGAGATCCCTAAAGCACAAATTCAATATGTGAAAATTTAAAATCATTTGTTTTGATTACTAGTCTTACCATCAACCTTCTAGTTTGAGATAGAAATCTAAAAGTCAGAATGCTCCCATCCATTTGGAATAAATCATCAAGTTCTACCAATCTTGTCTCCAAATAGCTCTCAGTCTCTCCCCCATCCATCTCAGAGGACATTATTTTCTCTCATTTTAATTCAACAGCCTTTTAATTCATCTCCACCTTTTGGGTTTCCTCCTTCTAGTCCATCTTCCACACTAAAATCAGTTATCTTTCTAAAATGCCAGTCCACTTGTATTCTAGAAAGCCTAGTCTTTCTACCCAGCTTCTCTCTCCCCATTCTGCCGTACACACACTGAGTCAATCATATACAACTTGTCTCCCTTCCTTTAATATGTCCTATTCTTCCATTCTTTTCTTCAAAACACCTTCACGCCTTTGCCTAAGTTGTCTTCTCTACTTGGAATGTTCTGGGCTGCCTTCTCAACCTGCTCACTTTTTAGCTCTACCACTCACTCTTCAATTTACAGTTCAAAGATCAACAACTCTAAACTATTGCTGAAGACTGTCATTCCTTCCTCTTTACCTTTGCAGATTTTCTACACAGCATTGTAAAATTCCATTCACTTACCATATACTGAGTACCGTCTATGTCCTATACTTGTGATTTTGCACTGTAATTAATTGTTTAGATGTTTATTCCCTCAACTAGAGAAGGAACTCCTAAAAGGCAGAGCCAACATCTTATTTAATGTGGCTTCCCTAGAGTGAGATGACAGGCCCAACACCTAAAAGGCATTTAACAAATGTTGGCCTAAGTAAATTAATTTGATGCTTTCTACTGCACTATTTTCTTCTACCGTCCAATTATTTCTATTTTCCTCAAGAAAATTTAAAATGTTGTGAGAACAGAACCATCAGGCATTTAATTATTAATGGCATAGTCTGGTGTGAACAGGATTAAACATCTTTTCTAAAGAGATACAAGCCTACTTGAGAGCTGCCTGAAACTTGGAATCATTAGCACCTATTTGTGGTCTCCTAGCAACTAACCATTTCTTAAAGGAGAAGTTAAAACTATTTTGCCTAGTTCCTTATGCTTGAAAAATTCACTATCTTAAAAACCTTTACATTTCCTAAGAAAATGGTGTAAATTTTTATTACTGATGAACCTGAGAACCATATAGCTAAAAGGTATGATCTAAGCTTCCTTTTTTATGAAAACTAAATTGCTTTGTGGAAAAATCAAACTTACTCTAACATCAACAAAATCACTTAGGTAAATACAATTCTCTCTCTTATTTGCTCATATATACACACAGATGAACACTTTGTGTCTATTAGTATTTATTAGTGTTTATTATTATATTTTTCTACCTCGTTCTTTAATGTTTATTTTTGTGTTCTTTAAAATCAGGCTGCAAATTGGAGAAATGGCTAAAGAAAGGGCTTTGTGAGCATTTAATAACATTTACTGACCCAAATAAGCACTAAAAGAATCTTGAGAGCACAGCAGCTTTGTCCAAATTTTGAAAGCGCCCAGGGGTATGAAGGCTCATTGTTCATCCTAACAACTCACATGTCTCTGAAGCCTGGCAGATCTTTTCCCAAAATCCAGAAGTATTTGTTCAAGAGGCAAGATCTTATTTTCTGAGGACCACCACTATATTTCTTCATAAATCTATTATCAAATTCCACTAAGATAAAATTCCAGGAATATATTTTTTAAATACTTGAATTACTAGAATTAATACTATTAGCATATTTTCTTTACATATTTTTTGAAAATTTAAATAAAATAGCAGTATTTTATTGCATTTAATAGTGGTATTTACCATCACCATCACTGCCATGAATAGTAATATTAATAACAATGCCAACATCGGTTATTTTTATTAAGTATGACAAGTACTGTATTAAATTATATTTTTGATAATATAATAATACATAAATATACGTATTTAAAGAGGTTTAAATTTAAGCCTCCATTAATATAGTTATCTCCATTAATAAAGTCTCCCCCACCATTTAGAAGCCTAATTCCTTTCAGAATTACTGGGATGGCAATAGGTAACATTTTTTAGGAACATTTTTCCACCAAGTAACATTAGTTACCTCCTGGCATACTGTTGACTTTCCTGACCTCATTAAAAACAAACAGTAAATTTTTTTTTTAATTTTTTATTGTTATGTTAATCCCCATACATTACATCATTAGTTTTAGATATAGTGTTCCATGATTCATTGTTTGTGCATAACACCCAGTGCTCCATGCAGAACGTGCCCTCCTCAATACCCATCACCAGGCTAACCCATCCTCCCAACCCCCTCCCCTCTAGAACCCTCAGTTTGTTTTTCAGAGTCCATTGTCTCTCATGGTTCTTCTCCCCCTCCGATTTCCCCCCCTTCATTCTTCCCCTCCTGCTACATTCTTCTTCTTTTTTTCTTTCTTAACATATATTGCATTATTTGTTTCAGAGGTACACCTCTGAAACAAACAGTAAATTTTAAATACATTGGAAAACTATAAATTTAGAGCTGATCAAACTCCAGAATTATCTAATTTTCTCCTCACATTTTACAGATAAGAAAAATGAGATGCAGAGAGATTGGTAAAAAAAAAAAATTCCTTGATCAGAAAGTTAAGTTACTGGAAGAACTACAACTGAAGCCTAGATTTTCACAGTGCTATAAATAATTATGGTGTAAATCTCTCAGTAATTACTGTTTTTTTTTAAAGATTTATTTTTATTTATTTATTTGAGAGAGCAAGCAAGTGCACCCATGAGTGGGGATTGGGGTAGAGAGAGAGAAGGGAGGGAGAGGCAGAGAGAATCTGGAGCAGACTCTGCACTGAGCAGGGAGCCCAACTCCGGGCTCAATCCCATGACCCTGAGATCACAACCTGAGCAGAAACCAAGAGTCAGACACTTAACCAACTGAGCCACCCAGTAATTGTTGGTGATTAACTAAAACTTTTTAAGAATAGAAGTTGTGGAAGTAAAAGTTTCTGGATAATACGTAAATATAAAAGAGACCTATTTTTTTCTGAGGAAGAATGGGTTCCCCCTAATGAGGCAATCAGGAAGCGAAAGATCAACTTACATTATTCTAAATTCACACTTCAACAGTGATACAGTTGACTATTAACAACAGTAACCTCCTCTAGAGTGCCTAAGGAGAGAGAAGAGTAGAGGAGGCTCTTGTTTTCTCTCTGGATTCATTTCCAGAGAAAATCAGAATCAGTTGGGTACTTCCATTTGCCAACTGCACAGACACAGGAACATGTGGTTATCCAAGCCAAAGTTAGAGAAATCGGTAGGATTTATATTGACCTCAGACTTCTTTACAGACTGATCCTTTCTGTGCATCCAATTGAATTTTAAATAATGTCTTAATAACTGTTTATTTTCCAGTATAACAAATGACAAAAAAGCTCTTTTACTTCAATATTCTTTACACTAAATCTTGTGAGTTCACCTATATAAAATACTTAAGATTTAACAACCAAATCTAGTTATTAATTAATAGTAAAAGAACCTGAATCATAGCATGGGTAATTAAATAGCATAGGCTTTGCTGTCACCCACAACTGAGTTCAAATTTTGGCTGTTTCTCCTACTAGTTGTGTAACCTTGGACAAATTACTTAACCTCTCTTTTGAACTAAGAGCTAGAAGCCCTGATATTGATTATGGTCAAGATGAAATGAGATAAATTATGCAAGGCACCTAGCACAGCCTCCCACACAGAGCAGCATAAAATCAATGTTGGTTCACTTTCCCATTATTCTTTTTGACCAGAAATTTAGCAGACTCAATGACCTTGGTCTGAACAAAGTTTGATTTCAGGAATCCTAGGCACTCTAATTTTGATATTGTTTTGAAAGGGCAGACATATTTGGACAAAACTCCACATACTCACTTCTCCCCAAACTGAAAAAATAGTTCCCAATGAAAGTCCTCATGCTTTAACACCTGGTCTTTGACCCAGTCCCCTGAGAATTATGTGACAGCTTAGCTCCTGCTCTTGATTTTTTGGTTTTAGGTAACAGTCTACTAAAGACCTTTGTGGAGCACTCATTAGTAAGACTTTTCATAAATCTTTTATACAAGTATTAGGACAATTCACTTTGACAAAAACTTTGGCTGCCACAAAGCACTGTGCTGATGCTGAGTAGCAAAGATGAATAAACCATGGATTTATCCCTTTTCTTTAGAAATTCACAATCAGGCAAATACACAACTATCTATAATGATGATATCTGTTGTGCACTTTTAAATTTATCAGGGATGCTGAAAATGTAAAAGGTGATTTTGGTGAAAAGGCTGATGTAGAATATTGTGTTTATTTTTGTGAAAATATTTTTATGGAGGCATAATTAGTTTGCCCTCTGGCTTTTAAAATATGCTAGGATATGGTTTCATGGAAAGAAAAGTATAATGGGGGACAAAGGTTTTCTTTAGGGTAGTGTCCAACAAAACAGAGACTTAAACCAAGCTGGCCTGCAGATAAAGGGAGTGTATTTTGCAGTGAAAGTCATTAAAAACACCTTATTACACGTTGTAAAGTCCAATAGCAGAGGGAATTGTGACTCATTTAAACTCTAACAAATGACCAATCCATGTAAGTGGGTCTCACAGGCAGTTTATAATCAATCATAGTCAATGAATCTGTGAGTAAGTGGCATACCAGCCAAAGAACAGAGAATGAATGGAGTCTTTTAGGCTAATTTGGATATAACACAATGTTTAAGTAAGTGTTATGAAGCTCAGGGAAAAACAAGTAGTATAAATTATACTTTATCCTTCTGAAATAGGTAGGAAATTGTGCCAAATAAAAGTCATAACTGCGGGGCTTTGTTTAGCAATATGATGATGCTAAAATAAACTCTGAGGCAGTTCTGATGCTATGCCAGATAATAACGATAGAAGTCCAAATGTGTCAACATTTTACTAATGGTGCTCAAACAACATGGCAGGTAAAATGAATTAAAAATTATAATCTAATTTAAACTGCATTTATTGTGTTCATTTCAAATATATTCAATTATACTGCAATGGAGATACTCACTACTTCATGAACAAATGTTAGAAGTCCTACTGTGTGCAAGGCACTATGCTTGGTGATGCAGGAATAACACTAAATCAACTAACTTTTACGATACAGAGAACGAAGAGTATGGGAAACAAAGAAAACTATCTAAAAAGTTCTTTGAAATCCATATATTCCTAAATAAAAGAGTAACATCGATAAGAAGTGAAAATACTTTCACATATATTATGCTATATGGTTTCCAGAGTCCCTGCCTGACACAGAGGTAAGAAAAAAACAGGTATCCTATCCACAATAATAAAGAGAAGATTATACATGAGCTCTCAGCTCATTCTAAATCTTTTCCATTAAAATAGGCTATGCTGCCTCTCTTTATGGATACGTACTTTATTTTCATGATGCTAACATTCAAAGAAGGAAGTAGGATTGGAATGTGGTACCATCTAAATCAAGTGGGTTATTACAATTATGTGATATTTGAACAAGCAGAACAATACACAAACAATTCTAAGCCAAAAAGAAATTCTTATCAAAAGGTAACTTTTCCTCTCCAGAATTAGAAAGAGCTAGTGATTCAAGAGATGTCAAATTTTCCTTCTAAAAAAGAACGCAGGTTAGTTTTTAAAGTATTTAATTCTTTGTTTTTAATTTTTTGTTCCTAAATAAGCATGAGGTGAAGCAACAGAAAGATGCTAATAAAATGGTGGCACCTTCATTTTATGTTTTTAAAACAATACACTTCTTATTCTGAGTTTCTGCCAATCACACTCTTTGTAACACGAGCTACAAAAACTCAGCTTTGAAAACAGTCTTTTCAAATGACAGCATGTCTACAGTAAGTTCTCCATATAACTATCAGATGCTATTTTTTTGTTTGTTTTGTTTATCTTTGGGTTTAAAAGAAAGGTTGTCACTTAAAAAGCAATTAAATTTTTTTAAAAAATGATTCATTATTCCTGATTTCCTTTGTAATGGAAATTACAGCAAGTATATAATACTTTGCACACACAATGTCTTAAGATATTATTCACAGGAATTCTGACTCTAATGGTAACAAAGTCTAATTTTATTTCACTTTGAAAAGCTATACCATAATATAGCAGAGAAACAGCTTGATCTCCATGTGGAAAATCATGAAAATTTCAGAGTTTTTAAAAAGAAAGTCACATTAATTAGCCTTTGAAATTTGTTATTTTTTTAGTAAGGAAAGTGCCAAGAGTTTTGTCAGGTAAACTCAACCTATTTATTACTTTTTAAAATCTCTCAACAATTGTTACTACTAAAAATTTTATTTTAAAAGGTAGAATTATCTAACTTCACAATTTTGTACTTCCAAATTAAGCATGTCACAAATATCTCTGAAACAGAATAACCAATAAAAGGGAATAAAGGAAAGATAAATCACAGAGTAATGTAAAGGAGCCTCTATTTCAGTAAACATCATTTATTAAAGGCCTAGTTTAATATCAATGAAATTAATATCAGTACAGAAGGTCAAATTAAAAAGTAAAGTATATCAAATATTGTTATGCACTTTATTTAATTTTCAATAATCTCACATTCTGTTGAAAATAAATTAACTTTCTTTTTTTTTTTTTTTTTTAATATTTTATTTATTTATTTGACAGAGAGAGAGTGAGAGCACAAGCCAGGAGACAGAGGGAGAAGCAGGTTCCTCGCTGAGCGGGGAGCCCGACATGGGACTCGATCCCAGGACCCTGGGATCATGACCTGAGCCGAAGGCAGCCGCTTAACCAACTGAGCCACTCAGGCGCCCCGAAAATAAATTAACTTTCTAATAATGCAAATGTTGAACTGTGGAAAACAGTGAATGCTGTAGTCCTCATTTAATCAGATTAAAAATGTATACTAATTACCATCTTAAAGACTCAACTATTTAGAATGAAAGAAATATGTTTAATTTTTATTAACTCAGTGTTTTCTGAATTTATTTGGTCATAAAATTCATTTTTAGCAAAGAATATTTTAACATTTGTCTCCTGGAATACAGTTTTAATGAATGAATATAATTTCTCAGAAGGTATTTCTCCAGTTCAAAGTCATCTTCCTATTAGTACTCAATTAAAAAAAAAAAATGTTTTTCTAAATAAAAACCACTGGAAATGTATTCAAAGCAGTGCATATAGCATCTTTTTCAGAATCCACCCTTGGTCTCTTGAGTTAACAATAATAGAATCATCCCTAATATCCCATCATCACTGTCACCACTACTGGCCCCAGGAGTTTTAATAACCTCTGGGTCACCAAAGTCACATCACAATAATTGACATCATAATGTATTATAAAACCGTATTTTTTATATTTTAAAACTGTGTATTTATATATATATATTTCTATACAATAATAATGCTTTATGGGGTCTAAAATACATGGCAAATTGAAATATACGTTACAATAATGCAAAAAAGTTAAGTGGACTTAAAGTGTCCAAAGTCCTAGCATTATCTAGGGAGCATGCAAGTTAAATTAACATGGGACTTAATAGGTCATGGATGTTTGTTGCCAGCTCAAGGATCGTCACTAAAACAAGAATACATAAATCTGTAAGTAACAAGTTAATAAAGAGAGAAAGTTAGAATAATGAGAATAAAAAACAAAAAGTACATTAGTAGATCTAAATCTAAATATGCAAGTAACTACATGAAATATAAATGGAGTAAACACTCCAATTAAAAGACAAAGATTATTAGACTGGGTTTAAAAAACAACTATAGATTTTTAAATATATAAAAGGTTGAAAGTAGAAGAGTAAAAAAAGATTAAAAGATATGCTATGTAAACATCAAGAAAAAGAGAGCTGGTATAACTATACTATCATCAGACAAAGAGAACTTTTAAGGGAAAGAAGCAATACTAGACCAACAAGAGATATTTCATAATGGTAAGAAAAAGTCAATTCACCAAAAAGATATAACAATTCTAAATCTATATCCCCTGAATAATACATAAACAGTATATAGTGTAAAGTCTTTATTTTAAAACTACATTTTTTATATTTTAAAACTATATATTTCTACATTTTTTAAATGTCTACATGGACATTTGGTAGTATTATTTAATATTTATTTAGCACCTCTATACACAAGCCTTTTAATCAAGAACTGAGTATAAATCAATGTTCTGTTGTCTTATTTGCTTTGCCATCAAATCATAATAAACCTCCAACACAGATATGAACATTCCCATTCATCTTAATGGTGCATTAATGACCCCAAGCCGTATCTTTTTCCAGTTAAATGTGTGCCCACCCCATTAAGTAAGAAATCAAGGAAGCCATATATTCCACCCTTTCTTTTTTAGGAGCCTTAAGTCATTTTATAAAAACAAAAGGCATCAAATACATTTAAATTTAAAATATAAAATTATAGACACCTCTTAGATTTTAAAAAATTAGAGTGTTCTACTAAATGAAAAGAAAGAACTTTAGCACAGGAAGCGTTCTCAGAGATGAGTTCTGTAGTCAGACTGCCTGGATTAGAACCCCGGTTCTATAATTTACTAGCTGTGTTACCTTAGACAAGTTTTCTAATCTTTCTGTGCCTCAATTCTCTCAGCTATAAAATGGTGATAATAAAAGTACATACTTCAGGGGACTGCTATTAGATGTAAATGAAGTAATGCATCTAAGAAACCTAGAATACATTCTGGCACCCATATAAATGCTAAGTAACCAAGTCTATAGTAGTTGTGGTGATGGGGATGACATTACTATAACAGTGGTGGTGGAACTGTAATGGAACAATAAAAGTAACAGCAATAGCAACTGTAATAGTAAAGGAGGAGAAGGAACAATAATTGTAGTAGTAGAATTAGAATTAGAAGAACTAGTTGAACTAGTCATCACTGTCAGAGTAATCATCATATTCCAGGGGTTACAAACTCAAATATTTCCAGAAATCATGCAAATGACATCAATGAATAAAATGAGCCAGATCAAATATAAAAGGAAGTGTTAAAGACTATAGAAAAATAGGAACCTATTTCCTATATAAATGGATTCAGATTTATTATGTAAAACACTGATGTTGTCAAAGGAAAAGCAAAGTATGTGACCTAGATCATACGAAAGATAACAGTTACAATCTCTGATATAGTCCAAGTTATATTTAAATTAAAAAAAACAGTATGGTTGTTAATATGGCTAGCCATTATGCTTGCAAAGTAACATGGCTAGCAGTACTCTAAGTTCTTTTTATACTCAGTCATCTCCCAAATTACAACTACCCCCACAAAATGCTGAGTGTCACAGATGTATGTTTGCACCTACTATTTCTCAATGCACTGAGTTTTACCACAGGCTTGAAACTGGCACTCAGGGTCTCACTTTGATTTCTTCTTCCGCCCACCCACTTACAACAGTTCTCTTTCAGGACACCACATATTCAGACTCTACTCAGCAAGCCTGCTGATATCCATCCTTCACACATACCCAAGCCCTCCAGAGTGGAAGCTTCAGCAAGCATCATGTCAGTGCTGGTGGGCTGGCAACATTCCAGAACCTCATCACTAGTAACCTTCTCTATCCTTTTGATCTTAAATATGGCTTATAAATGATGTTGATGAATTGGTTCAAGGAACCAGATATGCTGTTTGTGGTGGAGATCCCTGTCACAATCACAAAGAGACAAGAATCCTATATATTATATTATAGACATTCAGCTGATTTAGAGACTACTGCTACATTACCCCAACTTTTGTCTCAACTGGGTCATGATTGCAGTTATACAGGGTCAATAAAAATGTTTAGCTTCATTTTCCTAGGACAAAAATGAGCCAGGCTTTCTTAAGTCTGTTTTACTATAATGAATCAAAAAACAATAAATAAATAAAACAGTGCGAAACCTTTTGCATTTCTTAGATATACTCAATTACACCCATAGTCATCTACACCCACCTAAACGTCTCATGGCCTTACATTAACAGTTTCATAAAAACTTGGTAGTAAAATTTGATTTCATTTTCATAATAATATACTTCTATCACAGAACCACAAAATCAGCCTGAGATGGAACTTTTTAGAACACCAAGATCAGTATGTCAAATAGAAACATGGGAGTCACATATAGAATTTTAAATTTCCTATTAAACACATCTGAAGAAGTAAAAAAGAAGCAAATGAAGGTAATAATAATATGTTTAACTCAATACATCCAAATAATTAATTCAAGATTCAATTAATATTAAAGACACATGTAAAAATTTTTTTACACATTACTTCTTTTTTCATACTAAGTTTTTGAAATCCAATACACTTATGGTACATTTCAATTTAGACAAATCACATTTCCAGTGTTCAACAGTCTCAGGTCACTAGTGGCTACCTGACCGAACATGGCAGAGCAGCTCTAGACAAAATTCAATCCAAGGAACTGACAGATAGGGATTTAGTTCTGCCTGACTGCTCTTTTCTCTTCTTCTCATCTTCATTTGTTCTAAGGTGCAGTTTCCTTTTAACATGTCTTAATCCATCTTATTTGGTTTAAATACCATTCTCCTAGGTCAATGATTCTGAATCATTTTTGGAATATACTTCCTATTGAAAATATATAATAATTTGAACCTTACTCTAGAAAAATGTACCTGTGAACTTGTTATGAGATGAACTGTATCCCTCCCAAAAAGACATTTTGGGGTCCTAATTCCTAGTGCCTAACAATGTGATTCTTATGTGGAGACAGAGGATTCACCGAGGTAATCAATTAATGAGGTTACTGGCATGGGCCTTACCCAATGAGACTGAGGTCCTTATAAAAAAGGGAAATTTGGATGCAGCATAAAGGGACAGTGATGTGAAGAGACACAGGGAGAAGATGACCTTCAACAAGCCGAGGAGAGACGCCTGGACAGAGTCTTCCCTCCTGGCCCTCAGAAAGAATCAACCTTGCTGATATCTCAACTTGGGACTTCTATTCTCCAGAACTATGAGACAATATATTTCTGTTGTTTAAGCCACCCAGTTTGTGGTACTCAGTTATAGCACCCCAGCAAACTAATACATGCATTTATACATATAATTTTACATATAATTCCAAAGGGTTCAAAGATCCCCCTGCTAACTACTTAACCAGAGGTTAAGAACTCACTTTGAGATTAGAACAAACCAAATTAAATAGCATTTAAGTAGTGTTTTCTGTCAACTATTAACATTAATTTTATCAGCCAACATTTGTCCTAAGTCCATTCTCAGATCAGTCCTCTTTACTACAACAATGGCAAAAATATAATTTTTAAACTGTCTTCAGAATCCTGAAAATCACTCACTACACGTTCTGAGGTTTAATATTCACATGGGTTCATACAACATTTTAAGAATATATCCTTGATTATATGATCCACTCCCCATGTTTAGTAAATGTCCTCTTAAAATAGAGACATAGAGAGACTTTTCTGGGAAAATATTTGTTTTCTTTAGATGCTTCTCCTTTTTTCACCTAATTTATATACAAATCCAAACAGTCTAAAGCAGGATTTCTCACATGGAGTGCATGGCATAATAACTTCCATTGAAAAAGTTCCTAAGGTCTTATAATTTTGAGAAATGTTTCCCAGTACATTCTACCCTTCATTACTGTCTACATTAGCATATTAAAGACCCTGAGAAGCTATGCAGAAAAGAAAAAAAATGAGTAAGTGACCACATAATTTTTCTCCCACAACATATTACTCATTGAAGCAGCAGATAGATGAATACTTATGTCAAATCACCATACTCTGTAAAATCCTAGTCTTAGATGCTTGGAGCAAGATGGTACTATCGTAGCCACGCAGCAGGCTAACTTTAGGTCAGCAGACTGACTGGCCCAATGCACTTAGCCACTGCTGCCAAGATCGTTACTTCCACCAACACCGCTAAATGTGGGTATTCTCCTCCACACGGAGTGAGGCTTTTCTGACCCACGCCTAACAGTTGCCAGTCCTCACAGCCTCCCAGGTTCTGAAAGAACTTCCATACTGACCAAACTCAAGAAATATGGGAGAGGGCAAGAAAGGAGGGCACAGGACAGCAGTGGGGGCAGCCCTAGGCAAGAAGTGCACAGACTCGCAGTTCTTAATGGAATTTCAGCAATTTTTCAAGTATAAATACTTCTCATATTGCTCTTTGCCTTTACTAATTTCCAGAGCATTTCAGTGAATAGCTTCTTGGCTTCCTGGCTAAGATCAAGTGCAGAGCACTTCAATGTTTGTTTCTTTATTGTCAGTTTAGATTTCTAGTTACTTTTTGGGGAGATTAGCTAACCTTCTCATTCATCCATAGGCAGAGATAAATATTCTTTTTTTAAAAATATTTATTTATTTGATAGAGAGACACAGTGAGAGAGGAACACAAGCAGGGGGAGTGGGAGAGGGAGAAGCAGGCTTCCCGCTGAGCAGGGAGCCCGATGTGGGGCTCGATCCCAGGACCCTGGGATCATGACCTGAGCCAAAGGCAGATGCTCAATGACTGAGCCACCCAGGTGCCCCCAGAGATAAATTTTCTTAACAGAATTTCCCTCTGTCTCTCCAAGAATATATATAAAGATATAGAAATAGTTGCCTAGGAGGTTATATCTAAGTTTTATTTTAATAGTGTAGTATAGAGATATTATCACAGATTTACTACGAATCTTTGGTATATTTGAGATTCTCAGGTAGATAAATACTAAGTCAAAACCTGAAGCAATTAACATGCAGGGGGAGTGAGAGAAGTCAAACAAAAAAAGATAAATACTGTATGATATCACTTATATGTGGAATCTAAAAAAGGCCAAGTTCATAAAAATAGAGTAGAATGATAGTTAACAAGGGCTAGGGTAAGGGAATTGGGAAGATGCTTAGGGTACAAACTTGCAACTAAGTAGATAAATAAGTCTTTAAGATCTAATGCCCAGCATAGTGATTATAGGCAACAATACTGTATTATAACTTCAAAGTTGCTAAGAGACTAGACCTTAAATGTTCTCCCCACAAAAAAGCAATGATAAATATGTGATACAGTAGAGGTGTTAGCTAATGCTACTGTGGTTATCATATTGTAATATACAACTACATCAAATCAACACATTGTACACCTTAAAATTACACAATGTTAGCTGTCAACTATATCTCAACAGAAAAATATACAAGGAATAACCTCAATAGAAATATGTGCATTCTGGAATTTTCTTCATAACTATGTATCATGAAGTCTTGTTTGTTTAATCTGATGATGTTGACTCTCTTTCTGGAGAATTTATGTACAAATAGAATCTCCTCTTCAACAGAAGTGTTCTCATCACTCTATTGCATTAATTGCAATTTCCTCAGTGTTAGGAAATTTCTAAGGCTTTTAAAAATATCTCAAAAAGAGATGTGCAAATGTGGTTTACTACTACAGAAGTCAAATATTTTCTCATTCTTTTCTCCTGTAACATATTTAACCTTTCTAGGCCTCTGTTTCTTCATCTGAAAAATGACAGGCTTGAACTAGAAGATCTAGAACTACATGAGACCTAGATTTCTGAAGTGCATAATATCACTCCTCAGCAATGTTGCTTATGTATAAGAGCCCATAACTGCTACAAAATACACTCAAATTGCTCTTCCAGTTTTGTGACAGGTTTCATTAAATCAAGCTTTTTTTTTAGGATTTTATTTATTTGAGAGAGAGAGAGAGAGAGCACAAGCAGTGGGGGAGGGGCAGAGGGAGAGGAGGAAGCAGACTACCCACTGAGCATGGAGCCTGAGGTAGGGCTCGATACCAGGACTCAGGGATCAAGACCTGAGGGGAAGGCAGACGCTTAACCGACTGAGCCACCCAGGTGTGCCCTAAATCAAGCTTCTTATTCACAATTTATCAATAAATGAGTCTATGATAAACAAGCTGGATAAGGTTAAGGGAATAATCTGTGATTCTAAAGTTGAATTTCTGACTAATCTCTTTGGCAGTACATGTTGTTACCCCTTCTGTGAGTAGACATTCACTGTTTGAAGCAACAAGCTCTTTGATACTTAGAAATTTTGGATTCTGTTCTATTTTTAAAAGCTACTATATCAGTATTCATCAACTCTTTGACATAGCCATTCATTTATTTTCTAAAAGGCTATTCTATAATCACACTTCCTTTCAGGAAGCCCACCAACTAAGTAGAAGCCTAAATTACTGATAGCAGTAAGACAGGGACCTTCCTGTTGGTTAAGAATCAAGACTAATTAAACTAATGTGCTAAATCCCAGGCTAATAATTATGCAGATGAGTGTTAAGCTTATTTTATTTGTTTTTAGTGGTTGTGCACCTTTAAAATGAAGCTAAGAAGAATAAAACATTCTAGAATAAGTATTTTTCGTATTTATCTTTTAGTAAGGCTGATTTAATTGGTCTTTATTTTAAGAAGTATTGTCAATTTCTACTAATAGAAGTAGTTACAATTTAAAAATATTAATTATATTAATTTAAAAATAAATAATTTAAAATAATTAAGGAGACATTAAAATAATTCCTCTTGTAAAAGCTAATTAGGAGCCAATTAAGCATAAGTTTTCAAAATGCTTCATAGGAAAGATCCTATTTCAATGAAATAAGCCCAATCTTTGTATTAAATATTCACGCACATTCTGAATTATGTTAACACGAAGAAATCGTTTATAATAATGGTTAAAATTCTTAGAATATTCATATATATTTAAAAATTATTTTCACATACAATTTTACTATTATTACAGTATCAAAATGGTTATAAATATGAAAAACTGCATAACCATAAATTAATTTTTAGGTTATAGCAGATATTGTTGGGGCAAATAAAAGGCCACGTGGATGCACTGCTAGAGGTTTTGGCACTCAGATGCTATACTCATTATACTTCTCTCTCTTTGTATTTTGGTGAGGTTCTGTTGTTCAGGAGACCTACTTCAACCTAAAGTTTCTCCAAAGACATGGACATCAGATGTTACCTTGATTTGTATCCAAAAACACAGAAGATTTCCTGTAGAGAAGGTTGTTTTACTATATCTATAAAAACCCAACAGGGTTATTTTTCCATTCAATTAAAAAACAAAACAAAAAACAAAAACAACATTGGAGGTAGGACAAATCCAGACAAACCAGGAAATCCTTAAAGCCACAAGGAGTTAGACAAACTAGGTGAGAGTGAAAGTAATCCATCCTCCTTGGTAATCCAGGGGTGGAGATATAAACAGAGACCATAGCAACCAGTTTATCTATCTTAACCTTAATCTGAAACAAAGTTAAATGCCTATGGGCTTTAGTATGCATTAATCATTTATTTCTTAAACTAAGTCTGTAATACCGTTGCTACCTATCTAGAAATTCTGGAAGTTAAGAATGATAGAAAGTAAATCTTGCTTTATATAGTTACAGAAAACTGTAAAATGTAGGTATGGGTGGTATAGACTGTGATGTTCAAGTTTCAGAATACTTCGGAGATCTCCTTTTAGATAACCAACTTCTAAAAATTTTAGGGGTTTTTCATACTATATGGTATAATACATACGAGCATGATGTAGTTTATTAGATTGGAGTACTGTCATCAGTTATTTCCTCAACAGCCCTAATGATGGGGGGGAAATTTAAAACCTTGGAGAAAAAAAGTAATAAAAGAGATTGCCTATACATAAAAAACTTACCTATCAAGTTTCCTGCAAACTACAATATCCCTATCATACATCTGGATATATGTATAAAAATAAGCAGACCTTTTCCTTGAATGAATACTGTGGAATCACTAAGTGATCTTGGTCTCACTAAACTTTTATCATACAGGAATGGGGTAAAAATGTGAATGACTCATGAGGAAATTTGATGGTTTTAAAAATTAATGATGAAAACACATTTACATAATAGAAATGACTACCAAGTTAAACATTTAGCAATTTAAATAAATGGCTTTCTGAAAGAATAAATGTATTAAATCGCATCAATTTTTTTACTCCTGTTCTTATTGTAGGGAAAGCACACATGAACCTGCATATCTAAAATAAATTCAAATATTTACTTGTACAATAAGAATAGGTAATTCATTATCAAGATGGCAGAGTAAGTTCAGGAAGAAACTTTCATTGCTCTGGTCCAAATACATAGTAATAATATATAAAATACCAAAAGACGAAGCTATGATTATATATATAAACATATATCCCACGGACTAAGAGTACAATTTTGTCTCTGTAAAAGAATGAATTATAGAATCTGGTAAGTTATAAGGAAGCTTATTCTGTTGTTTAACACATAAAATGTTTCTCAGATGTATGGAATCCGGTTCTTACTCAATATCAAGCATTTTAGGTCTGAGGCTCTTTTTTTCCTCCAAAATTCAGTTTCCTAAATATTTCTTACTGAAGCAGAAGGAAAAGGATAGTTAAAATGTCGAATAAAAATGCTCTTAATTCTTGACATCAAAACCTGCCAAAAGCAAGTTAAGTGCAAAAAAAAAAAAAAAGAGAGAGAATCGGAGACCTATATGTCAAATATGTAGTGAACTAGATTTGAGTTAAAGAAAATATGCCAGGTAAAAGATAGAAAAAAAGATACAATGAACTAAACATTTTTGAAGACAGAAGAGAAATTTTGCCAGATTTAAAATAGTACAATTGTAGTAAAGCTTTGCCTAAAATAACCTGAACACATAAAGGACCCCACTCTCATATACCTATTACTTAACCATGGATTTTCTCTTCAACAGTAATTTTCATCTACTTCAAAGGTTAGTAAGACACTCTGAGTAAGGAACAAAATCAAAGTCCATTGTATTTAATAAAAATTTTGAACATTTAGATTGGAAAGAGTACAGATTCCCTTTTTAGTGAGCTTTCAATTACATTTGATTATTAAAGAATGACTTCATTTTATATTGGGTCACTAATGTAAAACAAGCATTGCCTTCAAACTTAACTCTGCTGTGCAAAAGTGAGAGTGTGTGTGATTGTGTGATCCAATTCAAATCTAATTAGAATCAGGTTAATCAACCAACTTATCTAATCAATATCAGTAAATGTCCATGACCCCCAATTAGATACCTTCCTATGTCTTTGTCCATTTATTCTACTTTCTTTTCTGTCCTTATGGAAAGTGCCCATGCTCCTAGTTAACCAAATCCTGCCACTTGTCCATTTGATCCCATCTTCACTTAGGAGAAACAGTATTCCAGCAATTCTGGCAACATTTCCCCCCTTTCCTTTCTTACTCCCATCAATACGCAAACGTGATATTATTTCTCTCCTCTAAGAAAAAGACAAAAAAAAACTCTTGGCCCTATGCACCCCTCCAGCAGCTACCCAGGTCTTTCCTTTTCTTTACAGTGAAACTTGCTAAAAGTGTTATTAGGCTTGTTGTTTCTTCCCAACTCTCTCCTCTCACTCTTTTGAACCTCCTATTCCTGCTATCCCACTGAAAATGTCTTATTAAGATCCCCAGGAACACCTGTGTCCTACAGTGTTTGCCTGCTACCTCCTGGCTGCTCCCTCTCAGCCTTCTTTGCTGGTCTCCTCACTCTACACATCCAAGTGCACTAGGGTGGAGTCCTTGATCACTGCCCTTTTCTGTCTTCTCAAACTCCCTTGATAGCTCAGCCAGCTTTAAATACCTCTTTACTTAAACATCTTCGGCAGGAAGCCCTCTCCCTAATTCCAAATTTATATACCCAACTCCCTACTCAGTATCTCAGAATTAAGGTTTGTAAAACTGAGTTCCTAACCCCCCTTTTGTGTACTCCCCTAATTCGGTAAGTCAACTGCATGCCTTTGGTATTCAATCCAAAACACTTATCATGATTGTTGTGCGTCTGTCTCTCAGGACAATACCCACTTCATCAACAATAATATGTTGCCTCTCAACATAGCTAGAATCTGCCCGTTGTTTATCATCTTCACTGCTATCACTCTGGTGTAAGCCGCTCACATCCTTCACGATTGTTGAACCAGCTTTCCACTGTTCTTACTTCTTCTGTGCTTACCACACTACGTATACTCCATTCTCAACACAACAGCCAGATTAATCCTGCTAAAACTGTGAGTCAGATCACATCACCTGATGTTCGAAACCCTCCAACAGTTTCCAGTGTAACTGAAAGCAAACCTTGAAATGCTTACAATAGCCTATAAGGCCCTACACATGATCTGCCCTCTCTCTGACCTCATACCTCCATTCCCCCTATCTTCATCGTCCTATTTTACCCATACCTCCCTCCATGCTGTTGCTTAAACACATCAATAAAAAGCTGATGAAAGCTCCCACATCAGGGCCTTTGTACTAACTGCTTTTTTCTGCCTAGCATGCTCACCCCACAGATAGACTTGTCACCTTCTCACCAAGGCTTTTTCTGGTGCCCTGGCTAAAATTATAACCTTTATCCTACTTCCACCCTGACATTTTCTATTGTCCTTCCCTGGTTTATTTTTCTCTTCAGCATTTATCACTATCTAATATAGTTGGTATTCAATTTATTCATCTTATTATTGTCGGTTTCCCTGACTAGAATTTATAAACTCCATGAAAGCAAAAATATTTGTTTTTTGCTCTCTCCGACACAGAATAGTTCCTGGTACAGAAGAGACACTCAGAAAATATTTGCTAAATAAATGAATCAAACATTTATTTTGAGACTACTAGGCTTCTGCCAGAACCATGTAAGTGTAAGATGAGTTCAGGGGGTCCTGCCTCTGGGAAATCTATAAATGTTTAGAAAAATAATTCATGGATTTAGATCTGAGGGGCTGAGTAAGGCTCAGGTACTTTACCTTAAACTGCCATTTCCCCTTCTCTTCCCCTTTTCTGAATAGTGAAAGAAGGCCCAGCCTCAAGACAATCAGAAGCATTCTAGATCACCCTGCTCCTTGACCATCTGTAGTTCTAGCTAGATAAGATCTCACATGTTAAAGGCAGCCAGCTTCGAGCTGGAGATAACTAGCATGAACACATACATATCTTGCTTATTCCTTATGCACCCTTCTTTAATAAGAAATAGCATGCCTTGGTGTGTGTGTGTAAATATGCATGCTTGCTTGCTAATGAGTTGCTGCATTTTATAATAAATATTAATTTTTAACATTAAGTACTTGAGGTTTCAGACTAAAAACCCTGAAGAATTTTTGTAGAAAAGACTTTTTTCATAACATTTTTCATTACGGTTTATTACCTTTAGAATAAGAAGCCCGAGTGAGATATTCAACAAAGGTAATGAATGCATTCCTCTTACCTGGAGCTAACACAGAAGGATCAGGCAGGTTTTCCCTTTCCTCATCAGTGCTTTCATCATAGACTGCATCTCTGTCAGCAGTCATTTCAGAACATGTTGTGGTTTCCCTAGAAGCAGAGAAAGGTAGAATTATAAATTTTTGGCTCACCCCTGGCTAGGTATCAAATTCACCAGTAAGTAAATATAGAAAATATCCCTGGAAAAATACTGTAGTTAAATAAACATATATTGAAATATATATGATTAAGATGAAAGCACTTTAAAGACTATATGTTAACTCTCTTAAGAACAAGTTTCCCTTCTACCTAATTTAAATGTGATTTAGTGCTCACTATAATCAACTCTTAAATCAGTTTCTTATCATATTAATCATCTATCAAAATACTATTCTTCCAAATTATCTTCTATGGCTCACAGAGTATTCAGTATTTTATTGATCTCAAAGCAGTTCTGCCTTGCTTTTGATTGCCCCCAAATTCTCAGAGAGGTACCTTTCGTCTTATTATGAAGATGCCAAGTAAGGCACAGAGAGTTTACAGTTTGCCCAAAGTCATGTACTAACAGATATCAGTGCCAGACAGCACTTGAACTAGGACCATCTGACATCAAATGCTGAATTCTTCATATGACGCCATTAGTAAACCTGTGCATTCTCTTGGATTCAGGGCAAAAGATCCAAACCTGGGTCCACTAAAATAATTAAGTGGATAAATAATAAATAAAATAATAAAACAATAACAATCAGACTAAAATAATTATAAGTGTCCAAACCATACCAGCTATAAGTCACCTATGATTTTTCCTTAAAAATCAAGGCTATGTCCACTCTCAGAGCCACTTGATTCTAAAATTAACCACTACTTAGACAATAAGATTACAAATGTGTATTCAACTCTACAGTTTTGCAGAAGATAAAAGTTTTTATTATTTTTAATGATGTCTAAGAATTACACAAATAATACTTAGATAAGTCATATGCCTGTTTTAGGGATTTAAGTGTAGTTACGGCAGTGGGCAGACAAGGAGAGATCATGCTGAGAATTCTCCAGCCCACTGCATCCAACAGCCAGAGCATCCAACCCCAGATTATCAAATGATCTCGTATTACTAAAAAGTTGGCACCTAACTTTCATTAAGTTTGGGAAAAAAATTCCGTCCAAATTTCTGTATCTGCCATCTCAAAACAGACAACTCAAAATACCTTTCAGGCTCAATGTTCTTTTCTAGTTCTTGAACTTCATTTAACAATTTATGTAAGCTTCTAATCTTCGCTTTCTTCTCATTCAGCACCAGAATAAACCGTTTATAAAGGTCAGTCTCCACAGCTTCCTTAGCACTCACACATTTTTCAAATCTAAAATGTAAATAAACAAATAAATAAATCATGCAGTTTTTCTTAGCATTAATATTATTCAATCCAATACTGAAGATGATTTCAAGAAAACTTTTCAAGGAAAATACAATTAAAAATCACTTTTATAGACTTTCATTGACTTAAAAGTTTTATACAGATAATTAAACAATTACAATTTATTGTTTATTAATGTTAGTAATTATGCAGTAAGATAAGGATCAAATTGGAAAATGATACCCAAAAAGCTTTTAGAACATCTAAATGCCTAAATGTAATCATTTATTTACATCTACGATTTATTTCCAAAAGAGTATTTCTATGGGAGGAATTTCACACAAGAGTAATTAGAGCCTATGTTTCCTGTACTTTACTAATATTACTATAATAGCAACCATGATCTTGTTTTGTGATTAGGTGATTTACCTAATCAGTTTTCCCTAGACTATGAACTGCTCCATGGCAAGAACATGACTTAGGCAGTTATCAGCACCACATACACACACTCACATATGCATATATATAATGAATGAAAATATCCAACTTGAAATTTCCAAGGAGAGATTAATGAAGCAGCAAATGAGAAAAACTATATATCTTCAATTTTAGATATATAAGACAAAATATAAAATTCTCTCTATCATTTATAATTCTTTCTACAATGTTCAAATGAGCTAACAAGCGATTATACTAATTTTATTCTTCTAGATATAAAGAGAGCTAACAGAGACTGTATATATAAGATATGCTCATACACAAAAACCATGAATAAACCTGTATTTTAAAGATTCAAACATATATTATTCCATATAAAATATTCTTTTAAATACAGTCTTGCTCTGCCTTGTTTTCTCTTTACTATTTATTTATACTTGTTCTATGCAGGTATTCTAGTATTTTCAATATATATGTATTTATGTACATATATTTTATATATTTGCAATATAGAATTTTTCATTGAAAAATTATAAACAAAAATGTCAAAATTTGATACCCTTGATATACATGTTCCTATGCTTTCAATAATCTACCTATTTAGAGATGCAGAGAATCAGGGCCTCTTATGGAATGAAAAGGAACAAAAAGCAGCACATTTTCTGGGAGCAATTACAACACTCATAGTACAATCATTGCCACAGCTGTGAACTCCATAGGGCAGAGAGCATGTGTGTTTTACTGACTGCTTTATCTTCAGTGCCTAACATAGTGTTTGGCATTCAACAGATGTGGAGTAGCTATTAGAAAAATTAATAAAGGGAGTTAATATGGACATCTTATAAGGAAATGGAAAATCAGTGATTCTGAATTTATTTTTCACTCCTTTAACAGCTATTCACCATTTTAAGAGCACCATTTTTCATCCCCTTCAGCTTCTAATAAAATTTGTGGTAAATATTAATGTAACAGTACTCCTTTCATCAAGCAAAGCTCTTTGAGAAAGAAGTATACCAAAAAGTGTGGGGGAGGAAAACAGAGACAAAGCTGAAGAGGAGCTGCCAGTATCGATGGCTTATGTTAAGCAGGAATATGTCACTGCATTTTTATTTCAGATGCAAAGTGTTACATAAACATTGTATCTCATTTTCTTGTACTATTTTCTAATGTAACATAAGAAAAAAATTTTAAAAGATGAACAGAATATACATACCACCAAAATACTTGCGTACACTATGAAATACTTTATACAAAGGCAAATTAAAAACCAATTATAAGAATGTACAATAAAAATCTTGTGCATTATATAAAGTTTTAGGAACAGGAACCACTTGGTTATTTATCTGATTTAAATGCATATTTAATTTCCATATAAATCACTTCAATAATTCTTAATTGAGAGATTATATGCACTTAACAACTATCAAGCAAATTTCAAAACGTTTATTAAAATTAATATTTGGTACAACACAAGGATTACAAATGAAAATAAATATCAAAATAAGTATCATGTACTTTGTCTAAAGAATACTGTTAATCCTAATAACTAGTATCACAACTACACTGTCAAAGGTAACATGTCTGTGATAGGAGAATAAACAATAGAATAAATGGCATCCTATGACTTAATCTTGCTTGGTTTTAGCAAACCTTTAGTATTTTCTTGCAACCAAACTTCCGACTATCAAACTGGTTAACACTTCCTAGACAAAGCTAGGGAGTGAGGGGTTGGCTGGGATAGAGTATTATTGTGAACAGGACAAAAATTTATTCTCAATTATTAATTTATCAACAAATTTGGAGAACATTATTCTTCTATTAAATACTCAGTAACTAAGAAGTACATACCATCTTCCTTACCCCATTTTTAATGCCAATCCTCTCTTACAGCATGATGATGCTACTAGGCCTTCCATATTACTTGCCTCCTGCCAACCTTTCACTGAAAGAACTAGACAGGTATTAGAAGTTGAGGCCATTCAGTGAAAGAGAGACATGGGATTCACTGCCAAGTCAGTGATACTAAAGGAGAACTCACATACAACTAGATTAGACTACAACTAGTCCAAGGATCATCTCGAAGGCAAAACTCAAACCTGATGAAAACATAAATAACATCAAACAGGAGAGGGCTAATGATGCTTCATCCTTTCAACAGTGACTAGGACAAAAGAACAGTAGTGTTAAGGTTAATTAGTACTGTAGGGCTGACATATCTAAAAACTATGATGAAAGAATAGTAATTTAAAAAAATTAAAAGGATAAAGACTAAGTATGGGAAATACTGAATATTCTACATAAAATACTTCTATGCAGGAAAACAAAGAGTCTAAGAAGAATAATATCAAAAAATAACAACAAAAATAAGAGCAGAAACAAGGCAATTTCATGCAAAAATACAATCCAAAATAAAACAGATTAAAAGATAACCCAAATAAAACATCAGATACATAAATGTGAACATGTGGTGCTTAGAAATCGTGTAGTAATCCTTATATTTACAATCAGCTCTGGCCAAATTTATATCCAGGTCAGGGATGTACAGCAAAAGAAAATGTGAATGGAGTTCAGAGGACAAAGAATGCTAAAAAGAACTGGAAAAGAAAGCAGTGGTAAAGAGATTTAATAAGCCTTTAAGTACTGAAGAAGATGGTAAACAGCTGTTCCTCATCCTCTCTGACGACAGAACAAGAGGAAATGGCCTTCAACTATACCATGAAGGACTCAGATTACCAAGAGATGGAAGGAAGAATTTTCTGACTGTGACTGTTCTTAACACTATAATGGGCTACCAAAGGGAGTTGAAGCTATCTCCTGAGGTCTTTAAAAATCAGACTGAATTCATCTGGATATAATGTGATCCTAGCTTGAAGGCAGAGAGATGAAGTAAAAGAGCTTTCAAGGTCTCTTCTATTCTAATGATTCCATGAGTGTCACCCCAATTCAATCCACTGAGAACTGCCTCCAATTACAGGTTTAATAACTATAACGCAGAATAAAGCTGGAGTTTCTAACTTGATGTCTGAATGCAAACAAAAGACCTATTTAGTAATATGGAACTCGAGAGTTATATTTGAAACTAAATAGGAAAAACAAGTGAAATAAATATAGCTAATAACTTAAGGATTCACATACAATATTTCTAATGTTTTCTCCTTCACCTAAACTATACAAAATTAAATTGATCCAGTAATGTCACTTGTTCAAAATGGAGCTAAGACCACAATTATTAAAGTTAATAAAAAATAACAGCAGATATATATGTTAAAATTCTGCACATTAAAACTCATTTTTTCGGGCGCCTGGGTGGCTCAGTTGGTTAAGCGACTGCCTTCGGCTCAGGTCATGATCCTGGAGTCCCAGGATCGAGTCCCGCATCGGGCTCCCTGCTCGGCAGGGAGTCTGCTTCTCCCTCTGACCCTCCTCCCTCTCATGCTCTCTGTCTCTCATTCTCTCTCTCTCTCAAATAAATAAATAAAATCTTTAAAAAAAAAAAAAAACAACTCATTTTTTCACTCATACTGTAATTCCTCATTTCTTATTGAAACTTCATTTATTCTCCACTGTCATCCCAAATGGAAATAGCTTTAGAGTTGGTTCTGATTATAACTATATATATCTCAATTTCAAAATGTATACAAAAAATAACCCCAAAAAGTAAAAAAAGAAATTTAATCCGTAATTCCAGACATATACTATTACATTTAATTTTCTCCCTCTAGATATTTTCTATCTAAAGATATATTTTGCAAAAACTGGCATACTATTCCTCTTTTTGATAACTCACATTTCTCATCTTAACATATTAACATTTTCCATGGTACAAGCACATGCGTATATGACTGTTTTTTGCTCATATAATATCCCATTGTGTATTCCATTTACTTAGGACCTATCTACCATAGCTCTAAGGGAATTCTCAGCATCTATTTTGTGCTGGTCCCTCCTTCATCCTCCCATATATACACAGTCTGAAACAATGATGGGGAAGAAATGATTGGAGCATGGATGGACACTGATTTAGGAGTATCAGAGGCTGCCCAGAAAACTGAACTGTGGCCAGGCCTAACATGATGGCTGCCACTCTAATGATTCTCTACTTTCTATGTCCTCAGTTACCGAACTCACTATGTTCATGTCCTATTTCTAATTTCCCTAAAGACTCTTCATCAGTACTACTGCCATGTAGAAGGCGGAAATCTAAATCCTTTGCTCATTTTCCACCATACTAAGGCTCTAGAGAGGGAACATTTAGAAAAGTACTGCTTGGCCATGACCAAGATGTATTTACAGCTCCTTAAAATGGCCACCTTCTCCTCTGATAGGAAAGAAAACCATTTGGAAAATTTGGAAAATAGATAGAGCTAACTAATCCAGAATTCTCTGGAGAAGGCTCATTTCCTGTTTGGGAAGCTACCACAATGGCACACAATCCTCAACCGCTGGAGAAAATACGTGACCCGGTATTTACAAAAAAAGAATAGCTGGAGCATAATAAGCCTGGCATGAGAGATATGGTTGTGCTTTTGATCAAATGGAAACGTTTTGCCACAATAATGCAAAAGCACTTTCTGGACAGTTCAGGAATAGCAAATCAAGCATCAGGGGGCCACATATTATACACAGCCCTCCCCCACTGCTTTACAGCACAGGGGTGCGTTTGTCTCCACCGTCTCATCTTTGTTCCCTGCTGCTTTCCAGTCTACGGCAGTGGTGTGGAATACTGATGAGATAACACCTCTTTCAACCTCTGGCAGACATTTTAAAGCAATTAGTTCAAGGACCAAGTACCCAGTATGCATTTTTGTGGGCAATTTGCGGAACAAATTTCCTATCATCTTGAGGATATTTTGAGTTTTAAATATAATGGCTTATCACAGTCACAGTACATCTCCCTTAATTTGATGTATTGCATATATAAAATAGAAAAGCATATCCAAACTACAGATAAAGACCCAGAACCATGCTTTCTAGCACAGATATTTGATATTGATTCATACTAACATGACTTTAAGGAGAAAGAGGAAGAGCAAAATTAACTTATTTTTCCATATGGTTTCCTAATATTTACACAGTTTTGATTTGGTCTCATTTTTTTTATACAACTGGAGATAAATGTTAATTCAGAAATAAAAGAGAACAAGATACCTTCTTAATATAATCACTGACAGCCAAATATAGTCAAGTTCTAGGTGTTAAGTTTACATGTCTTACATTAATAAATATAATTGGATATATAGAAACATAATTCCTTCTAGTTAACACCCTTTCCACAAACATACATTGATAGTGGTAAACCCTTCACATTTTTCATATACTCTCACATTTACTTACCAATCCATTTTAAACAATCTTAAGGATTATCCTAAAAAGATCCTAAATTGGAAAATTGTTCTTATGTTTCAGAGCTACTGGTTTGATTGAAAGATAAAAAATCTACTGGATATACTGGATATAATAATAATGTTATTATTATATATTCCATATAACTCTTTCAGATGTTGCCATACACATATGTATAAACACATGCATATGATGTTATACGTCTCTGTAGAGATATAAATGGTCACAACATATATTTTGTTTCCTTCAAACATCTCTTACATAACAGAGTAATAAAAATACACCCTGGGCTGGCCTAGATTATGATACAGTTGAAAAAAATGCATAATAAGAAGTAAAGTGACTTTCTTCGTCGTTTTTTTTTTTTTAAAAAAAAGAGGCAAAATCAGGAAAATAAGGGCTTCCAAATGTCTTATCTAGTAAACACAATTACTTCATCTTTTTAAAATGCTGGTAGTATGAATTCTCAGTGAACAAAATAAGTCCATATCAGGAGCCAAAGCACATAGCATCTGAAATAGTTACCATTTATATAAAGAGTCCATGTAAGTAATCAATTGGCATACTTACATTTCATGTCTTTTTTTTATTTATTATTAATCCTATAATTTGAGGTAAGTTAAATTTATAAATATCAACTTCCTAAATTTTGATTAATATTAATGGCTTCTGATTCTCATTGCCTGATTACTCCTTATTGTTCATTAGTTTGCTGGTGCCACCAAATACTAATGACCAATAAGTGTTAACGTACTCTGATAATGTACAGTAATGACCGAGAGTTTGATTTAATCATACTAAGTAAAGATTTTATGCTAAATATATGCTAGTCTACATATATTATAAACTTACAAATCATTAACTTAAATCTATAGCAATATGAGAGCTTAGTGTTTTTATAATACAAGAACATTAGCACATACCGTCCTTGAACATCATTCCAATCTCTCAGAAGCCTTTCATTTTCCTTCTGCAGGTGCTCATTTTTGGCTTGGTTTTCTGTGATAGTATCCAGGCAATCACAAATAAGTTTTCTAATGACCTCAGCTGGACTTGCAACTTTCTCCAGGTTGAAGGAACCAAGTCTGAACTAGAACAAAAGGAAAACATTATTAGTTTTGGGAGAATATCAAAATTGAGTGGCCCAGTTTTAAATATACATAATTTCTTCTGAGGGGGAAAAAATGCAGTACATTTATCAGATACAAATACAGTGAAGAAAAACTGGGTAACTTCCTACCTTCTTACGGAAGTTTATCATGTAAATCAACATATAACCCAAGAATAATTTGTATAAGTGGTAAGTCACTCTCCCATCTCCTAGCAGAGAAGAAAACAACTAAATACCATAAAAGCATACTACCATTTGTTTATTACAACTTAATTTAAGTCACCTCTCAGAGTAAGAAAAGGAATTATACACGAATATTTTTTTTTGCAAGATTTTTTTAAATTTATTTATTCGTCGGAGAGAGAGAGCACAAGCAGGGGGAGTGGCAGGCAGAGGGAGAAGCAGACTCCCCGCTGAGCAAGGAGCCTGATGCAGGACTCGATCCCAGGACCCTGAGATCATAACAAGATCCAAAGGCAGATGATTAACTGGGTGAGCCACCCAGGCATCCCTATACACGAAGATTTTTATTTTATTTTATTTTTTTAAGATTTTATTTATTTTTATACACGAAGATTTTTAACTGTACTTTCTGTTACTAGTGATAAAAGAGAATAAGTGACATAATATATTTCTGAAGAAAGAGCAAAATTTTGGTAATAGTTAAGAGAAATGCAGGGTTTTAGGAAACTGATAAACCTGAGGTACCATTCAGTAATTACCTCTGATTCAAAAACCAATAAATTACAAATAATACTGTCTAATGTCAAGTCTGTGTACTTCTTCATAAAGGTAAGACTTGTGAAAATATATCCTCTACTAGAAGGCACTTTAAAATAAAATAGTATAATACAGTTTCATTATAGTTATGGAATTTAGAAGGGGACATGGGTTGTCCTCATTTGGTAGATAAAAATAATGAAATATAGTGATTTAATCATAATTATAATTATCCTTACTATTAAAATTATTGTAATAGCTACATATAAGATTTTAAAAATGATAATTATTATTATATAGTTACCATGTCCTGTAGTTGAAATTTAACTCAGGCAAAACACACATACAACTCATCTAATCATCACCAGAATTAAACTATCATATCTACTTCATAAATTAGTAAACTGAGGTTCAGAGTAGTTATCTAATATATTGAAGGAATATAGCCAAAATTCTACTATGCTATGCTGTTATGCTGTTTCCTGACATAAGAGAATAATCTAATTTAAAAACTAGTGGTATCTAACAGAACAACAACAAAATAAATAATTAAATAAATAAATAAATAAAATAAAATAAAATAAAATAAAAAATCTAGTGGTGCACCCGGGTGGCTCACTCAGTTAAGCATCTGACTTTTGGATTCAGTTCAGGTCCTGATGTCATGACTCGTGAGACAAGAGGCCCATATCAGACTCTCTGCTCAGCAGGAGTCTGCTTGGACATTCTGTCCCTCTGCCCCTTCCCCACACACACTCTCTCTCTCTTAAATAAATAAATCTTTTAAAAAATAAGTAATGAAACATTAAAAATTTAAAAACTTGTAAAAGGAAGAATTAGATTCACAACCTACACATAATTCTTAAGAGAGAGTCTAATGGCATTGAGTGGTAGAACTGAGAGCAAAACTGAAGGTTTTTTGGGTTGCCAGATCAGTAATTTCTACTATGGTATTCATTTAATAGGAACATAGTATATATATATGTGTATTTATACACACACACACACAGATATACACACACACATATGAAAAGAAAGTTTTATCTGTGTAAAGAATATATAAATTGAAAGTAAATTTAAGGGCAAAAATAAATTTAAGCATTTACCTTTTGAAGCTTTTCTTAGTTATAAACACACACACACACACACACACACACACACACACACACACAAGTTAAAGAACACCTATAGAATATATAGAATATAACTTTGAATTGATATAAAATAGAAGAAAAATTAAGCTTATTGTTATATAATACATTACATTATCAGTAAAACATAAGCCCACAAAATGATTTTGTATTCTCTCATTATCACAATTGTCAGGCAGAGATAGACATTTTTAGAAATGAAAGAGTTTTTAATTATTTGAAAGTTTCAACAATGCCAAATGGATAATGAATTCATGCCACACTCTGATCCTGAATAAAGTAATTGGTAAAATACAAATGTACAGATGAGCATAAGTCCAGCTGCCTATTCATCTATCTTAGATGGCAAAGGAAGAAGGGAACCAATTCTAAATCACTAATAAGCCATTTCTTTCAAAATATCATTCAAACCTATATATTCAAATTCCAAAAGAGAATTCCTAAATCTTCTCTTGGCTAGTCACTATAGAATAAACTTAAAATGTCATTTCTTAGGAATAGGCAACTATTTTCTGTTTCTGTTTTCTAATTATATTCACTAGTATTTGGTCCTTTAATGGGTGTGAACATGTTTTTCTAAACCATAAAAATATACAAGAAGTATCTAGAATTCAATCCAAGAAAAGAAATTTACTTGAAACATTCAACTTATTTCTTAGAAAAATTTTGAAATGGCAGAGGAACTCTGCTGGGCCATCCTTCCTGTAACACACGCAGTTCAGAGCCACAGCACAAAGCTCCCTTCTACCCTCACTGCTGCTGTTCCAGCCTTTCCGCATCACTGAAGATGGAAGGGGACATATGCACTGAACTCTGATCAGGGCCTTTTATCAGACCTAATGAAACGAGAAGCGTAAAGTATTTCTGCACTCTCACTCTATATCAAGCCGATTTTAAAAAAAAGATTTTATTTATTTTAAAGACAGAGGGAGAGCAAGAGACCATGGGTAGGGGGAGGAGCAGAAGGAGAGGGACAAGCAGACTCTGTGCTGAGTGCAAAGCCCAACAGGGGGCTGAATCCAAAGACCCTGAGATCATGATCTGAGCCGAAATCAAGAGTCTGACGCTTAACCAACTGAGCCACCCATGTGCCCCTATATCCAGCAGACCTTTATACTAGCCTACAAATAAAAAGTGGCAACTTAAAAAAGTATTATTTTTAAAACAAGCAAATTTGCACAAAAGCCACATTATATGGATGCGATGGTTTTAAAAACTTCTACTTTAGCTTTTTGTTTGACATAGAAGGCTATTAGCACAGCTTTTAATTATTAGTTCTGTAATTTCAAAATAATCTAAATATAAAATCAGGACTTCAAATGGTACACCAGAATCAGAAACCACAAATTAAAGGCATCCTGAAAGCATGTCTCTCCTTTAGAGGCATGGTCAAAAACGTTTTTTTGTAGTCAGTTCTCAAGATCTTGTAGATAATTCGGTACATAGACCTATACTAGGCACCTCATTCAGTCTTTAATCTAAAATTTTAAGACACATCTTTAAGACACAGTCTATAATCTAAAATTTTAAGTTGAGAACAATTAACTTTTTAAATGTTGATAACTGTAGGAGTTTGCATTAGTTGGTTCTAAAGTGTCATAATTTTAGATATTAAAACAAGTAAATAATAACATTTTTAAAATCCAATCTGCAGGGGCACCTGGGTGGCTCAGTCGTTAGGCGTCTGCCTTCGGCTCGGGTCATGATCCCAGGGTCCTGGGATCGAGCCCCACGTCGAGCTCCCTGCTCTGTGGGAAGCCTGCTTCTCCCTCTCCCACTCCCCCTGCTTGTGTTCCCTCTCTCGCTGTGTCTCCCTCTGTCAAATAAATAAATAAAATCTTTAAAAAAAAAAAAAAATCCAATCTGCATTAAAAGGTCTCAATTTCAGAAAACTTATCTATTTTCTTTAGCCAGTGCTTTGTTTATTCTGGGTATCTGTCAATTCTTAAATCCAAGATTAAATGACATACCTCCTTACCCACCCACTTCAAAGCCCAGGTCACATTCTCTATAACTACTTTAGCCTATACTGACCTGTCTATTCTTAATACTTCAGAGTTTGTCTCAAAATTTTTCCCTCCTGTCATCCTCCTTATATTTTCCTCTGGTTGTTTCAGAAATGTAGTCTTTTAAATATCTAGCTCTTTAAGATCAGAGGGCCTATCTTACATTTTTTCACTGTCTCTACAGTATCTTGCACAGCTCTAGACAAATATTAAGCACTAAATAAAGACTCCAATTTTTTATTGGAATGATCCTTATTAATAAAGGAATGTAACTATAATGGGGCAGGCAAATAAAAAAACTGGGACAATGGGGCGCCTGGGTGGCTCAGTCAGTTAAGTGTCCAACTTTTGATCTCAGCTCAGGTCTTGATCTCAGGGTGAGTTCAAGCCCCACGCTGGGCTCCCCACTGGGGGCAGAGCCTACCTAAAAAAGACAAAAAGCAAAAAAAAAAATGGGACCGTGATGCTCTGAACACAAATTAAAAAATATTTTAAATAGTTCAAGAATATAACAAAGTTTTATCTTATCGAACAGTATAACTGAAACAAAAAAATGCATGTTAAAAAACTATATAATAGCACTTGATACTATGATAATATATATGTTTAATAAAACCTACACAGATTTTTTTTGTCAGATTTTTTTTAAAGAATGTTTTCAGGTTCTTTGGAGTGACCAGATTAAAGAGAATATACAGCATTACTAAAGTATACAAAATAAACACTATGGATAATTACTAACCAATTCCTGGGGGATTGTTTGTGGCCCTTCTGAATGCTTCTGGGGAGAGGAGAGTTATCACAGAGTGAGCTGATATTCTGCTTAGAACACATCAATTAAAGAATTTGAGTTTTGATACATTATCAAAGTAGTCTAAATAACCTTGCAGACTTAATTTTTGCTACTGTTCTGGGAACCAAAATGAAAAGCTAAAGGAAAAGGAGGAATAAAGATACTTGATGTTATTACAAGGCAAATGACGGCAAGGAGGAACTCATTTTTTTCAGTATGTTTTTAATTTATTCCTATCAGACTAAAGTTTAGCTGTATCTAGATATGTGTACACTAAAAAAGTAAAGCCTGCCCATTATAGTTTATAATACAGAATGTTTGTCTATTTTAGACAAATACACAGTTGCATATACTTAGCTGTTATAATACACAGTTACAAAATTCAGTAATATAGGAAATCAGTCAAGTTTTAAAAAAGAGACTAAACTGTATTACTTTGGCCTACTTATGTTAATTATCACTTGTTCATATTTTGGATCAAATATATTTTTACTAAGATATGTATCATGAACTCTTTGGTTTAGTGGCCTGTTGAAATGTTTATCTCATATTTAAATAAATAACATTACAAATGTACCTCCTAAAGCAGTAATTTCTCTAGGTTGACAACTGATCACATTTCTTTTCGAAGATATCTAGAACTTAGAAAAGAATACTGATAAGGACTCCTTCTAAAAAAGATAAAAGAGCTATATATACTAGGAGAATACTAATCTCACTTTTCCCACTGTTTTCTTGCCCAAATTTCTTACAGCTCATAAAAAAAATGTTTAAATATCTCAAGATGATTGTATGGTCAAGCAAGGCTCTGTATATTTTAGATTCTGTAGGTTCTTACAATCAAAATGCAATCATCTAAAAGTGAAAAATACTCTGATCTCGAATTAGAGTGCTACAAAATTATTAGAATTTTAAGGCCATGCTATGTGCTTTAATATATTAAATATCATCTAAGAATTCTTATTTTGGTCTTCATAATTGTAAAAATCATTGGTAGAAGTCAGAGAATCCTTCACAACAAAAACCCAAAGCCTATGTGGTAAGGGAATCTCCAAAGTTACTTTTACTTTGAATGACTATAAATGTTCACTCCACTACTGTCTTAAAATGGATGATGAGTCTTTTGGTTCATGAGACATACAGTAAAATCTAGATTTATCTCAGCCTAATTAGGAGTTAAAATTAATAATTAAAGATTATACTATACAGGGATTTAGAATCAACTGGAAGATTTTTTATAGTAACTGGATTGGGGGGGGGAGGTGACAGAAAGCAGTAGATACCTATTATTTGCCTGTTACTTTATTTTTGGTATTAGGTGCTGATAAAGAAATATTGCCTTGAATTCCCTAACACTCTTCTAAATCTCATAATACTTATCTAATCACATCTGTGCAGTATGCTTCTCTGTCCTCCACTTAGATGCTAAATGGTAATATTTCTTGGTATGGTCTCTTGACCTACTTTTCTTTTTCCTCTATAGTTATAGGATTATCCAATATCACAGCTTCCATTATTACCGATAAATTGAAAACTGCCAAATGTATATGTAGGTGAGGGCTCTCCTAAACTCGAGACTTACGTACACATTTAACTCTGTTTTGGAATGGTGCCAGCAAAATGACCTATGCAAACCTCAAACTTTAAATGCCCAAACAGAATTCACTGTCCATCCCCCCTCACTACTAACCTAGCTCTTCCCTGCATTTTCCACTAGACATTCACCGTTTACTCAGTTATACTTGGGTGGTCTAGTGAGTAAGTATGGATATCTATCATAGCATTACAGTATTTACTTTTTTTTTTTGTAGTATGCTAAAAGCTGCAAAAGCACAGTGGCTACATATTACACATAGTATCCCCAGTTTTTTTTTCTTAAATTAATAGACTTTATTTTTTTGGAGCACTTTTAGTTTTATAGAATAATAGAATGGGGACAGTTCCCATTCACACCCCCCCACCCGCAGGTGCCCCTAATATTAACATCTGCATGCATGTGCTACATTTGCCACAATAGAGGAGATCAATATTGTTTAGCTAGTAATACTTAAACTCCATATTTTATAGCAGGGTTAATTATTTATGTTGTACAGGTGACCCTTGAGTGACATGGGTTTGAACTGCACAGGTCCACTTACATGTGGACTTCTTACAGTACAGTCCTGTAAAGGTATTTTCAGTTCCTTAAGATTTTCTTAGTAACATTTTCTTTCCTCTAGCTTACTTTATTGTAAGAATACAGTATATAATACATATAAAATACAAAACATGTGTTAGGCGATGGTTTATGTTACCGGTAAGGCTCCTGGTCAACATAAGACTATTAGAAATTAAGTTTTGGGGGAGTCAAAAGTTAGTATCCCCATTCTTACACGGTGAAACGCAGAATACATTCATTCATTCATTTATCAGACTTTTTGAATATGTACTATGTACTAGGCATTGGAGATACTGCTGTTGGAAAGGAAAACAATGTGTTCTCTTGGAAAGAGTTGATGGTGCACAATGATTATAATTTCACACAGCTGTAGAATCAATGAAGAAAATAAAATAAGTAATGAGATCGTGACTAGAGGGCAGCATATCTTTGGATATGGTAGTCAGGGAAAAAGACCTTGCAAAAACTTAGGGGGAGAACACAGTTGAGGCGATGGAAAAGGTAGGCAGGAGACTAGATCACAGGGTTTTGTAGGCTACAGTAAGAAGTTGAGCATTTATTCCAATTACAACAAAAAACCACTGGAAGGTTATATGCAGGAAAATGACTGCTTAAATAGTACACAGCACTTCCTCTAAGACTGCACCTGATTATCTCAACCTCCTGGGACTCATATTCTGTATAATCCCCCCCCCTTAACTGCAAGGAGGCCTGTGATTTGCTTCTTATCAACAGAATACAGCAAAGGTAACATATATCACTTCAGTGATTAAGTTATATAAGATTATAATATCCACCTTGCTAATAGAGTTTTTCCTTGCTGGCTTTTATGACACTAGCAGCCATGTTGGAGAAGCCCATGCAGCAGGGAACTGAGAGTGATTTCTGACAAATAATCATTTTAAAACCGTAGGAGGCCTCTGACCAACAGCCAGTGCATTAGATGGGTTTTCTAAAGACAGAGAAACAATAAGATGTTTATACATATAGAGACTTATTGTAAGCAATTGGCTGACATGATTTTTTTTTTTTTTAAGATTTTATTTATTTTTTTTGACAGAGAGAGACACAGTGAGAGAGAGAACACAAGCAGGGGGAGTCGGAGGGGGAGAAGCAGGCTTCCCACCAAGCAGGGAGCCCGGTTTGGGGCTCGATCCCAGGACCCTGGGATCATGACCTGAGCCGAAGGCAGACGCTTAAAGACTGAGCCACCCAGGCGCCCCAGCTGACATGATTGTGAAGGTTGGTTAAGTCCAAAATCTGCTGGGTGGACCAGCAGGCTGGTAATCTAGGAAGAGTCAATGAAATCTCTCGGCAGATTTCCTTCTTGTTCTGGGGAGATCGGTCTTTTGTGCTGTTCAGACCTTCAACTAAGGTCCTCCCTCATTTGGAGGGCATTCTGCTTTACCCAAAGTCCGCTTATCTAAATGTTAATCTCACCCAAACACTTCCTCACAGATATCCAGAATAATGTTTGACCACATATCTAGGCACTTTTAGCCCATCCAAGTTAACACATAAAGTTAACCATCACAGCCAGCAAAGAAACTGAGGCCCTCAGTCCAAGAGGCTATAAGGAACTGAATTGTGCCAGCAACAACATGACCTTAAAAACAAATCTTTCACCTTTGAGATGAGACTGCAGCTCTGGACAAAACCTTGATTGCAGCTTTCACAGGAGTCCTAGCAAAGCCATGCCTGGATTTCTGACCCATGGAAACCATGAAATAATAAATGTACATGGTATCAAGCTGCCAAGTTTGTGATAACCTGTTACTCAACAACACATAATTAATACAAATGTGCTTCAATATTACCAGTCTAAAAACAAAAGCAAAGCAAAACAAAACAAAACCACTTTAATGTCATATCTAATTCTAGCTACTGTTCAGTTTTCTGCTTCTGTCAGAGCAAAATATCTCCAAAAATATACGTAGTATCTTCCAAAAGTTCTTCCAGTAGTCCTGCTTCCAACAGTTACTAGCCACACATGAGCTATTTAACTTTAAATTAGCTAAAATTAAAAACTGAGCTCCTCAGTAACACAAGCCACATTTTAGGGCTCAACAGCAACATGTAGCTAGTAATTGCTGTATCAGATAGCACAGATACAGAATCTATCAGCCCAGAAAGTTTTTCAGAATAGCATCGATCTGTTTCCTCATTTTATTACAACCCATTTTCTCTTTAAATACTCCAATGGACGAAAAGGCTTTTTATAATCTGTCCCATTACTACCTCTCTAATTGCATCTCTCACTTGAATAGGTCAATTATTCCGATATGTAATAAGCAGCTACCCCCAAATGTAATTAATGGTGCTCCCCACAAAATGTCTATACCCTACTTTCTGTAACTTGTGAATATGTTACTTTCTCTGTGAAAAAGGGACTTTGCAGATGTGTTAAGGATACAGACCTTGAGATGATGAGATTATTGTGGATTATCTGGATGAGCCCAATCTATTCACATAAATCCTTACAATCAGAGAAGTTTCCTTTCTCAGCTACAGTCAGAAGGACGTGGAATTTGAAGAGAAGCACAGAAAGATGCAAAATTGCTGGCTTTGAAGACAGAAGGAGACCTTGAACCAAAATGTGGGTGGTGTCCAAAAGCTGGGAAAAGGCAAGGCAATGGGTTCTTCTGTAGAGCTTCCAAAAAGAAATACAGTACTGCTGACACATTGATTTTAGCTAGATGAGACTACTATGTCGGACTTTTTTTTTTTTAAAGATGTTCTTTCTTTCTGTTTTCCTTTCTTTCTTTCTTTCGAGAAAGAGAGAGCCTGCGAGCAGGGTGGGGGTAGGGGAAGAGGGAAAGGGGAGAGACAATCTCAAGCAGACTCTACACTGACCGTGGAGCCCAATGCAGGGCTCAGTCCCATGACCCTGAGATCATGACCTGAGCCGAAATCAAGTTGGACCCTTAACTGACTGAGCCACCCAGGTGCCCCTGTGTTGGACTTTTGACCTACAGAAACATGGGATAGTGAATTTACATTATTTTGAGCTGCTAAGTTTCTGGTTATTTGTTACAGTAGCAACTAAAAATGAATATAGTGTATCGGGGTCTATGGCAGGATAAGTAATTGACCCCCAGTGATGCCTACATCCTAATTCCCAGAATCTGTGAATATTACCTTATATAGCAGAAGGGACTTTGCAAATGTGATTATATCAGTGATCCTGAGATGGGGCTATTATCATGGATCATCCAGGTGGCCCAATGTAATCACAAGGGTCCTTATAAGGGGGAAGCAGGAGATCAGACTGAGCTAAGGCAGTGTGAAGATGAAAAGAGATTGGAATGATGTGGACACAGGCCAAGGAAGGCTGGCAGCCTCTTGATGCTGAAAGAAATAAGAAAACCACTAAGTCTGTCCTACTTTGTTACGGTGGTAACAGGAAACTAATAGTCTTTGCATATTCTTCTAGAATGTTCTTCTCCCTGAATTGCACATGGCTTCCTCTTGTATTTTATTCAGGTCTCTATTCAATGTTACCTCTGGAAACACTGTCTTGACTACCTTAACTATGATATAAGCATTCCAGAATCCTTCAAATAGTCCTACAAAGAAATAGCAATAGTACAGGTATTAAACAATATTTCATAATCTTTGCAGCAGTTGTCATCATCTTAATTCATTTTATTTATAAATGGTTATTGTCTCCCTTCCCCACACTCATAGTAGGGATTCAAAATATGTCTGTTAACTGAGTGAATGAATACTTGGTCATAAATGCTACAAATATTCTTCTGGTCTGGCAATATTACTTATAGAGCATTTACGTTTTAATGTACTTAAATGTAAAAATAGTTTCCTTTGGGGTGCCTGGCTGGCTCAGTCAGTGAAACATGCATCGCCTGATCTTGGGATTGTAGGTTCAACCCCACACCAGGTGTAGAGAATACTTAAAAATAAAATCTTAAAAAAATAAAAATAGTTTCCTTTCAAGGTCTTTACAAATCAGAGAAAGTGACTACTTACCTATATTTTCATTTTTAATTTACTTCTCCAAATACATAAGCAATGTTCCCTCACCATTTACTCAGTGAACCACTCTCTCCCTGATATAAAACGCCACGATTATTAGAAACTACATATTTATGTATACTTAAGTATTTTCTTGAGTTTCCTCTTCACTACCATCATTCACTATTCTTTTACGAGTGCTAAGATGCTCCTTTAATTATGACAGCTTTATAATGTTTTATTATTAAAGATTATAAATTCCACCTCATAATTCCTTTTTCAATATTGTATTTATTGTCTAGTTTTGCCAAGCACATCCCAAGAATTTTGACTGTGAATTTCAGACAAGCTAAAAACAAACAAAAAAAAGCGACTAAAAAATACTAGGAACTTTGTTTGGAATTACACTCATTTTCAAATTATTTTATAAGGAATTAACTTATTTCCAATATGAATTAACAGTGTAATTCCTCCATTCAGGATCATTATGTTTCTTCATCTAATCAAGAGTTATTTTTATGTCCTTTGGCTAAGTTTCTTATTGCTTTGTTTAAATCAGACTCCCTCCACTGCAGCTGATAAGATTACCAAATGATCTGTAGGTAGAAATATAAATGCGACTGTCTACTTAGTCTTATTTTTGATACCTTGATCATATCAAAAGAATTACATGGTGTACGGGAACCTTAGAAATCTCTATTTTAGAATCCCAATACTGACATTTATTTTCAGTGGGGTCCTACACAAGCAATTGTAACCACTGTATTCAAAATAATGACTTACCCTTTTTTTTTAATATCCATATAAATTTTATTTATTTTTTTTATTATTATGTTATGTTAATCACCATACATTACACCATTAGTTTTTGATGTAGTGTTCCATGATTCATTGTTTGTGTAATAATGACTTATCCTATACAAGATTTGTGAACAAAAACCTAAGCGCTGATCATGAGGGATTTTGCAAATAAACCACAACAGAAGTAACACCTAAAGACACAAAAAACTCCATTCTCTTAAGTTAGTTTGAATTTGATTTGTCTTCTAAAAATGGTTGATTACTTTAACACAGTAGCATTCCAGAGTGGCTATGACAGAGAAAAATGTCATTGGGGCTGGGATCACTGCTGTTGCTTAGCTTCTAAGGCCCCAAAGAAATAGTAAGCAAGCAAACACTAGACAAAACTTATGATAAAATATCCTGCTGTGGGATAATTAGGAAATGTGTTAATAAAACATAAAATGAAATGGATTGGATCATTTACTTCAGAACTTAAACCAGTTTATCCTGTTAAGTAACAATTGTTCAGGTCTCTCATAACATTGTCTAGGAAAATTAAAACAATAGAATCTTGTAATTTTTTTTTTCTGATTATAAAATTCTGGCCCTTTGTCCTTTAAAAATTTCAGAAACTTAAGGCTAACCTCCCCTATCCTACCCCCAAGGCACTAAATTACATTTTTTGATGAAATAGCATAACTGGTTAAAAGTCATTAAATTGACATTAGAAACGTTTTGGAAACAAAATATTTTCATAAAAAAATATTGTTAACTGTAACTCTAATATTCTTAAAATCAATTATCATAAACTAATAAACTCAAAACTAGTGATCCTTAAAAAATCATAAAAGTACCAAGTATCTTTAAATCCTCAACTTAAATGAAATGATGAAACATGAAATCAAAGACAAAATCAAAAATTTTCCTGTATGGTTTATGAATTTACTTCTAAAAAAATTTTAAATAATTGCCTTTTTAAACTGTGGATTAAAAATTCTTCTGCCATATTTTTTTCATTCAAAAATATTTACTAACGGGGCACCTGGGTGGCTCAGTCAGTTAAGCTTCTGACTCTTGATCTCCAGCTCAGGTCTTGCTCTCAGGGTCATGAGTTCAAGCCCTGCACTGAGCTCCACACTGGTGTGGAACCTACTTAAAAAAATAAAATAAAATAAGAATCCTAAAAAACTTTATTGTAATTCAGTGGCAGATCTTTAGGAAATAAATTTCTATCTAAAATATTTATACAGAAAACTAATAATATTTACTTTGATTTTTTCCCTTATTTACCTAGAGACAAGATAAAAACAAAGCATTCATCTAAAAAACATTTTAAAAATTTTCAAGGCTTTTTTTAGGTGAATAATCACTAAATAGGAAAACTGCCTATTAGATATAAAAATTACTATCTATTGATACTTGAGAAGAACCGAAGAGCACAACAGATAGTAACCATGCATCTAATTGAATTTTCTTGCAAAGAAAAATGTAATTAAGAATTAACACTGAGGTAGTTCCAGTTCAGGTAATGGCAAAGTAAGCTATATTAGACTAAGTCCCCTGGAGGTAACAATTATAAACTTTGAACCAAAAACCAAAAAACAAAACCTATCAAGGGACTGAAGAACGACTGACAGCAGGCAGCAACTGGAAGGTACTAAAACAGGGTGAGACCCATGTTTCCATGAGTTCCTCACAGGGCAATCTCCCCTGACCTAGAGCTCATATAGATAAGTAGAAACCATACGTACTGACTTGAGGTATCAAAGAATAAAATTCTGGGCTGCACATAACACACACACACACACACACACACACACACACACACACACACAAAGAAATAGATAGAAAACAGGAGAGAAATTATAAGAAGATTAGAGGATAAGCACAGTACAGGATCAGTGAAAATCCATATAATAGAGTTAGCCAAAAGACGACCAGTTAAAATCCACATAATAAAGTTAGCCAAAACATAAAACAAAACAGAAAAGGAATTTAAAAAGTAGGAGAAATACATGAACTGAAATTTCCAGACAGAAAGAGACTACTAAGGTCCCAGCACACTGGATTTAAAAAAGGACTTCTATCAAGACATAACAACATTAAATTTCAGACTGGGACAAAAAGAGAATCCCAGAAGATTCCAGATTCCATTAAAACAGGTTATATGTGCTTTTCTCAGGAAACAAACTGAGGTTTGCTGGAGTGGTGGGGGGTGGGAAGGATGGGGTGGCTGGGTGATAGACATTGGGGAGGGTATGTGCTATGGTGAGTGCTGTGAATTGTGTAAGACTGATGAATCACAGATCTGTACCTCTGAAACGAATAATACATTATATGTTTAAAAAAAAAAAGAAGATAGTAGGAAGGGAAAAATGAAGGTGGGGATATCGGAGGGCAAGACGAACCATGAGAGACTATGGACTCTGAGAAACAAAGTGAGGGTTCTAGAGAGGAAGGGGGTGGGGGGATGGATTAGCTTGGTGATGGGTATTAAAGAGGACACGTATTGAATGGAGCACTGGGTGTTATACGCAAACAATGAATCATGGAACACTACATCAAAAATGTATGGTGTATGGTGATTAACATGTATGGTGTATGGTGTAATGTATGGTGTAATGTAATGTATGTATGTAATGTATGGTGTAATGTATGGTGATTAACATAACATAATAAAATAAAATAAAATAAAATAAAAACAGGTTATATGTGAATGATCAGGAGTTAAAATGGCACTGGATTTCTATTGCAATGCTGGATACCAAAAATCAATAAATTAATGTCTTCAAAATAATAAAGAAATATTCAGAGAATATATTCCATCAATGTGATGAAATAAGCCAAATTATATCATAGTATTTTTAAATAATAAGTAACATTTATTGGGTACTTACTATGTTTCAGGCATTCGGTTAATAGAGAAGTCTCTCTGGGGCTAATAGTAATAAATTCAGATTTTGAGCTCTATGGACCTAAGACTAAAATAGTATAATAGTTTAAGTACAAAATAGTATAATACTATATAAGTACTAAGACTATAAGAAGTCTCTCTGGGGCTAATAGTAGTAAATTCAGATTTTGAGCTCTATAGTAAAATACTTCATAAGAAATATATGAAGTGTAGTCAGTAAGAATCCTATATAAAAACTTGAAATTCAATTAAATATTCTTTCTTTAGCTCCTACCATGTGTATGTACAAGGCAATCTACATTATACAAAGATAAGTCAGATAAAATATCTGCTTTACATAAATGTAAAGAGAGTAGTATTTTATAAGGCTTACAATGTTAATAAATTAATTTCAGAAAAATCAAGATAAACCATCATATCCCAACCATGAATTTTCAACTTTTAAAAGCACAAAAATGTAGCCAGACAAAAATGTTGAAATACTGCAGTACTAAAATTACTGTTTTCAATGAAATAATGTCATTACTGCATGAAATACCAAGTGTTTTGTGGTAACTATGTAAATAAGTCATGTTACATAGAATAGCACCTTGCTGTTAGGAAATATTAAAAGCAGAAACCTAGTTTCAGTTAAGTCCAAAAGAAATCAACTATTCTGGCATACTGTAGTTCCACCTCTGTGAACTGTTTCTTATGAAGCAGCTCTCAAATGAGAACACTTACTCATTGCCAAAAGTGTCCAAATGGTATAGCGGGGAGCTAAGGGATAAATCTCTAAAACTAGAGTGAGGGAGCAGTGGAAAGGAGGATGGCAATCTGAAAACACAGTATACACTGAGATACACAGTTATATGAAGAGTTATATCCATGGGGAAATAATGTCAGATGCAAAATGAGTATTTCATAAAATTTTTAAAAGGGCAATTTTTCTTTGATCATATGACTCAAAAGGTCAGATCAAAGATTTATGTTCAACTACTAGAAATGCTTTTGCACTTACTGTCATGGTTACAATATATTAAGGGAGGAAAAAAGCATTCCCCTTAATAAACCAGGTCAGAAAACTACAGAATGTAGACTCTTTAAAAATTATCATAATTTTATAAATCAGTGTTTGGCTATAAACTGAAGAAGGAGGCCATGATGCCTGATATGCCTGTCACATACCGAGCGCCTTTTGGGAAAGGTAGCTCCGACCAGTTTATTTAATTTTTAACCTAGGTAAGTAAACTTCTACAAGTTCATGGCAAGCATTTACAAGTTCATGCTTTGGATAAACTCAGATTTGCTACCCAATCATTACCAACTGGATCAAGGCACAAACTAAAAAAAAAAAAAAAAAACAAAAATCAAAAACCTAAGGACTGATTATGGGGATGGCTACTGCTTTTGAAATGACTTGACAGAAACTCTTCCCAAAGGGATTCCATGTATTAAGGGACAGGAACTGTCACATTCCATATCCCCTTAGAATTACTAAAGTGGTGATTTTAAGCAAACAAATAAAAGACATTCCCATGAAGTTAGGTTGCTTTCTTAAACTGGACAGAGCTAAGATTTCAGTTCATCATACATCAATCACAGGAGCTAGAAACCAGGTATTATTGGGGGGCCAAAAGAGGTGGTTTTCCAATTTGTCCTTACCTTACCCTTGATCCAAATACTCTCATTTGTACGGATATTCCTAACATACCTCCATCCTCAAAGGTCATTTATATATATACCTCCTCTTACTGATCTTAAGAAATCTGACCAGCTTGGCTCTACAATCTAGAAATATTTTCTAGACATGAATATCTATTGATTTGGCTACCTCAAAAGCAAATTTCTATTTGTTTAACTGATATTTTCACTTTTAACTGTGTATCTTAGAAACATCTGTGCTCAATGAGCATAAATTCACAATCTACTTTAAATTCTGAGGTTGTCAAATATAACAACTAAACTGGTTTTAATAGCCATTTCCTGGACCTACATACCTATGAAAGACTGATAATCATTTAAATTCTGATTTTTCTTAATACACATTTTTCTTCCTAGGAATAACTTCCTCTTAGCTAAAACTAAAAATATGAAGAAAAACAAGATATGCTACAAAATGCCCTAAAATTTCAAATTCCCTTCTTTACAATGTTATCCACAATCTTTGTACTTAAATACAAAACAAGATATACATGAGATAAATATTATAGTCCAGAGGAGGTTCCCTTACCAATAAGCTATGACCTTAATCTTTGAACTTCAAAAACTTGTAACAGTGCTACTGCCCAAATTACCCTAATTCACAGGTATTATATAAATGGCATTCAAGAAGAAAATGAGAAACTACTATATAGCCTCAAAGAATTGTTCATCCTTATAATTTCATTCAACAAACATTTTTATGTAATTTTTCACCAGATACTAATATATACATCAAAGCAACAAAGAGGATAAAGCAATGCCCCTGCCTGCAAAGAGACTTGTAAGGATGTACCCATTATATAGTATGAGAAGTGTTATAAAAAGATGCTCATTAATGGAGTATTCAATATTTTTCACAAGTACATCAATTCCAGGATAAGCACATTTTCAGGATAATAGTAGCAGCATGAAATATTAGCAAAGTATCAATATATAGGGCCATAATCAGATTCTCAATCTCAAGACTGGCAAAAGCTGGTGTGGTAATTCATTTTATGTGTCAACTTTATGGGGTCACTGAATGCCCAGGGAGCCAGTTAAACATTATTTCTAGGTGTGTCTGTGAGGTTGTTTATGGAAGAGATTAGCATTTGAATTGGTGGAATGAGTAAAACAGATCAGCCTAACCAATCAGTTGAGGGCCAGAATAGAACAAAATGCAGATGAAAGTTGAATTCACTCTGCCTGATAACCTGAACTGGGACACAGATCGTTTCCTGTCCCTGGTGCTTCTGATTCTCAGGTCTTGAGACCTGGACTTGAATCTACACCACCAGCTCTCCAGCCTTCAGACCTTTAACTACACCATCAGTTTTGCTGGGTCTCCAGACTTCAATGGCAGATAGTAAGCCTTCTCAGGCTCCACAATTGTGTGAGCCAATACCTTATAATGTATCTCTTTATATATTGGCATTGTTGCTCTTGAAAACTTTAATACAGGTAGTATTTCAACCTTACAGAGTCTATGGTTATATCCTAAATTCATTTCCTAAATTCCCCCACTATGCCTTGAGCAACCTCTGGTCAATTCAGTTAAAAAAAAAGTGGGGGGGGGGGGGGTAAGAACTACTTCTATCCAGGCTTTTTGTTCTTTTTTTTTTTTTTTTTTTTCCGTGAGTATGGACTGAACATTCTAAATAACAAAATAAAGAAATACTTGGGGTGCATGGGTGGCTCAGTTGGTTAAGCATCTGACTCGATCTCAGCTCAGGTCTTGATCTTAGGGTTTTGAGTTCAAGCCCTGCATTGGATGTGGAGCTACTTTAAAAAAAAAAAAAAAAAAAAAGGCAATACTAGAACAATATCTAAAAATAAAACCAGAGTGTACTGAAAATAATGACTATTGTTGGAACATATGCACAAAACAATTTATCGCACACAACTAACGTCATCACTGTTAATTATCATTGAAAAAAGAGCAGTCCAGAATATTATGAACCTTTAAGAGCAACACAAAAACAAGATCACAAGGAGAATTTGTTCACAATTTAACAATTTAACTGAGCCGAGAAAGAGCAATGATGCAAATTTTTCCATTGTTATTGTCTCATCAGTGAGTAACCTAGAGGAACCACCCTGTCTTGGATTAAATAGGATTTCTTTCTATTTGCCAACAATAATCTATGATCCTTTTTAACATGAGTAGTAGGTACCTCTACTTCATGCAATAATGCTTTTGTGGGATACTGTAGATATATATTTTTTTAATTAGTTCAATGTGACATTTCGGAAAAACAGAACTAAAATATGCAGCGGAAAGGCCATCCTCAAACCCTAAAAGGACAATTTAATTACAAAGAACACTATAAAACTTACCCTCCTAGACTGAGATATATTCAATAATCCCATTTACATTTTCATGTTTTAATCCAACCATGAAGAGATACAGTAGAAATTCCATTATCTCTATATAATTCTCCAATAACCAAACCCATCATTCTCAAAACTACCTTAAAGAATCAGTTTTAAAAATGCTCCTTAATGCCTAGCAATGGTTAGGAAATCTATTTAGAAAATTTATAAATATTTCCTGATTTTATGGATATCAACAAATAGAAAGCCTTTCAATATCTTGCAAAGGAAAGAACTAGAGCCAGCTGGAAGCCCTATTTTCTCTGTGTTCTCCAGAAGACTGAACATGTAACATTGTCAGGGAAATCCCAATTCTCACTCCTATTAAAGAATGGAAGGATCAAGATACTGATTATGTTAAAGAATTTCCACAACCACTGCCACCATCATAGTACTACAATATATTATTTGTAAATTGTAAATTTGTAAATGGGCACATAAAATCAGTGTGTTAGTGTGAAAGTATAATCAACACCATTCAATTCAATTTCATTGAGTTCCTAATATGTGTTAAAAATTATGTTAGAGGCTGAGAATGAAAGCATAAACAAAGCATACTTCCCATCCTTATGGAAATCACAGTATGGCAGAAGGAACTGAAATGCTATCATCCAACTAAAATACAACTTGATTTGAAAAGAATGAATGGGAGGAAGTTAGGAAACAATTATGAATGTCATGCTAAGACATTTAGCCTTTATTCTCTAGTTAAGGGCTTGTGGAATCAACTGTCCTCAGGAGCCAGGCAGGTAAAGTGAATGAATAAAGCTGATGGGCTGACAAACTACAGAAAGCTTTTCCCTTCTACAGGGGGAGCCACTAGGTAGTAGTAGTGGATTATTGTCTGGTGGAAATGGGGGCCAGAATACTCAGATTTTTAATTTTTCAAGAGAGATCAGAAACTTAGATTTTTAGATATAAGCTCCTGATGTTGATTGATAGAGACTCATTTCTAATTTTTTCTAGATGTTAGGGCCAACATAGCATGTCTATCGGCTGTATTTGGCCTTTTGCTGAAGACAAGGTAGGGCTTCCAATGATTTTTAAGCAGAATAATGTGATTAGATTTGCATTTTAGAAATGTCTCCCTGGTGGTAGATGAGAGTAGGGAGGGCCAGAGACAGGAAGATTACCCGTTTGCAAAAAAAGAGTGGACTTAAACCTGAGCTATAGAAAAGGCAGATTCACTTCAGAGAAGAACTGAGGACAAGGCAACATGCAAGTTGAAAGGAAGGAGCAAATAAACATGGAAAAATGAAAATACAAGAGTGTGTGAGTGGGACCACAAGCAGGTCTAATAGAGTGAATTGAAAGAGGGGTGGGAAAGACCAGGGGGAAGAATTTAAACTTAGAATAAAGAATCTTCCTTTTATGAAACTAAAGGAGGAAAAGAATGCAGACACATATGAAGATGGAAAAAAGAAACAAGAAATACACACCTCATCGGCTCCTGTTATTTTAGTGGTAGACACTAAGATGGCCCTCCAGATTCCCAACTTTAAAGCACACACACTGTATAATCCTTTCCTTTTGCATGTGGGTGAGTACTTGTGGATTTAAGGAGATATTCACTTCCATTATGTTAGGTGATATGGGAAAGCTGACTTTAAAAAAAAGAGAGATTATTCTGGTTGGGCCTGATCACATTAAGTGAGCCCTTAAAATGGACTGGGATCTTCATCAAGAGCAGGAATTTGACTTGAATGAAATTCTCTGTTGTGGGATTTAAGAGGGAGGGTGTCATGAAAATGGCTTCTAAGAGCTGAGAACAACCTCTGGCTAAAAGCCAGCAAGGAAATGAATGCTGCCAACAACCATGTGAGCATGGAAGAGGAATCTGAGCTCCAGGTGAGAATGCAGTCTGGCTGACACTTTGATTCTAGCCTTGTGAGACCCTCAGCGGAGAACCTAGTTGTGCCACAAGAGAAAACTAACATGCTTAGTAAACAGAACATCATTTTTTGAATGAAACAACAGGCATTGCTTTAAGATAAAGTTGGTAGAACTGCCATGAATGAGTGTCAGGCTGAATTTATTTTCTAGCAACTTTGGTCTCATCAAGCTTTATTCAAATGTCACATCAGGCATAAAATGATTCACCAGAAAGAGAAATCACTTCTTGTGTTACATAAAATTTTAAGTTCTATACTAAAGGAGTTGGACAGTTACAACTAGGTTTTCAGAGTATAATTCCGTGAAAAGATACATGCAGCAAACACACAAGATGCAAAGTCACTATTCAATGGTAGTTCACTGGTAGTCAATAAACATGAAAAATGTTATCAAGGAAATCCTGAGAATTGAACACCTTTAGAAGGTTCTAGCTATCATAATTGCTATAAAGAAGTATATATTCAAGTTTCTCCATTTGGTAGAATAAAAGACTAAAAGTTTCTACTAAAACTCTAAAAAAAAAAATCAATGTATGCATGGCAGAAGACGAACATATGTCATAAAATTATTTCAGAAAACATTTCAAAATTATGGTAGAAATAAAAAATTATGAAAGAATAATAGTATTACTGCAGTCTTCTTGGCATTTAATCACTTAGGCTTTTGAAATCATTCTGTTTACAGTCATACTTGCTCTCTGGTTTCCACAGTAATAAACACACAGCCTGTTTATTTTAAATATTCTATCCTGAAACAAGAAGCTTTTTTTTTTTCTCTCAAAATCATACTGCACACTAACCAAGCTCCCAAGCCAAAAAGAACACAGGAGACTAAATGTGTAAAAGACAAGAAAGCTCCAATATGAACATTATCCAGTCTTTAGACTTAGAGAAGAAAAATGTCAAACTCCAGCTGTTCTAACTTAATAGAAGGATAGCCCAGATTGGCCTAGTCTTTGTCTCCTGAGGGAGACAAGCAGCCTATGACATAATGTGCCCATTTTGTTCATTTTACGTTAGTAAGCACAGCACTGGCTTTGTGTTTCATCTTTCTCTTGTCAATTTTCAACTCTCTTTCCCTAAAGAGAACAAAGAAAGCTCCCTTTACATTAAAATGAAAGTCTATTCCAAAACCAAGGGAAATAATAATAAATCAACCACTGAGAAAACAGAATTTAAAACTTAGAGTTGTCTTCAAATAAATAGTTTCAAGGAGGTAGTCCTTGTTGCTCAATCAGCATATCTTTTAAACACAACAAAAAGTACTTCCCTTTAAATTTAGAAAAAAAATATAATCATCCATAATTTTAAAAAGGAAATAAGCTATAAAAAACTATTTTTTGAGAAATAAGAAAATAAATCTGAAACATAGTCCTTTAAAAATGGAGGCATAAAAAAAGATGCATAAAATAGATGGAAAATGAGAATGGGAAAATATTAAAAACAATTTATGTTCAGCAAATTCCAACTCTAACTCATAACAATCCAACACAAATAATCACCACCCTCAACCACCAGCCCCCTTCAATTCATCCCTCCTGGCCCTCTGACCAAGCCCTGCTCCAAGGTGGACGGGCAGTCTCTTACGTCAACTGTATGAAGTCATCCTGGATCTCCTTGCAGCAGCATCATAAGGATTCTCTTGGTTGTACACCCTGTTTCTTACATCGCATGGCATGACATGAGAGCTTGCCTCATCAATTTTCAGTCATTGCTAAAATATGCATTTAAAACTATACTAATTCTTCAGCTTCAAGTTATGATATGCAGTGTTTTGGCTGTTGTTCAATTCTAAATATTTCATAAACTTTCTTTAAATTTCTGCTTTGGCCCATGGATTTTCTTATATGTGTGTGTTTTACATGGTGGGAGAGACAATCTTTTTTGTAATTAAGAATTACAAAATCTTGAACTCTACACTTATTCTCTCAACTAGAGTTGAGAAGTCTTTGTGGCCTAGTACATGAATATTGTCATGTTTTAATATGCTTGAAACAAATGTATATTCTCTAATTATTAGATAAAGGGATCTCTTTTTTAAGGGATCTACCTCTTTATCCATCCATCCATCCAAACAACCTTGTTAAAATATAATGTTCAAACCTTCTATTTTGTTGCTATTTTCTGATCAGCTTAATATGTTGGTTTTCGAGAAAGGTATTTTCAAAAGTTTCATATGATTTGGTATTTTTTAATTTCAATTTGTAATTGAGTCAACTTTTGCTTTGTGTATTTTGAGGTTATGTTGTCAAGTGAGTATAGGTTCTCAGAATTATCTTTCCAGTCATTTGGTCTTCCCTATTCCTAGCAACACTTATTGCCTTAAAGTGTTAATTTTTTGTATGATAATAAAGTGACCTCACAAGTTATATTTTAATATTTGCCTCATGTATTGCTTTTATCTTTTTTCCAACCTTTATGATCCTTATATTCAAGATGTGTTTCTTATAAACAGCATAAAGTTGCATTCTGCATTTTTTTTTTTTTTTTTTTTAGGGAGAAAGAGAGCATGACGGGGGTGGAGGGCGCAGGGGGAGACAGAGGGATAGGAAGAGAGATAATTGAGCAGGCTCCATGCTCAGTGCAAAGCCTGATGCGAGGCTCGATCCCACGACCCTGAGATCATGACCTGATCCAAAATCAAGAGCCAGACACCCAACAAATTGAGCCACCCAGGCATCCAGTATTTTGCATTTTATAGAATCTAGAATCTGTCCTTCAACAGAAGAGTTTATATTCACATAACTGATTTACTGACTTATTTCTATCATCTTATTGTTCCCCTATTTTCTTTGTATTTATTTTCCCTTTGCTCCATTTTATTATGTTTAATAGTCATTTAAAATCTCCTTAATCACTTAAAATATACTTATTCTACATTACTTTTCATTTTTAATATTATTTCATGTTTTGTGGCAATAACACTTCTTTTCAATGTAGCTGCTAACTATATCATGTTATTCATGTTAGATAATTCATACAGCTGGATTTTTTTATTTTGAACTTATCTTCAGAGGGGATATTCTTTCCATAAGATGCCCATCTGTGTGGGCTTTGTATTAGTTTCTAAATAGCTTAGCATTTGCTTTTGCAAGAGTTTCAAAAATTCTGACAGTCTCTTGGCTTGGGATCCCTGTGCTATAGAGACAATACAAATTCTGACTCCATTCAGAGGCTCCTCCTCCCCTCCCCCTGCATCCGTAATATCCTATCACCACATAGCCATTAAACTCAAGCCCACAGAACTTGTATATAGGCCAAATGAACTCTCTGAGCAATGCAGCATAACTCTGGCTTCAAGTTATCTTTTCACTTCTGTACCCTGGAGAGTTTCTACTTCTTTCCTTGCCTCAGCATTTCTATGTACCTGGAATGGGATCATCATGTCCACAGGTCAGGCCCAAAAATCCATATAACACTTTTCTAATCATTCGTATTGCTTTCATGAATAACATCAGTATTTACTGAGTGCTCAGCTCAGCACAAACGTGAATGACAAGAAAGTCACGTTCCCTACCCGCCTGGAGTTTACAAAATGCCTGAAGATTATTCATCATTGTCCTCTGCAATTTGAACATGCAATACTACCACTGTTCCAGTTTTCTATCCAAGATGTAAAATCTTCTAATTCCATAGTGTCTTTTTCACAATAATTTTAAATTAAATCTAATATAAATCAACTATGTCTAGGGATTACCCTAATCCAGATGTATTTATCACCTCAAGAAATGCTAAGAAATTTTTCAGAAAGAGTATCTCTTAACAGAAACTAATTTTACTCTTACAGATTATGTTTATTTAGATAAAAGGGTTATTTCATTATGACCTGGATCAGGAAAATTTTGCATTTGTTTTCATTTTGAATTGAAAAACACAACTAATTCTGCATGTTTGCTCAAAGTTGTCAAGCTCCAGGATGCTGTTTTGTAATGGGATTATCTCAAACCCTTACCTAATCAGGTAATAGTTTATCATTTCATGTTATTTGGAGCCTTGAGGGAAAAGACATTTTAATTAAAATAAAATAAAATAAACATAGCAAATGAAACATAATAACCTATGTCATCCATAAAGCAATTTCATATTCCTAACAAGTTTTTATATTACTAATAATTTTTTAAATTTTTAAAAAATGAAATCAATGTGATTTATAGAGGCATTCTTATTTAATGTAAGAGAAAATATGAAAGACTGACAAATTCTTTGATTAAGATACTTTCATGCAATATGTTACATACCCAAAACATATCCCAAACTGTAAAACTTCTTAAATTTCCTGTTTCTGATCTTAATAATGTCTAAAGAGTAATGGTTTTTAACTTTTTAAAAAATGGTTTATTAAAAATATTATTCTGTAAAACATGTACAAAAATTTTTCTGAAGAACAACTTAAATATGTGAAATTCACTTACAGGCTGAGCTGATGTAATAAAATTATTATATATTCCATTTCAAATTTCATGGTAATTTAGAGAGTACAAAGCTGAAGATTTTTTCTATTTAACAAATTGTTATATAGATATCAGAGGTCATTACGGTGAATAAGACTTCTTAATAAATAAGATTTCTAATCTAAAAACCAGGTAATTTAAAGAAGTTATCCTTGAACAACTAATAGCTTTTTTCATTTTTGTTATTGTTTTGTTTTGTGTAAGAACCTTAATGCCCTCTATTATAGTATTTCTTTAAAAATTCCATACAGAAGACCTTTGTTATTTTGGCTAGATTTTCGAAGACCTTAGGAATTCTGCACATTTACAAAAACATAAACCTTCTACTAGCTCCTAGCATTTTCAAACCCATAGTGCTGCTCTCAGGAGACATGTTTCCAATGTGTTTTGTTACAAGTTAAGAGCATTCTCAATATTCACTAAAATTTTCCTTCTGATTTGGTGACTGTTTCTCCACAAAGACACAATGTTTTGAATATTTAAAACGTCACTGCAGTGACAGTACAGAACAAAAACTCACATGTAGATAAACAGGCAACTCGCCCACCTAAGAATCTGTGGTCTAAAATTAAAATTCATAGCTATATAAATTTACAGATCATTTCATGTCATAGACACTCGGGGATTGCTCATAATTTGGGTATTAAAGTTATAAATATCAAAAGTCTACTAATATAATCCATGATTTAAATTTTTACATTTGGTCTTCTCCCTGAATTACTCTGAATTACAATGTTTTATTTTGTTTTACAGTACTCTGTTAATAGGCATACAAGTACAGAAATGTGTCCATTAAGAGAGTATGTCCATTAATGAAGCTTGATTCCCAAATCTGGCAAAGCTGATATCAAAGTAGAGAGATATCAATCAACATTAAGGAATCAGTTTGAACAACTATAGAACGATCTACAGAAGAATGCCCTTATTTGGGACATTTCCTAATTCTTATTTATTCAGAGTTATCTTTGTTTTTTTCAGACTAATAAATGAGAAACCCAACTGCTTAAAAATAAGCTACTATCAAGAGGACTGACCAGACCTGAGAGACTCCAAAACAGCAGCAAGGCCTATTTCAAATAGCCACAGATGTCCACCACATGAGAGCTAACATGCTGACCATAAGGGACATGATGAAAGTCCTCTGTCTCCAGCGTATTTGTCATAAGGTGTGAGCAGCCATCTGTTCTTTATTTATGTTTCCAGAAACCCAATAACTTTGGAGATGTATTCACATGGAAAAAAAACATATATTAGAAACAAAAAAGAGACAGTTATGAAATGACTCAGTGGCCAAATGTGTGAGACATTTTAGCAGCTAAAGAGGTGGTCAGGAGTTTACTAAAAGTGAACTCCGTTATAAGCCATTATTGCAAAATGATTGTCATTAAAATAGGAACCCAGAGATAAGGGAGAAAATAAAAGGCAACTTATTTCACTTTAATTTTTTTCTCCTGATTAAAGATTAATAATAGCCAGGTAAAGTTAAGGAAGCTCAGAGTTATCTAGTTAAAATAATAGGAACAAGCAGGGTAACCCAACAGATGAGGGAAATAGCATCTTCAAGGCAGAAAATAAGTGAACATAAATTTGGTTTCAACAGTTACTCAAATAGACTGAATAAGATTTTAAAGGCATATGCCAGACCAGAATTTAAGATCAGCAATACCAAACAACTGCTGGTATCAGTTAACTCTAAAAGTTTATAAACTCCAAATTCACTTGAAATCATGAGTCCAGATTCAAGGACGAGATAGGAAATATAGCCTATTCACTGAAGTTCTTTATACTTCTAATACACAAGACAAACAAATATGCTGAGTGAAGGAAAAAATAGAACTTCACAAGTAACCTTCATGAGTCTTTTATTAGCACCTAATTCTACTGAAGTCTAAAAAATTATCCAAATGCAACTGAACTGAATTAAAATAAATGGAAGTTGAATATATTAATAAATATGAAGGGATTCCCTAGACTTCTTTAATTAGTATTTGGTTTTTATTTAGATATTGTTTTCATTCTTTTATCTTTTAAAAGTTATGATTTGTAATCACAGGTCCACTTTTTAAGGTAAAAATTTCTGATAATTCACCTAACAGGAATAAAAAGAACTGAGAACAATTAATTTAATATTCTCTGGTTGATACAATTCAAATGGCATACCCTATCAAAGTTCTCTTAACAGGACTCTCAGAAATGTAATTATTTGATAAATTTAATTTTTTCTTTAATTTCAAAAAAGGATAAAATTTACAAGGTAAGATTTATTTAGAACCACTTTTAAAAAGATCTTTTTTTTTAAAGATTTTATTTATTTATATGAGAGCGCACGCACACACAAGCAAGGGGAAGAGCAGAGGGAGAGGCAGAGGGTGGGGGAAAGAATCCCAAGCAGACTCTGCGCTGAGTATGCAGCCCCATGTGGGGCTCAATCTCATGACCCTGAGATCACAACCCTGAGATCATGACTAGAGCTGAAACCAAGAGTCGGACACTTAACCAACTGAACCACGCAAATGTCCCTCTTTTTCTTTTTAATTTTTTCTCATGACAAATTCAAAGTGAGAAATATTAAACTTAGGAACTCTTCTAAATGTGTACATTTAACAAATTATTGACTTAATATAAATTATATGCATTTATAACTATGGTTAATGTAAATTTTTGCATTTATGATAATAAACAGAAGTTTTGAAAATATTCATAGGGTAATATAAACGATATGATGATCTGATAATAGGATGCAAATCTTAAGTGGTAAGGTTAAAGAATATGTTCTCTCATCCTATCAGGGTATCTCTGAAAGTGTAGGTGAAATTTTATTTGGAAATAACATCAAAAAGCCTAAATTTGAAATCTTTCACAAATGTGAATTTTGCCCACAAAAATGTTTCAATGAATTTCTACACAAAATTTTAATTATTCTATATTTTAATCTCAATTTTCTGAGATTTTTTCCCCCAAATTTTCATAATGACAAAATCACTCCCATATTTCCCATACAGGAAGAATTTAAAAAGCGATTAAACCTGCATGAAATATAGTCGAGGGAGGTCCCTGGGTTCTTCACCTATCACAGCAAAGTCTTTTGCATAAACACACATACCTTGGTCATGCTATGACTATATTATAATTGCACCTTCACCAAATTTCCTAAATTCAAATATTTCTTCTTTCAGTGTGTCCATCCAATTGTTTCTGCCATACGGCAATGTTCTGGAACATTCATGGATGCTTCTTAAGTTGCATAAACTAGGGCGCCTGGGTGGCTCAGTCAGTTAAGCATCTGCCTTCAGCTCAGGTCATGATCCCAGAGTCCTGGGATCAAGTCCCGCATCAGGCTCCCTGTTCAGCGGGAGTCTGCTTCTCCCTCAGTCTCTCCTTCTGTGCACGTGCTCTCTATCTCTCTCTCTGAAATGAAAAAATAACATCTTTAAAAAATAAATAAATAAATTGCATAAACTAGCACTCCAGGTCAAACATTCCCACTGCGGTCAAACTTTCTTATGTTCTCCAAATACCCTATCTAAATAACCGACAGTCCTAATAGATTCTAAATTCTCTAAGGGAAGGGAATTACCTACCTTGCAAATAGATCAAAATATGATTTGGAAATAGAAGCAGCACTGAAATGAATCATTATTTGTTTCAAATAATAAAATATGGAAGAATTTTAGTAATTTTAAACCATTACCTTAAAATTAATTTTTTCATATCTTCCACATAATTGTCCAATACATTTCTTACTATCTATTTACTAATCTCAGAATTCTGTACTAACAAACATTTCATAAAACTTAACAAGTTATAGGAATTTAATTTCCAATATATTTCTTCTCTTAATTTGTATGCCTGGGGTACAGTACAGGCTGAAACTGATGTCTGTGTCATAGCATGTATCACTTGGAGAAGTAAAGCAATTTAGTGAATGGTATAAGAGGAGACCTATAAAAGGAATGAACATAACTGTACCAATTAGAAAAAATAAATATTTTGTACCTTTTGCTCAATGTTGCGCACACAACATCAGTTCTTTGTGATAATTGTATTTTCTATTTCATAATTAAAGAAAAAGGCAGTTTCTTTCAGCAAAACTGGGCAACATTCCCTACTGCCTCCTATGATTAAAACAGTTTACAGTTCTTGGAAAAAATTTTAACAGTCTTATGAGAAAAAATTATTTTATTATTTTATGAATCATAAAATGCAAACATCAAATTATCTTTGCCCATTCACAGATTACTTTTTCCTTACTTTCTTCTTTTATTTCTCAAAGTTCATCATGACTTTACATTATTTGACAGTATTATCATCTTTGCATGAAATAACTTATGTATATTAGGTGAATTTTATTTTTTAAAATATAGTCAAGATAAAGTATCTTTCTTGGTTGACAATGATCTTACATTAATTATCAATATAAAATCTTTTTATATTGGTTGGAATATAGACAAAGATTCTTTCACAATCTAGAAAGAGATCTAATCCCTGTCATAAAATGTCTTAAGTGGAGTGGTTGTTTTTCTGAATATTAAAAAAGAAAACAAGAATTCTTTTTAAATGGAAAAATAACTACTAAATCCTCTAATCCATCTGCTGCCATATACTTCTTCCTAGCACAGAAGCATAAAAGACCATTACAGAAGGCGATGTCCGAGTCCTTTACTTGGTAGAAATCCCATGGTTTCACAAATTTAAAGTTACTGAATGTAGTCAGCTTTTTTCAAATTGTTTCCAAGATATAAAATCCCACATAAGCATTTAGATTTAGGGATTGCTTCCTCATACAATGAGATTATTATTAAGCAGTCATATCTATATTTATAAAATCTTCCAAATGGCATTTGAGTAAACAAACTCTTCACCATATAATGCACTATCCACCAATGTAGATTCTTGATAAACAGCTAATTGGATGGACTACAAATTTCAAAATAAGGAAAGCTGTTTTCAATCACAGAATATCCAAAGTTTTGGGGTGCTGGGGTTTTTTAAAAATAATTTTCCATTCATACACCAGTGGCTAAGATCATAACCTCCTCTTTATCAAAACTTACTTATGTTCTTAAATGTTCACAGTACTACTTTATGTTACAAAGAAATATTTAAATCCATATTTCTCAAAGTGGGTTTTACATCCTATTAGAAGCATGTGGCCATGGGCCAAGAAGTACATACAGCAATCCACATAATTAACCTAGCACATAAAGTGAACATTTAACTAAAGCATTTTTGAGAGGTGGACACTTTTCTTTATAATAAAACAACCACAGGTACAATAGCAAAGAGAATACCAAAGTCACAGGCATATTTTAGTTCCACTATTAACCAAAATAATACACATATATAGTTTAAAAAGTCAAAGAGTTCCACAAGATTTATAATGAAAAAAAGCCCCTCCGATTTCCCCCCCTTCATTTTTCCCTTCCTGCTATCTTCTTTTTCTTTTCTTTTTTTTTAACATATAACGTATTATTTGTTTCAGAGGTACAGGTCTGCGATTCAAGAGTCTCACACAATTCACAGGGGGGGCGGGAATCGGAGGGGGAGACAAACTATGAGAGACTATGGACTCTGAGAAACAAACTGAGGGTTCTAGAGGGGAGGGGGGTGGGGAGGGATGGGTTACCCTGGTGATGGGTATTCAAAAGGGCACGTACTGCATGGAGCACTGGGTGTTATATGCAAACAGTGAATCATGGAACACTACATCAAAAACTAATGATGTAATGTATGGTGATTAACATAACATAATAAAATTAAATTAAATTAAAAAAAAGAAAAAAAGCCCCATCCCACTCCTGCCATCCACATTCCAGTTCCACATAAACAGCCCCTGTCAACACTGTTGGCTATTTTTCACAACTTTCAATTTTAGCCATTTGGCCATTTACTACTGATTTCCTTTAGTCTATCTTTCTTCAGTCTACTCACTATGCAAGCTGTGGACTTAACTCTTTTACCACTTCTTCCTCCAATTCACTTTCTCTATATATGAATATATATAGTTATATATATAGCTATATATATTTAATTGAATTTATTGATATATATTTAAATGAATTTATTACGTAATTATGAATGCATACAATTATTCATGGCTGAACTATGTAATACACTATGATTTTATTATTTTCTTTCTTATACAACTATTTGTTTTCTTTGAATTAATTTTTGACTCATTTTTGCATTTGTTTTCTATATACTTATCAGTAACTCATCCTCAAAGTTTCCAATAGAATTAAAAATGCCTCTCAACATGGATAACCATTAATTGGGCAATACATTTCTCCCCTTGGGCAAAACCTTCCTAAAACTCTCCATCTTTTTGTTCATCCATGCGGTGGCTACTCCCTTGGGCTGAAGCAAAGCAGTTATCCTGAGATTTCTGCCCATCACCATCAACCCCTTATTCCCTTTGCCTCTCTCCTATACTGGTTATCTATTTACTTGATTATTGGTCTTTTTCTTCTTTCTCAATGTATTGCCTTGTTTTAGTGAAATGCACTCTTCAGAAACTTAATGAGAAGAACTTCCTGTTAATAACACACCTGAGACTTCGAATGCTTTAAAGTATCTTTACTGATGATTAAGAATTCCAGGTTAAAAATTACTCTCTCTCAAAATTTGGTCTACTTTTTACTAGCTTTAGGTGTTGCTATTGATAAGTTCAAAGACATTTTCATTTCCAATGTTTTGCGTGTATTTATTTTACTATTTTTCCCTTTCCAGATTTTTTGGGGTCATCCATGGATTTTACTTGCTTTGAAATTGCACAAGGCTGTGTGACCCAGTATGGGTCTCTCTTCATTCATTTTGCAGGCCTTTCATATATGTTACATATGTCCCATATATTCATATATATATATGTTCTTATACTTTGTCTTTATTAAAATTAGTTTCTCTCTCATTTTACTCTTTATTTCTTCCTGGACCTGTTACCAAGGAATCCAATTTCTAGACTGGTGATCAAATTTTCTTTTCTTTCCTCTCCCATTTTGTTCATCTCTTTTTCTTTTAATTTTACTTCCTGAAGACTGCCTCCATTTATATTCCACCATTCTAATATTTTTTTTTTAAGATTTTATTTATTTATTTGACAGAGAGACACACAGTGAGAGGGAACACAAGCAGGGGGAGTGGGAGAGGGAGAAGCAGGCTTCCCGCGGAGCAGGGAGCCCGATGTGGGGCTTGATCCCAGGACCCTGGGATCATGACCTGAGCCGAAGGCAGACGCTTAACGACTGAGCCACCCAGGTGCCCCCCACCATTCTAATATTTTTTAAAACTTACTTTGATTTCCAAGACTTCTATTCTTTCTCTGAGAATTTTATTTTAATAGCATATATCCTTATTTTTTGCCTTACTGACACAAACTTCTTATTTATCTGAACATATTAATCGTAAGTTATTAGACATTTATTCTGTCCCTTTCAAGGTTTCTGTTTATGCAAAGCTGTTTTGTACTTTTTGTTTGATTTGATCACTGTACTTTATACTATAGGATTGCCCCCAATGCCTGGCAACCCTTGGCTATACATTCAGATTTAAGAGTGAAGAACTAAAAAACGGAATTGTAAACTCTGTGTGGGGAAGCCTCAGTATAGTATAGTCATGGAGAGATGTCATATTCTGAGACCCCATAAACCTGCCAATATCTGAGAGTCTTTTTTCTTGATCAGCTCATTCTTGTTCTTAGAGGAGTTGTAAGACTGGCTGCTACTATCCTTAAAATCAAACAAGGGAAGGTAACCGGCTCCACTGCTAATTATGTAGACTTTCATTTAATCCTCATGTTTTTAGTATAGTCCCTTAATCTTCCCTTAGCTGTGTCTGGTTTCTGTGGAACCAGATTTTTTTCTGGGAACAAGAAGAGAGAAAATTAGGCACATGGCTACTTGGGTGGTCTAAGTCCCTCATTATAATGCCTTATACACATATTCATAGTTTCAACACTCTGTTCTGTACCGTCACCTGTGGAGGTAACTGGTACCTCCAATTCCTGAGGCTTTCTGCTTAGGAATTAGTCTGCTTATAGCAACCTAAAATTATTAGACTCTTTCTCCATTCCACTTACTAAGTTACAAATCATTCATTTGCCTTCCATCTTCAAAAATTTTATAGATCTTTCTTAGATGCCTCTAGTATTCTTCTTGGGTTTGTGAATTTATACTGGGTTTCAGCCATGTAAAGGAAAGTCTTGTATAAAATATTTAAAGCAATAAAGACACTTCAAAGAAATGTTGCACTTATGCTAACTAACAGGCCATGCACCAAGTTCACTCCCCTTAGCTAAAAGGTATGGTTGAGTGGAAAATTTTAAGAAATAAACATAGTCTAAATAAACAGTCTTTGATATTCAAAAACTAACAAAACACTCATCTTTGACAAAGGAGCAAAGGCAATACAATGGAGCAAAGACAGCTGATTTAACAATGGTCGAACAACTGGACATCCAGAACCAAAACAAAAAAACAAAAACCAAAAAAAGGAATCTAGACACAAACCCTATGCCCTTCACAAAAATTAACTCAAAATGGATCATAGACAGAAATGGAAAATGCAAAACTAAAAACTCCTAAAAGATAACATAGGAGAAAACCTAGATGATCTTGGATATGGCAATGAGTTTTTAAATACAAACATCAAAGGCACCATTTACCAAGAAATATTGGATAAGCTGGAGTTTGCTAAAATGAAAAACTTCTGGAGCTTTTTTCTATTTCCTAGATGGGATGCTGCCCATTTTATGAATCCTTAAATAAAACCAATTCGATCTTTAAATTTACTCAAAAAAATATTAAAGACTTCTTCTCTGCAAAAGATAATGCCAAGAGAATGAGAAAATAAGCCACAGTCTGGGAGAAAATATTTGAAAAAGACCTAACTGATAAAGGATTGCTATCCAAAATACATAAAAAACTCTTAAAACTCAATGTAAGAAAACAACCTGATTAAAAAATGAGGCAAAGCCCTTAACAGACACCTCACCAAAAAAGATATACAGATGGTAAATGAGCACATGATAAGATGCTCCACATCATAGGTCATCAGGGAAATGCAAAATAAAACAACAATGAGATAACACTACACACCTATCAAAATACCCAAAATCTAGAATACTGGCAACACCAAATGCTGGCAAGTGTATGGAGCAGAAGGAACTCTTTCATTGCTGGTGGGATTGTAAAATGGTACAGCCACTTTGGAAGACAGTTTGGCAATTTCTTACAAAACTAAACATACTCTTAAGAACATAATACCCAGCAACTGAACTCCTTGGTAGTCCAAAGGAGTTGAAATTTATCCACGAGATTTGAAAACTTACACCCACATATAAACTTGCACATCGATGTGTATAGCAGCTTTATTCATAATTGCCAAAACTTGGAAGCAACCAAGATGTCCTTCAACAGGTGAATAGATAAACCGTGGTACATCCAGAAAAATGGAATATTATTTAGCACTAAAAAGATACAAGCTATCAAGCCATGCAAGATGTGGAGAAACCTTAAATGCATATTAATAAATGAAAAAAGCCAATTTACAATGCTACCTACTGTTTGGTTCCAACTTATGGCATTCTGGAAAAGGCAAAACTAGGGAGACAGTAAAAAGATCAGTGGTTGCCAGGGTTTGGGGGCAGAGATAAGGATAAGTAGGCAGAGCACAGAGGATTGTTAGGGCAGTGAAAATACCCTGTATTAAATCATAATGATGGATACATGTCATTAGACATTTGTCCATATCCACAGAATATACAACACCAAGACTTAACCCAAAATAAACTAGAGTTTGGGTGATAATGATGTATCAGTGTAGATTCATCAATTCCAAAAAATACACCACTCTGATAATGAGGGAGGCTATCTGGGAGAATAAGGAGTATGGGAAATCTGTGTACCTTCCACTTAATTTTGCTGTAAACCTACAATTGCTCCAAAAACATTGTTCAAAAAAAAAAGAAGAAGTTAGTAAAAATGTAGTTGCAACTATAATTGTGTAAAACTCCATCAAATGGTTAATGGATAATCAATTTGTGGTCTATCCATGTAAAATGAGAAGGGATGAAATACGGGTACAGGCACCAACATGGATGAATCTCACAGATATTAAGCTGAGCAAAAGAAGCTGGCCATATAAGACTATATACTGTCTGACTCTATTTACATCAAGAGCAAGAACAGGCAAAATTAGGCAAACTATCATGAGGGAAATTAGAAGAGTGGTTGCCTGTGAGGGATGGGGACTGACTGAAGTGATATTAAGGTTCTGTATCTTGACTGAGGTAGTAGTTGCAAGGGTATATACATCTTCAAAACTGCAAACTGTACATTTAAGATCAGGGCATTTCAGTACATATAAATTTTATCAGAAAGGAGAAAGAGATGAAAGAAAATACCTGTATACTTCTATCTCCAACTAGTTACAAAGCCAAAAGATTTGCTGTAAGATTAGTGATATATTTAATATTGAAGGCAGTATATACCTTCGAACAGATTTTTTGCAACAATAACCTTTATCAAATAAATACTGAGGATTTCAGTTCTGAATAAGTTTAAGTCATAGATCTGATACTCCCTAGTTTCAACTTCCAACGAATAAGAACTATTTTTTTAGTAAGATTCATTGATTTCTTAGACTTCTTCCCTTCGTAAAAATATTATCTCACTAGGAAACTTAATTTGATTGTGTGTTAGTCTTTCTTAGAAATGACTTTTGATTATTTTTAAAGTATATCACTGAGAACATTTTAATGCTCAAGAAATACTAGAAACTTTTAAAGAGTAACTACCATACCCTAGTTAATAAACAGCATATTCACATGGTAGTACTCAATTAGCTTAATTTTTGTAAGCTTTTTACATTTTATATGTTGTTTCCTAATGCTGGTTTATCACTTGCATATGTGTTTTCTTGTGGATAACCATTTCACTAAGAAATAGTTTTATTACTTCATGACAATTTTTGTATATAACACAGTGGGTTGTAAAAAAAAAAAAAAAAAGCTATTTTGAGATACCAATTCATCAATTTTGCTCTCTCACTTAGGAAGTGACTTAATTCCTACAGAAGATACTTCGTGGAATACAGAATTTAATTTTGTGCCTTAGAAAAAAATTACGTTATGTCACAAACTTGAGTAGCACACCCATGTAAAATTCTTGAATGACATGGATATACTGAGAGCCATAGGTCTTTAGTCTTATTCTTCACAGAGGATTTTAATTTTATCATTTGGCTTTAATGATTTCATAAAGTTTTTTTCCAGTGACACTAAAAACACATGAAAAATACTAACATAATAGAATGTATTACTAGTTTTTTAAAGAAATTCTACTTATACCCCATATTATCCACAAAAAGAACAACGTTCAGAAAGATGAGACAAAAAGAAACCAAAGGTAACAGCATAAAATTCAGCCAGAAATGAGCTATTACACAAAATACATATAAAGACATATATGGTAACCAGAACTGAGATGTCTGTTATATAACTATTACTTACTCAACTACATGAAATCTAATTTCTTACGAGTGAAAATACAATTTTCATTATATTTAATTTGTCTCAGATGATATTGGCACAAACGCATAATATAATTACATAATTACATAATATCATAGTAATATGATTTCAAAATATATACTCAAAATTAAATAGCATTATGTATGCCTGATAGGAACCTTTCAGCAATTCTGCTGGAATCCCCTTCTCTTGTATGTTTGATGTTTGCATCAAAATAAGAAAAGTACGAATATTCCTGAATATAAACTGTACAAATCATTCAAAAAATAAAAACTCATGCTTTATTTAAAAATAGCTGAAAAAGATATATGAAAAACACTCTAAGTGTAATTTAAAAGCAATACTAAGTAGAAATTACTACTACTAGCATTTAGGTCTTCTAGAAACCTAAATTCACTCCCTAAGACTCACATATACTATGAGGATCATTTCATGAAAGACTCTGCTTTCTCTACAATGAATAAAGCACCTTGGAACAAATATAAATATGGCAGTGAGGGCAAGAAGGATGAGTAAAGGGGAAAAGCAAGGGTGATATAAAGGGCATACCATAATAATGGTATAAATCTGCACAAAGTGAACATTTTCTTAAAGTGAAGTCCATTAAATGATGAAATAATCTCTGCAGGAATGCAATAAAAGCTCCATCACTTAAGCTAAGAACTAGCCCAGACAAAGCACTTGAGAAAATCCCATAAGGACCAGACTAGTATTGGCAGGGGAATTGCTTTGATGAATGTCTTAAATTTTCAACTAAGTTTGTCATTCAAAAGACAAAGAAGATTGGTTACATTCCCTGAAGAATATATCTGTAAATAAATGATGCATGAAGACCTGACTTTAAAATGAAATGTTATGTTCTTTTGGCATGCCCTTCTAAAAATTTCAATATGTTGCACTGAACATATTTCATTCACAACTATCAGTTATGTTTTATTTGCTCTTCTACTTTTAAGCTAACCAATTTCCAGAAAGCATTTAACTAGTGAGAATATTATTATCATGTAGAAAGACAAAAATTACAGTTCATATTGCCTATATAAAGCCAGAGGGGAAAAAAAGAGCTAAAAAAACAATATGTTTAAACAAACTTTCCTAGATATACCTGGTTTTAAAATTACTGTTGAAAGAAACCATTCTTTTTTTTTTTTAAAGATTTTATTTATTTATTTGACAGAGAGAGAGACAGCGAGAGAGGGAACACAAGCAGGGGGAGTGGGAGAGGGAGAAGCAGGCTTCCCGCCGAGCAGGGAGCCCGATGCGGGGCTCGATCCCAGGACCCTGGGATCATGACCTGAGCCGAAGGCAGACGCTTAACGACTGAGCCACCCAGGCGCCCCAGAAACCATTCTTTTAAAAGGGATTTTTCTTAAGTTTTATGTTGGTACCAAAATTAATATTGACTTTCAAATTATATAAATGTTTTTATAGTATTCTATAAGCTAAATTTCAATTAATCATATTCCAGTCTTACAGATGTAACAGTATTTTTAGGTACACTTTTATGTGTTGGAAAAATGTCTCAACCATGATCGTCTAAGAGCTCTTTTCTCACTTAAACTTTAAATCACTCTACTATAGGCTGGTCTAAGATGAATCTTCACATGTTGGAATAAAATCCATTGAGGACAGAATTAAAGATTCAAATAATATACATTTTTTGTACTTTACATATAACTAGTCAGCTTCCAATTTCATATCATGTAAGATCACATAAAATCAATGCTTGCAAACCCCTTCTAACCTAGTGATATATAATAAGCATATGATTGGTACATATGAAAAATCAGTCTCGTACACTACTTGCTTGAATATAGGGACTGAGGGAAAGCTTCTTAATGAGGACAAAAGTACTATCTTCCTACATTTTTAATCCTTTCTCCCATTAGAAATACATCCAAGTTCTCGTCAAAGAGTCTGATGAGGAGTCCCCCAATGAATTCTGATCAAGAATCATATCTTGAGTGTATTCTAGCACACAAGGTTATGACAAGCTTTGTTTTTAGTAATTTAATTATTTTAAGACTTAATTTTTTAGAATAAATTTAGGTTCACGGCAGAATTGAGAAGTAGTACAGAAATTTCCCATATACCCCACACCTGCACAGCCTCCCGTTACCAACATACTCTATTGTCTTATGTACCACTGTTTATTTATCCATTCAAAGTAATAACACAGCAAGAGTACAGAATAGAAAAAGAGTATGGTTTCTAGGGAGAAACTAAATCTCACACATGTGTTTAGGGATACATCAACTTCCTTATGATTGGGAATGATAAGAGATGAAAGCAGATAAAGGCAAAGGCCAGTTAATGGGCACCTTAAAGGCTGTATGAAGAAGTCTGAGTCATACCTGTAGGGGACCAAGAGGCACCTTGTAGCTTTTTGATTTGTCCAGTGGATTTGTAAAGTTGATATGTAAAGAAATCACTGACTTAATCCTAAAAATAACTCCATACATTGGTAATAATTAAATATTTAATGACTGCCTACTACGGCAAGCTGAAATAATGAGCTCCCCAAAATAAATATATTCACTTCCTTATCCTGGAACCTGTAAATATTAACTTCCATGACAGAAGATGTGATTATATGCTAAGGATCCTGAGAGAAAGGGCTTACCCTCCTTATAAGAGAGGGTCACAGTTTTCACACACACACACACACACACACACACACACACACACACACACACGCACACAGAAGGTGATGTGAAGATGAGGCAGAAGTAAGTGACGTAGCCACAAGCCAAGAAACAGGGGTTATAAAAACTAGAAAGGCAAATACACAGATGTGAATGTATATGAACATTAATAAATTGCACACTTTAAAACAGGATGGTAAATTTTATGAGTATTTCACCACAATTTTTTTAAATGGTGGGGGGGTGGGGGGAGGTGTGAGGGGGAAGACACCTAGACAAGGAAAGGAAGATATTCTTCCCCCAGAGTCTCTGAAGGGAGTGTGGCTCTGTCTACACAGAAACCCTGATTCGAGGTTTCTGGTCTCCAAAAACGATGAGAGAATAAACTTCTGTTTTAGGCCATCTAGCTAGTGGTAATTTGTTACAGCACCAAAGGAAAGTTATAGCTACTATAAACACAAAAACCATGTATGCTAAAATAGCAAGGAGAGAGAATAAATAGATTTATATATATATTTACATAAATTTTACACATGGGAAAACATTATGGAAAAAATACCAAATATCCTCATATTAAAATAGAATCATTAATGTGTATTTTACCTTAAAAAATATGACATTTAAAAATTTGATTCTGAACTCTATGGAAAACATATATCATAAACATGACAGTATTTTCTTCAAAGGATAGCCTTTTGTAATAATAATATATACCCACTGACTATCACAACTGTAGGAAATAATATGAGAACCCAGAATATTTACTATGCAGGCGGCTTTCCTCCTAGTATTCTAGGTTTACAAAATGTCAAAACAAATGACATATCAAGAACAAGAACTGTCACTGAACTGAACCTAAAAGAAATGATCTTTTCCTTTGCAAGAAGGTTTATAGAAGATCCCATCAATGAAAAGTTTTTATATATATGTTATTTTTTATCAGACTCTAAAAGCTGATGAATAGAAATTATTTCCACAAAAGCTATAAAATCTTTAGTTCACATAAACATGAAGGAAGGTATCTCAGTTTAGTTGTGCCTATATTAACAATATTACATATTAATATATTAACAATACACAATACTTCATTCAAAGCCACTAACACATTTTTCTATTTTGATTACCAGGGTTCTTGTGCACTTATTCTTGATAAACACATATCTGCTAAAATTGCACCATTAGGGAAGAATCTGAAACTGAGTGGAAAGACAAATTAGATGACAGTAAATAATAATGCCACCTGAATATGTGGTTTGATATAGAATAAAAAGTTACATTTCATAATATAGATTCAGTTCAGCAGAGATTATTCAAAACCACACATAATTAGAATATTTTCTGTATTCATTGCTTTCTTTCTCAAAGCACCATGTCACTACTGTCCTAGGACTGATCCCAAGTAGTACTTCAAAGTAGAGTTATGGTTACCCAAGTGTTGAGAGAACTACTTAAAACTCCAAAAGAATGTCTTAAAATTATTTATCATTTTCTACACGTATATGATATAAAACATAATCGTTTGTACCTACTATTTGATAGAAATTCAAAAACAAAATGTTACATTTCTCAGTAACTAAAGTACTGAATTAGCTGTTACTAAACTATAGAACATTAAAAATTTTAATTCCATTGATGTTAACAATAGTTTAATATTGATTAAAATTATTCAAATTATTCAACTTGGCTTTAATGGGGGATATAAAAATAAAATTAAAGGACTAAGAGAGTCCCCTTTTCCTAACTTAAACTTAATACCTAAGAATATTTAACCATATATTTATGCACAATTGTTGTAGGACCTCAAATATATTTATTTTAAAGAACTGTTCTAAGTTGAAAAGAATGTTCTTAAAAGATCCACTTTATTTTCTTATTAAATTTTTAATGTTGAGGTAACTGTGAATTCCCAGGCAGTTGTAGCAGTACAAAGAGATCCTATGTAGATTCCAACCAGTTTTCCAATTGTTAACATCTTGCAAAACTACACTACAACATTCCAACCAGGAAATTGACATTGATACAATCTACCCATTTCATCCAGATTTCCCCACATTTTTTAAAATTTTATTTTATTATGTTACGTTAGTCACCATACATAACATCATTAGTTTTTGATGTAGTTTTCCATGATTCACTGTTTGCGTATAACACCCAGTGTTCCATGCAATACGTACCGTATTTAATACGCATCACCAGGCTAACCCATCCCCCCACCCCCATCCGCTCTAGAAACCCTCAGTTTGTTTCTCAGAGTCCATATTCTCTCATGCTTCGTCTCCTCCTCGGATATCCCCCCTTCATTTTTCCCTTCCTACTATCTTCTTTTTTTTTTTTTAATTAACATAAATGTATTATTTGTTTCAGAAGTACAGGTCTGTGATTCATCAGTCTGACAAAATTCATAGCGCTCACCATAGCACATACCCTCCCCAATGTCTATCACCCAGCCACCCCATCCCTTCCACCCCACCCCCCACTCCAGCAACCCTCAGTTTGTTTCCTGAGATTAAGAATTCCTCATATCAGTGAGATCATATGATACATATCTTTCTCTGATAGACTTATTTCGCTTAGCATATTACCCTCTAGTTCCATCCACATCATTGCAAATGGCAAGATTTCGTTCCTTTTGATGGCTGCACAATATTCCATTGAATATATATACCATATCTTCTTTATCCATTCATCTGTCGATGGGCATCGTGGCTCTTTCCATAGTTTGGCTATTGTGCACATTGCTGCTATTAACATTGGGGTGCAAGTACACCTTTGGATCACCACATTTGTATCCTCGGGGTAAATACCTGGGAGTGCAATTGCTGGGTTGTACGGTAGCTCTATTTTCGACTTTTTGAGGAATCCCCATACTGTTTTCCAAAGTGGGAGCACCAGCTTGCATTCCCACCAACAGTGTAGGAGGGTTCCCCTTTCTCCGCATCCTCGCCAACATCTGTCGTTTCCTGACATGTTAATTTTAGCCATTCTGACTGGTGGGAGATGGTATCTCATTGAGGTTTTGATTTGGATTTCCCTGATGCTGAGCGATGTTGAGCACTTTATCATGTGTCTGTTGGCCATTTGGATGTCTTCTTTGGAAAAATGTCTGTTCATGTCTTCTGCCCATTTCTTGATTGGATTATTTGTTCTTTGGGTGTTGAGTTTGATAAGTTCATTTTTTTTTTTTTTTAAAGATTTTATTTATTTCTTTGACAGAGGGAGACAGCGAGAGAAGGACCACAAGCAGGGGGAGTGGGAGAGGGAAAAGCAGGCTTCCCACTGAGCAGGGAGCCCGATGCACGGCTCGATCCCAGGACCTCGGGATCACGACCTGACCCGAAGGGAGACGCTTATGACTGAGCCACCCAGGTGCCCCGAGTTTGAAAAGTTCTTAATAGATTTTTCGATACTAGCCCTTTATCTGATATGTCATTTGCAAATATCTTCTCCCATTGGTTGTCTTTTGGTTTTGGTGATTGTTTCCTTTGCTCTGTAAAAGCTTTTTATCTTGATGAAGTCCCAATAGTTTATTTTTGCCCTTGCTTCCCTTGCTTTGGCGATGTTTCTAAGAAGTTGCTGTGGCTGAAGTCAAGGACATTGCTGCCTGTGTTCTCCTCTAGGATTTTAATGGACTCCTGTCTCACATTTAGGTCTTTCATCCAATTTGAGTCTATTTTTGTGTGTGGTGTCAGGAAATGGTCCAGTTTCATTCTTCTGCATATGGCTGCCCAATTTTCCCAACACCATTTGTTGAAGAGACTGTCTTTTTTCCATTGGACATTCTTTCCTGCTTTGTCGAAGATTAGTTGACCATAGAGTAGAGGGTCCATTTCTGGGCTCTCTATTCTGTTCCATTGATCTATGTGTCTGTTTTTGTGCCAGTACCAATTCTGTCTTGATGATGACAGCTTTGTAATAGAGCTTGAAGTCCAGAATTGTGAAGCCACCAGCTTTGCTTTTCTTTATCAACATATCTCTGGCTATTCAGGGTCTTTTCTGGTTCCGTACAAACTTTAGGATTCTTTGTTCCATTTCTTTGAAAAAAGTGGATGGTATTTTGATAGGGATTGCATTAAATGTGTAGATTGCTCTAGGTAGCATTGACATCTTCACAATATTTGTTCTTCCAATCCATGAGCATGGAAAGTTTTTCCATTTCTTTGTGTCTTCCTCAATTTCTTTCATGAGTATTTTATAGTTTTCTGAGTTCAGATTCTTTGCCTCTTTGGTTAGATTTATTCCTAGGTATCTTAGGGTTTTGGGTGCAACTGTAAATGGGATTGGCTCCTTAATTTCTCTTTCTTCTGTCTTGTTGTTGGTGTATAGAAATGCCACTGATTTCTGTGCATTGATTTTATATCCTGCCACTTTACTGAATTCCTGTATGAGTTCTAGCAGTTTTGGGGTGGAGTCTTTTGGGTTTTCCACACGAGTATCATGTCATCTGCAAAGAGTGAGAGTTTCACTTCTTCTTTGCCGATTTGGATGCTTTTTATTTCTTTTTGTTATCTGATTGCTGTGGCTAGGACTTGTAGTACTATATTGAATAACAGTGGTGATAGTGGACATCCCTGCTGCGTTCCTGACCTTAGGGGGAAAGCTCTCAGTTTTTCCCCACCGAGAATGATATTCGCTGTGAGTTTTTCATATGTGGCTTTTATGATATTCAGGTATGTACCCTTTATCCCTACACTGTGAAGAGTTTTAATCAAGAAAGGATGCTATACTTTGTCAAATGCTTTTTCTGCATCTACTGAGAGGATCATATGGTTCTTCTCTTTCTTTTATTAATGTATTGTATCACATTGATAGATTTGCAGATGTTGAACCAACTTTGCAGCCCAGGAATACATCCCACTTGGTCGTGGTGAATAATCCTTTTAATGTACTGTTGGACCCTATTGGCGAGTATTTGGTGAGAATTTTTGCATCCATGTTCATCAGGGATATTGGTCTGTAATTCTCCTTTTTGATGGGGTCTTTGTCTGATTTTGGGATTGAGGGAATGTTGGCCTCATAAAATGAATTTGGAAGTTTTCCTTCCATTTCTATTTTTTGGAACAGTTTTAGAAGAACAGGTATTAATTTTTCTTTAAATGTTTGGTAGAATTCCCCTGGGAAGCCATCTGGCCCTGGGCTTTTGTTTGTTGGGAGATTTTTGATTGCTGCTTCAATTTCCTTAGTGGTTACAGGTCTGTTCAGGTTTTCTATTTCTTCCTGGTTCAGTTTTGGTAGTTGATACATCTCTAGGAATGCATCCATTTCTTCCAGATCATCTATTTTTTAGCTGGCATAGAGTTGCTCATGATATATTCTTATAATTGTATTTCTTTGGTGTTGGTTGTGATCTCTCCTCTTTCATTCATGATTTTATTTGGGTCCTTTCTCTTTTCTTTTTGTTAAGTCTGGCCAGGGGTTTATCAATCTTATTAATTCTTTCAAAGAACCAGCTCATAGTTTCATTGATCTGTTCTACTGTTCTTTTGGTTTCTATTTCACTGATTTCTGCTCTGATCTTTACTATTTCTCATCTCCTGCTGGGTTTAGGCTTTATTTGCTGTTTTTTCCCCAGCTCCTTTAGGTGTAGGGTTAGGTTGTGTATTTGAGACCTTTCTTGTTTCTTGAGAAAGGCTTGTACTGCTATATACTTTCCTCTTAGGACTGCCTTTGCTGCATCCCAAAGATTTTGAACAGTTGTGTTTTCATTTTCATTGGTTTCCATGAATTTTTTTAATTCTTCTTTAATTTCCTGGTTGACACATTCATTCTTTAGTAGGATGCTCTTTAGCCTCCATGTATTTGAGTTCTTTCCGACTTCCCTCTTATGATTGAGTTCTAGTTTCAAAGCATTGTGGTCTGAAAATAGGCAGGGAATGATCCCAATCTTTTGGTACTGGTTGAGACCTGATTTGTGACCTAGGATGTGATCTATTCTGGAGGATGTTCCATGGGCACTTGAGAAGAATGTGTATTCTGTTGCTTTGGGATGGGATGTTCTGAATATATCTGTGAAGTCCATTTGGTCCAGTGTGTCATTTAAAGTCTTTATTTCCTTGGTGATCTTTTGCTTAGATGATTTGTCCATTTCAGTGAGGGGGGTGTTAAAGTCCCCTACTATTACTGTATTGTTGTCGATGTGTTTCTTTACTTTTGTTATTAATTGGCTTACATAATTGGCTGCTCCCATGTTAGGGGCATAGATATTTACAATTGTTAGATCTTCTTGTTGGATAGACCCTTTAAGTAGGATATAGTGTCCTTCCTCATCTCTTATTACACTCTTTGGTTTAAAATCTAATTTGTCTGATATAAGGATTGCCACTCCAGCTTTCTTTTGGTGTCCATTAGCATGGTAAATGGTTTTCCACCCCTTCACTTTCAATCTGGAGGTGTCTTTGGGTCTAAAATGAGTCTCTTGCAGACAGCATATCGATGAGTCTTGTTTTTTTTTTATCCAATCTGATAGCCTGTGTCTTTTGATTGGGGCAGTTAGCCCATTTACATTCAGGGTAACTATTGAAAGGTATGAATTTAGTGCCATTGTATTGCCTGTAAGTTGACTGTTACTGTATATTTTCTCTGTTCCTTTCTGGTCTATGTCACTTTTAGGCTCGCTCTTTGCTTAGAGGACCCCTTTCAATATTTCTTGTAGGGCTGGTTTCGTGTTTGCAAATTCCTTTAGTTTTTGTTTGTCCTGGAAGCTTTTTATCTCTCCTTCTATTTTCAATGACAGCCTAGCTGGATATAGTATTCATGGCTGCATATTTTTCTCATTTAGTGCTCTGAATATATCATGCCACTCCTTTCTGGCCTGCCAGGTCTCTGTGGATAGGTCTGTTGCCAATCTAATATTTCTACCATTGTAGGTTACAGACCTCTTGTCCTGAGCTGCTTTCAGGATTTTCTCTTTGTCTCTGAGACTTTTAAGTTTTACTATTAGATGTTGGATGTTACCTATTTTTATTGATTTTGAGGGGGGTTCTCTGTGCCTCCTGGATTTTGATGCCTGTTTCCTTCCCCAAATTAGGGAAGTTCTCTGCTATAATTTTCTCCAATATACCTTCTGCCCCTCTCTCTCTTTCTTCTTGTTCTGGGATCCCAATTATTCTAATATTGTTTTGTCTCATAGTATCACTTATCTCTCGAATTCTGCCCTCGTGGTCCAGTAGTTGTTTATCTCTTTTTCTCAGCTTCTTTATTCTCCATCATTTGGTCTTCCATATTACTAATTCTCTCTTCTGCCTCATTTAATCCTAGCAGTTAGAGCCTCCATTTTTTATTGCACTGCACTAATAGTCTTTTTGATTTCGACTTGATTAGATTTTAGTTCTTTTATTTCTCCAGAAAGGGTTTCTCTAGTATCTTCCATGCTTTTTTCAAGCCCAGCTAGTATCATTATAATCGTCATTCTGAACTCTAGTTCTGACATCTCACTAATGTCTGTACTGATTAGGTCCCTGACAGTCTGTACTGCCTCTTGTTCTTTTTCTTTGAGGTGAGTTTTTCCATCTTGTCATTTTGTCCAAAGGAGAACAGATGAATGAGAGAACAAAATATTAACGGGGTAACAACGACCCCAGAAAAATATACTCTAAACAAATCAGAAAAGACCTGAAACCAGAGGAAAAGGGAAAGAAAGAAAAAAAAAAATTGATCAAATATGATCAGGCTGGTGAATAGATCAGCGCCACACACTAGATTTTGGGCTTATTTTTTTTTTTTTTTTAAGATTTTTTATTTATTTATCTGAGAGAGAGAATGGGAGACAGAGAGCATGAGAGGGGGAGGATCAGAGGGAGAAGCAGACTCCCCGCTGAGCAGGGAGTCCGATGCGGGACTCGATCCCGGGACTCCAGGATCATGACCTGAGCCGAAGGCAGTCGCTTAACCAACTGAGCCACCCAGGCGCCCCCTGGGCTTATTTTGGTCTGTAAGAAGAAACTGCCTCCCAAAATGTTAAAGAAAGAAAAACTTATATATGTACAAAAATAAGAGTAAATACGATGAAGGGATGGAATATGATGGTAAAGATGAAAATTACAAAAGATTTCCCCACTTTTACATGTATTTATTTATTTATGGGTATCTGTGTGTATTAAGTTCTATGTAATTGTATTTCATGTGTAGCTTCCTGTATCTAACACCAGAGTCAAGAACACATTCCATTACCACAGTTCCATCACCATAAGAATCCCTCCTGTTGCTCTACCCCTACCTCTTGGCAAACACTCATCTGTTCTCCAACTCTATGATTTTGTTATTTCAAGAATTTTGTCATATAAATGGAATCATTTTGGGATTGGCTTTTTTCAGTCAGCATAATTACCTTGAGATTCATCCAAGTTGCATGTAAGAATAGGTCAGTGCTTTTACTGCAGCTTGTCTTATCCTCCTCTTCGTAGGATTTTCACAAAGCAAAAGTTTTTAATTTTTTAGTCATGTTTTACCAATTTTTCCTTTCATGAATCATGCTTTTAGTGTACTAAGAACTTTTTACCTATACCTAGATCCCAAAAACATCCCAAAGATTTTTCCTTATGTTTTCCTTTCCAAAAGTTATATAGTCTTATGTTCTACATTTAATCTGAAATCCAGGGGCGCCTGGGTGGCTCAGTCATTAAGTGTCTGTCTTTGGCTCAGGTCATGATGGGATCGAGTCCCATTCCCGCTGCTTGTGTTCCTGCTCTCGCTACCTCTCTCTCTGTCAAATAAATAAATAAATCTTTAAAAAAATAAATAAATCTGAAATCCACTTTGAGTTATTTTTTCTATAAAATGTAAGGTTTAGGTAAAACCTTCATTTTCTTGCCTATTGATGCTCCAGTACCATTTGTTGAAAAAGCTATCCCTCCTCCATTGAACTGTTTTTTACAAATGTATCAGAATCAGCTGGGGAAAAAAAAAAAAAAGGTGGAGTAGTCCCGAGTGGCTGTAGTGACTTCTTCCACTTCATTTCCCTTTATCATCTTCCACAAGGAGAGTCATTGGGAACTAAAAAGTCTGTTATATAATTTTAGACTGGCATAAATCATAAACAATGATGCAAAGTGGAACAGAACCATCATAATTATTAGGCCTCTCTCTGAGGCATTTCCTGGCTCCTTAAAGCTCAGTTGACCATTCCTTGGTAATTACTGCCTTAGGACTTCATATCTACTTTGACTGTAACACTTAATGAATTAAAGTAAAATCATTTCTTGAAAACACTAACTGTGCACATTTGTGTGGGTCCATGTCAGGGATTCTCAATTCTGTTCCATTGATCTGTGTCTATGTCTCTGCCAATACCATACTGTCTTGACTAGCATGGCTAAATAACAAGTCTTCATATCAAGTAGTGATTCTTCCCACTTTATTCTTCCTCATCAAGATTGTCTTAGGGGCGCCTGGGTGGCTCAGTCGTTAAGCGTCTGCCTTCAGCTCAGGTCATGATCCCAGAGCCCTGAGATCGAGCCCCGCATCGGGCTCCCTGCTCCGCAGGAGGCCTGCTTCTCCCTCTCCCACTCCCCCTGCTTGTGTTCCCTCTCTCGCTGTGTCTCTCTCTGTCAAATAAATCAATAAAATCTTTAAAAAAAAAAAAAAAAAAAGATTGTCCTAGCTATTCTAGGGTCTGTGCCTTTCCACTTGAATAAAATTTAGAACAATTTTGAATGTGTCTATAGAAAATCTCACTGTGATTTGACAGAAATTGCATTAAATCCATGGACCAATTTGAGAAGAAATGAAATCCTTACTATGTTGAGTCTTCTAATCCATGAACACAATAGGTTTCTCCATTGATTTAGGTCTTCTCTGATTTCTGATAGAGATCTGTACATGTTTTATTAAATTTATATCTCAGTATTTCATTTTCTTTAGAGCAACAGTTGATAGCATTATTTTTTATTTTAGTTCCTACGTGTTCGTTTTTTAAATTATTTTTTAACTGGCTTACATTTGATAGGGAAAATTCTTTAAGACTTTGAAATAGGTAAAAAGCTCTTTCTGAGTATCTTTTCAACAGAATACTGGTCTCTAGAGAGCCTCCTATGTTACTGGATTCTACAGAGGTGTACAAATATGACTGTCTTTGAATAGGCTCTTTTATAACTTTGTAAGTTACAGAAAACTAAGAGTAATGCTAATGATTTTACCCACAGAAATTAATTTTGTCTGGTATAAATACGCTAATTTCCACCCATAGAATACATGATTCCAAACATTACACTGCCCTATAGAATATTACCCAATTTTACATGGATTAGTAAATTTATTTCAGCATTACAATTACATATATATCATTCTCCTTTGACACAGTTTTATTACCTCACAGGTTCCCTCACTAATTAAGAAATCAAAACCTCTTATAGGTTCATTTTATATTTATATAAGAGTCATGATTTTACCTTTTTTGAAATTATAGTTTAATAGATTTAATAAAAACCAAAAGTCATTTAATAAAAACCAAAAAACTGCATCTGAAGGAGTATACCTTTCTTGTTAGGATATGGAGCTATGAATTTCTCAATCCACAACTGTCAAACTGTAAAACTGGCAAAATATCTAATGCAAGAGTCAGCAAACCATTTTCGTTAAGGGTCAAACAGTTAATATTTTAGGCTTTGAGGACCACACAGTTCTCTGATGCAGCAATTCATCTCTGCCCATATCACACAAAAATAGCCACAGACAACATGTAAAGGAATGAGTATGGCTATGTTCCAATAAAACTCTATTTACAAAAACAGAAGACAGGCTGAATTTGGTCCACTGACTGTAGTTTGCCAACATGGCCTAATATGTTGCTGTTTTGGAAAAACAGTTCTCAATCTTTTCCTAAAATAACACCCACATTTACAAGCAAACCACTCCCATGGATCTATCAAGGATGGAATGGTTGTTTCCTGGTTGTAGCATGGCCAGCTGCTTCTATGCAATGCCCAGTGAGTTAATTACATCCCCACCCATTTCTCACAACTCCTTTTGACCGGTACATGTGGATGCTCTGACAAAGATCTACTACTGATGATAATTATTTTTCCTTCTAACACTGACAGAATTAAAAGAGTGATTAATCCTCTGAGTAAAGTGTATAAGACATTTTCAAACCTACAGTATTGTTCATGGGAAACCACTACTTACCAAAAAGCAGAAATATTTAATTTATAACATAAAAATACGATGCAGTTGGGAACTTGGCTGTCCACAAAAATATTCACAATTTAGTATGCAACTAAAAACTAGGAGTCTCAAAAACTAACCCAGAGGAACATGGCAGTGCTCACTCATATAAACCTTTCTCTATTTTTCAATAATTCTACACTTTAATTGAGCCAAACATTGATCAATGACTCATGCATTTATACTAAGTACTATGGAATATGGTCCATGACCTCAAATAAAGTAAAGCACAGCATTTAAGAGAAGTGTGTTAAATGATTATAATACCTTATGTCAGTATACAGGGTATACAGAATTTATATACACAGAACAGAATTCAGACTTGGGAGAGAAGGTGAGGTGGGAATGAGGATGGCTTAAGAAACCAGGAGATGAATGTTGATAACTGAGGTAAGTCTCAAAGTACTAGGAGTTAGAATAATAATAGTGGGACAGCTAGCAGCACCCTCACAAAGAATTTCTTGGTGGAAATACACAGGGAAAGTAGGGAAAAACCATAAAGGGCCTTGTATGTCATGCTAAAAAGTTTATCAGAAAGCTTTTGAGAACTGTTAAAATATTTTATGGAGGGGATGGATACAGAATGTGTTCTAATAACAAATTATTTTGCTTTAATAGCTCTTCATAAATTACATGCATTTTAAATAACCGGTGTAATTCTAGTTACTTTTCAAAAGTGTTTGTAGTTACATTCATGGTGAGATAGAAAAGGAAAACAGAAATATAGTGATGCCGACTTACTGCTAGGCCACTTTCACATACCACTGGAGAAATACTATAGTGTTACAAGTGGGCTGAGGCACAGAGGTTTAGCAAAATGCCCTAGGCCACACTGTGAGTGAAAGGGCTGGATTTGAACCAGGAGTTACCCATCATTAAAGCCCATGCTCTTCTGATTAATGTATTGGCAAGACTATAAATACCTGCCTTAGGATATCACCACAAGTAATGCAGCAAAGTTATATCATACTTAAGATATGCAAAATCAACTCTATGTGCTAATGAAAAAAAATTCAAACAAATATTGTTATTCAACATAGCACTTAAATTAAAGGAAACTTTTTTTACCTAGTCATCTGTGAAAGAAGCAGCAATATCTTTTATCACTAAAGGAAAAACTGCCTATGCTGGGCTTACTGGTAGATAGTGTTATGGATATTATACTTAATGACAACTTAAAGGACTTTCAAGGGTAATTTTTACTGCATTCAACTTTTACCTTAGACACTGACTTTAAAAGTTAGCCCTCATTTAAGACTCTACTATAATTGTAACATAATCCACCATGATTTACACTAACTCATTTTCACTTAACCTACCACTCTCTATGTTAAGGGCCATAGACAAATAAACCACTTAAAAAGTGCTATATGCTTATGTTTACATAAGAATGTTTATGTAGGAATTTTGTTTTTATTTTAAATAAATCTTATTTTAAAACCTGCTTTATTAAAAAAAAAACACACACACAAGCTCTATTTATATTCCAATATAAGACATCCTCTTAACCAAGCAGACGATAAATTATACAAACATGAAATTGCCTAAATAATTAGGTTTATGTTTATCATGGAGGTAACAATTCTAACCACAGTAAATCCTAGAAACATTTCATACTAATTTACAGCTGTGTGATAGCACAGAATAAATTCCCAAAAAGTTAGATTATATTTTTGGAATAATTTCACAGCACACAGGTCCAGTGATCTATCTCATTGTTCATATACCAACCACGCAAGGACTTTTGTGTTTATGTATGTCTGTGTGTGTATTTACGCTGAACCCTCAGTAAGTAGTTAATAGTCAAATAAGTCTTCACTGCATCTATATTTTCTGTGACCATTGAAAGCATAACTTCATCTTTTTTTTCCTTAATTGAGCAGTTAGTTAAATTCCTGGGAAACACTCTGAACTCCAAATGAATTATGCTATCCAAACACTACATCACAGATCACAGTTACATTACCACTCAAACCCTGATTGACCAAATTGTGCTTAGAAAGCTTTTAACACCAAGAGGTTTACTCTGCAAAGTAAGACACATACTTCATTATGAAAGATTGCTATTAATGTGCATCACTCAAAGATACCCAAAAAAATTGTTATCAGAGTGGTATTTGCTTTTTCAGTAGTCCCAAAAATTGCACTGTAGTGGCAAAACATAAAGATAATACAAATGTATTATCTTATAAGGAATGACAGCATTGCAAAGAAAGCTATTTAGACATTATTTTAAATGTTTATTGTATTAAAACTAAATATTATAATTTAATATTATTGGAAATTCAACTTAATTTTACATATTAAATTTATGTCAAGGAAGGTTTTTATCTTTTTATTCCTTTTTTAATATAGAATCTCAGCAGCTCAGACACTTGGAAAGATTCATTTCTAATTTAGAGCAAGCACTAAATCACAAAATCAGCAATACTATTTGCTTAAGTGGTAGCAGTTTAGTCCAAGCCTAATAATCCCTCACTGGACTCTCTGTGGGTGGCCCATTTTGGTGTTGCAGCTGGTTTAGCAGACAATATACCAAACAAGCTGTTATTATAATAGGAATAAACAACACCCTCTGCTCTCACTACTCAAAACCCAAAAAGAGCGCACCCTTGCAGAACATTTACAACCTGTCAGATAGCAGCTTAGTGGGTCAGCATGTCAATATATTTATAATTCAGTTCTAATGACACCATCTCTTTTGATGAAGTATTACTTTAGTTGGGAGTAAATATTTCAAAATACTGAGTCACACAGAAATGTAACTTCTTTGATCGCTGTTTCAAGAGACTAAAAGGAAAGCAATAATTATAATTAAGAATGCTAGAAATATTTGTAGTTTCTTGTATTGAATGAATTATTCATTTTGCTTTAAAGCTACATTTAATCATTATGCTACTGTTAAAGTATAACATGCAACAAAGTATAACATGTAATGACGTATCTATCACATATATATTTTCTGTATTTCAAAAAAATCAAAATACTGAAGACCAGGAGTAAGATAATACAACACACTTCAATGTAGTTCAACCATCTGAAAAATACATGCTAACTAAATTGCTAACTAAATGCTAATTAAAAGAACACCTGGGGCACCTGGGTGGCTCAGTCAGTTAGGCATCCTACTCTTGATTTCAGCTGACTCTTGATTTCAACTGACTCTTGATTTCAGCTAGGGTCTTGATCTCAGGGTTGAGAGTTTGGGCCCCACATTGGGCTCCACACTGGATGTGGAGCCTACTTAAAAAAACAAACAAACAAACAAACATCTAAATATCTTATATACTACTGATTAATGAAAGAGAACAAGAGCCCAACATAACCTCTGTAAAGAGCTTAATATCATGCAAAGTTGGAGACTCTTCCCACATTTCAGGACCTATCAAAAAGAAACATCAACAGGGACGCCTGGGTGGCTCAGTCGGTTAAGCGTCTGCCTTCGGCTCAGGTCATGATCCCAGGGTCCTGGGATCGAGTCCCGCATCGGGCTCCCTGCTCTGTGGGGAGCCTGCTTCTCCCTCTGCCTCTGCCTCTCTCTCTCTCTCTCATGAATAAATAAATAAAATCTTAAAAAAAAAAAAAAAAAAAAAAAGAAACATCAACAGATTGGGGCACCAGATTGGCTCAGTCAGAGGAGCAGGCAACTCTTAATCTTGGGGTCATGAGGCTGAGCCCCACACTGGGTGTAGAGATTACTTGAAATAAATTAAAAAAAAAAAAAGAACCATCAATAGAGTGACTCAGATCTCTGCAGAGATCCAAAATGGCTGAAAAAACCATTAGAAAATTAAAATATAAATCAGGGGTGCCTGGGTGGCTCAGTCGTTAAGCGTCTGCCTTTGGCTCAGGTCATGATCTGGGGGTCCTGGGATCGAGCCCCGCATCGGGCTCCCTGCTTAGTGGGAAGCTTGCTTCTCCCTCTCCCACTCCCCTGTTTGTGTTCCTGCTCTCACTATCTCTCTGTCAAATAAATAAATAAAATCTTTTTTTTTTTTTTTAAAGATTTTATTTATTTATTTGACAGAGAGAGACACAGCGAGAGAGGGAACACAAGCAGAGGGAGTGGAAGAGGGAGAAGCAGGCTCGCCGCCGAGCAGGAAGCCCGATGCGGGGCTCGATCCCAGGACGCTGGGATCATGACCTGAGCCGAAGGCAGGCGCTTAACGACTGAGCCACCCAGGCGCCCCAATAAATAAAATCTTAAAAAAAAAAAAAAAAAATTAATTAAAATTAAAAATAAATCAATATGGCCATATTAACATATCAATGATATGATCTGAAAATTAAGTACAAAATGTAGTCTTTCAGAATTCTGATTTAATAATAAAGTTCTTGTTTTAGATAGGGCTATTCATTGTACAATGTTGCAAAAAATATCATGAATGTATTTTTGCAGGTAAGAGTTAAAGTTCTTTACAGTTTGTTAAATACTCTATTAAAAAGTGTATTTCTTCATTTGGAGTACATTTGATACAATGCCTTAACTATTTTCTTTACTACAACTTATTATTATTATAATGAATGTCCTGATTAAGCTATCTATTCCAGGAAAAGAATCCCGGAAAGGTATCACTTACTTGATACCTTAACCCTCACAGACCTAAAGGAAACACCTAACACCATGTATTATATAAAGTGAGCACTCCGTTAGTATGTGTTTTAAAAACTGTAAAGTTACATGAGTATATCTTTAAGGACTTGTCTTATACTCTCACTTAGTGAAAGTTGAAAACTGAGGCTATAAACAGGTAAGTGATATCAAATCTGGTTCACAGACTCATATCACTACAGGACATCTTCCAGTGAACCATGAAAGTAGCCCCCAGAGTACGTGAAGAACCTCCTAGAAGTTCCCACCAATCACAGATGGCACAACAAAGAGACTCTGAGTTAACTCAACTCCTCAATGCGTAAGTAATTTAACTGAGAATCAAAGGTTAAGCCAAAAAGGTTCAAAGTCACATGGCAAGTAATTGGTCCCATGGTAAAATATAAAATTATCCCAAAAGCAAGAATGAAGAAACTATAAAGATTAAGATGAATAGAAAAACTACCATAACCGCCTACTGTATATCTGGCTTGATGCTAAACAACTCTACATACTAATGTCATTTTAAACTCGTATCTGCCATATGAAATAGGTACTAATTATCCACATTTTTTAAAGATTAGAAAACTGAGATCCAAAAAGGTTAAGGAAGTTTTCAAAGGTCACAAACGTCACTCTCAGTAACTGACATCCATTTGAGAGTGTACTGCTTTTTCTGTGAAGTGTAATAAAAGTACAAGGGATATTAACACTTATTGAATGCCTTCTGAGTGTCAAACACTAGCCTGGGCATTAGAAATACAATGATGAGACAAGACAGTTTGAGTCCCTGCTATAAGGGAATTGTATAAGAACATATAGAAATTTCTTCCTTTCCATGAGAATTTTTACTATCAATTATAAATTTTCTAGAGGAATCGATTTTCTTAATCCAAATCAGACACTCGTATTAATAATGGAAGACCTAAAGGGCTTTCCTGCTAATGACCACAGTCAAATAGCCACTGGGAAAGTTAACTATGAGATCATACAAACTGTCTATCTGCCAATACGAGACCTGGGCTTATTACTTGTCTTTCCTCTGACTTTTCCAATTCAGTATGAAATAGCTCAGAGAAAGTCCCCTTGCCAGATTGTTTAGTCTCACGAATCGTACCATTAGATACTTTTTCCTGAGGTTCAGCCTAACTGGACCTTTGCTTACTTTCATTGCATAAAACTCTTTTGAGTGTCAATACCAGCTGCTCACTTTCCCTGGAAATCTTCCACTTTTCAAATACAGGCATGACTTTAATTAGACAAGGCATAAACTAGGACAGCAGAAAGACTGATTCTAAGAAATTAGGCCAGAGCACCAATTTCTGAACAAGCCAAAAGATCCAAATAGGCCGAAAGAACAATATAAACATACTTTTGTTGAAATATGGAGAAAAGCCACAAGACCACAGGGACTGGAGAACTCAAAAGCTAAGTATAGATCTCTGCTTCTAGTCATCATTAGATAGTTCCCATAGGACCACCCCTACCAGAGATAACAATTATGGGCTCGGAACAAATATTTTAGAAGGAGAAGGAAACTTGAGGGCACAAGAGAGTGAACAAAAGCTGCCTGAATCTTGAAGAAAGGGACATACACTGAACAAGATTCCCATTTTATAGTTTTTAGTCTGAGTAAGGATCCCAATACCCGCCATGAAGAGCAATTAAAATTTAATAGAAACCAGTAGTCTTACTCTGTGATAGAATTTGAAGACAGGGCCCAGGGAAACCACAGCAAGAAAAAGAAGGGTAGAATTCTAGAAAGGAGAGAACCAGAGAAGGGAAACTCTAAATTCCATAGATAAACTGTTCAGGTCTCTTGCTAATCCCCAAACCAAATATGTAAGAGACAGACTCCAAACAGCCTTCCTAAGGTTAAAAGAACTGACCTGAAATTTCAGCTAACACCCACCAAGTGGAAAACAGAATTTTGAAGTTGGAGTTTAGCCAAGTTAATGGACTTAAAAAACAAACGGACCAAAAAAAAAAAAAAAAAAAAAAAAATCAATACTCTTCAAAGGAGTCTAATAGAATAAACTTTCTATAATAAATCATTCACCATGTCCAGGACAAAACCTGTAAGTTCTCAACAAATGAAGAAACAAAAACATATTAAAGATACAATACATACAATCAGTGGAGATTGACATAAGTTTATCAAGATGTCAACATGAGGAGAAAAAGATTTTAAATCAGCTAATATAATTATGATCAAGAGTTTAAAGTAAAATATGATAATAAATGAAAAGACAGAAAATCTCAGTAGAGAAACAAAAGTTATAAAGAAGAACCAAATGGAAATTTTAAAAATGAAAAAAGATCGGATTTTTTAAATCACTGCATTGAGATGAAAAAAGAGACAATGAACTTGAAGCAAGATCAATATAAATTATCTAATATGAAGAACTGAGAAAAAAAGGATTTTTAAAAAACACAGAACCTAAAGGATGTTTAATTAAGGTCTCAAAAGGAAAAGCACAAAAGAATGGGAGTGAAAAGAATATACATATTTATATGGATATATATATTTGAGAAATAATGGCTAATAATTTCCCAATTTTAGTTAGACATAATTTACATATTCAAGAAACTCAGAAACCTCTGGAAAAGACATTTTTAAAGTCCATTCCTAGACATACCTTAGATATATTTGACAATGTTCAAATTGTTGGAAACCAAAGATAAAGAAAAATATTAGCAGCAGCCAGGAAAAGACACGTAACATACAGGAGAACAATAATTCAAACGAATGCTAACTTCTCATCCGACACAACAAAGATGAAACAACAGGAAATTAACATACTGAAATTCCTGAAACAACAAAAAAATTGCCAATCCAAAATACTTTGTACAACAAAAAGATACTTCAAGATTGAGGGCAAAATAGAGACAGTATCAGATAAAATAAAACTAAAAGAATTTACTGCCAGCAAACCTATACTACGAGAAGTGCTACAGGAACTTCTTCAGGATGAAAGGAAATGATACCAGATGGGAATAATGATTAGCAAGAAGGAATAAGGAGCAAAAGAAATGGTAAATATCAATCCCACAGTATAATGTAATTCTTGCTTTTAGTAGTGATTTTTTTTAATTAAGAGGAAAAGTTAATCAAGTTTGGTGAACTTGCAACATAAAGTGATGAATACCTTTAAAGGAAAGTAACATAGCTGTTTTATACTACATTTCTCCACTTTCATTTCATTTATAAGTACAACAGACTTTACTATATTTAAGTATTATGGGGTTTAAAAACAGTGGTTTAAAAAACAACACGAACAAAACTGATTCTCCAAATATCAAAACAGCCCTGGAGTATGATTTTGATTAATTATTTAATCTTGGCATCACTCTAACAAATAATAATACCTATTCCATAGAGTTATAAAAGGCCTGTAAAATAATGTGAAAAAAGGTTATCATTTTTCATCAAAAAGTATTCTATCACTGATAACTCTTTAAAACTCTATATTTAAATTGCATCAAAGGATATAAAGATCACCTTATGTAATCAAAATTTTATCATAAGCACCATATCCCAAATTGACATGAAAACCCACTGAAAAACATTTATGTTAATCAAAGATTTGTGAAAATTATTTAAACAATTTCTCTGAAGGAAATTTTAAAAACATCTAACGACAGCTGGGATCTCTCTAACTAGCAAGTTTTAAACAACACATAAGAAAATGGGTTTCTCTGGGATGTCACCTTTCCAGTAGCCATGTACAAAATGGGTTTCTTTTGCCAGTGTAATCAGAATCAATGATAATTTCTTAAAAATCAAGGAGGCTCACCATGACAAAACTTCAACGATCCTTACAAACTTGGCCAGATTAGCTCAGTGTATACTGGACTGCATGTGGATACGCAATATGTCTTGCTATGACTCTCCTTTTACTGCAGCTCCCTTAGCTAAGGCCCTCCCAACTTTATACTTGGAATATTGTGAATGCCACAGACATTGGTGGGTTTTGTTTTTGTCTTTGTTTATTGGGGTTTTTTTTTTTTTTTTGCCCCACAGAACTTTAATAGATGAATTCAATAAAAATTTGAGCACAGCAACTACATACAAAATTAAGAGACATTATATATAGCATGGTGATAATTAGCCCCAAATGCTTTGAAATCACATCACCTGTGCTCAATCCCAGCTCTGCCACTCACAAGTTACTTGGCTTTGGGTAAGTTATATACCACTGAGTGTTAGTTTCCTCAACCATAATATTAAAATGATAAAGAGAACCCATTTCATAAAATCATCAGGGTTGCATGTAATATAATGTATGACACACAGTGGTCATATCCATTATAAAGCACAGTAAAGGAGTAAAATATGACAATGACAAGGCCCTAAACCTTAGGAAGCTGTAATAGCTGAACACAATTCAATGTAAATGGAATTATGAAATACAGAAAATCTATAGGAATACCAAGAAAGGCAATAAAAGTACTTTTACTTCAAATTAAAATGAAGTAAGTGAAAACCTCTTGAAGATCAGGCATTCCCACAAACCCACAGAAATATGCACTTTCCAAATATGGGACAGTATAAATAAAAGATATTTAGAGAATAACATGAACCATAAAGAGGTGACCAAAATGTAGGATTTATTTTCTGTCACAAAGAAATAGCATTATTTTTTTTCAGTACAAGACTATTTATCTAGAATATCTGAGACCTAACTTGTTCCAGATTAATATTTTGGGAAGTTTAACACAAAGAAGCATACTGAATGAATAAATCTCAGGTGCAGTGCTTTAAAGTAAGTAATACTCATACAAAGGGCTAAGGTCTCTAATATATAAAGAACTACTAAAATCTGAGAAAGAACCAAAAACCAAAAGAAAAAAACGAAAAAGACAGGACAAAAAAATCTGAAAATGATCCTTAAACGTATGAGAACGTGTTCAAATTTACTCAGAATCAGAGAAATGCAAATTAAAACAACACTGGGATACATTTCACACCTATCAGATTGGAGAAAAATAAAAAGTGTAACAGCACATTCTGTTAGTGAGGCTGCAGGGAGCTAGACAATTTCATATACTGCTGGTGGTAATGAAAATTAGTCCAACTCTTCTGGAGGGGAATCTGGCAATATCTAAGAAAACAATATATGCACTTATTTTCGAGCAATCACACATCTAGGAATTTATCCTGAGGACAAACCTCCACAACACAATAATACATAGATAATTCACTTCAGCATTGTTTGCATTTGCAAAATACTGGAAACAGCTTAAAAGCTCATATATAGGAGAGTGGTTGAAAATTGATATAGCCATACAATTAGAGTATGAAGCCCCCCTAAAACTGAAAGTGAAAAATTTTTATGAATTGACATGGAGTGATTTCCAGGATATGTTGTTATGTGAAAAAAATCAAAGTGTTTATAGTGTACTACCATTCATATAAGAAAAAAGCAGAATACAAGAAAACACATGTGCTCATTATACAAAAGAAAGGACCCATAAACCAGAAACTAAAGAACTTGCTTACCTAGAGGAGGTGGCTGGAAATGTAACAAAAAAGTATGGGAATGGGAAGAGAATAGTAGGGATGAGGGAAAAGTAACCCTTCTTTGAATACACCTTTTTATATAGCCTTTGATTCTTGGTAATTGTTCACATAGCAAAAAAATAAATAATTAATAACAATGATAATGTGAGATGAACCCCAAATGGAACAAGGACACTAGAGGGGATGGGAAGGAACAGAACTAATTTAAAACATTTTGGAAAATCGTATTTTGAATGTATACTGTAAGAAGAATATACAAATAGTATACTGTATTCAGAAAATTTGCTTTTTACAGGGATATGTATTAGCAATTCTGAAACTACTTTACATGTATACAAGCACTGAGTAAATAAGTAAACATTGTAGAAAATGAAAGCCACACTTTCCACCATGAGACAAAGTTACCAACAAGAAAGTAGGGAAGGATGAACTCTGTGACACTGAACTGAATAATGGCTTTTAACATATGCACAGATGGAGAAATACAGATGTGTGCACATATATGTATAAATATACACATATATTTGCTAGCTCTGCTAGTCTGCCGAGAGGACCCAGAGCAACAGCACCTCAGTAGCAATGAGCATGCCTTGCTCCCAGATGTTGATTACAAAATACAGTCTCAGGGGCACCTGCGGGCTCAGTCGGTTAAGCGTCTGCCTTTGGCTCAGGTCATGATCCCAGGGTCCTGGGATCGAGCCCTGCATCGGGCTCCCTGCTCAGCGGGAATTCTGCTTCTGCCTCTCCCTCTGCCACTCTCCCTGCTCATGCTCTCTCTCTCTCTAATAAATAAATAAAATCTTTAAAAACAAACAAACAAAATACAGTCTCAAATAAAATGAACTGTGGCTCTTTAGATAAATGGCTGATTCTATGGCTGGGGTAGGAAACACAGGATGACCCTAGTACATCTTGTGGTGCCAGAAAGCAAGGAAGGGCTCAAAGTAATGGAGACGTATCTTAAAGACACAGTAGCCAAGCTGAAGAAATTCCCATTGGCCACATCCAGAACAATTTGAGCAACAAAATAAATAATGAGAGAAATTTAATCCATAGAAGAAAATAAATGTACTCACGAGAGGACATGCTGATATAAATAAATAAGTGAAAAAATAAATGGAGAAGGTACAGTTTTACCTATGGTAGGAATCCAATTAATAAAGTAAAAAAAAATAAAATGGAAAATCATAGGTATATCATAGTAATAACTGTTGGAGAAAAAAATTATCAATGGGTGCTAAAATTAGTGGGTAAAAGTATGATTTTAAAAAATAGGGTATTTGTATACTGCCAAAATATCTCCATATAAGATATTTATTAATAATAAAAAAAATACTAAGTTCACAATGGAGAAATCTGGCAGACACCACCTTAACCAAGTATTCGAAATTAACATCACCCATAGTAACGCATGTATTAGATATCATATACCTCCCAATATGTTGCATTGAGAAGGGTACAACATCACTTCTATGGTAGTATTGTCAAAAATCCATAAACTCAAACTAACCATGAGAAAACGTCAGACAAACCCAAACTGTAGGACATTCTACAAAGTAACTGGCCAGTACTCTTCAGAAGTGTCAAAGTCATGAAAGACAAAGACTGAAAGACTTTCACAGACTGTAAAAGATTATTTAGACCATTAAATGCAATGTAACACACTTAATTGTATTCTAGACCAGAAAAAGGACTTCAGTGGGTGCTATGGACTGAATGTTTGTGTCTTCCCTATGCAGAATTCATGTTGAAGCCCTGCCCCCCAATAATGTGAGTGTATTCAGAGGTGGAGCCTTTAAGAGGTAATTTGGTTTAGATGAGTTCACAAGGAAAGGACCCTCATGATGGGATTAGTTTCCTTATAACAAGAAGACCCTAGAACTGGCTCTGTCTCCACCACAAGAGGATAGGAGCCAAGGCCCTCACCAAAAACTGAATCTGCTGGTACCTTTATCTTAGACTTCCCACCCTCCAGAACTATGAGAAATAAATTCCTAATTGTTTAAGCCACCTAGTCTATGGCATTTTGTTATGGAAGCCAAAGCAAACTTGGGCTTCCATAACAGACAGTGGGAAAAAATGGTGAAATTCAAATAAAATCTATAGATTACTATGTCAATGTTAATTTAATTTTTTTTTTTTAAAGATTTTATTTATTTATTTGACAGAGAGAGACACAAGCACGGGGAGGGGAGAGGGAGAAGCAGGCTTCCCACGGAGCAGGGAGCCCGATGTGGGGCTCAATCCCAGGACCCTGAGATCATGACCTGAGCCGAAGGCAGACGCTTAACGACTGAGCCACCCAGGCGCCCTAATTTCTTAATTTTAATAATTATATCGTGGTTACGTAAAATGTGAATATTAGGGATGAAGAGTAAAGGGTATGCAAGAATTCTCTTTACTATTTTAGCCACTTTTCCTAAGTCTAAAATTAAAGTGTTAAAAAAGATAGCTGACAAAAAATATAAACTAATAACCATAAAAAATCAGGAAAATATTATCAATCCACCATTATGGTCCTAGTCACTATGGGCATATCCCCACTATTGGACTGGTTTTGGACCATTTGTAGCTAGAAATATCATATTCCCTCTAGGAATATGTACAAATAAAGCAATTATTACAATGATATATTTTTCAAAAATAACTGTTCTGTATGGATGCTTCTAGTTTTGAATAAAAGTTATTTACTATGTGGCCAATTTTAATTAATGATATGTACTATACCATAAAATTCAATAAAGAAAACAAAAGCTCTGGGGCCACCAGTAAACTTACATCTAATAGAGTATACAGCACAATAACAAACATCTGTTTAACAAGGCTTCTCTGAGGTCAAGGGAGATCCAAGCTATGCCCAATTTTTTAGTCACCAGATATATTAAGAGTCAAAACAAGGTTATACAAATTGTACTTACATATTTAAATTGATGCTATTCCTAATGTACTTCAAGCAGTATGGCTTGTATCATACAACTTTAAACTGGTATGAAAAAAGTCTACTATGACCATGTGTATAAATTTATTTACAGGTAACATCACAAGTATATGTTTGAGGTCCTTCTGAATGCAAGGCATCAACTCAATGGCCTCTTGAGATAGGACACATGGTATACCAATTCACAGTTTACAAAACATTTGCACACACATCAATCTGAGTACCCACAACCATAAACCCTGTGAGTCAGCATTATTAGCCTATCTGAACTTGGTTTTTTCATCATAAAATAAACATAAATGATTTGCTGAAACCCATAAAATTAGAAATAGATTCAAGACTCAAACCAAGATCTTAAGTTATTTCCACTATGCTACATTTCCTCTCAACAGAAGGCCATCCCCAAAACATCTGGATCTGCTGGAATTTCAAGTTCAGCTAAGACATGGTCACTGACCTCAAGGAATTTACTGTATAATGGAAGAGACACTCGAGTAAATAATTAAAACAAACACTTATGAAGTGCCTTTTATAACAAAGACTGTCCTAGAAAAAATGTACCCACACACACCCCCATATACTAATTTATTAAATCCTTACAACCACCCTATGGTTAGGTATTAGTATTATTTTCAAATTATAAAATAAAAACTGAGGACAAACAATTGAATAAGCTGCCCACAGTCATACCTAGTAAGTAAAGGGCTGAGATTCAAATTAGGTAGTTGGGCTAATGTTTATCACTACTAGGCATTTGGACAATAAAATGTCCAGAATGGGTTACAGATATGCAATAGGATTCTCATGGCTATGAACTGTTTCAGCAGTAATATCTTAAAGTATAAAAGTATAGGCATTCAAAAACATGTAATAGTTTTAACATCATTTGAACAGTATTTCTCCCTCTATAAACTTCCTAAATTCAGTAATTTTTTGAGGAGGTACACAGCTCCTACATTGCATCTCTTCCAAACTTACCCACTGAAACATCCTAGGTGGTCTAATTATTATATTAGTTGTGATTTACTTATCAACAGTGAAGATTTCTATTCTGTATCCATTTAAAGAATAACTGAGTTTTAATATCAATTTAGTTAGCAATTATTTTCCACAATTTTTCCTGTTAACAGAAAAGTATATGCCATCATTATCATCCTTATCACCATCTGATTTTAGATATTCCTAAAATGTTTTAGATTTTATTGATTTTCTTAACTGGTTATTTACTTATAACTTCAGGACAGTAATAGTAAATGAAAATCTGACTCTTGATGGAATTTCATAATAAACAGTTTGCTTTTAGAAACAAAAAGTAATGCCTATTTAAGAAAACAAATAACTAAACATAATTTAATTGATAAAGTGGATTATATATCTTTATAGCTTCACAAAATCAATTTGCCAAAGTATGACTAATTTAAAATTTTTTGCTATGCAATAACTTAAAACAGTATTAAGACTGTAGGAAACAGAACGCCACAACGACCACTGGTGCATGTTCGCTCAGACTCCGAGATCTCTGAGAAAACTCGAGATTGCAGGGTTAAAAATAACCCGAAAGGATCAGAGTGAAATGCCCTTGGAATTTGTGTGGTCAGTTCTAAAGTACGCAGCAGAAGATGTTTTGTAGATAGGAAGCCAGCTGTAAACAGCACACTGTGCACTCCCCTCTTTGTTCCCTTGTCCTGTAAAGAGGACACTGGGCACTCCCCTCTTTGTTCCTTTATTCTGTTTTAAAGATTCTTACTGCTTGACTAATCCTGGGTACATGGAGGAATGTGCCTTACTACCCCCCTGCTGTAAATCATTATAGATCTATATAGCTGTGGAAGGTATATAAGAGTATGGAAAATAAACCTCAGCGCCTCGGGCTGTTTGCTCGGGGTCCCCTGTGCCTCACTATACTGTTGTCTCTTTTTCTCAGTTCCTTCGCCACCCCAGGTCCCCGACTCTCAGAGGTTGACATTAAGACTGTAGGTGACCTAAAAATATTTTGAAAATTTAAAATTCTGAAGTAAGACTTTCAAGGCCTACAATCACCTTCAATACTCAATCCTTCATAGATTTAATTTTAAGTGATGATAACTTAATGACTATATGGCTTACTTTTTAAAGCTAGAAAGTCATTAGAATCAAAAGAAAACCCAAATTCCAAAAAAAGTAACTAAATAATGAAGATTATCACAACTTTGACTCAGGTGCCCTAATGATTCTCTTCCTGAATGTTAATCTTGTAGGTACACAGAACGAAGAAATGATAACTAAAAGACTATGTCATCTTACCTAGAGGAGGAAAATAATCTCAAATTTTTTTAAGTTTCTGCAAGAACAAAATAAGCAACAATCTAAGAGATGAATTATCACACCATGCAATCTAATTTAAAAAGTTAACGACAAGATACTGTAATTGGCAGACAAAGCTAAAATGCCACACACAATCATAGAATCCTTCATTTTATTACCCTGTGTAGAAACAATGGGGATTGGGTAAGGCACTCAGAAATATTTTACCTCAAGAGTGGTATAAAATTAGACCTAAAATAAATGTTCTGGTCCTCTAACAAAGCTTTAAAAGCAAGACCCTAAGTATTACATAGTTTCCAAGTAACTTATCTATGTCCCAAAAACACAAGTTTACAGAAATACAAAACTATACAACACAAAATGAGATTTATAAAGTTTGGCATTCCAACCAAAGATTAATAGGAAGGCAAAAAAAAGGAAAATAGATACACAATGAGCAGAAAAATCTATCAAAACCTACCCCAAAAGAATAGATTGCAGAATTAGTAAACAAGGTCCTTAAAAGTTATTATAATCCTATTCCACACATTCAACAATGTAAAAGACTAAAAATGCTAGGAGTTACGAAAGACATTTAAAAGGTACAAATGAAACTTTGGTGAAAACCACAATGTCTGAGATGAAAAATATGCTGGATGCAATTAACAGTGCATTAGACATAGCAGAAGAAACAATCAGTGAATATGAAGATAGAACAATGAAAACTATTCAAAGTAGAAAACAGAAAAAAGGTGGGGGGAGAGGATTAGTGAGCTGTGGAACAAATTCAAGCAACATAATATACATGTACTTGCAGTCTCCAAATAAGGAGGAAGAGAAACAGAAAAACTATGTGAATAATGGCTAAAATTTTGCCAAAATTGACTAAAAATATAAGCTAACAGATCAAAGAGACTCAATAAAAAAAGAACACTCACCAAGTCACATCATAATCAAATTGTTTAAGGGAAATGATAAAGAGAAAAATCTTAGAAGCAGCCGGAGAAACAAGGCACATTGCTTAGGTAGGAGCAATGATAAGAATGACAGCTGTCTAGCCAGAAGACAATACAGAAGCATTTTTAGGCAATGAAAGGAAAAAAATGTCAACTTAGAATTTTATACCCATAAATATCTTTTAAAAAGAAGGGTGAAATACAGATCTGATAGAATGATCACAATCAGACCTGCACAAAAAGAAATACTAAAGTCCTTCTGACGGAAGATAAATGTTATAAGGAAATCTAAATCTACACAAAAGAATAAACTGCTTTGGAAGAGGAAACTTTGCGGGTAAATATAAAAACCTTCTTCTTAAAGACATTTAAATCACTTTAAAAAATAACTCAGAATTCTGATTCTAGACAAGATGAAGATAATTCATTATATCCCAATACTCTCACTAATTATAACTAAGAACACTTGAAAAGATACAGCAACTATGAAAAGACTGTCTATGGTAGAAAAAAGAAAGATTTAGTGGGGATCTTGGAATGTGAGGAAAGACTTGTCAGAGAGTTCCCTGACTGGTTTCGTTTTGTTGCCTTCTATATATCCAGTCTGGATATCAGATAAGCCTGCAACAAGAAAACACCATTGAATGCAAATACACAAACAAAAAGAAAAGTCACCTCTATCTGGCCAATGGAAGCAAGAAAGGGTAGCCATGAAGGACAAAAGCATTTTGCCTAGAACCCTTCCCTGCCCCTTCTGGTCCAGACAAAGAACCCAAAACAAGCTATGCTTATCCACATCTTTATCCTCATCTAGTACTATAGAAAGGAAATTGTAGGTGAAGTCTAGTCCACCATCTTCACCCTGAACTAACAGGTAAAGTCCCTTCCTCTTCCAACTTGATACTGTGGCCATGGAAATTGTGAGTAGAAACATCATCCATTCTCACCCTACACTAATCAGAGGGCACTCCCTATATGACAGACATATACCATGACCAAGTGAGATGTATTATAGGAATACAAGGTAAAAGCTCAATCTTCATAATTCCCTACATTAATAGTCTAAAAAAGAAAAGTGAAAAAAAAAAAAGAAAAAAGAAAACTCATTTGACTACATCAGTTGATGCAGAAAAGCCATTTAAGACAATTCAATACCTATCCACAATAAAACCAATCAGTAAACTAGAAATAGAAGAATATTTCCATAACCTGATGGGAAGCATAAAGCAAAATAAATTAAAACTGACATCATAACTAACAGTGAAAGGTTGATGGTTTCCCCCTAAAATGGGAAATAAGGTAAGGATTTCTGTTCTCACCACTACAATTCAACAGTTATTTCTTGTCCTAGCCAGTGAAATATGGCAAGAGGAAATAAAAGGCATAAAGACTGGAAAAAAAGAAATAAAACTGCACCTATTTGCACATAACATTATTGTCTACATAAAAGGATCCCAAAGAATCTATAAAAAAAAAAAAAAAGTCACAGACACCAAAAAACCTAGAACAAATATGGCAATCTAGCAAGGTTGGAGGATATAAGATCAAGACAAAAAATAAACTATATTTTTATACACTAGTATATAAAGTGTATAAAATGAACCACTGGAAACTCAAATTAAAAAACAATACCACTTCTAATAGCTCCAGAAAGAATGAAACACCTGGAAATAAATCTGAGAAAACATGTACAGAATCTGTGTGCTAATAACTAAAAAATGCTCATGAAAGTTATCACATACTGTGTTCATGGACTGCAAGAATCAATTGGGATTTTTTGTAAATAGAGTAAAGCTGATTCTAAAAATGTATTTGGAAAGGCAAAATAACTAAATTACCTAAAACAATACTGGAAAAAAAAAAAAAGAATATAGCTGGAGGAATCACACCCTCAATTTAAAGGCTTAAGATGCAGCTATAGTAATTAAGACAAAGTGGTGCTGGTGGAGGGATAGACAGAGATCTACGGAAGAGAATACAGAGGCCAGAAATAGATCCACACAGGTACAGCCAATGATTTTTTAAAAAGTGCAAAAGCAATTCAATGAAGAAAGGAGTCTTTGCAACTAATGATGTTAGTTTAATTGGACATTCATATCTAAGGAAATTACCCTCAACCTAAACCTCACACCCCATGCAAAAATTAACTCAAAATGGAGCACAGACCTAAATGTAAAACACAAAACTATGAAACGTTTAAAAAAAAAAAAAAAAAATTAGAGAAAATCTCCTGGCCAGAGTTAGGTGAAGAATTCGTAGACATGACACCAAAAGCATAATCCATAAAAGAGGAAAAGTCCACAAATTGGACTTCACCAAAAATAAAAATTTTTGCTATACAAAAGACCCTATGAATAAAATGAACAGATTGGCAACAGACTGTTAAGAAGATATTTACAAGTCACGTATCTGACAAAGAAAAACAATCCAACTAAAAAAATGTGTGAAACGAGACACCTGGATGGCTCAGTGGGTTAAGCGACTGCCTTCAGCTCAGGTCATGATCCCAGGGTCCCGGAATCGAGTCCCACATCAGGCTCCCAGCTCAGTGGGGAGCCTGCTTCTCCCTCTGCCTGCCGCTCCCCCTGCTTGTGCTCTCTCTCTCTGACAAATAAATAAAATCTTAAAAAAAAAAAGGAAAAAGAGTGAAAGATTTGAATAGACACTTAACCAAGCGGGATATACAGATGGCAAATAAGGACATGAAAAGATATTCAACATCTTTATCCATGAGGGAAATACAAATTAAAGACACAATAAGATCTAGCATGCCTACGAGAATGGCTAACATAAAAAATACTGACAATACCAAGAGCTGGTGAGAATGTGGCACTTTATCGTTATGTTTCAGGTAGAAATGTAAAATGTTATAACCATTTTGGAAAAGTTTAGCAGTTTTTTTTTTTAAGATTTCATTTATGTATTTGTCAGAGAGAGAGCACACACAAGCACAAGGAAGGGGAGCGGCAGGCAGAGGGGAAGCAGGCTCCCCGCTGATGTGGGACTTGGATCATGACCTGAGCCAAAGGCAGACGTTTAACCGACTGAGTGTCGGACACCCAGGTGTCCCAGTTTAGCAGTTTCTAAATAAAATTAACCATATACTACCATACAACCCTGCATTCACAATCCTAAATATTTATCCTACAGCAGAGGTCAGCAAACCCTTTCTAAAAGGACCAAAAGTAAATATTTTAGCCTTTATACACCACAAGGTCTCTATTGCAACTATTCAGCTCTCCCATTGTAACACAAAAAGCAGCCACAGACAATACATAAACAAATGGGAATGCTTATTACCAAAATACATGGCCAATCTACAGGCCAACCTTTGCACTAGAGAAATGAAAACTTACGCTCACACAGAAGGCTCTACATATATGTTCAAAGCAGCTTTGTAACAGCCAAAAAGTGGAAACAACCCAAATGTTCTTCAGTCTGTAAATGGATAAACAAACCATCATCCATACAACAGACTACTAAGCAATAAATAAAAACAAATTAGTGATACATGCAAACTCGGATCCATCTCAAGGGCATTATGCTCCACAGAAAAGGAAGCCAATCTCTAAAAGTTACATACTGTATGATTCCATTAATACAATATTCTTGAAATGACAAAACCACAATGATAAGCTGCTCCTGGTAGTTACACTGGAAAGAGGGTATGACTATAAAAGGTATAACATGAGGGAATGAAGGGGTTTCTTTGTGGTAATAGAACAGTTCTGTACTATGATTGTGGTGGTGATTACATGAATCCATTTATATAATAAAATTCATATAACCATAAACACACAAAAGCAAAACAAAACAAAACACAACAGCAACAACAAAACAGAATGCTCGTAAGAACTGGTAAAATCTGTATAAGGTCTGTAGTTTAGTCAATAGTGTTATACCAATGTCAATTTCTCGCTTTTACTAATGTACTATGGTTATGATTTATATCATTGGGAAAGCATGGTAAAGGGTACACTGAAACTCTATGTATTATTTTTGAAACTTTTTGTTGAGTCTAAAATTATTTCAAAATGATTTTTAGAAGTTAACCTTTAAAGGTTAAAAGCTAAAAATAAAAATAATAACAAAATGTTATGTAGTTTATAACATATGTAAGTAAAATGAATGACCACAGTAGTGTAACACCTAGGAGAGGTGAAATGAAGGTATATTGTTGTAAGATTCTTTTTGTTGTTGTTGTAAGATTCTTAAACTATCCGTGAAGTAGAATCACTTCAAGGTAGACTGTGATAAGGTAAAGATGTATGCTATAAACCCTACAGCATGCACTAAAATAGCATAAAAATGAGTTAAATAAGCCAATCGAAGACAGAGATTGGACAAGCTGAATTTTAAAAAGCAAAATCCAACTGTATGTCTCTTAAAAGAAACCCAATTTAAATAAAGACAAAAATAGTCAAAAGCAAAAGGACGGAAAAAGACCATGCTAACTCCTATCAAAAAATTAAAAAAAAAAAAAAAGTGGGATTACTAATATATAAAGTAGATTTTAGATCAAAAAATATTAAGAGTTTGAAGGTCACTTCAAGACATAAGGGGGTCAAATCACCAAGAGGACATGACAAACGTTAATGCTTTGCATCTTATAACAAAAATTAAAAATACATAGAGGGAGACTTGATAGTACTTCAAGGAGAAGTAAACAAATCCATAATTACAGTTGTAGATTTAAACACATTCTCAGTCATTGGTAGAACAGGTAAACAGAAAGTAAGTCCGGGTGCCTGGGAGGCTTAGCTGGTTAAGCATCCAACTCTTGGTTTTGGCTTAGGTCATGATCTCAGGGTTGTGAGATCTAGCCCCAAGTCTGGCTCCATGCTCAGTGCGAAGCCTGCTTGAGATTCTTTCCCCTTCCTTCTCCCTCCCCCTCTGATCCTCCTCACACTCTCCTGCACTCTCGTTCTAAAATAAATAAATAAATAAATAAAATCTAAAAGAGGCTAGAATACAGAAAACTTAAACAAGATTAACCGACTTGATCTGACATTTAAAAAACAATCCACCTAACAACAGAAGAATCTTTCAAGTACACTCAGACCAATGAACAAGAGAAATCATATTCAGGGCCTGACTATGAACCCAAATAAACTTAAAAGGTTTCAAGTCATATAATATTTTCTAACAACAATGGACCTAAATTAAAAACCAGTAACAGAAAAATATCTGGAATATTAAAAAAACTTAGAACTAAATTACAATCTTCCAAATAATTCATAAGTGAAAAATGAAATCAAAAGGGAAATTAGAAAGTACTTTATTAAACTAAATTAAAAAAAAATGACATACCAAAATTTGTGAAATGCACTTAAAGCAGCACTTGAAAGAAAAGTTAGAACCTAAAATGACTATATTAGTAAAAAGAAACGTCTCAAATCAATGACCTAAGCTTCTATTTCAGAATGATAAACTGGTAAGATTTTTACAAAACCTACACTTTGAAAACTCCAAACAGCTGCTGAGTGATTAAGGAATATTAAATCAGTATTTCTCGGGGGGAAAGATGGCGGAGGAGTAGGGGACCCTATTTCAACTGGTCCCTGGAATTGAGCTGGATATCTAACAGACCACTCTGAGCACCCATGAAACCAGCCTGAGATGTAAGAAGATCTGGATCTCTACAAACAGAATATCCCAGGCGGTTGGTTGTGAGGTACGAAGCGGAGAGCCGTGATTCTGCGGGCAGATACCGGAGGATAAACGGCAGCGGGAGGGTTCCTGGACGTGGGGATCCTACACCGCCGGTGAGTGACAGCCTCCTGCACTGCGGACAGGCACAGACTCGCAGACCGGTAGGGTCGGGAAAGGACTTTAGGGCAGCCCCCGGGGTGGAGGACCAGATCGGCGGGGTCGCACGCACGCGAACCGCAGCCACCCGGACAGAAACCCAGAGCGACGGTCGCGCGCACGCGAACTGCAGCCTCTGAGACGGAAACCCAGTGCGCCAGGTCCTGCCAGTGAACTGCAACCTCCGGGGTGGAAACCCCGAGCGGCGGAGTCGCACGCACACGAACTGCAGTCCCCAGGACAGGACCCCAAGCGGCGGAGTCAAGCGCGCGCACACGCGCGCGTGCGAACTGGGAGCAGCTGGTGGTTTTAGAAGCACAAAGGGCAGAGACGTGCCCCGCCTGGAGGCAGGACTGGGAGCACTGCGGAGGGGCGCACAACCCAGGACGCTGCAGTTTATAGCAGCAGGGACAGAAACGGAGACGGTGTGGCCTGGAGAGCTCACTGAAGAACAGACTGAGGTCTCTCTGCTCTGAGGCAGAGGGTTGGAAATGGTCTCTTCTGCTCTGACTCGCGGAAGAGAGGCGGAGAGCCGCCAGGGAAAGGTGCCAGAGAACAAAAGCCCCAAAGACTGATTCCCACTGAGCCCATCCCCCGCCACAGGGGCGCAGGGCAACTCCGCCCAAACAGGGTTGCCTGAGTAACAGCGCGGCAGGCCCCTCCCACAGAAGACAGGCTGGGAAAACAAGAGGCCAGCAACCCTAAGGTCCCAAGAAAACAGGTGCATCTTGCTTGGGTTCTGGTCAATAATTTGGACTCTATACATTCCCTCAAACACCCATCAACAGAATGATAGGAGGAGGAGCCCCAAAACTGAAAAGACTCAGAGATTATGACTTATGCTGCAGATTTACAAATGGATGCAGATATAACCAAGATGTCGGAGATGGAATTCAGGCTAGCAATTGTGAAGACAATGGCTAGAATGGAGAAATCAATTAATGGCAACATAGAGTCTCTAAGGGCAGAAATAAAGGGAATTGGCAGAACTTAAAAATGCTATCAATGAGATCCAATCCAATCTAGATAATCTAACAGCTAGGGTAACTGAGACAGAAGAGAGAATAAGCGATCTGGAAGACAGTATAATAGATAAAAAGGGAAAAGAGGATGCCAGGGAAAAACAACTCAGAATCCATGAAAATAGAATCAGAGAAATAAGTGGCACCATGAGGCGTTCCAATGTCAGAATCATTGGAATCCCGGAGGGAGTGGAGAGACAGAGAGGGCTAGAAAATGTATTTGAGCAAATCGTAGCTGAGAACTTCCCTAATCTGGGGAATGAAACAAACATTTGAGTCCTAGAGGCAGAGAGGACCCCTCCTAAGATCAAAGAAAACAGGCCAACACCCCAGCATGTAATAGTAAAACTTGCAAATCTTAGAACCAAGGAAACCATCTTAAGGGCAGTTAGCGGGAAGAGATTCCTTACGTACAGAGGGAGGAACATCAGAATAACGTCAGACCTATCCACAGAGACCTGGCAAGCCAGAAAGGCCTGGCAAGACATATTCAGGGTACTAAATGAGAAGAACATGCAGCCAAGAATACTTTATCCAGCAAGGCTTTCATTTAGAATGGATGGAGAGATGCAGAGCTTCCACGACCGGCAGAAGTTGAAAGAATATGTGACCACTAAGCCGGCCCTGCAAGAAATATTAAGGGGGGGTTCTATAAAAGGAGAAAGACCCCAAGACTGATCTACAACAGAAATTTACAGGGACAATCTATAAAAACAATGTCTTCACAGACAACATGATGACAATTAATTCATATCTTTCAATAATCACTCTCAACGTGAATGGCCTAAACGCTCCCATAAAACGGCACAGGGCTGCAGATTGGATAAAAAGACAGGACCCATCCATATGCTGTCTCCAAGAGACTCATTTTGAACCTAAAGATACATCCAGACTGAAAGTGAAGACATGGAGATCTATCTTCCATGCCAGCGGACCTCAAAAGAAAGCTGGGGTAGCAATTCTTATATCAGACAAATTAGATTTTAAACTAAAGCCTGTAATAAGAGACACAGAAGGACACTATATCATTCTTAAAGGGTCTATCCAACAAGAAGATCTAACAATTGTAAATATCTATGCCCCCAACATGGGAGCAGCCATCTACATAAGCCAACTGTTAACCAAAATAAAGAGTCATATTGATAACGTTAATTGTAGGAAACCTCAATACTCCACTCTCAGCAATGGACAGATCATCTAAGCAGAAAATCAACAAGGAAACAAGAGCTTTGAATGATACATTGGACCAGATGGACCTCATAGATATTTACAGAACATTCCACCCTATAACAACAGAATACTCATTCTTCTCGAGCGCACATAGAACTTTCTCCAGAATAGACCATATACTGGGTCACAAATCAGGTCTCAACCGATACCAAAAGATTGAGATTATTCCCTGCATATTCTCAGACCACAATGCTCTAAAACTGGAACTCAATCACAAGAAAAAATTTGGCAGAAATTCAAACACTTGGAAGCTAAAGACCACTCTGCTCAAGAATGTTTGGGTCAACCAAGAAATCAAAGAAGAACTTAAACAATTCATGGAAATCAATGAGAACGAAAACACATCGGTCCAAAACCTATGGGATACTGCAAAGGCGGTCCTAAGGGGGAAATACATAGCCATCCAAGCCTCACTCAAAAAAATAGAAAAATCCCGAATTCACCAACTAATTCTACACCTTAAAGAACTAGAGAAAAAGCAACAAACGACGCCTAAGCCACGCGTTAGAAGAGAAATAATTAAAATTAGAGCAGAAATCAATGAATTAGAAACCAGAAACACAGTAGATCAGATCAATGAAACTAGAAGTTGGTTCTTTGAAAGAATTAATAAGATCAATAAACCACTGGCCAGACTTATCCAAAAGAAGAGAGAAAGGACCCAAATTAATAAAATCATGAATGAAAGGGGAGAGATCACGACCAACACCAAGGAAATAGAAACAATTATTAGAAATTACTATCAACAACTATATGCCAATAAACTGAGCAATCTGGATGAAATGGAGGCCTTCCTGGAAACCTATAAGCTGCCAAGACTGAAACAGGAAGAAATTGACAACCTGAATAGGCCAATAACCAGTAACGAGATTGAAGCAGTGATCAAAAACCTCCCAAAAAACGAGTCCAGGGCCTGATGGATTCCCTGGGGAATTCTACCAAACATTCAAAGAAGAAATAACACCTATTCTACTGAAGCTGTTTCAAAAAATAGAAACAGAAGGAAAACTTCCAAACTCATTCTATGAGGCCAGCATTACCTTAATCCCCAAACCAGGCAAAGACCTCATCAAAAAGGAGAATTTCAGACCGATATCCCTGATGAATATGGATTCCAAAATCCTCAACAAAATCCTAGCTAATAGGATCCAACAATACATTAAAAGGATCATCCACCACGACCAAGTGGGATTTATCCCCGGGATGCAAGGGTGGTTCAACATTCGCAAATCAATCAATGTGATAGAACACATTAATAAGAGGAGGGAGAAGAACCATGTGGTCCTCTCAATTGATGCAGAAAAAGCATTTGACAAAATACAACATCCTTTCCTGATTAAAACTCTCCAGAGTATAGGGATAGAGGGAACACTCCTCAAGTTCATAAAATCCATCTATGAAAAACCCACAGCAAATATCATCCTCAATGGGGAAAAGCTGAGAGCCTTTCCCTTAAGATCAGGAACACGTCAAGGGTGCCCACTCTCACCACTGTTGTTCAACATAGTACTAGAAGTCCTAGAAACAGCAATCAGACAACAAAAAGAAATAAAAGGTATTCAAATTGGCAAAGAAGAAGTCAAACTCTCTTTTCGCAGACGACATGATACTTTATGTGGAAAACCCAAAAGACTCCACCCCCAAATTACTAGAACTCATCCAGCAATTCAGTAATGTGGCAGGATACAAAATCAATGCACAGAAATCAGTTGCTTTCTTATACACTAACAACGCAACTGTAGAAAAAAAAATTAAAGAAACGATTCCATTTACAATAGCACCAAAAACCGTAAGATACCTCAGAATAAACCTAACCAAAGAGGTAAAGGATCTATACTCTAGGAACTACAAAACACTCATGAAAGAAATTGAAGAAGACACAAAAAGATGGAAAAATATTCCATCCTCATGGATTGGAAGAATAAACATTGTTAAAATGTCTATGCGACCCAGAGCAATCTATACCTCCAATGCCATCCCGATCAAAATTCCAATGACATTTTTCAAAGTGCTGGAACAAACAATCCTAAAATTTGTATGGAATCAGAAAAGACCCCGAATCGCCAAGGAGATGTTGAAAAAGAAAAACAAAGCTGGGGGCATCACGTTGCCCGATTTCAAGCTATATTACAAAGCGGTGATCACCAAGACAGCATGGTACTGGCACAAAAACAGACATACAGACCAATGGAACAGAACAGAGGACCCAGATATGGACCCTCAACTGTATGGTCAAATAATCTTTGACAAAGCAGGAAAAAACATGCAATGGAAAAAAGACAGTCTCTTCAATAAATGGTGCTGGGAAAATTGGACAGCCACATGCAGAAGAATGAAACTCGACCATTCTCTAACACCATTCACAAAGATAAACTCAAAGTGGATGAAAGACCTCAATGTGAGACAGGAATCCATCAAAATCCTAGAGGAGAACATAGGCAGTAACCTCTTTGACATCGGCCACAGCAACTTCTTTCAAGATACATCTCCAAAAGCTAGTGAAACAAAAGCAAAAATGAACTTTTGGGACTTCATCAAGATAAAAAGCTTCTGCACAGCAAAGGAAACAGTCAACAAAACAAAGAGGCAACCCACAGAATGGGAGAAGATATTTGCAAATGACACTACAGATAAAGGGCTGGTATCCAAAATCTATAAAGAACTTCTCAAACTCAACACCCAAAAAACAAATAATCAAGTCAAAAAGTGGGCAGAAGAGATGAACAGACACTTCTCTGAAGAAGACATACAAATGGCTAACAGACACATGAAAAAATGTTCATCATCATTAGCCATCAGAGAAATCCAAATCAAAACCACACTGAGATACCACCTTACACCAGTTAGAATGGCAAAAATGGACAGGGAAAGAAACAACAAATGTTGGAGAGGTTGTGGAGAAAGGGGAACCCTCTTACACTGTTGGTGGGAATGCAAGTTGGTACAGCCACTTTGGAAAACAGTGTGGAGGTTCCTCAAAAATTTAAAAATAGAGCTACCCTACGACCCAGCAATTGCACTACTGGGTATTTACCCCAAAGACACAGATGTAGTGAAAAGAAGGGCCATATGCACCCCAATGTTCATAGCAGCAATGTCCGCAATAGCCAAACTGTGGAAAGAGCCGAGATGCCCTTCAACAGATGAATGGATAAAGAAGATGTGGTCCATATATACAGTGGAATATTACTCAGCCATCAGAAAAGATGAATACCCAACTTTTACATCAACATGGATGGGACTGGAGGAGATTACGCTAAGTGAAATAAATCAAGCAGAGAAAGTCAATTATCATATGGTTTCATTTATTTGTGGAACATAAGGAATAACATGGAGGACATTAAGAGAAGAAAGGGAAAAATGGGCGGGGGGAATTGGAGGGAGAGATGAACCATGAGAGACTATGGACTCTGGGAAACAAATAGGGTTTTAGAGGGGAGGGGGGAGGGGGGACTGGTTAGCCTGGTGATGGGTATTAAGGAGGGCACGTACTGCATGGAGCACTGGGTGTTATACGAAAACAATGGACCGTGGATCACCACATCAAAAACTAATGATGTATTGTATGGTGACTAACATAACATAATAAAATTAAAAAAAAAAAAAAATCAGTATTTCTCAACTGTGGCACTAATGATGTTCTGGGCCAGATACTCCTTTGTTGTAAAAAGCCTGCTCCTGTGCACTGTAGGATGTTTAGCGGCATCTCTAAGGATGCTAATAGCAGCCGCTAACTGTGACAATCAAAAATGTCTCCTTGCCAAATGTCCCTGATAGAGCAAAATCTCCCCCAGTTGAGACCACTGACCTAAATAAATGGAGAGAGAGATCTTGTTTACAAGACAGAAGACTCAATATTAAGATGTCAAGTCTGTAGATTCAAAGCATTCCCAAACAAGATCTCAAAAAACTTAATGGTAGAAATTTGCAAATTGATTCTAAATCTCACAAGAAAATTTGAAGTATACAAAAAATCCGAAACAACTCTGAAAAAGAACAAAGTTAAAGGACTTATACTACTTGATTTCAGTATTTATTATAAATCTAAGTATTCAAAAACAGTTTGGAGTTGGCACAGAGATAAATAATAGCTGCTTTACTCATAGGAGCCCACAACTGGCAACCACCCACATATCCATCAAGAAGTGAATGTGGTGTATCTGCACAATGGAATACTACTCACCAGTCAAAAGAAATGAATTGCTGATACACAACACATCATGATGAAGCTCAAAAATTTTATACTATGTAAAGTTACACGCGAGAGTACATACTGTCTAGTTCCATTTATATGAAATTCTAAAACAGGTAAAGCTAATCTATAGTGACAGAGAACAACAGTTCAGTGGTTGCCTGGGGCCTAGAGAGGATGGGCAGGGTTAGGGGGGGCAAAAGGGGTAATCGGGGACTGACTGAAAAGAGGCATGAAGGAACTGTCTGGAGTGATGAAAACTGTGTATTTAACGCAGGGTACATTTTATCATATGTACATTACACATAACACCTCAACAAATTAAAAAAAAAAATTGTTTTGGATTTTTAAAAACAGAGGCCTAGATTCTATCCTAACTTAATACCTCTGCTTTCCTTAAGAACTTGCTTAGGCCTTCAGCATCTGTTTCCTCACATATAAATAGTGACAATGCCAAGTCCACAGGGTGAAGTGAAAGTACATGTCAAAGGAGATTAACTGAAAGGTAAGAAGCAAATACTAATATTATTAACACTCAAAAGTCCTTCTAGAGCATGGTTTTTACATGTTATTTTCTACTTCTGTCTTTAAGCTATTTCTTTCCTGCACCATCCTGGAGTAACTAAAAAACTAAAATATAATCACTTTGAGATGTTCTTTTAAAAGAAGAAAACATTTTAAATCAAAGCTGAGCAATATGAAGCAAGAAAAAGCAAAAGTTCTCAAAGATTAAATAGTATAGCTAAAAATTAATAATTTTCTTAAAGTAAAAATTCTAATGTCTTTCTTATGGCTTAACTAGAGAGCATCTACTTTGAGCAGGATTTCTGTACCACTTACATTACTGATTTAGTTCCCACATTCCAAAGAGGTCAGGAAATTATAAAGTGTTTAATATAAAAATGGCAGATGTATACAAATATTTCTATCACAGACATAAAGAATACTATTATTTTTTTTTCAGGCATTCAAACAACACATTTGCAACCCATACTCCCACAAACCTGAAAGCCATTACTATTTTTGACAAAGTCTTTCGCAGAGTATCATAATAAATGCTCAAATTCTGATATTTCATCTGGAAATACCCATGTGAATTCAAAGTCCCCAAACCACAGGGACACATGGTAGTAATAAAGGATTCTGGACTAGTGTTTTTACAAACAACTTTGGCTGCTTTTGGCTAAGTTATTTTACCTCATTTTTATACATCTGAGAATGAAAATTCAATTACTGTAGGGAAGTTGTTTGAACTTGGAATGCATTTTTTTTACTTAAAAAGTTACAATATATAGCAAGATACAAACTAGCCTGTTCCTCACTATATTTGCAACATTTTTGTAATTAAAATACAACCGAAACAATTATTTGTAAGGAAAATACTACAGAAATACCCCCGTAACAATAAAAGTAAACCCTTCTAAATGACATTTCAATCTCTCTTAAACGTTAACATGCAGAGATTGCTAGTTGTCCTTCAGTACCCCTCCTTCCCCTTTTTACACAGTAATGGAAATTTCTGGGCATAGGACACAGCTAAAGATTCCCTTGCAGCTAGGTGAAGCTTTGTGACTTAGTTCTAGACAATGGGATGTAAGCAAAAGCAATGTATGCAACGTTAGGTGATGGCCTTAAAGAAAATGGACAGGCTCTTTATTCTCTGCTTAACTCAGTCCTGTTGCCTAAAAGGTGAACATACACTGAAGCTAGAGCAGCCTTCTTGGACCATGAGATAAAAACTGCCTGTTAAAAATGGCAAAGCAACATGATTAGAGAAGCCTGGACCTCCAACATCATAAAGCCATCATATTAACCCAGGACTGCTTATTTGGATTTTTAAATCAGAGAAAAATATGCCTCCACGGTACTTAAGTTGTCAAATATTCAGCCTAAACTGTATCCCAGTTTATCATGGTGGGGGCAAGGGAGACAAAGGAAAAGGAAATGAAAATAGACTTTAATTCTAACAGAAACCTGTAGCCAATTCTCGTGTGTGTGTGTGTGTGTGTGTGTGTGTTTGTGTGTATCATGTTTATTTGTTCTTCAAAATTCATGGCTTTCCTTCATTAGGGTTATTTTTAGAAATACAAGACTAGTATGTTAGATGACCTGGAATGAACCCAAGAAATCACTTTAAAACTTGAGAGATGAGAAAACAGAGGTATGAGCAAGCAAATTATGAGCCCAAGGTTCTTCTTATCAAAAATTATTACGTGTTCTTTTTTTTGTAACTCATAAATAATTTTTTCTGAAGAAACATCAACTTATAAAAGCAAAAAAGGAAAACATTATTAAAATGTATTGTTTGCATGACGAAGAATATACTGCAAAATCAGTATGAACTGTGAATGGCAGAGAAAAAGCCATGACACAAAGTATACGAATAATCTCTTGAATGGGGCTACTACTTACAGTAGAGACATAATGAGTTCTAAATGCTTGCATCAGAGTATGTTTTCATCTAGAATAATCTACTGCCAACTGAAGAACACTGGTGATGGGGCAGGAAGGGTCCCAGAGGTTTGTCCCACATGGAGAAAAAGAGTTAATGTCTTGCTGGTCATTCAACACTTATTCCAATGGGAATTAAGCTAAAATTAAAAAAACCTAGGTTATCTATAAAGAAAAACTAATTAGAGCATAAATGAAATTTTGGGTGTTATGAGCTCAAAAGCAATCTCATGAAAATTATGCACATGCTCCCTCCAAAAAATGTGCAACATATACATTATACATTTTAAATATTTCATTGCTTTGGATTGAAAATTCTTTCACTCTAATAAAACACAAGATGATATCCCCAAAAACTCAGGCCTTTTTAAGTACAAAAATGAGTAGTTACTTCCTTTTAAAAAGTTTTTTTTTTTTTAAGTAAGCTCTATGCCCAAGGTGGGGCTTGAACTCACAACCCGAGATCAAGACTCACATGCTCAGCCAGCCAGATGCCTCTTAAAAAAAATTTTTTTTTTTAAAAGAACATTTTATATAAATTCTAAGTAAGTCTTATATGACTTGAATACTCAAAGTGTTCAAATTACTCAGTGATCTCCAACGCAGAATTAAAAACATAAAACTTCTTGAACTAATGGCAACAAATGCCTGAAAACCATGATTCTGAGAGTATGAATCTGGTAGTAAATGTACTTAGGACTCACAGAATATTCTTTGCCATGGGAGAGCAACCTTATGTCAACAAACAACAGAATTCACTACAACTTTCTGAATTGAATCTACGTTCATTCTTTTCTTTTTTTCTAAGTATAAGAGGTCATTTTTGCAACAATCAGATGTCTGTGTCATCAAGGAAAGGATTACAAATTCCTTTTAAATTTTTAGGTCACCCAAAGCACTATAAGCCTTAAAAAGTATTCTGCCATGTTTCTAATTGTCTGCATATTTTTGCCAGCAGACGAATTTACAAGATATTGTCACTCTGAAATTCAATTTGCAGAAGCACATCCTGAAGCACTGGAAGATCCCCATGGCAGTTTGGCTAAATGAACTTGTGATTTTCATCTGCATCCATAAGGCAGACTACAGCACCGCAAAGTAGAACTTTTATTTCATTCAAATATCCAAAAATATCCCTCAAGTAAGTCAAGTCACAAATAAACTTGTCCAGCTGTCCTGAGAGTAGCATTTCTTTCTCTCATAAGCAAATTTAATAGACAATAAATAAGGAGGCAGCTATCTAAACTGCAGTGTAGTGCTTTAAGACATATCCTTCAAGGAACCAATGCACTTCTGCATTACTGGGAATCTCTTATTCTATTTCCACTTCTTGAGAAAACCTGTTAATAGGTAGTGAGTGGTTCGTGGTTCGTGGTTCTGACTCAATAAAGTTGATTATGTTCAGGGTGGTAAGCAAGTATCTTTTAGGATAATTGTCACAGTTTTTAAGGCTGATTCATGCCAAGCCAACTGTAAAAGACATAGGTTATGAATACTTGAAGTTCTTTCTTCACAAAAGCAGCAAAATCAGATGTACTGCCAAGCATGGTAAGTACTCCATCCAACCCTGATGCAGCAAACCACCTAATGTTAGTCATTACATACAAATGCTCATTGAATGGGAAATGGCAGAACTCCCAATCTGAAAATGATCTGCTTCAAAATATTAGAAGAAACACTCAGCAGTCTTAGGAGTACGTAACATCATCTGATTGGGCTTCGGCTATAGGAAAGAACACTTTGTGATAAATAACCAAATTTCAGCAGCCAGTTCAAACCTTTCTTAACCCATTCTAAACTATCATTTGAAGGACCTCAACATATTGAAACTTACATAAATTGGCAGGTAAGTAGAAAAAGTATGTATCTTCTAAATAATTACTGAAGCCAGTCTCTCTGTATTATTCTTTATAGGTTAACATACATTTCAAAATAATGATCCCATCTGTTACTTTACATGTTTCTGTAATTGGTGAAATCCCTTTAATCATTCTGAATTAGAGTCATTTTCAAGGAATTTTTTTAAACTCAATTTAGTTCCAACACAAATTGTCAATACTGTCTCTAACCTTAATGTGCTAAAGATTTCCCTCCCTTTCTTCTACTAAAGACCTCATATCAGAATATAAACCACTGGCAAAAGCAAATAAGTCAACCTCTAATTATCCCATAAACTTGGGCAAAATATACAAGCAGTACATTTTGATAAATATTTTTGATACATAAGCTGCCCACCTTGATCTGAACTGGTACAGGAACTAAACAGCACAAGTAGCAAATATCCTTGTCTATAAAGCACGCAAGCCTTCAAAAGCCTGGGTTGAATGTTATTTCTATTTTAGTATTTCTAAGTTTGACATATAAATAAAATACTTTAACGCCTAATGATATGTCTTACTACACTTAGTTATCTCATTTTGTAATTTCTATACACTCTAATAGAGAATAAGTTATAATTATTAAATATTCAATGGTAAATAAATTATCTTCTTTCTTAAAATCAGTATTTCCCAAAACTTATTACAATAAACCCTGTCTCAACGGTCTAAAGTTTCTGACCCCACTTGGTAGAACTGCTCATTCATGTAATTGTCTCTATAATACTTATTTTTAAAGCATTAAAACTCAATACATTTTCTAATAATTATCTTTCGCAATTCATAAGTATGAAGCACTTAATGAATAACGTTGAATGAAGAAGCATTCTTCCAACTTGAAAACCAAATACATTTCACACTTCTATTTCCCAGGTATTCTGGGAATAATAAGCTAGTTACTTAGATTATTCCTCAATAAGGGCTCTGACATTTTACCACTTATAATATTATGGAAAGTTTTACTTACTGAAACATCTTTCAGGTTTTTCTCAAAGGAGAAATGACAAGACTCTCTAGAAAAATCAAATTTGTATGCATCAGCTGGTCCTCCTCCTAATACCAATGCTTTTCTCAGTTCATCAACATATTTCTCTTTTTCCAATGCCATGTCATCGGCTTCTTGGGAAATCTCGGACTCAGAAACTATGGGAAACATTAATAAAAAGTTTTGACATGAAAAATAAATTTCTAAACATGAGTACATATTTATTACCTATTGCTACTAATTTATCACTTATGTAACAGATATTTAAACAAAAGATAAAACCAATCCCCATACCACACATTTTTAAGTCAAATTATACCTTTGAACTAGCAATTTTTGAGAAACACATTAGTCTCAAATCTCATCTGAAAAACATTAGATTCCTTGCATTTTTTTTCCTCTGTCCTCAGATGAAATACATGCATTGTAAATTACTAGAAAAACTACCATCTTATATACCTGCTCCTAGGTCAAAGCTGATAAATTATTTCTTAATAATGATTAATAAGTTCAGTATTTTATAACATCTTTCTTCCTTGCCTCAATTATTAAAGAGATTAAATAGTCAATAGTCTATTTCTCACTCACATGGGCTGAGTCGAATTAAAGTAAAAATGGAGTTCATTCTTCTCATCTCATTATATGCCAAAAAATAAAGAAGGTGGATGAAGGTAGGTGATGAGGAATGAAAGAGAAGGGAATTAATATTTATTGAGTGTCACCTGTTTGACACACATTATATCACAGATCCGGCTTCCAGTTCTCCCATCTAGGTATACTGAAAGCTGATGCTTTACTCATCTACAGAGATTTTTACTTCAACAATTATATTCTCAATTCTAGACTGATATTCTTTCTTTTTCATAATATCCTGTTCTTGCCACACCCTTCCTTTAAATATCTGAAGGCTTTAAACATATTTAAGATCTCTTTCAGGTCAGTCTTTATGCATGGTTCCTGGAGTATTAACTCCATTTCTACTGCTGACACATTCTCATTCTGTTTTTTTCCCTTTCATGCTTTGCAATGTTTGAACAAGGCTCTCCTCTAGCCAGAGTATCATCTGCTCTGGGCAACAGCGCTGGCCTTGAATCAAGATTGCTAGTTTACCTTTCTTGGAGTCTCTACAGGTTTGAACAGCTCTGGACCAGTTTTGAAGGTTAATTTCTTAACTTGGTTTTTACTCTTGAAGCAAAGAGTTCAATCTTAAATCCCCCGTCCCACATCCCTACATAACAGAGACTCAGGGTTCTGATTTTTGTTTGGACTTTTATCCACTCACAGCTCTTAGTGACTAGTTTGATTCTACACTGCATCTTCAAACCAGAGAGTAGTCTTTTGTTTTTGTTTTGTTTTGCTTTTTTAAGATGATTTCATTAACACGATACCTTTCAGTTTCCTTTCTTTACATTTAGAGCTCAGTTCCCATTCCTTAAGAGGCCTGCCGTCTCAACATTCCACCCCACTTAGGTACTACAACCACAGTCATTAAGACATATATCTAATTCAGATATTCCATGAACCTATAGTTAAGCTTTAGTTCCTATTAACCACTTTGGTTTTCAGATACTTCATAGATGGCCCCTGGAGGGTTCCCTTTCTTACATCCAAAAGCTGCACTGTTACCTGTTTGCTTTTAAAATTATAAGATTTAATCTAACATTTGTTTGGAATGTGTGCATGTGGTTGGGTGGTTTCCTGTGTCAATTCCCACTAGTACAACGATGAAAGACTCATGTGGTTCTATACTTTTATATATATACTTTTACATCTATCGATTTTATTCCTTATAACACTGAAAGATGTTTCAAATGATAAAACTGATGCTCAGATCAAGTAATGGTCTATGGCCATGGAGTAGATTAAGTGGTCAAACAGATTCGTACTTATGGTCTCTTGGTTGTTTGGTTTTGTGGTGAGGCAGATATGGGACACTGGAAAAACTATTTCCTTCCACGGAATTAAAAAAACACACTACTAGGACATACTACAGAAATCAATAAAAGCTTGACTAAAGAATCCCTAAAATATAACACAGATTTTCATACCTTTGGTCTGTGTCCTATCAAGTATGTCTGGAAGCCCCATGACAGGCAAAGAGTAAGAGAATTTTGAAGCATATCCATATATTTTTCATTATCCATTTTTCGTCATTTCTGATAGCGAAATATGAATCTCAACACAGATGTCAAAAAGAGGTAAGAATAAAAACTTTTATATTTTTTATGTGATTTTACAGCTCCTAAAATCCTTTCATATATTTTGTCTCTCTGAAGCAGATGCATATTTACGATGATCACCACTATCAAATCTATTTATCAAATCTATTGACCTTTCAGTTACCTTACTAGCTCTTCTGAAAAAAAAAAAGAAACAAAAACAAAAATAAGAAGATTAATGCTTCCTAGTTAAGGAACAATTTCATATTTTGTGTTGGGTAATTCTGAAGAGTTATAAATACCTAAGAAGAGAAAAGATTTCATAGAGAAATAGGAAATAAATCTGTAGAAACCACCTTTAATGCAACTACAGAAAATACAAAAGAGGACGCCTGGGTTGGCTCAGTCAGTTAAGCGTCTGCCTTTGGCTCAGGTCATGATCCTGGGGTCCTGGGATCGAGCCCTGAATCAGGCCTCCCTGCTCAGTGGGGAGCCTGCTTCTCCCTCTCCCTGCTGCTCATGCTCTCTCTCCCTCTCTCTCTCTCTCAAATAAATAAATAAAATCTTTAAAAAAAAAACACACACACACAAGAAATAAAGTATGCCTACTGATAAAACATCCAGTGAAAAGCATTCTAAATTTCATTAAAATGAAAAGATATGTATCTGAAAATATTTCATAGCATTTATTGGTTTGATTCACTTATTTAAAACAATGCTTACTCAGCACCTACTATGTGCCAGGTACTATTCTGGGCACCAAGGATACAAAAGTTTAACAGACAGAATTCCAGCCTCATATACCCTAATTCAAGTGCTGACATCTTAGATATTCTCTTACATTACACCATCTGTGAAAGCTGTTCTATTATTATGGAATATTTCATTTTTGAGAGAGAAAAATATGAAAGAAAATTTTCTATTTATACTTCCCCTTTAAAAACTGTGAGAAAAAATTAAGAAAAAATTTAATTGAATATTTCCATTAATAGTAAATGTGAAATTTTGACTGCCTATTTAGAACTTCAGGCCTGGAAAAACAATGTGGTCACCAGTTTTGAATTTTGTGCTAAGAACATCTGGAAGAAGCATAGCTGTAAGCATTCACTGCTCCAAAAACTTTGGTGACCAGAAATAAAAGCCATGGAAATAATAAAATTCAGCAAGGATACAGCTGAACCACATAATAATAGCATAAAAAGTGAGCAGGCCAACATGACCAAAAACCAAGGAATTGTTCTCAGACACATAGGATCCAAGAAAGCATCATTTTAACAATATTTGTGGGTAGATGAAGATGTAAGTAAGGAAAGGAAGATTTTTTTCTTTTGGATCCTTATGTATAATGAACCGAAGACTGTGCATAGCCTAAGTTTGTGTTGGTGCTTTGAAGACAGCCTTATCATCACATTAGAGAGCTTGTTGGTATCACATCATGGACCTACTTTACTGCATTTATTAAAAATCCTTTTTCCCCTGAACTCTGTCACATAATCTCCATATAGGTCACCAAATATCAATGTTTAGAACAAATATAAATGAATATAATTACTTGATAATAAATGTATTAATAAAGTTTACTTCTCAATGAACTACTCCAGAGATGGGTGATTTAAGTTTCTTACTGCTGACTGATAGAGTTATAAAGGTCACATAATAGTCATCAATCATTAACCTACTTTGTGACTTAACTTTGCGATACAATCCTCTATAATGTTGAAGTGATGACAGACCACATGATAATCAGACCTCAAAACATTCATTAGATAAAACATTACTATTGGAAAAGAAATCAGTGAATTTAGTGTGTGGGAGATTAAAAGGAACCCCACATCCTTTTAATTTCACTCAAATGAAAAGAGAAAAAAAATTATCCAAATTGAAGGTTGCAGCAATCAAAAAGTTGTACAAAAAAAAACAGGATGAGGTATAGGAAGGAAATCCATCTTCAAGTTTCAATTATGTAATTGTTTCAATGTTCTTAATCATGTTATTGTCTCTATAAAGTGCCAAACCAAATCATACTCATGTAATAAACCTCAACTAACCATGGAAACAATTATATTATTTGGTTTGATATTTTGTCCCTGAAATTTATACAAGAAAATAGAAATGAATAATGAAAGATATATAAAACATTTATGAGATTCAAAACTTTAGTGTCTTTGAAAATAAAACAACCATATATGGTGCGCTATAAAATTTTCTGTTTGAAAGCCTGGTTAGTAAGCAAGCCAAAATGTTAACAACACAAAGGATATGGAAGTTTTCTAACACATTTTTCTCACACTATTCATTAGCTAAAAAAAAATGGCAAAAGCATACTGTATTTCTGATCAATGCCAACAATAAATAAATATGAAACTGGAGTTTTCATTAAAAAAAGCTAATTCTAAAATAAATGGTTCACTTTCTTTTTTCCTAGGAAGTTTTATACATTTGAGGCATCCTTCCAAAGAATATCTATTGAGCATGTAGATCCCAGGCACTGGTCTAGATACTTATAAAGAATGAGTGACAGAAAAATCAGATGCATTCCTTGCTCCTAATGAATCTAGTGAAACAATATTGATAATAATAATATCAAGAACAACTGCCAGCACATTTTTTATGACATACACAAATTGTTCCATAAATGTAAATTCAGCTTAAATTTCTGGTTAAATCAAGATTTAAGAGTTCATCAGTGTATTCTTTTATTCCCAATCCTTAATGATAAAAAAAAAAAAAATTCAAACAACATAATATTGTTCTTTGCTTTAGTGAATGAGGTTTACTAACTAAATTAGAATTTAGTATTTTCTTTTGATAATTAAGGCTCTTAAAGCATCTCAAGTTCATCTGTCTAATCAGAACTAATTACACACAATAAGCCATTTGTCAGTTGGGAACATCTAAGTTATAAATACAGTATTCCTTACATACAAGTAACCACTTCACCTAGGACCTGCCTCCTGGGCTGTATGGTTGGAACTGCTCTTCTCTCCAGACAAATGGCATTAACCTCCTGCCATTATCTTCAGCCCTGTGCACCCCCTTTCCAAAACAGAGCTATTGCCACTTGGGTACACTAGCATACATAGAGCTAACCTGAAAATTTTTCTCCCACTCCTACATGGCAACAACCAAGCAACAACTGGTTTCTCTTACATAGAAGTTTACAGCTTAAATAGATCCCATAATACGTACTGCAAACACTATCCTTGAAATTTCTTTATTTTATTAATACTTACATCAGCATTCCTTACCCTGTCATAAAAGAAGAGTTTTTTTTTAAAAACCCTGCAATTATAAATTCAGTTTGACTGTACTGTGTAACAGAATTTGTAACATCCAAGAAAGAAACAAAACTTCACCGTGTAATTTTAAAAGATATAATAATTACAGTAACAAGTTTTAGGGAAATATTTCAAAATTAATAGAATATATAAATGGTATGTAAATTAACTTGCCAAAATTATTTTACCTAAAAATTATTTACAACATAACTCTAGAAAGAACTGTTGCATAACTATAGAAATAGTTTTTCAAATCTTTCAAAAATTAGAAGAGTATAAAAACTTCACTATATGAGCAAAACATAATTCTATATATTTTCACTTTATAACTGCCATGTTCCATAAATAATTTCAGGGCCATTAGACTTTTTAAAAGATCACTGCCAAAGACACAAAAAATTTAAAGTTTATTTCATGAAATAATAGCCAAAATCCCACATGTGGGTTTGAACCTTGGTTTACAAAATCTCTAATACTGTTTTGTTTTTGTTACAAACGTAATACATGCTCACTAGAAAATAATTCAAACAATAAGTGTCTAAAATAAAAAGAAAAGCACCACCACCCCACTCCACCAAGCTAACAAATCCCTTGGCCCAGCCAACCCACCTCCCTATGCCTCCCAATATTTCCCTGGGGTCCTGAAAAAAAAATACATGTATAAAGTACTATTTATGTTTTGTAAAAAGAGATCATTTAAAAACCCTGACCAACCCCAAGTTTTAAGACTCAACTAGTAACCAGAATTTGCTGGGGCAGATGCTTATTTCTCTATCCTCCTATTAATTATAGAAACTGGCATTAAGTATTATAAATCTACATGTAAATTAGACAGCAATAACAAGTACAGCAATGTTAATTTTACCCAGAATCTACTAAAGAAACACCTTAATCTGAAGTGTCACTGAGGACTGAAGAACAGCACATTACCCAAATTTTACTTTTAAAAAATTTGCTTTGAATATTACCTGTCCCGGTCCATGCTGACTGACCATCAGTAAGTGTAATAACAAAACCAGATCCTAGTGTTTTCTCCCAAGCCACTTGTAGAAAATGAATTACATCAGGTTCAGAAGCAAGACAGATTCTGCTTACTTTTCTCTCCATTTCTGGTCACCTGTTATAAAAAAATAAAATTAATATTTTTGCAAGAAACCGTGACCATCATATAGTAATGTTTTGTATATTGGTCTCTCAGCTACACAAAGCACCAAGGAAATAAGTAAAACAAAAAAACCATGTAACAGTTCGCCAACTACAAAACTCAGTAAATCATAGTTCTATTCAACACTGATTTATAATTTTTACAGATTAAGAAAAACAGAGGCCCATAAATGGCAAATGAGTTGCCCAAGTTGAATGTTGAAAAAAATTACTATATCCAACAATATGAAGAGTAAAGACTTTTCTTACTGATCCCACTTCCATTTCTAATGATTAGAGGTTCTTTTTCTATGAATTCAAAAACCATTCTTCTGGTAATTTACTCTAGAATCTTGCCCAGATTGACCTCAAACTTACCAAACTGTGGTACGACATATATTTGATTCAAAGCAAATAACTATATTTTTTCTAATACTGGAATATCCCCTGACCACGTGCACTTCATTAAGAGATGCTTAAGCTGTAGAAGCTAACATGCAAAACAAAAATATCCTAAAAATTACAAACATGCAAAGAAAAAAACATTACAAAAAGTCAAAACCAGGAACAAAGCACAAACTTCCAAAGATGAAAAACTAGAGAGAATTTTTCTTTAATCACAAAGCATGAATCTCTTCCTAGATAATCCTGAAAAAGCTAAAGAAAATTCTTCAATCTTTTATTTGGGGAGAAGAGTATAAAATTGCTTCAATTTTTATGACCAGCATATATAATATGCTATAAAAATCCAAAAGCAAATTATTAATTGGCACTTCACTGACAACTGATCACTAAGTTTTAACAAAAGCAAATTTTTAAATCAGTTTTAATTTGCTTTCTCAATTTAAAACTATTACATTTTCATAAATAAAGCACATTATTTTTCTCAATTAACAATTGAATATGAAAATAAAAACAACTGAATATGAAAAACTCACTTTGTCAGCTCTCCACACAATTGAATATGAAAATAAAAACTCACTTTGTCAGCTCTTCACAAAACAAAACTAACTTACTACAGATCTCTATCTTCTGGGAGTGGGAGGGATGCTTAATTATAGAATGCTAGAGCTATTCTATCTTACAGTAAAAAGCGCAAGGAAGCAGGGCGATTTCCAGAATAAAAGAAAAAAAAATATCTAAAATTAAGAGTGTAAGATACCTCCAAATTGGTAAATTAACAATAATTCTAACTTCTACCTAAAGTGTACTCAGAAGACTGTTTATTATTCTTCCCAGTAAAAGACCAAGTTTTAAAATAACCATACTTGTAGCCACATCAATTAAGCATGTTTATGTGTTAAAAATATGTAAATTTGTAGGTCTGACTACATCATAACCACTGAAAAAATATAATTATTTTTAAATATTTCATTTAGCCAAAAATTTTCCTACATTGAGGTCTTTCTTGCCTCAGTATGCTTACTTCTGAAATGTGTTATCCATTTGTGAATATTTTCTTTTAAATGAGTTAGTCAAAACACCTAACATGCAGTTAATTACCCACATGCTCTGTAATCCTTAAATTTGAAAATTGCTGGAAAATGTGTATTACTATTTTTCTATGACAATCATTGAAAAAGACACATAGTTAGAGACTTACCTAATTCTAATAGGCCCCAAATCCACAACTTCGGAGTGGGAAGGGTAATAGAAACTACTTATGAGGGCCACTTTTTGCCTCTCTAGAATTTATATACAAACACACAGATACACTTGCACAGGTTATTTCTTCTTAAATGTGCCTCAAGAAGCATGGCTATTGTTAGCAATTAATGTAACTTTGCGAAAGAAAATCTCAGCACTTAGAATTGCTCTAAAACAGCAATTGGTTTCACTGCTATTTTTCACCATACTTGAAACAAGTGACAAACTGCTAATTATACAAAGTAGTTTAAAATTCAATATTCCAGATGCTTCATTCTACTTTCACAATGACATAAAGGGCTTTAATCTCAGTAATGTTAAAAAGACATTTAGGGGGGCGCCTGGGTGGCTCAGTCGTTGAGCGTCTGCCTTCGGCTCAGGTCATGATCCCGGAGGCCTGGGATCGAGCCCCACATCGGGCTCCCTGCTCAGCGGGGAGTCTGCTTCTCCCTCTCCCTCTGTCTACCACTCTGCCTACTTGTGCTCTCTCTCTGTCAAATAAATAAATTTTAAAAATTTAAAAAATTAAAAAAAAAAAAAAGACATTTAGGGATCAGATTAGTTTTAATAACATCTTTGAATTATTTGTGTTTCAAATATTTTCCAGTTTTCTGACCAACTCTAGGTACTTACAGCTAAAATTAAATTGTATTATTTTAAAGATTCCATTATTTTACTAAACTCAGATTTGAAACTTTGGATGCCGTGAGTCATGTTTAAGCACTTAACATTTATAGCCCAAATGTGACCACTCAGGTACTCCTATAAATATTTTGTGCCTCAGTAGCCTCAGATGTTTTCTCTATATCAACTGAGTTTTAATTTCCTGATAATATATTATTTGAACGACTTTTGAATGAAATTCTTTCTTCTACTTACTGAAGTCACCCCCTCATTAAATATCAAATACAAAATATCTAAGAACCAACCACAAAAATAGGAAAAAGGATGACTTGCCAGGTCTTTCAAGAATCTTAAGAGCGAACCAATGATCTCTTTGCTTTCAGCAGCCCTGTAAATGGGAATAGTCAGCCATAATTTTTCTGCCCCAAGAATACTTGAAGAAAGGGGTGGAATCCTCTTTAGAGGGACTGATTGATTAGGGCCATAAGAAAGCGTGTGTTTTATTTTCTAAGGGCACTAAAGGTCACACTAGTATCAGCACCTCTCCCAGCCAGAGCCCAGGATCTAAGACAAGCCTGCAGGTGGAAACAGTTGAGTCCCACCCCAATTTGTACATCAGTAGCTTTATTGAGAGCTCAGAACAGTTGAGAATTGAGAAGCTTATCTTTAGTACTTTGTGCCTTTGATACTTGGCTTCCTTCTTAGAAGAGAAATAAGTTGTTGGCTGGTATGCAGTTGATGTGATCTACACTCTGAACAAATACCATTCACAGTTGCCTCTGAATAAACAAGACGCTTTTTAAATTAGTTTACAAAGAATTTTGTATGCCCTTTTGGATGCTGATAAGGAGCAGTGCAGAAGCCAACTCTCTTAGGTCAGCTCAAGTTAGTGACAACACTATATCATTGATAACACCATTTTGAACTTGAGCTTCTTTTATTTTCTTTTATAGCTAAGTTACGGGGTCTTTTCAAGCGGCTTGGGCTGCAGGTGTTCAAACTTCTGCAGCTATGCCAAGGAGTTGTACTTACAGATCAGAAAGGACTAAATGCATGTTTCTAATGAAGCAATTAACTTAAGTGCCCCCTTGTTCAGAAAAGTAGGCTGATACCTAAAGTGGATTCAGAATAAAGATTAGCACACAGCACACGCTAATTACAATCTGTAATTAGATTCCTGATCATATTATTTTGTTTAACCTTATTTTTTTAAAAAGGGAAGAAAAGAAAAAAATGTAAATTCTAAATTGAAAGTATGGTGATAAATTTTTTTAAGGTTCTATCATATAAAAATTCAAGGGTAGTACTATATGTATTGCTAGATAAAAAGGAAAGAAAGTCTTATGCAACAACCACTGGGCTATTTACTTTACTTTTAATAAGAAAAACATCACACAAATCAGAAAATTAAGTGCAAAGAAAATGACGATTTTCCTGTTTGTTCAGTGTTTTTAAAAAGCATTGGTTATTAATGTTTATCTTACCAGAATTCCCACGCTGAAGACTTTTTTTTTAAATTAATAATTGATTCCTAGCATTTTCATTATTCCTTTCCTATCATTTTCATTAACAGCAAGTCAACTTGCTGGTTGGAGTTATCTATCTGAATAAAGGGTAAATTAAGTCTTTTTTTTTCCTAAATGACCACAAAATCAAAATCAATTTACCTTTAAATTTCCAAAGCAATTAAACAAAAATATCAAGCTAACCTTCTATAGAAGAAATGGTTTCTTGAAAGAATATTTTCAAGTTCCAATTATCTAAACTTTAAGGATAAAGAATTTATAGCACCATTAAATACTTTTCTAATCATGTCAATATTACCTTCATTCTATTAATTTAGAAATGAAAGTAAGGTGACCGGCTGTCCAGGTTTCCCTGAGATTTTCTTGGTTTCAACTTTCGAAGTCCCAGGTGCAGGAAGTCTCCCAACCTCAGGCCAACTGGGATGGATGGTCACCCAGAGTAAGAGTAAAATACAGTTAAGACTGTGGGCGTAATCTTGTTCAAAAACTCGTAAAATACAGCTCATGTTCAAGTTAGATGTCAGATTAACAGTCTGATGCTTCAGGAATAAAGCATTAGAACTATAAAATTAGTCTAAAAAGTAAGGCATCTTTGCCATAGTCATAGTCCATTCTCAGTTACCCCTTATGACTGTGGAATAACACCTGCAGCCATTCCAAATATCATATTACTACTCATTTCCTCTACTTATCTTTTACAAATACCATTAGTAATCATTAGTTTCAGTGATTCAAGTTCACTTCCTCTTCTTTCTTTTTTCTTTACCCAATGAACTAAGTATTTTAAAACAGTAAAATAGCTTGACTAAATTTCCCACATAAAATCTAACACCGAGATCCAAAATGCCCTAAAAATTGGACCCAGAGTTCCAGGACTTCCTTTCTATTTATCAAATGGACACTCTTATTTATAAATAAACTTGGCAGAAAGGATGAGAGCATACTTATCATTTTGGAAACTTTCTAAACTTTCACAAGAACACTTCAGTCCTAATTGCAGAATTTCCTGTGAGAATGACACTTAACAGAACTGAAGAGATAATACCTGAAAATATAGCATTAGCTAAACAACAGTCTTTCTTCATTAAGAATGTAGTAATTTTGATTTCTTAAGCCGTGAAATTTTGACACCTCTCTCGTATTTTAATTTCAGAAGAGAGAGGGTGTTCCTATGAAATACCATCAGTTAAGTGTATATACAGTCTTTTCTACTTCAAGAATGTGCTGCTCGGAACTGAAATGTAACTAAAAGCATTTGTATGGAAAAGAAACAGGACTTGCACTGTACTTTTTCCCCTACTCACAAACCCACCATTTACTTACAACTGTACCCATTTATCTGCCTATTTCAAATGGCAAACAGGGGATGAATGATAAGACTGGGGTACAAATGAGAGTTAATCCTGAAAAAAAGAACCCTATAACATAGGGTCACCTTAACTGGTGACAGTACCTAATTCAGCCACTCAAAAAAATTTAGGAACTATGCGAAATTGCCGGTATTTAACAATGTTTAACTTACAAAAAATGGCAATTTCACATGGTTTGAATGACAGCAAGTTATAAACAACACATTCCAAATTGGATGAATAATTACTATTTATTTCCCATGCTGTAATTTTTGACTCTAAGTCATTTTCAACCGCATCCCTGAACATATTTTGGACTGTAGTGGGAGGCTGTTCCAAGATAAAAGCAAAAGATTCACGAGCTGATAATTGTGCTAGGTGATGGGTACACAGGAATCCATTATGTTCTACCTTTATATATGTTTGAAATTTTCTACAATAAAATGAATAAAAAGAAAATAGTTTACTAAGTATTATTTGACCATCAGGCTGATTATATTGTTACAGAGTACCTTTGTAAAAAGAGACAAAGTCACCTATTAGAAATTTATTCTTAAATATATAATTCAATACTTCAAAACTTAGGAGCCTATTTAAGAAATATTGAGTTCAGTGTTGACTCTTTGGTAAATAGTCTTTATCTGATAAGCATGACACCTGAAATACTGGTATGTAATGCTCTGGTGACTGACTCAGAGATGAGCACATGATTCAAGTTAGGACAAGTAAGACCAGTAAAGCCTAATTCCACGACTTAAGGATATAGATTCTTCTCTACTGGATTTGATGCCATAACACTGTGAGCCTGAAGCTGCTGACAACAAAACCAACAGAGCAGAAAGTGAAACTGAGGTGTGGGCAGCAGCTCAGATCTGGTTCCAGCAACACCAGAATCTAGATCTAATCACAGATGTTTTAGGTATGAGGCCAAGAAGTTCCTTTCTGTTTAAGCTACTTGGTTTCAGGCTTTGGAATCAGTCAGACTTCAGTATGAATCCTCACTGTCATTTCTTGGTTGTGTGGACTTCAGCAAATTATTTAATTCTCTAAACCTCAATTATCTCATGGTACCTGCAAAACAGTTGTCAGTCAGCAATGTGTGTATTCCGTCATTGGCATGAGTACCAAACTTCGGGAAACACTGTATTAAATTCATAGTATTTAACACCAAACAGGAAGTTTCACATTTTCAGCTTAGTATGTTTACACTCTCATCAGTTCTAAAATACGTGACATTTGAAAGTACTGGGCAACTTTGTTATCACTACATGATAAATAACTGGTAACAGGTGGTTCAAGAAGACAACTGGTGAATATTTTCCAGAAGGCCCTAATGATTCTAGAAAAAAATGTCTATTCAAAACAAAGGTTCAAGTCTTGGTTACATGCAAAAAAAATGTTTTCCAAGTTTTAAAATCATTAATTAATAAGTTTAATGTTTCTCCTTAAAACTCAACAGCTTACCTCAAAATATTGGCAAATGTGCTCTAAAAGAGGGCTCCAATTAATTTAAATTTTAAAATTGTTTCTTTCCCTTCCATCCTTAATATACTAAAAAAAAATACATTAAAAGCCTTTTATGAACCTCTAATACAATTTGTTTTTCATATTTGAAAATTTGTTTATAAAATATTTATAGCAATAAATGTAGCTCCTGGCCGAACATATGACCTCAACTATACTTTGCATCCATTCTTCACAACATAAACTTAAGAGTGTGATGTGGTTAAACAACTAGATTACTATATAAATGCCATCAGTCTCTGTTATTAGAAAAGCAATGAGAGGACCAGTCCTGATACTCATGGTTTATGCTCTTCTAGGACTGTTTTAGGACTATCATTCAAACAATGCTCAGATTAACCTTCTTCTAGACGTCTGCAAAACAGATGTAAGACTGTTTGTATGGTTCCAATGACGATAAAAAAGCTTCAAATGTGTCTTTATTTTGCATCAAATGCTCTATTACAGTAATATTCATATGGGAATTAAAAGTGGTAATCTGTGATATTCAACCAAACATACCAACTTTACTTGCTCTTTAATCCACTCATTTTCTTCTGAGATACAGCTGTCAAATAATCAGAACAAATCTTCTTACCACATTTAAACTTCAGAAACTTATTTTGTTTTCTCTATTGCTAAATTCTCAGAGCATAAACTTTTGGTTCCCAAAAGTAATTTCTGAGTCTTGAGCCAGTTTTTGTAAGAATAATATGTAAAATGATGAGGTTGGTTCCTAAACACAGGATTAAGGCAAGAGTTTTTTATTCAATTTATAGATGAGTATCATTGCACAAGTAATTTACGAAATTATAAATTGCAACCATGCTGTCATTTTTTAAAAACACATAAGTTAAGCCCACAAATGGAACTATATTAGTATACTATGTTATACAAGCATCTACCTACAAATTAACAAAGAACTGTCAATAAATTTTTTAAATTCAACTTTAAGTGCTCCAAAGTTTAGACAGATGTTATCCTACTTTCTCTGAGCAGCTGTTCATTGGACATGTTCCTTATTTATTGATATACTGTGTTCAATGCTAGTGTCACATTTCTTAAACAGGAACTTGGCAACTTCCAAATTCCCTGGTAAATATTGACATATCTCAGCATGTCAATATTTATACTGCCAACACTTTGATGAGTCTCCTCAACAATGGCTGCATCTTATTTCTTAGCAGCCACTTCTGTTCCAATTGAGCAAGGTCTTTCTTTATTCAACAGCATCCCCTCACACAAAGACCAGATTGACTTTCTGGCTTATTTCAACATTTTGGACACTTTTACAGGGTTAGTAAAGTTCAAAGAAACAAGGCACAAATTTAGGAACAGTCGTTTTTGATTACTTGATCCCAAGCCTAATCATCATTTTCAACCCCACTGCTGCAGCCGAAAACTGCTGAGGCCTTTTCAGAATTTATAGAGTCAGATTATTTCTTTTCTGTTAGTCCTAAAGGCTATCCAACATTACAAAAAGATTGGTTTACGGACTACAACAATGATGGTAATATTCAGGGGACAGTTTAAATTCAGAATGTTTACCATAAAAGGTAGTTCGAGGTCTGGTTCATTATCTACAATTAAACTGTTTTAAATACATAATTACTTTACCTAATTTTTGTGCCAAGTATCAGAAATTATGTTAACAAACTAATTATCTTTAACTCAACCTTAACAACAAATTTCCATATCATTGTGAGAAAAATCTTCACAATATCTTGAAAACAGCCCGGGATTCCCCAATGGCACACAACCACAAGTTTACTTTAAAGCTATTGGCAGGACTGGCAGCTAGCAAAAGCATGGATGTCTCATGAGCAGTTTGGAATTCCAGCATGGATTTCCCCTTTGAGGCAACAAAAGTCTCAAGGGTGTTCTTCCAAAAAGAGCCCCGTCTCATCAACATTAAAAACTGCTGACTATAATAACCCTCTGTTCATCTATTTCAGCCAATGTCTTAGGAAAAAAAAGCACAACTCATGTTCTCATCAGCGCTGGCAGCTTCACAAATGACAAGGAACAAATTGCCCTGGACTATAAAATGCATTAACTACCTCCTACCTGTATAAAAACTATCCTTCTATTATTTTAAGGACAGCCACCTTTTCCTAGAAAACAAGGTATAGCAAATAGACCATCGGTTTTATACTCAAAGAGTCAGCTTGAGATCAAAACTCTACTGCTTCATAGCTGAGTGACTTTGGTCATGCTATTAATGCATTAAAAACATTCACTGACTGCTTCCTATGTACCAGGCTTTGATATCCCCAGAATGAGTTAAGACACATTCCCATCTCTCGAGTGAGATAAAAACACCCCAAAATAATTATTTTACAAGCTTGTAAAGTGCAGAGGCAGGGTGATACCTCCTCTCAAGAGTTCACTTAAGCCAGCCTGACATTTCAGGGAAGGCTTCCCTGAGCTACACCTGATATGAATCTTAAAAGGTGAAAAGGAAAGAGATAAGAAAAGGCATTCCATGCAGAAGACCCTGCATGATGAAAGGCTTGGAGGCAAGAAACAGCATAAGACCTGGACACAATAAACAATTCAATGTTTCACAATGACTGCCAATCAAGGGTGACTAAATTCAAATACCCAGTAGAGTTCATTCATTCAACCAAAGCACGTGCACTTCTGTGCATCAGACAGTGCTTTAGAACTTGGCATAAGGAAACAAAACAAGTAACAATTCTTTCCTGTATTTTAATAGATCAAAAATGAAAAACCACATAATAAATATGTAAAATACAAAGTAAGGTGATAAGTGCTAGAGTAAAAGGAGAAGATAACACAGGATAGAGAAAACTGGGAGTACAGAGGCCAGTGGGGGAAAGGGGAATAGTTGCAAAGCTGCAATTTTAAATAGAAGGTTGCGGCAGGCTTTATTGAAAAGGTGATATTTGAGCACATAAATAAAGATCAGTTGTGTGGATGTCTGGGAAAAAGCATTCCAAGCAGATGAAGCAGCCAGTGCAAAGGCCCTAGGGCAGAAGTGGGCTTAGTGTATTTAAGAAACAAGGAAGCCAGTATGGCTGGGACAGAGTGAGGGGAGAGCACACAAAGGCTGAAGTCAAGGAGATAATAGGAAACCAGATCATGTAGAGTTTTGTAGGCCAATGTCAGGATGTCAGCTTTTATTGTGAATCAAATGAGAAGTCATACAATGTTTTTAAGCAAAGAAGTAATGTTACATTCCTTCTAATAAACTTTTTATTTTGGAGTAATACTGAATTTACAGGAAAGCTGCAAAGATAACACAGAGTTCCCATATACATCTCACCCAGTTTCCTCTAATATTAACGTCTGGCGTTCAGAAAGAGAGGGAACTAAGAATATGAACTCGGGAGGCTTCAGTATATAGATGGTTATTTAAAGTCATTAAGATTTGATATAATCAAAAGGAAGTAAAGAAAGAGAAAAAGAAGAGAAGCAAAGATTGAGCCCTGGAACACTCAACAATAAGAGATCATGAAGAACAGAAGGAAGACAGAAGGAACCAATAAGGTAGAAGGAAAACCAAGAGAGTGTGATGTCCTGGAAATGAAGTGAAGAAAATACATCATGAAGAAGGAAGTGATTAACTGCGCCAAAGGTTGCTGATAGCTCAAACAGGAAAAAGACTGGGAATAATCAACACCTGGAGACCACTGGTGACACTAAGAAGAGGATTTTGGGTAAGGGTGGGAGAAAAACCATGCTGAAAGAATGAATAGAAAGAATAGAAAAAGAGGAATTGGGATTTGGAACATAAAATCCTTAAAGGATTTTTGTTCAGAAGAGCAATAAATGGGGTTAGAAGTGGAGAAAGGTTAAGAGAAGCAGTTCTTAAAGTAAAAGAAATAACATTAAAGTCAAAAATGGGTCTTAATCTAAGAGCCACAGGGAAAGCATATAAAAAACGGGGGAGGGGAGAAGAAGGACAAAGACAAAACTAGAACACAAACAGCCTTAATCTTAAACTACGGAGGCTAGCTGAGGATTAGAGAAAACAAGCAGTTAAGTAAAACCTTTTAATATATGTGTGACCATCAGTGAATTAAAAAAAAAAAAAAGGAAATCATACAAAAGGAAACCATTAACATTATCAACACTAGATACAAAGTGAAAGGGGGTGGGGGATGAGGGAGGCTGACTAGTGGTAAAAAAGCAATACCACTTTAATTCAAAAACCTTATATTGAGTTCCCAAGTACTATGCGAACTAAACACGTCAAAACACCTGTTTCTCCATTTGGATTTGCAAAGACAAAATCGGGTGGAAAATAAACCCTCATCTAATGGGATTATCAAAACTGAAAGAAGCTAAATAATAATACTACTGATTAAAAGAGAAAGTTGGCATGTAATTCCTCTCGCTGATGGACCACTTCTCTAGAATACCTATGCAACTATTCAACTCGGGAAAGGGCAGTTTCTTTCCATTTGTTACTACAGAAAGTTCATCCCTTACCCAAAAGGGCCTAGTACGCTTCAGGCCCCAGGTGAAACCCATAGACAGTTTACAAAGAAAGAGGGATGGGGGGGGGAGAGAGAGAGAGAGAAGGCCTGCGTCAGAAAAGTGTCCAACAGCCTACCCAACATAACCCTCCGGATTCAAGTGTCTTACTACTTCCACAACCGTTACAGGGCACTTCAAAGGCGCTCTGCATTCTAGAGAATCCCTCAGGTGCAAAGGGAGAAACTGAAGAGTGGGTGTAGCAGGTGCACACCCTGCACGTAAGTTTAGGGAACCCAGGCGTCCGAGAGTGCAAAAACGGAAGGTCCAGGAGCTTACACATTGAGGGGGATCCGAGCTGGGAAAAATCATGCACTGAGGAATTCTAAAGGGAAATAATAGGGAACTAAAAAAAAGGAAAGTAAGAAAGAAAAACAAAACAAGGACAAAACAAAGGACTATTACCATCACTAATTTACTATTACTAAAATACGCAGCTCACGCTTCCGGACCCTACCTCTCAGTTCCTCCACTTCCGGTCTCCTCCAAAAGGCCCGCTCCCGCAGCCAGACGTCCCGCAGCCAATGAGAGTGTCGTCCACTTCCGCAAGGACGCCTGACGTCTTTTAGCTCCTGCCTTTTCCGGTTGCGAGGAGCCTATCCTCGTGTCCGGATCGCGCGGCTCGGGAGGAGGTACCCTGACAGGCCCAACCGGACGCGGGGAGGGAGCGAGACGGGCAGGCGGGGCGTGCACGCCTCTTCCGCCCTGGGCCCGGAAGGGTGATGTGGCTGGGGCTTCGCCGGCCTCACTATGGTAAGAATTGGGGCGGTGGGGTCGCAGCCTGGCTTTGTGAAGGGGCTGTGGGCGCGAGCTAGGGCTGGAGGGTTGGGCGGCGGCCCTCGGTGCGCGGGCCAGGGAGCCCTGTCACTAGCTTGATTCTGCCGGGGCTCGGAAGATGCTCAGGCCCGGGAACCATGTGGCCCCTGCACGCCCAGCCAGGGAGAACCAGGGCCCACCGCCCAAGAGAGACCCCGCGGTCGCAGGTCCCAGCGCCTCCCGCACACTCCACCTTTCTGACTTGTTTCGAAGAAGTGCGCTGGTTGGCTTAACCCAATCGTTTATACAGACTCTTTATGGTCATTAACCCTTGGAGCCATGGAGCTTCTTGAGTTTGCGCTTGTTATTTCGCGTCCTCTAATGTCTCTGAGGGCCTGGCCCAGGTGTTTCATTGTTGTCTTTAGAAACCCCAAGCTCCACCTCTTAATTTTCGTCTGTTGAGTTAGTGACCTTTCAGGCTCTTCCTCCTCTACAAACTAGATTTTAAACATTGGCGATCTCTGGAGAAGTGGTTTTTCTCCTAGGAATGTACTTGCGGTGGCGTTTGGCCTCGGACCTTCCTTCCCCACACATTTTTATGGTTGTATTTATGATTTTGTGTTATTGCAGATTCTTTGGTAGTTTGGGCCTCTTAGGAAAATTTAAAATGAGTCATGAAAAGTTTTCGAAAGAAATGCCTACGTTTTCAGGCAGAGGAAAAAAAGGTAGAACCAGCATGGCCGGAGGACAGATACAGTAGTAGTAATACTGAAATCTCCCAAGCTGTCTGAAGCCCTTTTACCTTTGTTATAGTAAATGCCAACCGTCTCTACACCGGGTGAACTTAATGAAATCCACGGGCCAAATGTTGCATTTATAAGCATATTTCTGGGGAAAGGATGCATTCCTTTGATTATAGTATCAAAAGCAAACATGACCCCCAAAAAAGCTATTGTGGGGTGAAAGTTACTGAGCTTATGTTTCCAGAGGTTCCTGCAGTACCCCATACAACACTAAACCCTTAGACATTTAATCGAAAACTCATTCTTTCTTGCTTTAGCCCAACTACTTTGATTATAAATGGGGCATAAGTCACAGCGTCTTTCCTGGAGAACTTACAGAGAAAATGGCAGTCCATTGACAGGTTATTCCTTCCTTAGCCAAGAACGTACTCCAGCTTCTTTGCCTCCCTACCACACGATCGGATGAGTATACTTGCTCTTAAAGAGTGTCATTAGAGAACTATTACTTAACTTAGAGAATTTGATTCCTTTTTCAATTTAAAAAGAATAGAGACTGTTACTTTTTCTTTTTTTAAGTAATCTCTATCTGCAACAAGAAACATGCTCTAATGACTGAGCCAGCCAGGTGCCCCTAGAAATTGTCACTCTTAGTTCTTGTACTTCTTCCTAGATGCTGAAGTTTAGTTATTCTACTCATAGTACAAGTCAAAGATCCATTTTCATCATCTTAGTGTCTTATGAACTAGCTAATAGCAAGACAGATACTGTGTTTAAGATTAACAGTATTTAAACTTTTAAGAACTTCAGAGTGCCTTGTTCTCCCTCTTAGTATCCTTCAAGATTTATCTCAAGTTCCATCTCTTCCCAAAAATCCTTCCCTACCCCTTCTATTTTCTTCTCCTGGGTCTCCATTTGGGCATCCACAGTCTATGTATATACCTCCAGTGTACCTCCAGCCATAGCACTTACCACAAAAAAACAGCAATACATTGTTGCATATATTTCCTCCCTCTCTAGCTGGAGTTTCTAAAGTAGAGACCAGGTCTTCTAATATCTACCTCACAATGACAGGTAGAGTTAGTACTCAAATGATTGCACATCTGGGGAAACAGAGTCATGTAAAATATGCTAAGTGTCTTTAAGGACTTCACAGTCCACTGAGGGAGATTATTAAATAAGTAAATTCCACATGTTTTCTGTTATGATAAAGAGAAACAACATGTGTATTGGAAAGAGCTCTGAGAAATGAGATGGCCAACCAATTCAGTCCAAATTTCTGGGCATCAATAGTTTTTAAAAGCTTCAAGTGATTCTTTTTTTTTAGATTTTATTATTTGAGAGAGAGAAAGATTGAGAGAATGAGTGGGGGGAGGGGCAGAGGGAGGAGCCCAACAATGTGGGACTCGATTCCAGAACCATGGGATCATGACCTGAGCCAAAGATAGACACTTAACCGACTGAGCCACCCAGGCGCCCAAAAGCTTCGAGTGATTCTTATGAACAGCCAGGATTCATACCACATTCGACTCCAAATATTGAAAAGTTTTTCCCTTTTATCAGTCTTTGTCATTTCCAATTGCATGGTCAGAACACTTTTCTTCATAACAGGATTTGCACTTTGCCCTTTGGAATACTTTTGTCTTATCAAATTATCAACATGTAAAGTATTATTCCTTCATATTTTTTTTAAGTCTGCTTATCATGGTTCTATGTATACTTTCTCCTATTAACACCTTTGATCCCCTTGTTTTATATTTAGATCTCTGGTGTCTATAAAATCGCTCTGAAACTAAGCAACACAAACACAGCAAATACATTATAGATACCATGACAATGAGATGAAAATAAGTGCAAATGACCACCTGTATTGCCAGGGGAGAACACTGCAGTGAGGTGCTTCTACTCTGAACTGTACCTTTTTCTCATAGTCATGAAAGTTCTTAATTTTAAGTGGAAAGGTTAAATAGAAAAGGTCTACATTTTTGAAACAGGACCAATGAGATCGAATGGCTATTTAGTCCAGCTCCTCATTTTACAAGTGAAATTAAACTAATAATATAGAGGTGCAGATTTATCCAAGGACAAATTAATATACTGGATTATTTCCTAAATAATGCAAATGTTTAATGGCCACTGATGTTAAGAGGTTTTTAACATCAAGACATTAAGTAATCCTGGTTTCTTGGTTTCAAATTAAACCAAGATAATTTGCATATGGGGTACAATTTCAGTGCTGCCTTACAGTAAGCAACAAAGGTTGAACTTACGTGCTAATAACACCAAAATAAAATGTCAGTATTTCTGTGTGTTAATGGAAATATTAATCACCTGTGGTCACTTATCTTGGGCAAGTGGGGAGGGGTGTGTTTGCACATTTATATACAGGCTTCATTTATCCCTGCATTTCCATGTTTTCCATTTTAAGAGAAAAGAGTGGTACATATAAATTTACAAGTAGAAACTAGTTGGAAAATGCTGGTCTGACCTAGATTTGTATGTGATAAAATGCTGACCCACTTTTGCAGTACTGTATAGTTTTTATCACAATTAGGTCAGGAATATCATTTCTGGGTCCTTTTACCTTCTGAGAGGGATAAATGACTAGTTTTGTGTAAAAGCCGTAAGTCTTAAAACAAGTAAAATTGTTACTATTTGGAGTTTTAAAAATTTTAAGTCTTTGGTATTCAATTCTTGTTTTAAAGTGAATTCCAGTTAAACCGAGGAATTAATATGTCCGTTAATTCCACGTAAGATGCAATCAACATTTGAAGCTCCCAGGCAGTGTTACGCATAAAGAAGGCCCTTAATCCACATATTGGTTAAACAGTTTATTTTGATAATGCTAAAAATAAATAAATAAGCTGTAGGGAGCTTAAGTGATCCAGGACTAATGAAGACTGTAGGCTTAGTCTTTTCTGTAGATTAAGTACAGTTAGCAACCAGTCACTGAGCACTCCAGACAACTGTTCAGCATATTAATATGTATATTTCCGCTGCCTTTCTCATTGCTTCTTTGTGCCTTTATACTGCTGGGATCTTTTCCCCTGTTTTCTCTCTATTCGTAATGTTTTGGATGGTTTCTTAAACTATTTTTATACATACATCTAAAAACAAAACCTGACGCTGAATTCTTGCCTTTATAACCAAGCTTAATGAATATAGTTTTAACATTCACTTGTGACTGAAAACAAGAAATTGTATCTTCATAGATAAAATAATAAAAATTGAATCTGAAATAAATATTCCTAACTTCAGATTGACTTGAGAATAGAGAGTTTTTAAAAAGATGTGTTAACATCGCAAGTAGTTTTTTGTTTTAGCACTAAGCTTTGCATCAACAAATCTTCATCTATTCACTGATAAATTATTTCATCTATTGTAGTGGTGGCCAGATGAAAGCCTGAATTATTTTCATTATTTCAGAAGGCCTAACAAATTGTGATTTACTTCAGAATGATTATACAAAGTGACTCATCAAGTTGATTTCTTTCTGGTTTGCATAATTTAATTTAGTATAATAGTACTAATTATTTGAAGCATATCAAAGTCTATGAGTAGTAGATAGGTCTGGAGTGTGGAGGGATAATAAAAGGGGCCTTTGGAGAAAAACAGTTTAGGATGTCCATTGCAGTTTTTTAGAAGAATGAACACAACTGCGAGAGTAACCGTCAAAAGGGCAAGGCTGCTGTATTCCACAACCCCAAGTGTTACCGTTCTGATTATATTTGAGGTTGTGCTCCAGAGAGTCTAGGGAATGTTATTGGATACCTCTTAATAAAACGGAAGTGTTCATTGGTATAGCAGAATGCCCTTCCCCACTAAAAACAAAAATAAAACCCTGTAAATATGTCATCTTACTTGGCAAAAGAGACCCGACATAGGGGCGCCTGGGTGGCTCAGTTGGTTAAGCGACTGCCTTCGGCTCAGGTCATGATCCTGGAGTCCCAGGATCGAGTCTCACATCGGGCTCCCTGCTCAGCGGGGAGTCTGCTTCTCCCTCTGACCCTCCCCCGTCTCATGCTCTCTCTATCTCATTCTCTCTCTCAAATAAATAAATAAAATCTTTAAAAAAAAAAGAGACCCGACATATGTGATTAAGAAATTTGGAATGGGGAGGGGGATCAATTCATCACAAGTTTCCCTTTAAGAGGGAGGCAATAGGATCATAGTCACAAAAGAAGTATCAAGGTCAGTGGGATGAGGGGTCACTAGCTAAGGATTGCAGACAGCCTCTAGAAACTGGAGAAGGCAAGAAAACAGATTCTTTTCCCAGAGCCTCCAGAAGGAATGAGTTGTATTTTATAACTCCTTAGTTGCAGTGTACATTATTTGATATTTAATAGTTAGCTAAACTTGTTAAACTCCCTGGCACTGCCTGACTGAAAAGTAGGTAAACCTTAGATTTGAGAACTGAGGTTGTGGAATTTGATGCCAGCCAGCTAGCCTACTTGGTCAGATCATCCACACCTCTGGAAGATGTATATCTCTTAACAAATTAGGTGGAGTCAAAAACAGTCATTGTCCCATATGCAAGTACTTTGAAGCTGGCTTCTTGGTAGAACTTTCTCTGAATTCCAGTTGGTGATATAAGGAGATTGAAATGTTGAGAGGGAATTACCTCAGGCCTTTATTTTACCCTCCAGCCTGGGCCCTTAACATAAACATGGGAGTATTTGTTTCTTCCGTCTGCATTTTCCAAAATATCATTGACAAGTAAGTATCAATGCAGAGCCATGTGTGGTGGTTTCTCTTGAATAGTTAGCCAAATATTCAGCAGTCTAATCTACATTTTTTTAATATCATGCATTGTTAATTTGGAATTTAAGTATGCTCTTGAATTTGTTGAAATGTTCATTATTTGCAGTTGTTTTCAAGTTCCTGTTCATTCAACATTTTTCAGTGATTTCTGTGCACTATTTTAATAGGCACAAGGGGTCGATGTGAACCTCAGTAAAATAGAGGAGACCATTACAATACAGTTTGATGGGTGCTATCTCTGATACACACCTGCACAACAATCCTGACTGCTTCGTATGGCAAGTGGGGACAGGGAAGACTTCACAGAGGAGGTGACTCTTGAGTTGAAACCCGAAGATTAAGTCAGTTCACCAAGCAGGCAAAAATAAATGGCCTGTGCAGAAACACAGAGTACCTTGAAAAAGATGTCATGATCTGAAAAAAATTAAACACTAAATGAATTTTACTTCCATTACCTTTTTAAAATCATCTTTTCCTCTATTTTGTGATCGACTATGCTTGCTTTTTTTCTTAACTTCTTCCTTTTTAATAACGTTTTCCTATTGAAAAATCCCAATTATTTTTTCTACAAGAATAGGAACATCTGTTTCTTTTAAAACTGAGATGAAAATTTTATATCAGCGGACAACAGATGCTAAGCATTAAAAGGAATACTTAGGTAGGGTAAGAAATGGTAGGCTAATGTCTATAGCTTTGAAACATTCTTGTTTGGTCGAGTTTGAGTACATCTAAAAGACTTTACCACCTAAGATTATTTGTTTAAATTTTAGGGTCTATAAACCCCAGAAACAAAGTTGTATGTATCATATATTGCACATTTGTAAATGGTTTTCATTTATAAATGGTTTCACACACAAATGTATATATACACACCCCACTTCTGTAATAATAGGCATGTCTTTAAGTGCCTCTTAAAATCTTTTATTATATAAAAATTCAAACATACAAAGGTAGAAAGAAAAGTATAATGAAGCCTCACATCCTCGGCATTTCATCATCAACCCCACACCTCCCACCACACATAATGAATTATTTAGAAACCAATCCCAGACATCATATCATTTCAGCATTTTTTTTTCACTAGACATTTCAGGGAAAGAAAAAGTACACATTGCAAAATTGTGAAATTTAGATACTCCATTAGGAACATGATAAACCTACTTTGCAAATTGATTTTCCAGCCACTCTACTACATCAGTCCTTTGCTTAATACAATAAGCCTGCTCATTATTCCTTATGCAAATTCCTGATTCTGTGAGGATGTTTTCCATGCTTTTGTCTCTTCTGGAGCCTGCTCTCTATTTGCCAACCTAATTGTGCCCTTTCTTGACTTCACTCAGTCCTTGCTTTCTCCTTGAAGCTTTTCCTGATTTTTCTTTATGAAAACAGCATTTTTTGCCAGTATGGTTCAGTCGCCACTCAATACATGCTACAAAGAATTGCTAGTTATTTTTAAAATATATGTCCTGTTCTAACTTGATTATAACTGCTGTATGCCTCAGTTGTCTCATATATAAAATACAGGTATTAGTAACACCTACCTCAAATATATGAGGATAAATAAAATAATCTAAAATAAGCCTTCAGTGAATATCCGTTATTGTTGTTAGCTATAGACTCCTGGAGGGAAGGAATCCTGCTACGTACCTTTTTAATCCTGTGTCTAGCCTCATGGTCCAGACAGAGTAGTTACTAGATACAGATTTAGTTATGTTGGTTGGAAAGAAATCTGTGCTTTGTATTTCATGAGGTTGTTATCAAGTACTATATTAATATATTCACATACATGTTCAAAATATCTTTGAAAGATAAACATTGTGAAAAACTTACTGTTTTCTATGTAGAATTTAGAGTTCATTTATTGGTTTATTTCAAGTTATAAAATTTGTATGACTTACTTTAACAAATGTAAAATTAAAATCCAATTCAATAAGAAACCAAGATATACTAAACTTTATCCTTTGTATATCCATGAAGAAATGATTTGCATACAAAACAACTATTAAAATAGTAATTACAAATAAATTTTATCTTTTTCAGACCATAAAAATGATTTGAGAAATCCAGAAAAGTTGAGAATTGGGCCAAAAACCTTCCAAAGATAATGCATTCCCCCCTCTTGTTCGCATAAATGTTTACATAGCTGAAGATATGCTGATTATGAAATTTTGTGTGCTGTTTTCCCCACTGCTTAGCATTGTACCTAAGCATTTTTTTGTCTTTAAGAATATTGGTAAATACCATGTATAATTTCTTAATGTTTTGAATAGTTTGTAAATACTTGTCATAAAAGTATGTAACAGGTTAAAAAATATTGACAGTTTCTGACAAGGTTCGTTCTTGTTTTAGGATTCTCCTGGCTGTTCTTGCTTATTTATTTTTCATATGAGCTTCAGAATCAGTTGTGTATTTCAGAAATAACTGGTATTGAGTTCACTTTAAATTTATAGATTAGCTTTATGATGTTGCCTTCCAATGTAAGAACATGGTATACCACTCCATTCTACTTTTATTTTTTTAGTACATTTAAAGGTTTTGTCAGTTTTGTTCTTTAATGCCAGTGCTGCACTTCTTGTTAAGCTTATTCCTAGATATTTCAGCTTTTTGTTCTACTTGCTATTATAAATAGAAACTTTGTTTCCATTATGTCTTTCCGCTAGTTGGTAACGTAATTCTGAAGGCTGTTGATCTAAATATTTTAGTTAGGTACCCAGCCACCTTACTCAATTCCCTTGTTGTGTATAATCATTTTTCACTGGATTCTTTTGGGCTTTTCAGGTAGCACTTACTATTTGTAAGTAACAATTTTGCCTTTCTCAAAAAATTTTGTAACTCTTACTCTTTGTCTAACTTCTGACACCATAGAAGGTCCTTCTGAGTTTACTAAAGAAGCATATTGCTAGCTACTGTGTGAGACTGATATATTTTATCTACCTTATGTAATGGAAATATTATTGTTATATATATATATAATGGTATTCCTGCACTTTCAAAAAATTGTTTTATTTATTCGGCCATTACTTATTGGTCTACTATGTGGTAGGTACACAGTCATATCCTGGAGTTCAGAGCCTGATGAGACATCCACTTTCAGGGATGAGTATTATAAAATGTATAACAGTTCCTGTGAGAACAGAAAGGAGAGTTCTGTGTGAAAAAAAAGAGAGGGGAGGTCAATGGGTTCAAGGAGACTTCCTGGAGAAGATGATGCTTGAGCTGAATTTTGAATAGATTGAGTCCACCTCCATTTTCCTTTGACTGGAAAACTGATTTCCTGTGATTCTGATGTTAAATTTTTTGAATAACTTTTAAGAATGAGCAGTGAAAGAGCAAGTGGTTTTTCTTCACCAAAACCTAATAGCTTAGTATTAGTCAGTGCATGCAACATGATTGCTTAAATGTGAAGCATTCTTATCCTAACAGAATTTCAGAATTGAAAGAAACCTTAGCCAACATTTAGTCTATATCCCCATTCTCCACCCAGTTTTACGGATGTGAAAGAGAGACTGAGGTTAATGGTTCAGCTGAAGTCATACGGCCAGCTGCGCTCAGAGCCTGTAAACTTTATGTCCTAACTAGTAGTCTGGGCTCCTAGAACATCTGTATTAATTACATATTGATTCAGTTTTGGTGAGATATTTTAGATTGATGACATTTTTGGTAGTGTTTTCAAGTTCTCGAATTTAGAATTTTTGTTGCATCTTCTGCATTCCTTAGCCCAAAGAATGGAGAGGAAAGTACACTCTTGGAATACCTTATGATTTGGGGTTTTAAGTGTTCTCAGACATGCCATTCTGTTTGTCTTCGAGAAGAACAAAAGTACGATTCTTAATATAGAATTGTCTAGCAGTTTTTACCTATGCTGTTTTTCTTGTGATATTAATTTTTCTTTTTCTCTTTTTAGTCTGCCATTTTCAATTTTCAGAGTCTGTTGACTGTAATCTTGCTGCTTATATGTACCTGTGCTTATATCCGATCCTTGGCACCCAGCCTCCTGGACAAAAATAAAACTGGGTATGTTACTAATGATATCTAATCACCCAAATTAGGTCCTATAGACATTGAAGGTAAATTACCATAAAAGTCATTAAATAATCTAATTCCTATATGTAATTTAGTTTTGTAATAACTTTTTACATTCTCCCTCTATTTTTAAATCTGAAAACTTTGTATGCACAGAATCTTAATAAATAAAAAGATAAATATCAGAAGGGACTGGACATGTGTCAATAAAAAGTATACTTAAAAAGATACGACAGGTTTTTTTCTGGGATTAGAAATACAGTTTAACACTTTCAAAGATAGTGTTTGGCCTTAATTTTTTATGCAATAATTAGTAAAGTTGGTTATTAAAAAAAAAACAAAAGTTGGTTGTCATGTTTTTGAAGCATAAAACAGTTTGCAAGAACTGTGTCCATAAAAATATAATGTAGACATTTCCCTCTCCAGTCCAAGACTGCTTTAATCATATGGGCTCCCTATTAGTATCAGAAAGCAAGTATCTTTGGAGAAATTTATTTAGCTTACATAAAGCAGTAATAAAAATTAAGTCTTGGGCTTGACACATCTCTTATATTACATGTTCACACCCTGAAAAACTTTGAGCTCAGTATGATACCACACAGAATTAAAATTTTAAAGTGCCATCTTCATAACACAAAAATACATGTTGAATTCAACCAAAAGGAAAAGTATATAAAAAAACAGACTATGTGGTGGAAGCTATGTAAATTTTCTTCGTCTTGCATATTTATTAGTTTCTATGAAAAATTATCTTAATCCTTTCTTAAAAGCCTATACCTCTTAATCATTTTAAGAAATAAAAGAATGAAAGAACACTGCACATAGGAATAATTATCTCCAGCACCTATATTGGGCCAAATAAGGATCCTGCAACATCAAATTCTGTTTTTCCACTAATAAAAATCTACAAGAGGCAAGGTGATAGTCAGCTATGAGAATAATAATTTCTGCTTCTCTTTTCTTCACCTCCATGCTGTCTTTGAGGACATAATTAGCATTTATTCAGACATTCTGTCATCTAAATTATTTGGCTTTTGTTACCATTTCTTCTTTTTTATTTCCTAGGGTTGTTCAAACATGTATAAAGGAATAAATAGAACCTTTAACGAGTTTGAATATTAAAAATCCCTAATCCTGTTCTAATAAACTGATCATCTGTTGCTATTAGCCTGAGGGATTTTATTTAACCTACTGATGTTATTTGTCCATCAGTTTTTATGACAATGCCCCTCTTCCTTTGTAAACATTGACTTTTCACCACGTTTTTTTCTCTGAAGTCCTCTTGCACTTAGTCTTCACTCACTTTGTCCATTTTTTGAAATTATATAGTACATTGTCCCTTTGTTGAAGTTGTATAATCTTACTTGTTGCTTAGCTGTGCGTGAAGCCTTTCCACCCAACCACATTGTTTTATTTCTTCCTTCCCTTTTTCTGCAACCCCTGACTATTGACTTAAAGCATATGGTGGAAACCAGTAAACATCCTCATTGATGTGTTGCTTGGTATTGTAATATAATACATAACATCTACCTAATAAGATATTTAACTGTTTATTTCATTATAAAAACAATCACATAGTAGAATAGAATATTTATGCTTGTCTGTTGCTGTTGTGAAGAAAGTAGGTTGCATGTGGAAAAGTCTGCTCCTCATTCTTTGGGGAGCAGGAATACATCCATTACATGCTACATTAAAAAAAGGAGTTCTCAGGGCTGCCAACCTTACAGTAGAGGTTGAGTAGTAGTATATTTCTCCTACATGTAATACCAAAGAAATAGCATGCCTATTTCTATATTTTGAACCATATACTGATACAGTCAACCATTAAAAGACTTTTTAAAAAGTCTTTGCCCATTTCTTGTGGGTATTCACTATAATGAAACGGCAGTTTAATGAGTCTCATAAAAACATATATTGTAACAGAAAAGGACAATAGCCTGTTAAGAATTTCTCCCAGAGAAAATAAAATATTTCTTATATACAAGTGAAAATAAAATGGGGCCTAACATTTATATATGGCATTGCAGATGACTAACCAATTGTCTTCCATTTTTTGATGACGTGTAAGCCAATTTTAAGTGATAGCTGAAGTTACTGTCACATGTGCCTTTAACCTATGTATTACTGAACACAGCACATGTTAGTTACTATTCTGAAGAATTTCTGTGTAATAACACATTTAATCCTTATAACAAGCCTATGAAGGTGAGTGCTATTAAAGAGAAAATAACTTGCTCACAGTTATGCAACCAATTAAGTAGGATTAAACTTAGGCACAATCTGGCCTTTATGTTATCCTACATTATTTTCAAGAGTATATTTGATTTTTGTCCTTTTATTCCTATAGTAAAATTGTTGCACCTGTCAGAATGTCCATCCTTCAAAATAAACTTGTATCTTTGCCCATTTCATGTCATCTGAACTAAGAGACTTTTTGCTTTGAGGTCAGGAAGTTATACTTCAGAGGAGGAATATATATAGAACTTAATTGAACAGTAATTTCTTTCAGTCTTAACCACGCATATATAATTATTCATCAGCCAGCCATCTCTTAGGGCAAAAAAAAAAAGCATGACATAAATTTCCCTGGAATTTACGTATTTCAATTTTGTTACACCAGTCCTAACCTACGCAATAAGTACCGCTAAGTACTGCTAATTTATCTTGATTTGAGCCTTGTATAACACCATTTATAATTCTCTTCTTTTGTCAGAGCAACAAAATAGTTGTCTACAATGTTTTTATATCTTTTAGCTATCTCTATTCATTGAATGACTCAGTTGATTTTCTTCTAAAGCTCGTACTTTTTATACATGCTGAATAAGTGAAATATGCATATAATTTGTATTTAATTCATAGTATATTCATTCATAGAATTGCGATGAACATCTTCATTCTAATTCTTATTTCCAGAATGTATGTGTTTTAAATGCCATATTTAGTTAACTCATACACAGTGTACTCTAAGCACGTATCTTTTTTATATCCTTCCTTATTGAGTTGACATAGTTATGTAAATGCTATCATTGGAGTTCATGGTTATAAATCATTTAAAGATAGAACTACATTCTGTAAAAAGTAATTTCTTTAGTATGAGAGTTTTATTTTTTCATGTCAAAAACACCCGAACCAACTGTGTTCATTTACCATTTTCTCAAAATTAATGTTTATGTAAAATGGCATATGTATTTTCTACTTTTGAGAGTAAAGCACTTGAAGTTGACTGAATTAATTCTACAATAAAAAGCCCTGTGCACACTTTTGCTGCACATATTAGTTTACCCTAGGATACCACATGTATTCCAGTTTGTAACAGTTTATATACACTAACATTTGGTAAGCAAGTGTGTCCTACTTTCCTACATAAATGGTGGCTCAATATCAAATAAATTTCAGTTTTGAAGTACCAGAAGGTAAAAATGCCAGTTGGTAATGAATGCTCTCTAGGATACTGAGAAAATGATTTACCTTTCCCAATAATCAATAGCTACTTTTTCCTTTTTTATTCTATGCAGATTGTTGGGTATATTTTGGAAGTGCGCCAGAATTGGTAAGTGTCTATTATAATCTCCACATCTTCAGCTCTAAATTGTTGGGCAGTTTACTTATGGCATATTCACACAAGTCAAATGTCAGTTTTAAAACTCCAGGCTTCCCAATTTTGTGCACTTCTAGAAGTTTGTAGAATTCCCCAAACTCTTTCCTTATGCTATTTAAAACTAGACGTGGTAGATACCTCATAATACTTAATTAGCAGGAAGATGGAAACTACAAGAAAAATCTAATTCAGATATCAAATTCTATGCATTCCCTAGTGTTGAGATTTCAGACAAATGTGTACAGTTTTATGCACACATGCTTATAGTATAGAACATGCTACTCTGTATAATGTGTACTATTTTTATAACTAAGGATAACTTTCCCATCTAATGAAAGGCTTGCTAAGCAACCATCTTAAACATACTCATTTTATTCCCCTATGCTAAGTCCAAGAATGTTAGAATGTTATTTGTTGCTTTTGGAAAGCATTAACTGTTTCACCTATCAAATTTGTGATCATAGCTGAGTTTTGTTCTAATTGATTAAAGTTAAATATGATTATCTTCTAACTTTTCATAATAAAATTAGTAGTGTCATTGTGTGTTTATGTTTAAATAATAATATACTCTTATACCATCCCTGTATGTATATAACACTTAGCACAGTGCCCAGTTCATGGCAGACTCTCAAATGATTGGCAAGTGAATGAATTAAAATGTACTTTACTGATGTAATTCGCCAGTATTCTCAAATAATAGGTTATACCCTTTTTAACATAGCTAGTTCCAAAAAAAACAATTACAGAGCATTTGTGATTGTTCCACTTGGATGGAACAAAATGAATATTTCTCCTCTTTGGAATTATTTACATGACCCCCTCCAAAAAAAGTTAGATTTTAGTACTCTTCCAGTATTTAATTTGTATGTAACTGTTTTTTTTCTTTTATAAAGTTATGAGACTTTCATAATAAGAGGAAAATGTTGCTGCATTTGATGGTCAGTCTAGTTAACCAGTCTGACAACAGCCTGAATTACCCACCCCAATGAATCACTTTAAATAGGAAGGGGGAGTTCAGGAGTCATGTCCCTTAGATAAGCTGTTTTCTATCTAGAGTATTGTTTTCTTTTGGATTCATTTATCATAGATAATGGAAAATTTAGAAGATGGTTCATAACAGGAAACAAAATTGATTAAAGATTAAAAACTACTACAAACTAAGATTTTATAACATTTAGAAGTTTTTCTAAATAAAACATACTTTAGAAATATGTTGTTAGCCACTAACATAAATAAGTGTGAAGGAGCAGGTTTTCTTCCCTTGAGCTTTTGGTGATAGGCAAGACCCGTTAACAGTGGAAGTTGTCAGCGTCATACCAAATTATATAGAACTCCTTTTAAAATCTGTTTCAATGAGATTATAAGATTTGTTGGCCTTTCAGGTGTCTTGCTATAGAAAATGACAGTGTACTATAAATAGTTTCAGAGTACTTTTGGGGCCCTCAATCTAATGTATTGACGATTGAAACAGACATCTTCTTGAGAATTCATAGTGCTTTTAACATGTTAACCTGTGTTCTTTGTCATACTTTATTATCTCATAGGGTGATAGACATGTGAATCTTTCTTTTATAGAGACAATCACTGACTTTAGATAGGTAAACCCTAGATAAGTGGTTATCAATCAGGACATTTAACTGTGTCTGGAGACATTTTTGTCAGTCACAACTAGAGTGGGGGGACATATACTGAGTATAACTCATGGATGTTGCTAAACATCCTACAATGCACAGAGCAGCCCCTTACGTAGAATGAGCCCAAAATGTCAGTAGTGCCGAAGTTGAGAGGGCCCAACCTAGATTTATAGAGATTTGTGGTACAGACCTATCTGACATCCAGTCATGCTGAACAGCTGCAAAGCCTGAAATAACAGTAGAAATCTTAATCACTTTAAAAATAACCAAGAAGGGAGAGATAAAGAGACAGAAGAGCACCCTTGATGGCCAATTCTGATAGCTAGTAGTAAATGTAAATACATGTAAACCAAACTGCTTGTTTCAAAGCCAAGTCACCCAGAAAATGAAATAATATTGTCAAGGAACAGAGTGCGAAGAGTACCTCAAGAAAACTTCAAAGAGAGAACATAATGGAAGAACAAGACCATTCTAATACAGTGAAATTCTCTGGATCAGAGTAATACTGAATATTCATTGGTAAAAATATAAAAAGTCTGGAGTTAGGAGGTAGAGCTTTCACCTTAATATTATGAAGTTGCTAATTCATAAATAAAAGATTTTAATTAAGGGATTTTAAATTAAATGTTAAGGTATTTTAAATCCATTTTGTATAATAAATTAGAGAAGTATGTACAGCTTCATTCAGTAGCCAACCCAGGTGACCGTTTTCACAATTGTCACTTAAAAGTATAGCTGAAAGTTTAAGGCATCTAGTCTGTAGCTCTCTCAATGATTTCCTGTAGTATCATCTGTTTTTTTGTCTAATTATAAACTGTGCCTTTCTTTTTGCTTGGTCAGTTATTTTCATTTTTTTCTCTTGACTGTACGAATGCCATAGGTTAAATGGTTCAATTAAAGTATTCGTTCATGCCAATTATGTGAAAGCATTAGCTTTTCATTTTGGCAAAATGGCTCAGAAAATGTTGATGCTGATATGCTGCTTTCTCAGCCATATGCTCCTCTCTTATCTTGACACAGAATATATCCACCAAGAAAGGATGCAATTTTAATAGGAAAAGGCCCAGCCAAATCATCTTATCATGTTACACATCACGTTACAGCAACTGTTTCACATTCACTTAAACAGACCTAAGACCAGACAAGAAGTAACATTCTTACCCAAGTTCAACTAAAGATGTTTAGTTCTACCACATGGCAATCTCTTTTAAGAAAATTAAAAACAGGAAAATGAAACCCATATGTAAATTATAGCATTCTGAGTTGGAAGATGAGGAAGAGAAGAACTTTCTCAAAACTTAATTTCCAGCAGATGGAAAATTTAGGGCAATATTAATTTCTTTTTTTAGGTGTTTAATAAGACAATATTGACAATTAGAGTATCTAGCCCTAATTAGAGTGACTGGCTTGCTTATGAAATCCACCTGAAAATTATGTCTGAATGGTTTGGTTTGGCTTGATAACTTGGGTTGTTGCCCAGAAAATTAACATTGGTTAAAAATGATGACCCAAATTATTTTTTAGTTTAAAAATTGTTTTTTTCCAGTTGAGATAGTGGCATTGTGAAAATGCTTTTGTCTCACATTTTAAATTTTCCTTTAGCTAGAACGCAGCCCAATGTCTATGGATAGAAAAACACTTTCAGACAAACAACAAATGTTTCTTTTACTTGTATGTGTATAATATCTTTTGTGAATATTGTCATTGAGCAGACACAAAGGTAAAATTAATAGCAATATGACCTTGTGAGCTCTTCGAGGAAGCTCTGAAAATAAAAACGACCTTGAGGATTTTAGTTGATGAGGATGGTCAAGATTGACATTTTCCAGAGGTAATTAAACTTGCCAAATAAAATAGTTCCTTGCTGAAGAAACTTAGTTACTGGAAGAGAGCTGATATTAAACATCATAGAAAAACACAAAAACAGTCTCTACTACAGGACACCAGGTATAGGTCTATGATTATTTCTAGAAGTAGCACATCACTCCCTCTTCTTCCTTCTTCCTTTCTTATGCATCCCCCCCAGCAGCATAAATGCCTGGTGCTTTGTACAGCCCTTCAGTAAATGAAAAGCAGGAAAGAACGAGATGAGTTTGGGATAACTCACAATTACAGGGTCTCTATACAGTTTCACAAGCCAACTCCATTCTACTTCATGCAAAGGAAAGTCTCCAAATAAAAACACTTATTAAACACATGTGAAAATTGACATATAAATAAGTGGTTGTTTTAAGTTCTACACTTCTAACCCAAGAGTAATCATGAAGTCTTTCTTTAGAGATTCTAGTTAATATACAGTGTAATACTAGTTTCAGATGTATAATATAGTGATTCAACACTTCCATATATCAGGTGGTGCTCATCAGGACAAGTGTACCCCTTAATCCCCATCATCTGTTTCACCCATCCCCCCCCCCCACCTCCCCTCTGGTAACCATCAGTTTGTTCCCTATAGTTAAGAGTCTCTTTCTTGGTTTGTAGCTTATGCCCATTTTTCAAGTGAAGTTTTACTGATCGCTCTCTGTTTATGTTCATCCATGAATGCTTATTTTTCCCCATTTAAGTGTCATGAATTGCTACCACTGAGGAAAAAAGTTATAGCTAAAAATTGTATGTTGAATTTCTTTTTATAGGTAGAAATTTCCCTTTTTTACAGGAAAAGAAGCAATATTTTTTGCCCTTAATTGAATTATTTGAGATCATTTGTCTTGGATCTGTGTCCTACATTCTATGTTGTATTTTTCAATATCTGGGTTTGTGCAGTGGCACAGGAATTGGTGCATTAAGGGTTTTCTAAACACATGGAAAGGAGGTGGTCTTAGAAATAAATCAGCATGATTTAACTCATTCTATATTGTACTTGCTTTTATGCTGCATCTAGTTCTTGTTTGGCCCATCCCCCCAAATGTATGGGCCTCCTAGGTAAGAACTTTATCTTGAGCCTTATGTACCCCTCTCCCGTAGTAAGTAATAACCTTATCATATCCATGTTAACTTAAACTCAGTTAATCAACATGAATATCTTCCCCTTTTTTTCAACAGGTGAACGGAAGAGTCCTTACGTTGCAGTATGCTGTATAGTGATGGCCTTCAGCATCCTCTTCATACAGTAGCTTGGAAGAATATCAGAATTTAATTGCTATCAGATTTCAGTATGAAAAAAGGACTTATTTACAGAAAATAATGGAATGAATGGTTAACCCTTTTATCTCTGAACATTGAATGAGATAAATTTCCAGCTGCTGTTCTCTATTTTTATTATTGGACCAATGTTCTATATAAATAGGATGTAACCATTTAATACTCAAAGAGTTTAATATGTCTGTAACAATCAACCTCAGTACTGTCACTACAATATTACATTCTGCAAATGTTATTCTGTTATGTCAGATACCAGTTTTTAGTGAGGTATCTCTAAGGCGCATAATAGAAACCAAAATTGGTAAATGACCCAAGTTTCTTTCACTGTGATTCGGGAATGATAAATCCTTATAGAATGAGACATTTTTCTGGACTAGCTTTTTTATTGGGAAAAAAAAAAAGGTTCCATTTGTGTTGGTAAGGATTGCATTCATATTTAATAATGCTTGCTTTTTCCTCTGGTCACACCAGAGCATTAACAGAGTACCTCGAAGCAAACTCTCTAGTGTATCCCAGGTGTTTCAGCCTTTTATAACAAGCCTATGCAGTTCTTAAGGAAGAAGATAAATGAGATCAGACTTAAGAGTAGTACCGGGAAGATGTTCACACTTAGCATAAAAGAGTTTAGAATAGCTGACTGGCATAGTAGCCTCTGAAAACTCTGGATAAGTATGGATAAATATCTTAAGCATAAATTTGACCAGCTGTCATTCTCTAAATAAGACTGCATTCTTAGAGTGAAAGTAGCAAAATAGAACAATTAATTACAGAATGATTATCCTATTTGTGTTTTTCATTCTTTTATTCTTTTTAGTGTCAGGTCTCCACTTATTTTAATTGCCCCAAAACACAAACTGCATTTTGTTTGTTTTTAAATACAGCACTTTAAATCTAGTTTACTTTTTGTGTCAACTTGAACTAGAATCTGCATAACTCAGTAGGTGATGGTAACAGTTTTCAAATCTGCTTATCCATTTACCTTGTCATAAGTATCTTTGAGTTTTGAAACAAAGAGAGCTTCAACGGTTTCCATCAAAGCAAGCGAAACATTTGGAATGTGACTTAAAAATTTTGCAGTAGAGCAGTTATTTTAAGTTTAGTTATCATTTCTTAAGTTTCAACTGAAATTCTGTTAGAATTTCAAAGCTAAGAGGAACTTAAACATCTTAGCTAAAAATTGCCCATCGTAGGTAGTACTAATTAGATACTGTCCTCAGCTATTAATTCCTTTTCTTTTTTTAAGAAAATATTTAGAGTTATTTGAAAATGAGTCTGCCAGTAGCTCTTTCTGTAGACATAAAGTTGGGAACTAAAAGCCATCTATTTTTAAAGAGCACTTTAAAGTACTTGAAAAGAATTCTAGGAAACATGTAAGAAAAGCTTGTTAAGCATTGCCTCTTAAAAAGATAAAAGCTTCTGTAGGCTATCAATATAATTATTTTCTATTTTTGGCATATCTCACTTGCTAAAAGTTGTATATTTTGCTTTAGGCAGGGAATCAGGTTATGATCATTGTGCCTACTCTCAACTGTCTCTTGGGCTTTGCGTCAGGTCAAGAATTTTCAGGGTATCCTAAAAATAGGACTCTTATCAGCATATACATGCAGAGTAAGTCACCTTTCTGGGTCTGGCTTCAGAGTGGCCATCTGTTGTCCCACTCTGTTGCCAACTAGACTTTCCAAAAGCTATGTCAACTAATTTTTTATATGCTAACACAAATCTAATATGAATAAAGGGAAGAATATTCTAGATAATCAGTTCTAGGGCATTTCTTTAATTTTGGCATTTTGGAGAAGGTAGGTGGAAAGTGGAGGAAGAAATAATTTCTTTGAAAAGTTTGTGGTAACATACAAAAAATCTTGCTGTGTGTAGATGCTCAACAGAGTGGGAGGCAGCTTATTTCTGACCCCAGACACTGTGACCTTTTGAAACACAAGCTCTTTGGGAGATAGAGGAAAGACAGAGGATTCTATGAAGAAAAGCAATTAACATTTTCTTTAATGTACTTTTTTCAAAGAGCTACCACTGAATCCTGTTCTCTACCCCAAAGGGCAGCGTAGGTAGTTTTAGGCCCACAGAATATTCAGATATTCCTGTTGTGGTCTTGGTGGGGTGGTAGGATGCAGAAGAGGATTAAGGATCAATTTAGCACCAGATAGACTGCCTCTGTCACATAGTCTTACTGCAGGGCCGGAAGGGGTGGATGGTGGGCACGGAGGTCCACAGCTTCCAAGGTTTGGATACTCTCCCTAACCTCTTTCCTGGCTCCAGAATTTTTTGATTCCATCTCTCCTGGAAATTGTTCTGTGCTGATACTTGGTTCCTGAATGGCCTCAGCTTTGTCCATGGCAGGAGCCAGTCTTCCTTCTGGGCAGTCTTAAAAAATGGTCAATTCAAAGGCCACTTAGTCTGCTGAATTCCCTCCGTAGCTTAAAAAAATTTGGACTCAAGTCCAGTGTCTTGTAAATGCCTGTGCCCCTGTGCCAGGCACTTTCCATGTTCAAATTCAAAACAGCCTCTTCACACTGGGGATAATAGAAATAGGTCATCTGTAACGGATTTCTGCATCTTAGTAATATGCACATCAATAGAAGAGGTCAGAATGAAGTGACTTCTCCAGGTGGACAGAGTGAAAAATGAACAGGTCTCTGCCTAGTTTTGTGGGAAAGACCTAGCATTTGTATATAGAATTTATACATTTGACCCTTCTTTCAAGAAGCATTTATGGAGTATACAGTACCTTATCACTGAAGACAGAAAAACAAGTACATAATTTCTGTCCTCTAGTAGTGCACAGTGCAGTAGATGAGAGAGATGAAATTATTTATACAAAGTGCAATGTGATAGCGTTTATTATTGAAATAATGCCAGGATTCTGGAAGAAAATAAGGGTGACAACTTAGAGGTAAGAATTTCCTGCCAGAGAAGCAGTGCTTAAGCTGAATTTAAGAGCCATGTGCATGTTATGAACCATAAGCACCTAGCTTGTTGTGCCACTTAGGGAGTATTAAGACAATAAGCCTATAAAGGTGGACAGAGGTTAGATCCTAGAGGGTCTTGTATTTTTTCTCACTATTACCTACCTCAAAATTGAAGTTGAATACAATGTTCCCTCCTGCCTGGAAAAAAAAAAAAAAAAACACCTTTGGTGTATGTGTAAACAAGGTTAAGTATATCCATGCCAACCTTAATTTGGACCAGGAATACAATAGTATACTCTCCAGAGACTCCCCTGTGTAGTATATAAAGCCAAGGTAACATTAGTCAGGTCAAGTATTTTCAGCTCATACTCCGTCAATGCCTAAAAAGCAGCCATGATTCTCAGAGCACACATCTGCACAAGAAGTGGAGGTGGTTGCACTGTCTACGTTTCCCGGGTGCACAGGAAAGATTTCTAGTAAGCAAGGACTTGTACTCTCTTCAAAAGCTTTGGGAAGGTGCTGGATCACAGGAGGCTGAAAGGAATTGAAGATTCTTAGGGACCACTTTGAACTTTATTTGGTGTTCAGTAAACAGTAGATGTTCAAAATAGAAGTAACTGAGTAATAGCGTTGTGAATACGATAGCCTTGTTAGTCTCAATCAGCAAGTTACCACTGGCTTCCAAAAATAGCTTCGTAATTATGTCATTTTTTTTTAAATTTTTTTTATTGTTATGTTAATCCCCATACATTACATCATTAGTTTTAGATATAGTGTTCTATGATTCATTGTTTGTGCATAACACCCAGTGCTCCATGCAGAACGTGCCCTCCTCAATACCCATCACCAGGCTAACCCATCCCCCACCCCCCTCCCCTCTAGAACCCTCAGTTTGTTTTTCAGAGTCCATTGTCTCTCATGGTTCTTCTCCCCCTGCGATTTCCCCCCCTTCATTCTTCCCCTCCTGCTACATTCTTCTTCTTCTTTTTTTCTTTCTTAACATATATTGCATTATTTGTTTCAGAGGTACAGAATTATGTCATTTATATACTGCCTTCCATGATTTCTTTTACTTTGCCCTAAACTAATCCCAAAATAATCTGAAATGCACCTCCGACATCAAAAAAGGGGGAAGGTGGAAATCTATTTCCTGTGATTTTAAGAGAACAGAATCATCCTACTCTGGTTAGTGAACATGTCTGTGGTGTGTAATAAAAATCAGAACGAACTCTCAAGAGCCTCCCAATTTTGTCTTACTGTCAGATGAGTAAGAACAGTTTCTTAAGAGGTTAAAAAATTGAAATTGGCACCTTTTGAGTAAGATGGGAAAAGAGAAGTGTTTCTGTTCATTTTACCTACATTTTAATTCATGGCTGGTCAAGATTCTGTCGGGGGAATTTATGTTGTTTTGCATCTTAAAGCTGTTCTATTGCCGTTTCTCTGAAGGAACCTTCAAGAACCTAAATGACTTGCTTTAGACAGGAAGTCATTGATTCACACACCCCCAGATACAGTAGAAATTGGATTCTGAATGAAAGTGACAGTATTAATTGTTGACAGTTACTTTAACCTTGTCCTCCACTAAGAGCCTTGAGATACCCATACATTCAATGCAGAATATGTGAGCAGTGTCCATCAGTTATTCAGACAGTTTATGCCATTTATTAAGAAATATGACAAAGTCTATATATATTATGTACGTTGCTTTGCACAGCATGGTCTTTCTACTGTTATCTTTCCAGCACTGAACTGACACAGATAAACTTTTGTTACACCTGTAACTAGAAAGGATTTACTTAACCAAATGAATTGGAACTACTTTTTTAGTTGAACTTTGAACTCAAAAAACATTTTCAGGTATGAATAGAAAAACAGTATCTTAGTTATTTCCTTCAATGTATATTGTAAACCTCCCTCACTGCTCCATCATAACTACCAGTTGATCTGAGACTTTAGAGAGAAAAATCACTAAATTTCTGATTCCTAACTCAGGTCAAAACAACTAAAAATGGCTTTGCTTGAGACCATTGAATTTTTGTTTTCAATTCAGAGGGTTTGTATTAATATCCCTAACCGTAACAGATTGGAAATAAGGGTAAATCACTTCACACACACCACGTGGAAGACAAGAACACGCAAGAACTGCAAAATACCAGACACTACTACTGTTTGAGCTTTATTTGGTAAGGGAAGTAACCTAGGAGCAAATGTGTAGTGACTGAGGGTGTGTAGCCAAATTGCCAAAACGTGTAATTTATGAGTCATTTCAACATTTTTGTATTATGTCTAGGCCAAATGTTGGAAAAATGATGTGCAAAGATACTATTTAAAAAGTAAGAAAAAAAAAAAGTAAGGAACCGTTAAGGCATGAAGGATTTCAAGAGGGCCGGCATTGAAGAAGGAATATTTCCAGTATTGAAATGTTAAAGAAAAGTGACCTACAGGCTCAGGGTAACACAAAAAGATTTGACATTGGAAATTGAAAGTTATAAAGATAGAATACTCAATAACATTTCATTAGGGCTCCTAAAAAAACAGAAGATAGCATTTTCCTTTTGATTTTATTTAATAAGTAAACTCTTTGCTTCCTTTTTAACTAGTGTGTTATTCACAAATGGAAACTTTATTAAATCTTGGAAAATGATGAGAGTACTTCGACTTGTAAAATATGTTTAAGAAGTTTGCAGTATGAAATTAAGAGAGCTGTAGAACACAAAATATAGGGTAATAAAGTTGGATGGGTTTTCTGAAAATTGAGTTTTATAAGAACTCTAAACCTCATTCAGATCTCTGTTAATGGGTCACATTCTTAGCTCTAAGTGAATCAAGGCCAAAATAACATATAGTGACATAATTCTAAACCCACAAAGTAAAATTGCATTCAAACCACTGGCAACTCCAATATTAGTTGTTTTTAAGTATTAACCATCACAAGCATCTTTTCAAAGAAGTGTAATTGAATCTGTTAACACTTAGAAATTGGATATAGGGAACTGCTGAGATGTCTTCCGAATCCCTAGGCAATTAGTCTGACTTCCCATGAAGAACAGAAATAGGGGTAGAACTCGGAATAATACATGTGCCCCTCAAGGAATGGAAAACTAATCCCTTTGACATTCCTACCCCACCAAGTAGAGTCCTCCATCTCTCCCTTTCCATTTCTGGAAGAATCCTTTGAGAACTGGCTGTGTGCCAGCTACAGTGCTAGGTTCAGGGTGTACAATGTGGAACAAGACAAATATATCTGCCGTCGTGGAACCTAGGTTGTCGTGAAGACCGACTAACCAAGAAATTACATAAGCAAACACAATCTCTAGTAAGGACCTTGGAGAAAACAAAGGATGATTTAGATGGAGTGGTCAGAGAAGGCCAGTCCATGGAGTCAATCGGAAAGGACTTGAGGATTGATGTGGTGGAGAAATTGATAGGAAACTGGCATGAGGAATATTACTAAGACCAAGAATGGTGTAAACAGACCAAAAACCATGCAGTTCTTTGAACCACAGAAAAGGCCGGCCAGCTCATGCAGAGGATCTGACCTTCTACAACCGGAGCAGTTATAGTAGTCTCTGTAAGGCTAATGTATTTGCTATATTGGAGCTGAAATCCACAGGGCAGATAGTCAAGAAGGGAGGGCTAGAAGCTGCAGAATGGGCTAAAAATCCATGTCAACTGTTGCGCTATCTTGGTGCTGTGGATATCCTGCAGAAAGAAGCCAGTGACCACAGCTAAAAATACACATGGCACAGGAGTCAGAGAAGCTGAAGGAAAAGGTAAGAACAGTAGTAGGCCCAGCTGTCCCCTCATCAACAAGTTCATCAGCATATCTGTGACAACATGTATGAGCTAATAAGAGGGCCACTGCTTTACCTCTGCCCTCCGAATTTCATACAAGACTCTCCTGTGGCCCATTCTCACCGGAACCTTACAGGGAAGGGAATTCTAGGAAATGTAGGTTAGCCTAACCAAGTTGACACATCACAAGGTCATCATGCCCTCTAAGACCCTTTTACCTGGATCTCTCCCCAGCAACTCCAACTGCATATGACAAAGCTCTTCATCTTCCCTTCTAAACCTCCTCCTCCTCCTCCTCTTTCTGGGTTTCCCTATTTCTAAATAGTACTTTTCTTCTATGATCAAAACTTTCTAATTCCCTAAACTCTTTTTCTCTCATATTCCCATCTTGCTCCCACCAATATGTAACTTAGTTCTAGCGTTTTTACCTCTGCAGTACTTACCCAGGCATATGAATTCAAACCCACCAGGTGATCATACAATCCCACACATTGATTTCATATTCAGTTTGCTATCTGCCCCATTTTGGAACCCCAGAAGTACAATGGGCAGCTCTCCCCTCCAAAGGCATGTACAGGCAAATGAGTTATGGTGGAGGTGCTAGCATGCTGTTATCATTATTTAAACCAAGAAAAACATACTGTAGACAAGATGAAAGATCTAATAAAAATGTGTTCTTATTCCTGATTCTAAAACTTTAACAGCTGGGCTTTCCCATGTGGAATAATGTTACATAAATAACTCAGCCAGGAAGCAGAAGGGCTGTGAAGAAGTCCAGCAAAATGATCGATGATCTTGGACGCTCTGAATATCACACCCGATGGAGTTACAAGGAAATAAGTGGTCATTAGAAGGTACTAGTGAGCTGGTGCCGGTCTGGTCAGCAGACTTGAAAGAACCTGAGTCATGTATCACTAATTCTTCCAGAAGTTTCCCTTCTACTTAAGCATATTGACACTCTCTATTCCATAGGGACTTTTCCTGCTCCATCCAGATTTGTCATCTTTTAATTAGTCATGGAAATGTAGAGAAATTGGCTCTCAGAAAAGAAAGTTGTTGAGATTTAAGACTGAAACATACTCAATTCTTATGTGTAATTTCCTTTTAAAGGGGACAATATCACACAATACATCCCAGTTAGTCTTTCTGTCCACATGATGTAGGTATGGGTCATGGTACACTTCCTACTCCCATTTCTTCCTTCCACTGAAGTATGTATATACTCGCAGTTATGGCACAGATGCCAAAAGGCCTTATGAAAAATATATGAATGAGGAATAGAACTCCAGCCTAAGAAAGTGAGTACTGTTGTTTTCCATTTACCTAAGGGGTACGTGGTGGGAGAGTGATAGATCCAGAACTTCGGGGCAAGTCTCATTTCCCAAGGGTTTGGGTTAGAAGATGTCCGAAAGAAGTGTTGCTCTGAAAACCAATGACTGTCCTGTATTTATAGTATAGTGAAGTCGTTCTGCACTGACCCCCTACTTGTTTTTCTCAGTAGTTGCTTAAATGTGGACAAAGAGCTTTTAGAGAATGATAATTCACTTGTGGTTTTTTTGTTTGTTTGTTTGTTTGTTTGTTTGTTTGTTTGTTTGAGGCACGTTCCTGGAAATCCCACTGTGGTTGGAAGTTCTACTTTGTGAAATGTACCCAGGTCTTCACCTTGCCAGAAATTATGTGAGGGCTCACTTCGGTCTTTTTGAAGAGTTACAGGAAACACTGTGTGTTAACAAGAGTGGTCACTTCAGTAGACATGTGCTTGTTACTCCTCCCTCTCCCTAATCCTGAGATTAACCTTATCTATGAATATCAGCAAGAATCAACTCACCCACTGGCTACACCAGGCTCAGGGAAATATCCACATCAACCTGAAAAAAAGAAAAGGAGAAAAAACAGGAAGAAAATTACTTCTAGGCTTTTAACTGCTTGTCATTTTCCCTTACTCTGTGCTCTTCATAAGTTTTTACTCATTATGATCCAAGGTAATATGCCAATGTAGCTGCCCCTCACCTCTAACCACCCTAGCACAGTATGACTCACTGGACAAGAGATGCTTCTATTTTACACTGTTTATTCTTCTACGAGGCTGGTGACGTCTGAATGACAAGCCCTGTGCTTGAGAGATGGCACAATGAAGCCCTTCAGAATCATATGGGAGACAAAATTCCATAGCACCTTTAGTCTCATACCTAGAAATGATTAAAAATGTTTTTTCTCGCTACAAAATTTAAATCTTTAAAGAAAATTTAGGAAATGCAAATACACAAAAAGAAAGAAAGGTTTCCAGTAATCTTACCAGTCCGAAATAACCACCATTAATGAATGATGTAAAGATATTTGATGTAAAGATAAAATATAATTTATTTCTACAAAATGGGATAAAAAATAGTACACGCTATTTTATAGCCTCCCCATTTAACATGAATATCTTTACACATATTATAGATTTTTGCAATTTTACCATTTTTGAATAATTAGGAAGTATCCCACTATAGAATACAACAATTTATTTAACCTATAGCCTGTTACTGGACAATTACATTGTTTCCTCTTCAGAAATGATACGTTTAAAGGACAGCACAGCACAAATCACATCAGTGTCCTCTAAGGTTGCTTTTTTTTTTTTAGTGAAATGGATATCCCAAGTTTCTAAGTAGCTCTGCATGCACAGTCTTTTGTTTAGGATAAGAAGCACATGTAGGCACAAGACTTGACTACTTACTGCTCATTATTTCAAGGGCACTTGGAAATTTCTCTCCACTCCACCTCTACTTGCAAACTAAAATCACACCCTTAAGAAGCTTAACATTCATATTTTATGGACCTTTACTAGAGTAGGGCACAATGCAATTTAAGTCATTCCCTCCCCTACCACCATGAGTCTTCAACAAAGTATCTGCATGCATTAGGTGAGGGGATCAGCACTGAAGTACCATATTTGAATCCAGTTCTATTAAACACTGCAGGACACTGAGCAAAACAGAGATGTTCCCCAGGCTGGGCAAAAGAAATGAAGCATCTGAGAGAGACAGACTAAAAACAGACACAGGAGCTTGAAAAGTGAGCCGGGGCTGTGGGCACGCTGCAGAACATTCAGACTTAGCAAAACACCTCTGGATTCAACAGCCTGATATCAGAAGGCCATCTATCTTACTGACACCATTAATTCTACAGTTTTTCAGTCATTCAGGGTGCAGTGAGGCTATAGCTTCATTTTAATAATGGAAGTTGTAGGAGGGAAATTTACAGAAGTTATTGGTAGAATTCATTTATTTGTTTATTCTACAAAATGAAATGTTTGTGCAGCCATTAATTGTATGTTGAAGTATATTTTTGACATGAAGGGATGCACACGATATATTAGGTGATGATACAGTTACAAAACACTATAAAATGTGATTCGTTAGTATAAAAAAATATATTTGTTCATGCACACACACACACACATTTAAAAAAGATGCATTCCAATATGCTAATAATGGCTTTCTCTAGGAGGTAGGAATAACGATGGTTTTTATCTCCTTTTACTTTGTTAAATCTGTACTTTTATGGTGAAGATCTATGATAAAACAAATGCTGAGAAGGGACATTTGAATTTCATGCTCTATTTTTTTTCTTCATGCTTGTTATTTTCAGACCATCAGGCTCTTGATGCAACTTGCTTTATTGATTTTTTCCTCTTTGTTTCATTCCCATGAGAATATGAAAGGTCTTTGTCATTTTATCTCCAATTCTGTTTCTCTATCTCCCCTTTTTCCCACTTGCTTCTCAAACTAGATGTTTCAAATGAACTTAAAGTATTTAAGGGTGGTCACTCCTTATTTGCCTTTGTGAACAGTATTTAGTAAACTTTCATCTATCATGTAAATTCTTAATTCTTTGAAGAAGCACAAATGGACTGATTTGCCCCCTAATGCCCTGACTTCAAGCATTTTCAACCATCAAGAAAGTAAATCATTTAAATTTAGAACTGACAAGAAACAGACTCCGTTATCTCTAACATATATGCATTAAGAATAGTCTGCCAAGGGTTTTGTGTAAAGGCAAAAGATAATAAACTTAAAATGTATATACTAGTCAGTGAACGTTTTACATATACAGTAGAGTGAATGTGATCCAAGTTCCAGAAATAAACGTCTTGGGTTGAATATAAAACAAATGCCAAGTAAATGAGCTTATTTTCTGAGGGATGAAACTCAGTTCTCTTCTACCTTAAATGAAATGAAATGCATCTATCTGAGATTACATGGCACAAGGACGTCAACTTCATAAATATTCCTGATTCTCTGCTTTATGACAATACTGGCAAACCTAACTCCATTCACTTTACATACTTTATGAAACACTGGAGAATTTGGTATTTATTATACCATTCAATCATGTATACTTTGAGGCTTTAGAAAAAACGAAATATTTGACAAGTCTTATTAAAAAAAAAAACTGTGCATGAGTGATTTTGTAGTAGTTGTATATGGCTTTAGACATTTAAAAAAAAAATTTTATGTAATAAAACCTGGTTAATGGATGGCATGTTGAAGAAGCCCATTACATAGGAGTTGTGGCTAATGACTAAAGTCTTTCTAATCTGATCACATATTCCACCTTCCTCACTAGAAGTTCTTAGCATATCAAAAAGACATCTAAGTATTAACAATTAGGTAAGGAATAGAAGTGTCAATGAGGCATAATCTATTAGTTTTAGGATTGTTGATGGACATAGCTTACTGACTGAAGAACGTTGGTCACTCCTTTTGAAAGATAGCCTACTGACCAACCCCATGATTCATGTGCACTCTGACCAAGTAGGAACTGTTGCACATTCTCAGAGGCATAAAATAAAAATAAAATAAAAAGCCTGCCTCATACCGTACAGAGATTCTCCTGCACACCACGCCACCAGAATTGTGGACTTATGGATGAATGTCTCTGCTTCTTCCACTATTGGCCAGTTTCACTCTCTGCTTTTCCAAATCCTCCACTTCCAATGAAATATAAGGGCTGATTCGGACAGGGTTCTTTTTTTTTTTTTTTTAAAGATTTTATTTATTTATTTGACAGAGAGAGACACAGCGAGAGAGGGAACACAAGCAGGGGGAGTGGGAGAGGGAGAAGCAGGCTTCCCGCCGAGCAGGGAGCCCGATGCGGGGCTCGATCCCAGGACTCTGGGATCACGACCTGAGCTGAAGGCAGACGTTTAACCATCTGAGCCACCCAGGTGCCCCTCAGACAGGGTTCTTATTTGCAAACAACACATCTTGACCCAGACCAAATTAAGCAGAAAACAAATTTATTGGAAGGATATTAGTTATCTCCTAAGGATATTAGTTATCTTATAGAATAACTCAGAAGGCTGGGAAACCAAAGAAGAAACTGAAAGAAGAACATGGGGGAGCTGAGACCTCAGCCAAACTGATGCCATGGCTGAACCCTGGGCGTTGTCATTAGCACCGTGCCAGATGGTCCTGAAGGTAGTATCTCTGTAGACAATATAAATTCTTCACTTTCTCTGCTTCCATGCACCATGTGCTACAAATTCAAAGTCCCAAGAGTAAGTGTCTTGGTCAACTGCTGCCACACCAAGAGCTGCATAAAGAAACCACTCCAAAAAATCAGTGACTTAAAACAACGATAGTTTATTTTTGCTTATTTGTATGTGGGTCAGCTGAGAGTAGCTGATCTAAGCTGTGGTTGGCTGAACTTGGCTCCAAACTTCAGGTTAGGTTCCATTTCAATCCTTATCTCTTACTCTGATTGGATCAGTGGGATGCCTGACCTTTCTTCTCAAGGTGATGGCAGAAGTTCCAAGATAGCAAGCCAAACCATACAAGTACATTTCAAACCTCTGCCATATCAAATCTACCTACATTCTATCAGCAAATACAAGTTATATGGCAAGCCCAAAGTCAAGTGGCCAGTGAAGAGCATTGCACCTCTAATGAGAAGAGCCATGAAGTCACGTAGCACAAGTCATGGACACAGAATGTGACGAAGAAATGGGGCTAATATTTTAATTTACTCTAGTGATAATTCCTATTGGTCAAGTTCAAGCCTTGTAATAGTGCCCTAGCTGCCAAGGGGATGAGTAGAGCAAGTGTCTGGCCCTTTTGACTTCTGTAGCAGCGAAAGGGTCCTACCACAAGAGGGTTCAAATGCTAACCAGCCATCAAAGCAAAAAATATCCATCAAAAGTGCCCAGTCATGCTTTCCCATTCCCTTCGATAAAGTTCCAGTAGATTGTAAAGAAATGGCACACCTGACAAGTGGAAATTAAATCAGAGTAGGAATTTGGAGACTTGGGCTATGTAGCAGGAAAATAGGAAGCAACATCATTTTTCCAGAATAATGACAATGGGATGATCACACTTGTAAGACCTTTGCTCTGGCTCTACACAGAACCCTGGATGAATATGCTCTTCTTCTCTCATCCTTCTACCCAAAAAGATATACTGGAATCAAATATATGTGAAATGGAAAGGAAGGAACACTCTTATTTATGAAGATGTTCAATCCCTGCTCACACACATCCCATAAGCAAGAGCTAACCCCTTCAAAACAAAACAAAACAAACCTCAGTGAAATCTTCCTCCAAACACCACTTTTTTCTCTTAAGAACTTTAACAATCATTACTCTGACACCCCTGTAGGAACAAAAACAGAAATTGGGGGCAAATCTAGTCCGATTCTCCCTCTAGTCTCTTGACTTCTTTAACCTCCCTAAATGTGAGTTAGGCACAGCTTATGGGTTGAGCGGAAAGTCCAGAATTTAACATGAGTGGCATGACTTGATGAAGATGAGATTGTGGAGGCAGAAAGATGAGCTGGTCCGTGAGGAACTATTTACTCCACATCCTTCAGACGGGCATGGCTGGGCTGGTGTCTAGCTAGTACATAGGAACGGGCACCAGGAAAGGGACCTTGCCCCCTGTTGCCCCCTTTTTATAAGTCAGGTATGAAAGCAACATCGGTTGGAGGAATACATGTTTTGGACTCAGCTGCCAAGCAAAATAAGCCATTAGTTGTTTTGGGGAATAATAGGAGTTACCAGCTGCCTGGCACCTGGAGACTTTAGGGATCCAAGTTCCCATGGGAAATTGAGTTCAGTTGCTTCTCCTTCCCCCACCATTGGAATGAGGTCTACCTCACTTATTGCTGGAGAGCGTTCCAGGGTCATTCACTGGAAAATCCTGGTAGGCTTAGAAATGGGCCAGGTATTATATTGCGACTGGTATGGCAAAAGGGATTCAGGGGCAGGTGAATTTTGTAAATAAGCAGCAGTTGCAATTGGGTGACCATATGTGATACTGATTTCTCGAGGTAAGAATGAGGCTCCAAGGTGACCTTCTTAAAGTCACCAAGTATCTATGGTTAACGTCACCCAGTCCCTGAAGAACATGTTAAACAGCTCCTATCTTCCTGCCGTTTCAATAGATATAAAGTACTGAACATCAAGGCAATATGGCATCTGGTGTGACCTGACATCAAAATGCAGATGTACACTTAGTACTGAATTTTCCCTCAGCAACAAACACATCAGTCTGATTGAGTTCAACAAAAAAAGAGATGTCTTCCTTCCGTGGAAGTAAGATTCTTGCCCTCACCTCTGGCACTTTCACGGAATTCACGCATGTTTGAGCGAAGTGTGGTTGGCCTATATTTCCTGAACTGGATCCTTTTGGAATGCCAACCCAACTCAGTCTTCCTGCTTTTCTGAAAACAGCCCCCCATGAGGCTGATTCGTCCAGGTATGGATGACCCCTGGTCAACGTAGACAATCATACTCTTTCCCCTGGGTATTTAAAATCTGGTTTGGAGAGAGAGTAAGGCTTGGAGTTAAGTGGAGTTAAGGTAGCGTTCTGATGAGATGCACATGAAAACCCTCAAAAGCTTTCCAGTAACTTTCCTACTCCTTTCTTTCTTAAAAAAAAAATTAAATTAGCAGAATTTTGTATTTATTGTTTGAAACTAAAATAACTATTCCAGGGGCACCTGGGTGGCTCAGTCGGTTAAGCGTCTGCCTTTGGCTCAGGTCATGATCTCAGAGTCCTGGGATCGAGCCCCGAGTCTGGCTCGCTGCTCAGTGGGGGGCCTGCTTCTCCCTCTCCCTCTGCCCCTCCCTGCCCCACTTGTGCGTTCTCGCTCTCTCTCAAATAAATAAATAAAATCTTTCAAAATAAATAAATAAAAAATAAAATAACTATTCCAAACACATTCCTTTTGGAATGGGGGCAAACCAGGGTTCAGGGACATACAAGTTATCCAGAGAAGTTCACAGACAGTATTATTTCCTACTGGAGAATCCAGGAAGGGCTCACTCTGCCCCTACTATTAACATCCTCCAAAACAGGTGGCTGGCTGAATGTTTCACATCTTCTATCTAGGACAGGGACAGGATGAAGTTAAGCAGCAGCTAAGTGATGCTTTTAAACCTGGAAAACGCCGTAAGACATGATTAAAATGTTATCTACTCTACTTATGACTCTAGACATAATTATGCTTATTTGCCAAGCACTTTGTGTGTATTCATGTCCTTTAGTAAGAACAAAGTTCTTGGAAGATTCCTCAAAGTATCCAGATGTTTCTAGATAAGTGACAGGTCATCTTTCTAAAATGAGATCCAATATATGAAAGGAAATCAAAGGATGCTTGTAATTCCTGGCAACTTGCCCTGACAATCCACCCACTCCCCCAAACAGCCTTTTGATACAATAGACTTGTCAAATACTTTTATAAGAGCCTTCATCACAGTTAACATTTGAGTCCTCACAGTGCCAGGCACCGTGCCAGGAACTTCCAATGCACTATTTCCTAGTCTTGGAAACCATGCAAAGGGATAGGTGATTTTATTATTCCATTTACAGATGGAAAAAAAGGTATGATCCCTGACTAGCAGCATCATTACCATCTGGAAACTTGTTATAAATATTATCCCGGGCCCACCCCAGACTTCTGAATGAGAAACTCTGCGAATGGAGTCCAGTAATCTGTGTTTTTTACAAGCCATCTAGGTGACTCTGATGTAGGCAAAAGTGGTTCTCACCACTAGTACAGAAGAATGCTAAGAGGAAAAACATCTGAAGTTGCAACCTCAAGAAGAGGGGCACTGTACAGTGTTTTCTGATGCAAGAGCTGAAGGTATGGAGCTTAATAATAATAAAAATCATAGTACTGGGGCGCCTGGATTGCTCAGCTGGTTAAGCGTCTGCCTTTGGCTTGGGTTATGGTCCTGGAATTGAGCCCCGTGTTGGGCTCCCTGCTCAGCGGAGAGTCTACTTCTCCCTCTTCCTTTGCCCCTCCCCGTCATGCTCTCTCGCTTGCTTTATTATCAAATAAATAAATAAAATCTTTTTAAAAATTAAAAAAAAATAACAATACTAATAATTGTGATGTTTATGGCAAACAAAGTGTGTCAGACATTTTGCTTTATATTAATGATCTTATTAAAACCTCACAATACATATACAAAGTAGTTACTATTATTATCACCATTTTGTGATAAATAAATTGAAGCTTCATGAGACTGACTGACTACCGGGTGTTGGTAAGTGGTGGCTCCTGGCTGAGACCTCAGTGATTTCACACCAGGGTCAGACCTCCTCATGTCATATAACTTTGAGTTATGTAGTCTAGATAAACGGAAGCCTTACTGAAAAAAAGAAAGTGATGCACTGAACACCATCAGTTTTGAAGTCAGTGGTATACATTTTGTACAGAGTAAGAGGCACTTATAACTCCATTCTCTTCCTGCCAGGGAAATAGTTGCAACTAAACCACGCAGTCTTTTCTTGAGTAGATCTGGAGCAAATGCTACCACTACCTGTGGCCACCTACTAAAATCTATTTCTTTGCCTTGTATATTTTACATAAATTTAAAAAGCAAGATTTTTCCTCCCCCTCATTTTCAGATGACTGAGAGTCTCTGACATTTGCTTTATTATATAGATCGTAATTACTTAATTGCTTTTGTTGTTTTCCACATAATTGTCAGAATAGTTTACTTTGGTTTATTTTTGCATGGCATGGCAAGCTTTAATTCTTTTTTTTTTTTTTTTTTTTTGGTAGGGAAGACTGAGCAGGAAGGGGAGAGGGAGGTGAGGGGAGATGAGGAGTAAACCAACACCAGAAGAAATAGAAGTGGAAAAACAAAACCAAAAAAAGATTCCTGGTACTGTAGGATGTCAAATCGAGGCAAAAGACACCTAATACCAGTGATTTGACCTTTTTATATCAGAAAAACAAAACATGTCGAGATGTGAGAGACACTTGAAAGGTACAATTTGATTTTTGAACAATGTTTTCCATATGGTGCACATGTCAACCATAATCTTTACAGGTTTCTAGTTCACTCCTCAGTGAAATTCACATTTCCGGTTTCAGCTTAGAAAGAGTAGGAATTATAGCTCTGCACACCTTAGAAATGCATTGAAAAAATATGAGAACTATATAAAAATTAGTTTTTTTATTATATTTTACATATGGAACAGATATTCAATGAGAACCAGTTTTAATTTCTGAAGAATGAAAATTGTCGTGTTGATCTATATGGTTATAATAAAGCAATTGACCTAGGAGACCAAGGGCTAGTTAGAGAAAATTTTGCTTTGTGTTGCAAAGTTTCTGACTCTGTTCATTAAATACACTGAAACAGCTATATGTGGACAATGTCACATAATACTAGCTGACTGTATGCAGACTGATCATCAATTGATGGATTAGCTTAGAACTTTAGAAAAAATGCAGCCTTATATAGCAAGTTCTCGCAGAGATGAAGATGAACTAGATTAATAATTTTTACATTTCCTTGGGTCATCAATCTCTTAGGAAAGCTGATAAAACTTAAGAATCCTCTTCCTATAAGTATGCATATACCTATAAACGATTATACTTATTAATTTAGGAGGTTTTGAACCTTAGGTTAAAAATTTCCAAACAGCATGGGTTTTGGGATTTCTTCTGATTAAAAATGTCTTAGATGAGGGGCACCTGGGTGGTTCAGTCGGTTAAGCGTCTGCCTTCAGCTCAGGTCATGATCTCGGGCTCCCTGCTCAGTGGGGAGTCTGCTCCTCTCTCTGCTCCTCCCTCCCCCCACTTGCATGTGCTCTCTCTCTCTCTGAAATAAGTAAATGAAATCTTTAAAAAATCTCTTAGACGATAGGATTCTATTGTTTAAATCATCTGAATTAATATCAGTTAGGATCAGCTGACGGCTTATCACATAGTTCACAGAAATCTGGGGGACCAGGATATGGGTGACTTTGGTGGAAAGCCCCTGAAATCTCCTTCTCTACAGACCTAACACTAATAATTTTCAGGATATTTTGTACTTGTAACTAATTGCAACTTCTTATATTTTCTTCAGTTTCTTAAGCAAGGGATGGTTGGTTAGAAGTAATTAATTGAGCTTGGTTTTCATGTGCTAGTGTAATACTGGAATTCTGACAATAGCTTCAGAAGATACATTTTATAACATTCATTGGTCCTATCTACAGTCCACGGAGACTTGTGGCCCTTTAAAATTATCAAACATAAATCCCTTTTGTGCTGTGCCACAGCAAATTTGGCTCATCAAATAAGCTCCCCATTAGTTGAGGGGTAAAGACAATAAATAAAGTGACAAAGATATTCAGGGGGATTTGGTTAACTTAGAGATGAAGGGCATCCCCGCACTTCCTGAGCTAATTGCCCAGTACTAGAACTACTTCGGTTTCTGAAGGAGTGTTTATTGTTGTTGTTGTTGTTCCTAGTTTTCGTTTTCCATCATGAGGAGCTTTCCTTCAGAAATATTCTGAAAGAAAAAAAAGGTAGAAAAGTGTAGAGCCCATTGGGGAAATAAACAGTACAATTATATATGACACTAAAATAAATGAAGGCTTTCCTTCTTCCAGCCCTGCTTCCTCCTAATGACTGTGATAACTGAAGTGTTGGGTTTTATTAAATAGAGCAGAAGTGAACTCTCTGGAGATGAAAGTCGCTATTGAGATTCATACCTGCTGAAATAGCAGGCGGCTCCTCCCTTTTATAGCTGACAGGCCCATAATGAGCACATTTTGTAGCTGGAGAGAAAGAAAAGAAGATGAAAGAAAAATCTTTTGAAGACTAGAAAAAAAGGGAAAATCCCACTAATACAGTGAAACCCCTAAATTGTTTTCCAAGAGACAGAAAAAAGAATACTATTTAAAAGGTCATGCTGGTTGTTTGAATTAGTTTGGCTTCGAGGAGATAAATATTGTGTATGAGAATATAAGAATGTCTGCTAGAAACTATTTTCACACAGCAAACAAAGGAATCATCCCTAATGTGTGATTAACTGATGTTCCCTGTTCACCACAAAGATTGGCTTTCAAATACTTCAAGTGCAGGGGCTCTTTATTAATTGGCTCAAGCATCCCTTAGGACTTCTAAGATATTAAGACCACAGGTGCTTCAAGGTTCTTTCTTTCTTGAAAAAACATACATACAGATTTTTCAAACATGGTGACTACAGGAACATTGTCACCTATTTTTAAATGATGCAATGAACCTATCGTTAGCACTCAAAAACTTTTCTGCAACATGCCATGTTAGCTCAATGTCTATTAAATAACAATTGTATTTTTTCTTGTACCTTCCAAAAAAAAAGTCTAATTGGAATAAAATGCATTCTCCAACCCAAACAGGTTCTGTGACTTTAAATGCAAATTACCAAACTGTTCCTGAGGCAACTGAAAAGAAGGACTGCATCCATCATGCTGTTATTTAAAATGGATTTTAACCCCTTAGGCTGACAACAAACACAAACCCAGATTGCCACAAACAGAAGCCTGGAGGTCTGTTGGAATAGAGCTGCCATTTCCAATAAAAACAGAGTGCTGCAATAATGCCATAGTGAGCAGGACTTGATGTTGAAATTGCGGACTTGATCTAGATGAGATTGAGGGTGAAAAACTAGGGAGGACATGAGTGACATTTTACATTGGGTAGAGGTGATGTGAGGACCTCCCCACACACTGGTGAGGTTGCCAGTGTTTCATAGACCCTGAGTCCCACACAGGCTCCAATCCATTGATTATCTCATTTGGAATGACTGATGCCCCTTCAGATCCAGGGATCTGACACCCTGGGATCTGACAGGAAATGGTGAATTATTTATTCATTATTTAATTAGAAAACCAACTGAGCTCCAGAATCCCTGTATTTGAAATTGAGTCTCAATTAGAAGCCACCCTACAAGCTAGTACTCTAAATCATGTTCTACTTATTCTAATGTGTTTATTTAGAACTTTATATTTTATCACTGGCTCTATAATTCTTTCAATAAATCATCCCCTGTATCCTCTTAGTTGCTAATGGCTTGATTCTTTAACACTGTTAACGGTTCAGGCTGGTTCATAGTAGTGACTTGTTAAGGGGACTGTGTCTCTGTGCTCTCCCAGCCCTCACCAGTCCTGCTCTCTCTGAAATGTGGCTGGGTGCCCAGAGAATGAACTAGCTACTGCCTGGTAGAGAGGAGAATCAAAGACTGGTACTTGGCAGGGGCCTCTGCTCTTGCAGCTGCTGAGTGCTAAACTATTACTCATGTGCTTCTCCAGCCGTGCACAGCAGGGCTGGCCTAATGCAACACTGAGCCTCTCCCCTGGCCCTTAACACAGGACTTGGGTTTCAGAATTGGAATAAAGGGGGCAAAATGAGCTGGCTTCTGCCCAGGGCAGAGTGGTGAGCATGTCTGTCCTGCTCAGACTGAAATGCAGTAGACCCGTTTCATGCTCTTCGTGTGCATAAGAACTTGTGTAGACTCCCACCATGAACCTAAAGTGATTGCTTGAGAACCTTGGTGGGTTCTGCATAGGTAGATGAGTTCCTCAAATGGAACTTCCGAGGCAAAGTAACACCATTCAGACAGAGTTTTCATAAAGCTGTGGAAGAATGGTCTCAGCAGGAGACTACAGTGATAGAGGGAGGGAGCTTTTCTTCCTTCCACTTAAAGAAAATCACACACCCATCTACCTGTGCTTTGCCAACAGGTGTTTTTAATCTGACACTACATGTCCCATAGTCTCCCAGGACCCAGTGAGGTATGTCTGCTGAGTACGGTATTTGTAAAGGAGGCAGGGAAGAAAAGAACAGAGAGAGAACCCAGGGTCATGGAATTCCAGTCCAAGACCCCCTGCATGGTTGTACGACTGCAAATAACTTGGGCTTTCTCCGTTTCCTCATCTGTCTCCTGCTTGTGTATACACATAGATTGCCAGTCTTGGCTATTTCCCACACTTTTAGGATGAATCTCCTGCAATGTCAATGGAAACAGAATTGAATGAATTGTCAAATTGTACATTATAACATAAAAGATATTTTTCTACTGTCCCCTCCCCACATCTCACACTCAGTTCAACCCATCGAAATGGGGTAAACTCCACACTGAACCCTGTTCCCTAACAGGGTTTTTTATGTGAAAAAACAGGGTTTTATCTCTTCCTGAATAACTTCCTTCCAAGAGCCCCCCAGCAGAAGTAATAATAATCATTGACAATCAGTTTATCTTGCTAATAGTGACGAACTTTAGTAAACTTTTATGATCAGAAGTACCTGTATTGCTTATGTAAAACTAAAACATTCCATGTGACTTTTATTACTCTTTCTTCCCAAGGTAATGGACTCAAGGAAGTATAATTAAAAAGCCAAAATTGTGTTCAAAATAAAAAAGCACACACACATTTTCCCCACATTCCAACTGAAACCTGTCCTCCACTCATCTTTCAAGAGAAAAATTAAACTCAGCGGACAAGACGTTGCCTACCAATTGTTCATATTGGTTGTCCGACAGCCTCTACAGCCCAAACAACTGATAGGTCAACATTTTGTTTTTCCACCGGTTGCTTTGCTGTAATACGGATCCTGCCTGAAAATATCTGCATGCTTTTAAAAATGTTGTTCCAAATGGAATTGGAAAGACGCTACAATGCCCCCTCAAAGGCAAACCCCAGTAAAGGTGGTATTAGAAGAGACGCTGTATATAGTGGCACATAGTTCCATTATGCATTTTTCCTTTTCTCATTGGCCAATTCTTCAAGAAGTAGCTCTCCAACCTTCCTTTTTATGTGTAATCTTCGAGGACATACAGGGAACAAAGTCAAGAAAACCTGTTGTCTGTGTAGGTGGTTTTACATAGTGGCAAAAGCCATTTCAGAGACATTGCCTTAATGCAGCAGAGTTTCGGCTCTTTGGGGTGGGGACTGGGAAGTCCACAACCGTCTGATGCGCTGTGGAAGGGACCCTGTTTGCCCCTGAGAGCTCCCTGAACTCTTCCAGGCTCCTGGGATCCACTGAATCCGCACTAACAGAGCTCTAACATGAGCCACATATGTAATCGTAAGTTTTCTCCTGGCCATACAGGAACAAATAAAAAGAAACAAGTCAAATAAACTTTAATGATATATTTAACTTAACCCACTATATCCAAAACATTGCTTTATCATATAAGCAGTCTAAAAATTATTAATGAGATATTTTGCATTCTTTTTGTTGATATCGAGTCTTCAAAATTCAGCGTTTTGTCCTGACAGCACATCCCGGTTTAGTCCAGCCACATTTCAAATGCTCAGTTGTCACTAGGGTAAATAAATACCTAGGGTATTAGACAAAGCGATTTCATCCACTGCTTTTTACCAGAACATGTAATGGTGCCCGAGGGACCAGAAGGAATTGATGTGGCTCCAAACTATGAGCAGATTATCACCTTTGGTTTTTACCAAACCTTTTTCAAAAAGCCCTATAGCAAAGTGGGCTCTTTGATGCATTGAATCATATAACCATTTGTCCCTTCAATACTTAGTGATTGCTGGGCACTGAGCTTGTCTGACCTCACAACTTTGAAAGATGAATAACTGAAAAGCTGCATTTCTACTGACAGGATCACATATTTAGATTTCTTTTAATAAAGTTTTATTCTAGAATAGTTTTAGATTTAGAGAAAAATCGTGAAGATAGTTCAGGGATCTCCCATACGTCTCATTCCCAATTTCCCCAAGTATTAATATCTTACATTAGGATGGTACATCTGTCACAATGAACCAATACAGATACATGGTTATTAAGTAAAGTCCATGCTTTATTCATATTTTCTTGGTTTTTAACCGAATTTCCTTTTTCTGTTCCAGGATACCACATTATATTTAGTCTTCGTGTCTCCCGAGGCTCCTCTTGGCTCTGACGGTTTCTCAGACTTGCCTTGTTTTTAGCAAGCTTGGCAGTTCGGAGGAGTATTGGTCAGGCGTTTTGTAGAATGGCTCTCAATTGGGATTTGTTTGGTTCTTTTTTTTCATCATTAGACTTAGGTTATGAGTTTTGGGGAGGAAAAGCAGAGAGGTAAAGTGCCATTCTTATCACGTACTGTGTGATGTTAACCTTGATCACTTGATTGAGGTAGTGTTTGTCAGGTGTCTATACTCTAGAGCCACACTTTTGTGCCCTTTTTATACTCTACTCTTGGAAAAGAGGTCACCGTGTATAGTTTGAATTAAAAGAATAAGAGTTACGTTCCACCTCCTCAAGGGCAGAATATGTCCCTATATTATTCGGAATTCTTTTGGCATGAAAGATTTGCCTCTTTCCCCAATGAATTTTTTAACCCAATCATGTTTTTAAAATCAGTTTGGGCTTGTGGATATTTATTTTATACTTCAGTTGTTATCCAATAGAATTTAATTTACTTTGTTGCTCAAATCATTTCAGCTTTGACTGAGCCATTGGGAGCACTTTCGGCGGGCTCCTGTCTCTCTTCACATGTCCTTATCACTGTGGGTTTTTGGGGTTCTTTTGCTTTGTCATTCTGCTTTGTTTTGTTTTTGACAACCTCCTTACTTTCTGGCATTTTGTATTCTTCCCGCCCTAGGCGTAGAATCAGATGTTTCTCCAAAGAGCGCTGGTTCCTTTTCTTGGAGGATGGTTAAAGACGAGCAAACAATAAAACGACAACAACAACAAAAACAAGATCAGAGTGCTAGATATTTAACATTTTCTAGAGCATAATTAGTAATTTATAAACAGTTTTCCTTGGGAAAAAAATAAGCAAAATATACTTTCTTGAACATTTTCCAAGTGACACATTTACACGTTGTAAAATGTGAAGAGTATCTGGATCTCTCGCCTCATGCAACATTACCGCGGCATTCCTGTCAATGGCAATCCAGGTGGAAGATAGAAAATGTACCTAAGTAAGGCAAATTAAGACTTCTCACAAGCTTTTCCTGTGAGTCAAATATGAAACATGGCCAGCAATTAGAATATTATATTATATTATATCATATTATACACCACCTGAAACAAAAAATCAGCTCAGTGGAATAGTAAAGAAAATGTGTTGGCCCAAGAGAGATGAGAGAATACTGAAAAATGGAAAAAGGATTAAAATTAAACAACTGGGCTTGACTGTGTGTTCATGAGGTTGTAAGATCTTTACAGATCATGTTTTTAACGACTTGTGAGAAGCACAGTGCCTGGTCTATAGCCCAACATTTCTTAAGCCACTAAACTGAATTGTGATTAGGTTTTTAAGTATTGCTTCTTAACTTTACCGTAACCATACAGTTGCATCAGATTCAAATAATCAAAAGGAATTTAAGAGGATATGTTTCTGTTCTTAAAGAACAGATGTTCACATTGAATAATATCACACTCTGGTCTATTCAATTGCTGAATCCTGTGCCGTCCTTGCCCTACCTGCTCCAGTACCACAAAATCATTCAAACATTTCTTCTAAGAAGTCATAGAATGATCATTTCTTAAGGTAAAGTTGGACTAGACCAAGTGACTATTTCACGAAAACATTCTACTGGAGCTTGTCTCGGAGAAAACTAGGGAAGCATTCCTTCCAACTATGGCAGCACTAATGCAAACCAGTTCTGGTGCTTGGTTTGATTCTTCTGCTTCTAATTCAGTAGAGCAGTGACCTCATTCTAGTCCTTCCTCATGCCGGTTCAGTAATCCTACTCTTCATTGGCCACCCCCGCATTTTCCCCAGCCAGCTGCTCTCCTCGTCCCTCTCCCACTCTCCATATCCGGGCAGCATCTTCAGGCTTCACATGCACCTTGTTCTCACTTGCACTTACCCCTCCACTATTCCCACTAACTCGGCAGTTTTCAGTCGATTTGGTGTCAGGAGGAATAAACCACACATTCCCAGTAAATCCGGAGATAATGATTTAAGCCTACACTACTGCAGATTTTTATTGACCTTTTGAAATAAAATGTAAAAAATGATGAATTGCTCAACTACATGTGCTTAAGGTCCTATCTTAAACCTGTATTGAGGAGTTCCATAATCCTGCCAAATGAAGATTTTGAGAAAACTACAGCCTGTGTTCTCAATTGCTCTCTCTCCCTAGACAACATATTTGGATTAATATGCATCCTCTCTCAGTCTCTCTACCTCCTCGCCCTCCTTCTCTCTTCCATGCAAACATCTTCATTGTGTGAAACTCACTTCTTTGGGAAGCTTACTGTTTCATTTTTGGACAGGTCAATTTGTGGAAAATTGTCCTTCATACAGAACTGAAATTTATAGTATCATCTGCACCTATCAAATGAGATTCTATCTGCAGAAACTTTTTGAAGCAGCAAAGTAACGAATAAATATAAGATCTAGGTCAATTTCACCATGTAGAGTTGGAAAATTTGACAAGCATGCTGTCCTATCCAAGTTACTGGAATAGATGAATATGAGAATAGGGCGTGAACGCTAACAAACCCTGCACAGGTTTCCATATAGCTCCTTCCAGGGTAACATGAATCCATTAATCTGTGTTCTTTAAATAGTTCTATTTAAGCAATGAAAGACAAGGACCAGGCTAACCCAAAAGCTCAAAAATAGTTTTTAAACCCCCAAAACAGGAAGAAAACCAGGACCTAAGGACTAAGGCTGATCAAGAGCCAGCAGGAGCTAGAGGAGGTGGGTGTGACTGAGTCTCCGAATCTCTCTGCTGGTTAGGACACTTCTGTCTTTGAAATTAGTGGAGGCAGTGGTTTCATTCATTTCTCGCTTCTCTCCTCATGGTCAAAGACAACCTCGGAGTATTTGAGAAATTGTTCCAATTCTGGACCCACTAAATAAAAAACAGCGCTAGTTTGCAAAAGAGTCCCAGATGATGGCATGAAAAGATCCCCAAACTTACTCTGAGAATATAACTGTGGGAACAGTTTTTAAGGCTTGGTCGGGTGTGTTCAGCTTGAAAGCTGAGCAATGGGTAAACTGCTAGCAGTTCTGGATTTGGGGGTCAAAAAAGGGCAAGAGGGGAATAGGACCTGACCTCATGTCTACAGGTGTCCTCTGGACAAATGTGACAAGCACTCCCATTTCCAAACTTCCATCCATGGTCAGAAATCACATGAGGCTATGTGGTATTTCAAAAAGCTGTAAATAGAGTACCTTGATTCAAGTAACACAGAACACTTGGATAGACATGAGATCGCCTTTGCGGGAATTTCAGGCTCATAAAATTTACCAGGCAGTCCTCACGGAGGGTGAGACATTGGTTCAATACAGAACATAAATGATAAATATGAGTAACTTCTAGATCGTTTGGAATTGAAATTAGTACTATATATCACTTGGAACATAAATTCAGAGTTCATGGGAAGGTCTAGGATATGGAACACGAATTTATACCATGATAATTAGACCCTTATACTCAGTGACCTTATATGCTTTTGCAGAGACAGAGTCTTTAAATACCTTATTAATCTCATCATGGTTCTTTCATAAATGTTAGCTTTGACAGCAGTCTTAACTTTTGGATAAGAGGTCTAAAGTACAGAAAATTTCTAAGGTATTTATTGTACACATTACTGCTCAATATAATAAATATAACATACATTTATAAAATGCTCTTGGCCCAACCAAAAGATCATACCAGTAAGTTTTCTTCGAAGAATATCAATAATGTGTAGTAAAAACACCGTCTTAAATATTTAGTCAATATTAAGTGTTATGTCTTAGAAGTTTTATATAGCATCATACTTCTTGGAGTATAACACAATAAACCAAATTCTAAGTGAAATTATATTAGGCATTTTTTATTATTCTTTTTTTCAGTTTTCCTGAGACATAACTGACAAATTAAAATTATATATATTTAAGGTGTGCAACCTGCTGTTTTGATAAATATATACATTGTAAAATGATTACCACAGTTAATCACAGTAGTTAATATACCCACCACTTTACATTGTTACCTTTCGTGTGTGTGTATGTGTGTGTGTGAAAGAGTAAGATATACTTTCTTAGCTAATTTTAAGTATACAATACAGATTATTAAGTATAGTTACCATGCTTTATTTTTTTTTTTTTTAAAGATTTTATTTATTTATTTGAGAGAGAGAGAATGAGAGAGACAGCACATGAGAGGGGGGAGGGTCAGAGGGAGAAGCAGACTCCCTGCCGAGCAGGGAGCCCGATGTGGGACTCGATCCAGGGACTCCAGGATCATAACCTGAGCCGAAGGCAGTCGCTTAACCAACTGAGCCACCCAGGCGCCCATAGTTACCATGCTTTATATTAAATCTCTAGAACTTATTTATCCTCCGTAACTGAAACTTTATATCCTTTGACCAATATCTCCCCATTCCCCCCACCCTCATCCTCTGGTAACTACTGTTCCAATTTCTGCTTCTAATAGTTCAACCTTTGTAGATTCCACATACAAGTGAGATCCACATAAAAGTGATATTTGTCTTTCTGTGTTTGGCTTATTTCACTTTGCATAATGTCTCCAGGGTCATCCATGTTGCAAATGATAGGATTTCTTTCTTTTTTAAGAGTAATATCTTACTGCATAAACACATCACATTTTCTTCATCCATTCATGTGTAGATGGACACTTAGGTTGTTTCCATGTGTTGGGTACTGTAAATAATGCTGCAATGAACATGGAAGCACAGATATCTCTTTGATATATTGATTTTATTTCCTTTGGATATATACCCAAAAGTGGGATTGATGGACGAGATGGTAATTCTATTTTTAAGTGGAGGGAACACGGTACTGTTTTCCATAGCAGCTGTACCAATTTACATTCCCACCAACAGTGCACCAGGGTTCCCTTTTCTCCATGTCATCACCAACACTTGTTATCTTTATCTTTCTGATGATAGACATTCTAACAGGTGAGAGGTGATAGCTCATTGTGGGTTTTGATTTCATCTCCCTGATGATTAGTGATGTTGACCACCTTTTCATATACCTGTTGGCCATTTGTATGCCTACTTTTGAGAAATGTCTATTCATGTTCTTTGTCCATTTTTTAATTGGGTTATTTGTTTTCTTGCAATTAACCTGTTTGAGTCCCTTTCGTATTTTGGACATTGACCCCTTATTAGATGGCTTGAAAATTTTTTCTCCCATTCTGTAGACTGTCTCTTCAGTGTGTTGATCATTTCCTTTGCTAGAGAGAAGCTTTTTCATTTGATGCAATCTCATTTTTTAAAAATTTTTTATTGTCATGTTAATCACCATACATTACATCATTAGTTTTTGATGTAGTGTTCCATGATTCATTGTTTGCATATAACACCCAGTGCTCCATGCAGAACGTGCCCTCTTTAATACCCATCACCAGGCTAACCCAGCCTCCTCCCACCACCCTCCCCTCTAGAACCCTCAGTTTGTTTCTCAGAGTCCATAGTCTCTCATGGTTTGTCTCCCCCTCCGATTTCCCCCCCTTCATTCTTTCCCTCCTGTTATCTTTTTTTTTTTAACATATATTGTATGTGTTTTAATTTTTTATTGTTATGTTAATCACCATACAGTACTTTTTTTTTTTTTTAAGAATGCTGAAGACAGAGGCTTCAGTTCATGAGGCCTTTCATTCATTTTGAGTTTATCTTTGTGTATGGTGTAAGGGAATGGTCCAGTTTCATTCTTCTGTATGTAGCTGTCCAATTTTCCCAGCACCACTTATTGAAGAGACTATCTTTTTTCCATTGGATATTTTTTTCCTGATTTGTCAAAGATTAGTTGACCATAGAGTTGAGTGTCCATTTTCTTTCCATTGGTCTACGTGTCTGTTTTTGTGCCAATACCATGCTGTCTTGGTGATCACAGCTTTGTAGTACAGCTTGAAGTCAGGCAACGTGATGCCCCCAGCTTTGTTTTTCTTTTTCATCATTCCTTCGGTGATTTGGGGTCTTTTCTGGTTCCATACAAATTTTAGGATTTTTTGTTCCAGCTCTTTGAAAAATGCCAATGGTATTTTAATAGGGATGGCATTGAAAGTGTAAATTGCTCTGGGACATTTTAACAATATTTGTTCCTCCAATCCATGAGCATGGAATGTTTTTCCATCTTTTTGTGTCTTCCTCAATTTCTTTCATAAGTGTTCTGTAGTTTCTAGAGTATAGATCCTTTACCTCTTTAGTTAGGTTTATTCCTAGGTATCTTATGTTTTTTATTGCTATTGTGAATGGAATGGATTCCTTAAAATTTCTCTTTCTACAGTTACATTGTTAGCATATAGAAAAGCAACTGATTTCTGTGCATTAATTGTGTTTCCTGCCACATTGCTGAATTGCTGTATGAGTTCTAGTAATTTTGGGGTGGAGTCTTTTGGATTGTCCACATAAAGTATCATGTCATCTGCAAAGAGGGAGATAAATGGGACTGTTTTCTTAATTTCTTTTTCAGATAGTTCATTGTTAGTGTATCGGAACACAGTTGATTTTGTTGTGTTGACTTTGTGTTCTGCAACTTCACTGAATTTGTTTATTACTGAACAGTTTTTTGGTGGAGTCTTTGGAGTTTTCTATATCATCAGATGATCATATCATCGGCAAACACAGACAATTTGACTTCTTACCTCCCAATTTAATGTTCCTTTTTTTTTTCCTCTGGTTGATCTGGGTAGGACTTCTAGTATTACGTTGAATAGAAGTGGTGATAGTGAGCACTCTTGTATTGTTCCTGATCTTAGAAAAAAACCTTTGGCATTTACTGTTGTGTATGATGTTAGCTATGAGCTTTTCATAAATGACTTTTATTATGTTGTGGTAGTTTCCTTCTGTTCCCAGTTTGTTGAGGATTTTTATCATGAAAGTTTTGAATCTTATCATCTTATCAGATGCTTTTTCTGCATGTATTGAGATAATTATATGATTTTTTATTAACAATTGTTGAATGCTAACTGAATGATATCATTTAGTACACAGAAAAACTGTCTCTGTGTATAATTTAAGGATTAAAATTTTAGACAAAAAATTAAGATCCACCCTTCAAGAGAAAATTTAACCACAATACTGAAGTGACAGTTTGTGCATCAGCTTCTAAGTTTCCTTTAATTATCTCTACTTGTTTTTTTAAACAACAGAAAGTAGTGGGTGCTTAATGATACTCTTCTTAGCTAAATTCAAGCAAAGTATTAGAATCAACTTGATCTCTGCCTGTCGCACCCTCCATTGTAGTATGGATTTGGTTCAGGCAAATGAACTTCTTTTTTTTTTTCTCATAATACAGAACATAGCAGACATCCACAATTTAACTAGCTACTTAAAAATCCTTTCTGTGAAAGATGATGTCAAGAAAACCTTTCATCATATCCACCTACTTGCAGACTAACTTTTTTTTGCCTTTCAAATAAACCTCCCAAGAAGCTTGCCCTGAGTGCCTAACACTCCTGAAGTACACTCATTGACTACCAGAGACAGAATTGGAGGGCAGACCTTAAGGGTCACGCAGTTCAGCCACCCCCACAAACACTCTCACTTCCGAGCTTCTTCTGGCTTAGGTCACCTCCCCCAGCTCCCAACGGAATGAGACATTTAAATTACAACAGCCCATTCAGAAACACAGAGCAGCTGCCCATGTGACTTAGCCTCAGTATTTGTGTTTGAGAGAGGGTCCTGGTTGTCTGGTTCACTCCAGAAAAGTATTATAGATGATGAAGTTGGGTCCTGTGCCACACGGGAAAAAAAAATAAACAACCCTCTTGTTGACACATGACCTACAACGAAGACAGAGGCTTCAGTTCATGTGATGAAATATTTGGCTCTGAGAAAATGTCACTAGTTTTGTTTTTCTTAGCATGGAAAACCAATTCATATTTTCATATTAGGATGAATCTCAACTGTTTCAGCCTTGTGGTATCTCAATAAATTGAACCACTCAAAATCTGCTTTCTGCACAGCAAGAATGAGTTACAAATGTCTTTTTGAAATGACAGATTTCAGAAGCCATTCTCTATCCTTTCTGTGCTCTCCCTGGCTGCTGGCTTGCTGACCTGGAGCTTTTTACCTGGTGGTCTGATGAGTCATGGCATTCACCAAAAAAAAAAAAAAAAAAAAAGAGAGAGAGAGAGAGAAGATAACAAGGCTATTTGGCTGGTTAAATATAGAGGCAATTAAAAACCTGCTGGGTGGGCTCTTTTCCTGTAAGGCCTGGATGTGGATTTAGAAGACAACAGTGGATTCTCTTTGTGGTGCCTACAAATATTCTAGAAAATGGAATAGGAAGGGGATGTGAAGACAAACTCATCAGAACAGACAGTCCACATATTCTTAGCCCTCAAGTATTTTATAGTCTTTGACAGGTCTCTAGGAAGGTTACTTTTTCTTTTTTTTTTTTTAAGATTTATTTATTTATTTGAGAGAGAGGAGGGGGATGGGGCAGAGAGAGAGGAAGAGAGAATCCTCAAGCATTCTCCCCACTGAGTGCGGAGCCCCATGCTGGCAGATCTTAGGACCCTGAAATCATGACCTGAGCCAAAATCAAGAGTGGGGCACTTAACCAACCAACTGGGTGCAGGCACCCCAAGAAGGATACTTTAAAAAAAAATCAGCTGTAGTGTATTGTGTAAGACTGATGAATCACAGACCTGTACCCCTAAAACAAATAATACCTTATACGTTAATAATAAAAAAAATAAAATTTTAAAAAAAATTTAAAAATTTTTAAACTTGGAAGAACAATCTGGACACAGGCAAGCTTGATCACAGCAGAAACTGTCTTGTGGCGGGCTGTAACACAACTCGGTATCTTGTGTCTCAGACCAGCTCGTCCTTCATCCCTCTCTTTGCTGACCCTATGGGCAGCTGCCAACAGCAGCCGGGCCAGAGACTTTGGATCCTCCCCATCTCACCTTCCTCATCCACAGGCACAGTGAGGTACTTCTCAGATACTCTTGTCTCCTCCTTTGCCACTGCTACCACACAAGTCGAGGCCCTCATCTTCTAATGATGGGGTCAAGCAATGGTCTTGAACTCTCTACATTCTCTCCATTCCATCCTATACCCCCAGAATGATCTTTCTAAAATTCAAGTCCAAACACAGTCCTGCTTAAAAACCTCCCATCGCTCACCTCATCAGGATCAGGTTCAGATTTTTAATGAGGCATAAAATGGGGGTTTGCAAGCCAACCCAACCTATATTTGGGAGACATATAACTTAAGAGTTGGGGTTCTGGAGTGTGGGTGGGAGAACAGTTGTTCCTTTCACCGGTTGTATGATTTTAGGGAATTACTCAACCTCTCTGAACTTTAGTCACTTCATTTGTAAAATAGGGATAGTAACATAATCTATTTCACAGAACTCTTGTGAGGATTAGATTAGATAATATAAAAAACACTTGACATGGTATCTGACAGAGAGTTACTGCTCAATGCTTATAAAGTTTTATTATTGTTTTGTTCTTGTTTTTATTTTCTATCTCTAGTATTTGCTGCTTTTTCCCAAACTTCCATATTTTCCAACCATTTTCAACTGTTGTCTGTCCCTGAACAAGGGACCGTTGTCTGGCCCTGCCCAGGAGGATGAAGCAGACTTGATAGAGAAATGCCTAAAGGAGCTATGGCTCATTGAAGGTGCTAGAGTTTGGGATGAACCAGGGTGGTGTAACTCAGGAATCCTCCATGAATATGCTGAGAGATGAAACCATTGCTTGTGTCAAAGTGTAAGATCAATTGGCTTCCTTATTAAGCCAACTGGGAGGAGACGGGTCATACAAAACTGGTTAAAAACTGGTGTCTCAAGAAGAAAAGTTTAGCAAAACTGAGCATGCAATGGAAAATTCTACACTGTGGGACATATCCCATTCTGCCAGAAGGGGACAGATGCTTAAAAGTGCCACACCAGGTTGGGCAACTCTCTTCTCTGCCTGGATTGCCCTTCTTTGCTGATTGCTTTTTATCTTTCAATGGCTATTTTGATTGTCTTCTCTATCTCCCTAACTCCTTCAGTGTTACCTACCCCCTTGGGTTGGTAAGCAAAACTTCTTACTTCTTATTAAACACATACTATGTACACTGCAGTCATCTGTTGGCTTACTCTAGGTGATCTATATTAGGTGGTGACTTCTTCGGTCATTGCCACATACACGGTGGGAATCAAGTGAATATTTGTTAAATGACAATACAGAAAGCAATTTTATTCCGAAGATATGTTTTTGAATTGGCTGAATTTTATTTCTGCTCTTTGGATTTCTCCCAAGCACAGCATACTTTGAAAGGAAGGAAGATTTACAGGACCTTTAGCTAACAGTCTTTAAAAAAAAAAAAGAAAGAAAAGAACAACTGTGTAAGGATACCAACACTTAAATCCAAGATTAATGGAAAACAGAAACCTGACTGGAATAAAGTGATCCCATATAGAAGACATGCTACCATATGAGTAAAGTAGAAACAGATTAGGATAACCCACAGGAAAGCAAGTCAGGATTCTTGGGAAAAAAAAAAAATAGGAAATGGAAAGCTAGTGGTTCTGGTTGACTGGAATGCCTAATGTTCCATTAATTTTTACAGGCAAATCCCTTCTATCTGGCTCTCTGGGTCTTCTTCTTACCAAGTGTACGATCTTGAGGAACTTAGATTCTCCGAATCTCAAATTTCTCTTATGTAATACAGAGTGGGGAAGAAGGTGGGAATGACTACTCCCCACTTTATGGGTTTGGAAACTATGATTAAACTTGAACTCATTATTGAGATAGTCACTTTGTGTTTTCAAATGGAAAATTAAACATTACCTAAAATATCGAGTGAATGCTTTCCTAATCAAAATTCTGAAGCTATTTTACTGCACTAACCCAACTCAGAAATGCAATTACACAAGTCATTATAGTTTGTATTTGGAGATTAGAGTTCATCCTATGAGTAGTTTGCTAGAATGCACATCAGACACAAAATACCAGAATTATGGAACATTTTAAACTAAAATAAGTGGTAGAACTAAATGAATTTGTTTATACTCTTACCTTTTAATGCTTGATGTTGTAAATCTCTAGTTTAACTGGGTGATATTAATATACTTTAAGTGATTTTATAGGAATTTGATTGCTACTATAACTACAATTATAAACAGTAAAAAGCCAGGTTAAAAAGAATCTTTTGGGACTAGCTTTCTTTATAATAAGTAAATAAGAATAACTGGTAATTCACTGGATCTAATTTGGCAATAATGTAATAATGATAATTGGTATGTAACTGGATTGAAACAGCTTCTGATTGTGCTTGCCTCATTTAATATTAGTGGTTGAGAAATGTATCCTGGCTGTGTAATTGATGTATACATGATATTTATTACATTTTTAAAGGTATTTGAGGTATTATAAGATCTTAAACTATTTCCTTATAATTTTATTTATACCTTTTATTTTCATTAACCAGGTATATAAAGTTTGTTAAATAAAGGTAAACTTCCCCTTCCCCTCCTAATGAAATCATAAAAGAGTGAGGACTCCATTTAAAGTCATTTGTAGAAAAAGGTGAATAGCTACCTCTATAAATAAATAAAGTTTTGTATATTTTGAAATAGGATATGATGCCTTCAAAAATCACAAGAACTGTCTGGAAATGTGAGGAATTTTTAAACAAGCAATTACTTGTTTTACAAAGTTCCTTCAAATGTGCACCAACCTTTCTTCATCCCTTTATGAATAAGCACAGGCTGCTATGCAATTTTCTGCAGATCTCTTCCAGCTAATTTTAAATTGTAAGTGCAGAATTACATAAATTTGTTTCTGTTGTCAGCTTTGAGTACCTGGTGTTTTAAACCCAGAGTTCTAGTTGGAAAAATGATATTAATATGCTTTCTTTAGGTATTTGATTATATTACTTGTTTTATGAAAAAAGAAATAATTATAAAATTGTTAGCTCTTTTAATCAAAAACCATTTGAATACTCATAAATATATTTAGATGTCAAGGCAATAAAGCCTACGAAATGAAATGGACCAGATAACTATTTAAAAGAATTCTCGCGTGTCAAGTTGCATAAATAACATAGTCTAGAAGTGAGGATTAATCTTCTCTCAGATAACATGTTATCCTGTTTTGATGTGATTAAAAATCTCCACTGGGTCTGATGCTAATCTCTCCTCCAAAGGCTTGGATCTTATCGAGCTTAGGAGCTACTTGATACCCTCAAGAGCCAGTATCAGTTTTTATAATCTGTCTGGGCTAATGAGACAGTGGTTAAGTTTACACAGATTATCACTTGTGGCTGTCTCATCAACTTGACATTATATAGGAGAACTCAAAGCACAAGGAGGCTCAGACAAGGTCACACAAGTAGAAACTGAGAGACCATTTTTAGTGATTTGCCTTAAAATTATTTAGGTTTTTTTGGTTTTATTTATCTTATCTTCTCCTTTTGATATCTCTAAAATTTCCCTTTTTTGCCCAAAGAATTACATTGTATACAGAGTCCTTGCTTTTTAAAATATATTATTCATCCAACAAGTATTTATTGTGTATTATGTGCAAGTTACCATACTAGGAGGCTGGGGATGTCACAGGGGATGAGGACAACGAGATGCTTGCCTTTCTGGGGCTCACAGTGGTGGGGAGATTGGCATTAAGTAGACAGTACACAAGAGCAGTAAAAGCCCTGGAAGTTTCTTTCCCTTTTAACTGCTTTCTTTCACTTCGGCCTCTGTAATAGTACTTAGAGGTTATGTTCAAGTGCTCCTGTCAGTTTACATTCATTCATTCATTATTCTTTCAACAAATATTATTTGAGTGACTCTATCATCTTTCTAACAATTGAGTGATAGAAAGATGAATTAGTTCTGCCCTCAAGCATCTTATGGTCGAGCATGGGTGATAACATATGTATAACATGATTGTGAAGATGTCACTCAACAGGATTATGGAAGTTCAGTTAAAGGAGGAATTACTTCCAGTTGACAGGGTCAGGAAAAGCTCCATGGATGAAGAGGCTATAAATGGGGCCTTATGATTAGTGAGGTTATGAACAACTGGCAAAAGGAAAAGGATATCCTAGGTGAAGGACAGAAAGAAAAAAAAAAAAAGGCTAAAGTTGGGAGCTCAGAGAGCAACAACAAGCAAGAGAAGCGTTCAGTTTGGCTGACTTCTCATTTCAGGTCTGTTGGGTAGGTTGGGGAAGGTGAGGAGATACAAAGAGAAAAGAAGAGTGTCAAAAGCAGCTAATAGGTGCTTATTGCCAAGGACCACCATAGAATCCTCATTTATTTGGAAGCTCTTGTATGAGGCAGACTTTGAAATTTAGGTGTCCTACAACCAACCCACTCTGATGATGCTGGTTCTCTAAGTTCCCATTCTCTTACATTATCTAGTTATTCAGGAATGTACAACATTAAACATGATAGATTCCAGGGCCAAATAATTAACAATAGTTGGAAACATGGACCTTGGAAAGACATGTCCTCATTTTGAAACTGACTCCCAGACAAGACTTCTGGAATTTCAGGTTTGGTTAAGAACACTGAACTTGTATGAAGTTCACTTCTAGGGAGCCTGGAGAAAGTCAGGCATAAATCAGAACCAGCCGATGTGGTGGCCTGCAAACATGCATCCATAGGTCAGACTGGCATGCCCCAGTCCTTTGTGGCTTCAGATGGAAACCATATGAAATGCCAGGGCATTGAACAGTTTTAGCCGTAAGCCTGGCCGGCTCAGTGCCTTCCACCAGCTCTCTCTCAGTGGTTTTATTTCCATTTGATCCTGAGCTTACTGCAGGGTGCCTATCCTGCCCACAGAAAATAAGAAGCTTGAAGAAATAGGTGGGCTCGAACTATTGCACTACCCTCACTGTCCAAACCTATGTTCTATAAAATTTATGACAGATGCTATCACCCCATATTTCCATGTAAATCAGAGGATGAAAGGAGAAGTTTGACTTGTCTGGGCTCCCATTACTGGATTTTTCCAGTTGGCATCAACTTCTGTTCCTAGACAGAATTACGGAAAAAAAAAAAAGAGAAAACGCCTCATCTTACTGAACGGGATGTTTTATTGCAGATTATCAATTATGTTAGCATTTTGATTCACCTGTACAATGGATCCATTTATCACAATTCTGAATTGTGAGTAGTATTTAACTTACAAAAGAATAAAAGCTGTGACGACTAATGCTTTTAGTGCACTTTTTTGCTGAAACAAATCTTTTTTTTTTTTAAAGATTTTTTTAAAAATTTATTTATTTGACAGAGAGATAGCACAAGTAGGCAGAGTGGCAGGCAGAGGGAAAGGGAGAAGCAGGCTCTCCGCTGAGCAGGGAGCCCGATGTGGGGCTCGATCCCAGGAGCCTGGGATCATGACCTGAGCCGAAGGCAGGCGCTTAACCGACTGAGCCACCCAGGCGCCCCGCTGAAACAAATCTTAAGAAAGTTCAGCATTGCCTCTATTGGGACTTTTCTCCTTTATAAAAACTAAAGATGCAAACTTTAAAACCAAATAGATGCTAAAGTGATTCCTATTTGAATACGCTTGATTAGCTGAGGTGATGCTTTGGTGCTTTGTTTAGAAGCATTAGACAGAAAGTCATGTGTAATATGGTTTAATGTGTATTTATTACAACAACTTAAAACACACCTGAGCTCTCTGTCTTCGCTTCCCTTCATAGTAACATGAAAAGTTACTTAGGTCCTAAAATGGTGCTCAAAGAAACTTAAAAAGCACTTTCTATGTCACATGAATAAAATGCACAAGTGAAGGCAATGTGTTTTGATATTGTAAAATAAGTTTGAAAGGCAGGCATCAAAATGAATCTATTTTTAAAGGTCTGCATTTCATATGGAGTGGTAATGTGCGTTTTATTGTTCATTTCCAAGACCCAGTACAAAGGAATAGAATATCCCCCCTTCCACAGGTTGCAACAATCCATTAAATTTCAGACATTTTGGTTCCAATAGGAAAGAGGGAAAAATTTCCTCATATGTGTTCTAATATACCTTATTTCAATATCTAAGATGTCTATCACCATAAAAACCAAAGTATACATTTTTTTTCCCCCAAAGAGATTTGCCTTCTTTGTTTAAGCCACTGGGTTAAAAATGGGGAAAAAAATGAGAAAAAGAAAGAAAGGTGCAATCACTGATTTTTTTTCTTGCAATGTTCCCCAGGAAAGTGGCACCACTGAGTGATATATGCACCCCAGGGCTAGCAGCTGGAGGGCAAAAACCACTTTTTATCCATGATTGACAAATAATACATAATGAGAAGAGAGAGGCAATTCAAGTTTTAAATTTCACTCTTTCTTTGGCTTTTCAGGGCAGCTGGGCACTGCTATTCTCACTTGGTAACCTTTGAGGTGCTGCCAGGAAAGGGGACCCAAGTGACAATTGTTTCTCTCCTCCTACAATCCCCCAAAGCCTCAGTAAATATGTGTGGCTTGCTCTTTCAAAGAGGATCCAGCTGCTAACAATTCTGCCATTTCTCCTTGGAATGAAAATCCTGAGGGTCTGGAAATGTATTGCATGGTTATAATGACCACAGTAGAGTGAGTGAAGCTGAGATTCAAAATCCCTAAAAGTGGCATCCATAAGTGGCGAGTCCATTGGTAGCTGATGAGTAAGCAGTTGGAGAGAGAACAGAGAGTCTATAAGAAGAGAAATCAAATCAGAGCTCTGTCACAAGTGAGCTTTAGAAAGTAATGTTGTAGATATGAAATATTTTTCCATTTCATAATATTAAGACATGTTTAATATAAATAAGTTAGGAAGCACATAAGAGAAAAATCAATGAACTCAAAAACTAGAGATAGCTAATTTAACATTTCTGATCTCTTTTAGATTTCTTTCTACATTTCTGTATCTCTATCTCTATATTTTGTCCATGAGAATACTAATATCCATATCTTCATCTCTCTGTAACTATATCCGCATACATTCCGCACCCCTACATACTTGCATACATATCCTTATATACATTACACACAACTAACAACCTAAGTGGCATCTGATGCAGTCTTCCTAATCCCTCTGCCTTCAACCAAAATTGTTTTCCCCCTGTGTTTCCCATCACAACCACAAATGACAATTCTCTTTCCAAATGACAGATATTGACCAGGCCTAAAATCTTGGATTCATCCTCTACTCCTCTCTTTCTCTAGCACTCTGCTCTAATGCATCAGCAATACCTACTGGCTCTATCTGAAGTATTTATTCAGAATCCAGCTAGTTATCATCTTCTCCGTCCTGCCAACCTGTCCAGCTATCATCATCTCCTGCCTTAATCATTGTGACAGCTTCTTAACTGGTCTCTGTGCCTTGCCTTGGTCTCCTTCCCCTCCAGCACAACGGCAAGGCTGAGACTTACTAAATATAAGTTGGACCATTCACTCTTCTGCACTGAGGTCTCCACTGGCTTCTCACCTCATTCAGAGGAAAATCCAAAGTTTATATAAATGGCTAAATGGTCTCTGAATGAGGATGATGTTGGCATTTCGTGCAAAACAGTTTTTCACTTTACAAAATGTCTTGGAGATTACAAAATCTTTGTTATCTCTGCTCTCCCTAAGTGCCAGTAGAGTCCCAGAGTCATTGTGACAACCAAAGAATATCTTACCGCAACATTTCTAAATACACTTTGAGGAGGCCGCCCTTCCGCCACCCCTGGCTAGAGAGCCATTTTGGCTTCCCTATTCATACTCGTCCCTTAACACATCTCCACCTACTTGCCTTTGGTTTATTCTGTCATAGTCTTGCTGTTTCTGGGGGAGGCTAACAATCTTGCCATCCAGGTGCCTTGAACTTGCTGTTATCTCTACCTGATAGAGATCTCTACCCACCAAGTTACCTCTGTTGTTATAGGTCTTTACACAAATGTCATCTTCCCAGGGAGACAGTCTTCTCACCGATTACTTCATATTTCCCTGCTCTGCTTTATTTTTGTTCCCTAGCACTTCCCACTATTAAAAATATTATCTATTTCTTTATTAATCTCAGTCATTGTAGTCTAGCGTTCTCCCTTTATTAGAATGTAAACACCATGAGGACAGAGTCTTGGTCTATTTTGTTCATAACTGTATCCTCAATATCTAGAGCATTCCTGGCATATAATAGGCACTCAATTAGTAAGGATCACTAAAGATTTAAAAAGCAGAATTATTTTTATGTATTGTATATCAGAATAATTTACTAAATCAGTGGTCTTTATCTTTTTTTATGTCAGGAAACTTTCTGAAAACCCAGTGGAAGCTATGAGTCCTCTCCCAAAGAAAATGCCTATTTGTGTGTATATACGTGCATGTGAGAAATCCAATGCTTTCTTCACAGGAACTTGAAGACAAGATGAGACAACTAACACAGGAGTAAGGTAGATCAGTGACAAGTAAATGACTACTCTTTAAAGAAATTTTGAGGGGCCAGCTTTAATCTGGAAACCATGAGGGAGAACTTAAGTCAGGTCTTTTCCCATTCTGCTTGTTTTCTAGTGGCCTGGAGGAAAGATTTAACTACACACACATTAAATTTGCAGAGGCAGAAATCAAGAAGGGAGATTTCGCAAATCCAATCCCAAAAGACTTCGACAGTTGAAATAATAGGCCAATATAAACACGATGAGGTTTAACAGGGATAAATATGAAGCCTAAAAATCCAACTATGGAAGCACATGATGAGGAAGATGAGCTTGAACAGAACTTGGAGGGTTCCAGTTGACTGCAATCATAATGTGAGTCAACAGAGACTTATAGCTGCCAAAAAAACTAATTAAGCTTTGAGGCTGCATAAATAAAGTTATAGTAATGAAGTGATTCAATACATTTCCGCTATACCTTGTTGGACCAGACAATACCTGTAATGCTATGTCTAGTTTGGGGTGCCAAAAATCTTGATGGAATGTAACAAACCAGAGAAGACTTAACAAACCAGTTATGAGGGCACTACTAACCAGAAACCATAGGTATTTCACCTGAAGAATGGAAGACTTTGAGGTAACATGATCATGGTCTTTATATATTAAAAAGTCTCCACGTGATTATTGTTATTCCAGAGGGAAAATGAAGGACCAATGAGGGAAAGTGACAGTAAATCATCTTTCCTTACACATGAGAGAGAATGCTTGTGCAGCACACATTGTGAAAATTAAAACGGCTTGCCCTCATCAGAGAGCTGAAGGTTTTAGAAAGGAACTTGGTAGGAATGTCACAGAAATAATTAAAGCACTGGATTGTCCTTCTTTAGCGTCCTTCGGGCCATGCAATTCTGTCACCTTCATTGTAGTCTATGAGGATGAGGGGTCTATGAGGGGTCTCCCTACTTGTGTGACCCTAGTAGGTAACTTCACTGGCAATGTCTCAACGTGAAATCCTGTGGTTCAAATGAGTTTTTTTCCCTGTGTATAGAATTTCCCTGTATTTCCATTAACATTCCTGAATGTAACAATTGGCTTAACTTCTGCGTGAGGTTTCCTGCATGAAGAGGGTGAATTACTCTTTCAAGGATGACTGAGAAAATTGCTTTCACCAGGCCATTGTTAAACAGGGCATAGAGCTCTGGGAAGAGGAGATGAATCTTGGGGAGCTTTTTTCTGAAAGAAAAAGGATCAACATTTCTAGGAGGAATTGCAAATGTAAATATATGGCATCCAACAGGTATTACGAATCAGCATAGCCAGCCAGGTGTAGGACAGCAGTGAGTGGTGGCTCACCAGGCAGCCTGGACCTCATTAAAAATGGACAGGTGTGGGGGGCGCCTGGCTGGCTCAGTTGGTTAAGCAGCTGCCTTGAGCTCAGGTCATGATCCTAGGATTCTGGGATCGAGCCCTGCATTGGGCTCCCTGCTCAGCGGGGAGGCCTGCTTCTCCTTCTCCCTCTGCTTGCAGCTCCCCTTGCTTATGTGCTCTCTCTCTGTGTCAAATAAATAAATAAAATCTTAAAAAAAAAACCAAAAAACAAAAAAACCGGACAGGTATTACCAACTCCAGACAACTCTTTCATGTGGTAGGGCAGTCTCAGTGTTGTTAGATTTTCCCATTTTCAGGAAAACCTAGGAATCCAGATTTTTATATGAAATCTTCTGATTTTAAATGCTGGCAAGTAATTCAAATTAAAAACTAAATCACAAAAAGAAACAAGCCCAGTGCTAACACAATACATCTGTGTTTCAGAGAGTTTGTGATTGCAGCTGTAAAATGAGTTTCTGGGTTCTCTCCAAAGTCCACTTCACCTTACAGTGCACCTTTGGTGCCCCAGAAAATCAATTCTCAAACCCAATTAAACACATATTTTTGAGCCTTTAATAAGGGAAAAGCAGTTTGCTAGATATTTGGAAAATCTGAACATGGATAGCTATGATCTTTGTTTCCAAAGTTTACAGCTTTGCAGTCAGGTTAGGACAAACACCAATACAACCATAATTTAAGATTAACATGCAGTTTTATGCGTGGTACAAATACAGTGCTGGGAAGGGAAATACTGGAATCTTGGGAGAGTGAGAGGAAGTTGCACTAAAGAGGACCATCTGTGGTTAGCCACGGAAGATTGTCATAGGTGATAAATGAAGTGGGGAGCCATTCTCAGGGGGAAGAAAGGACATGAGGAAAGGTACAGGGCTAGAAAGAGAGGTATTTCAAGAACTAGCGTTGAAGTAGTTTACCTGTAACAAAGGAGAGGTGTTGGGGATTTGTATGAGAAAACTTCTAAGGGAGGCTAAAGATCAAAGGCCGGCTAAAGAGTCTGATGTAATTCAACAAGCAGTGTGTGAGAGGCAGGATGAGGAAGTGCTATATCACAGAAAGGGGCAAGTATGCCAGGCTTAAGTCTCAACGGTCCTACCAGTCCAGTCGGCAGTGTAGCCCTGGACAAACCTTTTAAATTCCCTACATGCCATTTTCCTACTTGTCTGTGAGGTGTCACCTACTTCAAAATGCGGTGTGAAATATAAATCATACCAGGAAGTCAATTCTTGTCAACCTTGTCAATTAGGTATTATTAGTGATAGGCCACCTCAAAAGGTTTTGGACTAGAGGTAGCGTGTGTGGGAATTGTGCTTCGGGAAAGATTAACTAGCAATTATGCTCTGAATGCACCATGGGACAGGCAAAAAGGCCACTAGGAAGTCAAGTCATTTGCAATATACATATTTTCGAGTACATAACAAAGCGCGTAGAGCCTTCTAAATTGAAAAAGTACAAAGGGCTGGTAAGGAAAAGTAAGTCTCCTCTCTTTGAATGTCCTCTAAGCACCCAGCTGTCTTTCCCAGAGGCCATGGCAATGACCAGTTTTTATGTTTTTTTTCCCAGAGATTATCCACATATTTATAAAAACACACGTATGAACTCTTTCAATTTTGGAGCTCCTTTCACTTCAAATTAGAAGGAGAATTTTAGCCGTGCCGCCATGGGAGCCTGCGTTCCATTTCAAACTGCCACGGCGATAGGAGACTGCAAAATGCTTGGAATGTGCAGGAGCAGCCCTGGGAGGGCACCTGGGGCCGGCCGGGATTTCCAGGTCACCAGAAGGTCCCTGGCTTGCTCCCTCGGGTCGTCTGACCCAGGATTTGAAAAGTATTAACCTTTTAGCTATGAAGAACACTTCTCCACTTTCGAGTTAATCTACGTGTCTGAAAGATGTTGTGTGGTCTCCAGTGATTCATTTCAAGGCCTCTGGAGTTTAAAGATAGAGCTGAGGATGAGAAAGAGAGGTGACGAGTTTCAGCAGTTACTTTCTACAGGGCAATTGTTTTGTAAAACTCCTCGATGCCTTTATTAATCTCTGTGGTTCAGCTCCACTGGATTTGTGCAAGCTTTTCTTTCTCTTTGCCCTGGTCTAAACTTTGGTCTCAACTGGGGTAGTTTCTTTGAGGGTCCCAGTACATACTATGGACACTCCGGTGACTATACTTTCACTCATGCTGGTGCCCCTTCCTAAAATACCCTTCTTTGTCCTCCTTGATTAAGGACTGCTAAGTCTGCAGAGTACTCAGGTTCGTTTTATGCCAGGAAGGCAGAATACTTTAGTAGCCAAGCAACGACACTGTAGGAATTGACTATATGTGCTCAATGCCTAATCCTACCTTTCAACTTTGGGCAAGTTAATCTCTCTAAGCCTCAATTTCTTTGTCTGTATAATATTGATGATAACGATTGGAATTTATAGGGCTGTTGTGAGATTAAATGATATATCATTAAATATATTGGGTACATGGGGAGTGTTTAATAGATGTTAATGTGACGGTAAAGATTCTGCAATTTCTCTGAAGCACATGACTTTCCTTCTCTGGTCTTCTCTACATCAATATGCCCTGAGTCACAATGTAGTGGTTAGTTAAATGCTATCTTTTATTGTTTACTAATCATTTCTTATATTTTTTGGATTGACGCCCTCAAATAGATTTTAAATTCTTGAAGCACAGGAACTATGCATTTCATTATAATTCTTTCTGAGCAGACAGTGCCTGTTGCATAAATATTTAAATAATCAACTGCAATAAAAACTGATTATTTTTCAAACTAACAATTGTTTTAGAGAAAAGTCCAATTGCCTCTTTGGGATAAAGATTGGGAAGCACTTTAAGAACAATTATAGGGCAGTGAACAAAAAGAAATTCTAAAATAAAATGAATATTTCCTACTCTGACGCAGTCATCAAGGCCCAAAATACTACTTCTAGAAAATCTACATTTGGATCCATTACAGCTCTGGAAATCCTAATTTCTCATTTTTTAAAAATCATGGTGAACATTACCAGTTGCATATAAATCTTCTTGTCAGTAATATCTCATTTCCAGCAAGGTTCTTTTTTGTTACTGGATTCTGGACAGACCACTGGCTGAAATCAATCCATAGATCACAGTAATATCTAGCATTACAGAACTCTTAATACCATACCACTCCTGCAGGCCTATCCCAAAGCTGAGAAATCTAATTTTTCTTGTTTAACATTAGTTTGCAAGCAATCTTTTGGTTTACATTTTTAAGAGGCAATATGCGCCATTATATGTGCATGAAACATATTTGCACAGGCCTGTTTTACTATACTTGGACTTAACCCAGCCATTAAAGTTTAATCTTGTCCATGCCATGTGACATGGTGGCTTGCCAACAGTGTAAAAATTTCATAGCGGCAGCCGATTTATTTAATACTTAAAACATTTGTACTTTTCTTACAAGGGCATATCAGAAGGAGTATTTGTGTTTTAGGATCATAAAATTCAGTTAATCTGTCTTAGAAAAATGAATGGGTAGATATTGGAAGAGGGAGAGGACACTGATGGCTGTCTCCACAGAAGTATGTGTTCTCCACTTCTCCTCCCCAAGAGAATCCCAATTTTGTTTTACTCATCCCCCTCCTACTATGCAGCCAAGTACCACAGGGAAAACTGACGTAGGGTGGCCACAGTTCCACCACTCTACTGCCTCAAACATTGCTACACAAGTGGGCATGCAACCCAATTTTAACCAAAAACACACAAAAGGGAGCTTGCTGGGGATTTCAGGAAGTTTTCTCTCTTTTATGAGAAAGTTCTGAAAGCTCTTGTTTTTTTCCCTCAAGCCTGTGGTCATTCGTTGTGGTGGGGTTTGTATCTTCTGAAGCCATCCTGCTCCATTCTAAGGATCACATCCTGAGTGGGACAGAGCTGAGAGAACTGTAGGGAAATTCAATCAGAACCAATGGATAATTCCTCCTTCAAAGTTTACCTTACCACTGAATTTCCAGGTATGCAAGCCAGTAATTTCCCCAATGTTTCATCCATTTTGAGTTTTCTATTGCTTGTGACTGAGGGCATGCTAAATGATACAGAAAAATTCTGAATTTATGCATATAAGCACGTTGTTGAAGTCATCACCACCTAATATAAAGATTTTGGGGTGTCTTTTAATGAATCCATTGGAATTACAAGCAAGTTTCTCACCTTTATATTTGTAACTACTGTATTTCAATCCTACATTTTTGGATGGTAACAAAATTAAAAGGAGACAGAAAAAAACACGGCATTAATTGCCAATGATGATTATTTAATTAAACATTATCTTGATTTAGTTGTTGAGATACATTCAAGGAAATAGATCCATCCCATAAATAAAAAGGAATCCTCTAACCTTTAAGAATCAAAATCAAATTGATTTTGATCAATTTGACCTGATTTTAGAAATGTGTATAAATTCAAGTCGATTGAGGTTTGAAAGCTAACCTTGATTCCTATCCCTTTTCAATGATGTCAAATATTTTCACAAAGCAATGCCTTCCTACCTCATCTGTGACACCAGTGATACTCTAACCATTTGTTGATCAAGAAAATTCATAATAGAATTCAGTAAAACTTTTTAGTAAGTTTTAAATTTATTTGTTATGAGACTGAAAACCTAGAGACAAAAAAGATGGAGTCATATAACAATATAAGACATATTGTTTATCCAGTTCAAAGAACTACTTCATATATATCTGGATTCAAGGACCTTGCAAAAATTCCAAGGTGTCCAAGAGGTAGAATGTAAATGACCAGAGGAAAGGTTTCCATGTGTGTTCAGCATTTTATGTGTGATGAAACCTATATTGCTTTTCATTTTCTTTCCTCCAAAAAACTTTGATCTACATATTATCATTTGCTGAGCATTCCTGGGAGAAGAGAAATCAGCATAATGTGAAATGCTGGGAGCAATGATTTATGCAACACCTCTATTGTGGCCAAGAATTTTACATTTGTTATCTTACATAAGTTTCATAACAATCTTTGTTTTACAGATGAGGAAACTGAGGCCTAGAGAAACTAGCTTGCTGAAGCTCATTGAGCTAGTAATTGGACGACTGGGGCCTTAAAGCCAGGTCTGGACGCCTCTAGAGCCCATGCTTAACTCTGATGTCATGCTACTGGAGAGTACTAAATCAGTCTAGATGTGGTGAAGACAGGAATTCAGAGCTCTTGAATTCCAGACTGGCCCACACTTGTCTCACCTGGCTAATCAAACTGAATGCAGCTTCAGAATTAGAGAATCTGGTAGAGTGAACCCACTGCAAATTTGCAGTAGCGTAGAGATGCCTGGATTCTTAACACAACTCTGCCATTTACTGTCCATGGAACCTTGCATACCCTATTTACCTTCTCTGAGCCCTTATTCTATTTCTTTAGCGTGGAAAGAATAAAATTTCACTTCTTATGTCATAGGTTTTGAGGAGTAAGCCAAACTGTATATACTATAAAGTATGCATTATCATTATTTTGTGATTTTCTCATCTCAGCTACTGCTTTTTCACACCTGGTAATACAAAATTGTTACAATGAGAGACATTTATTGTTATTATTGCTGCCACTGCTACTGTTGTTGTTAATCCTATATAAAGAGACCGGATTGACTATTCATTAATTGGGAAGGGGGTTAGAAAAAGGAAAAAAAAGTTCCAGGGCTCATGCTTATTGGGAGCACCTGATAATCTAGTACTAGAATGAGACTTTGGAACTGACCTCAACAGAATAGCCAAAGGGCTGTGCCACCATGAAACTTAGAAAACCCTACATTAAAAAAGGAGCACTCTAGACACCTGGGTGGCTCAGCCAGGTAAGCGGCTGCCTTTGGCTCGGGTCATGAGGTCCTGGGATTGAGCCCCCCATTGGGCTCCTTGCTCAGCGGGGAGTCTGCTTCTCCCTCTGCCTGCCGCTCCCCTGCTTGTACTCACTCTCTCTCTCTGATTTAAAAATAAATAAATAAAATATTTTTTTAAAAAGGAGCACTCTATTTCAATTTTCTGATTTGTGAGATGTAGAGCGGATTTTAATAGATGTCTTCGCTTACCCTCTCAAAAAACTGAAAATAAATCTTATTAATGTGGTATATTCATTGGATAGTTTAATTCTCTTTCAACACTTAAATGAACAAAGGACTTATTTTTATGACTGTAGAATTCCTTAAAAAGGAAAAATTATGGAGAAATTTACATGTAAAACAATTGAAAAAGTAGAAAATGAAACCGTATTTACAAAGCCAATTAGAAAAATCCATTAATAAAGATATCCCATCAAAGTAATGAGTTCCCAATTTAATGGATTCCTTACTACAAAGATACTCCAAGTGCAATGTTAATATGTTTATTTTTTAATGCTAATGTTTCAGATTAGCATTAGGTAGATTTTTCTAGGATTCAGTGCAGTCAGTCTAGGTCCCAAATACCAGCCAGTTAGGGATATGGTTTTTGGATTTTCATCATGCAAAAAAAATAACATGCAATAATAGAAAAAGCTCTGATCTGGGGCGCCTGGGTGGCTCAGTCGTTAGGCGCCTGCCTTCCACTCAGGTCGTGATCCCGGGGTCCTGGGATCGAGCCCCGCATCGGGCTCCCTGCTCTGCGGGAAGCCTGCTTCTCCCTCTCCCACTCCCCCTGCTTGTGTTCCCTCTCTCGCTGTGTCTCTCTCTGTCAAATAAATGAATAAAATATTTAAAAAAAAAAAAAAAAGAAAAAGTTCTGATCTAAGACACAGAAGTTCTAGGTTCTAGTACTTATCGGCTTCATGAAAGTAACTATGTAACATACTACATTTGCAGATTTCAATTTTATCATCTGTTACATGGAAAAATACATGTTTGGTTTTCTTAAAGGTTATTGTAAATGTAAAACACAATGGGTTCCATAGTGCTTGGTAAATTGTAAATACCAACTTAGAATTCTACTAATCACCTTCCCAAAATATTCTGTGCATATGTTTAATTATTCTTTTCATAATATGAATCACTGTTGAAGTTTTAAGAAAACAAAAACCCTACTTGCTCTTTTATGACGGCATTCTGAATGGGATGCGTACTAATGCTTGTAACATGGCCGAATCAAATGGCTAATTTCTCTCTGTTTTTTTTTTTTTAATTTTATTTTATTATGTTATGTTAGTCACCATAAAATACATCATTAGTTTTTGATGTGGTGATCCACGATGCTCTCTGTTTTTGTTTACAAACCCATATAACATAAATTATTTGGAAAACTGGTTTTAGAATCAATCTATTAGCAGTTCATACTATTTGGCTGTTGCTACTTAAGGAAACCCTTAAGTAAATCCTCTGAACGTGTATGGTAATAATGCTAACTATATCTAAAATTTATACTAATTTTAACATTTCTTTATACATATTCTGGGATAACTATATTCAGTCTTCATTTAAAAAAAGACTCATAACTACTTTGAGCATTAAAATATTTTCATTATTTCTTCAAAAACAAAACAAAAATAAATTAGTAAACCTTTTCCCTTTCTCCATTCTGGCAGGCTATCATGTGAACTGAAATATGGATAAGGAAGCATATCTGGGGGCACCTGGGTGGCTCAGTCGGTTAAGCATCTGCCTTCGGCTCAGGTCATGATCCCAGGGTCCTGGGATCCAGCCCCGCATCGGGCTCCCTGATCCACGGGGAGCCTGCTTCTTCCTCTCCCACATCCCCTGCCTGTGTTCCCTCTCTCGCTGTCAAATAAATAAATAAAATCTTAAAAAAAAAAAAAAGGAAGCATATCTGGTTCTAATTTCTGAACTCAACTCCAGATGTTGTTTTCAAGGTTTGCCTTTTCTAAAAAAAAATTAACTTTTATGAAGACATCTCAGCCCAAAGGGTGAAAAATGGCTGCAGATTAAAATTTTTAATTTTATATTTTACTATTAAACCATGCATATGAGGGAAGAACAGCTCCAGTAAATGATCCATAATGACCAAAGAGACATTTTCAGTGTAAATATATTATATAGATCTTCCTCGACCTACTATGGGGTCACATGCTGGTAAATCCATCGTAAATTGAAAACATCATGAGTCAAAAATGCATTTAATACACCTAACCTGCCAAATATCATAGCTTAGCCCAGCCTACCCTTAAATGTGCTTACAACACTTGTAGTACCCTCCAGTTGGGCAAAATCATCCAACAAAAGTTTACTTTATAATAAAGTGTTGGGTATCTCATGTAGTTTATTGAATACTGTACTAAAAGTGAAGAACAAAATAGTTGTATGGGTACAGAATGGTTGTAGGTGTATCAGTTGTTACCCTTGTGATCGCGTGGCTGACTGGGAGCCACAGCTCACTGCCCCTGCCCAGTGTCACCGGGAGTATGGCACCACATCTTGCTAGTCCAGGAAAAAGATCAAAATCCAAAACTCTAAGTATGGTTTCCACTGAATGTGCCTCAATTTCACACCACTGTAAGGGAAAAAGCTTGTTAAGTTGAACCATCATAAATTGGGGACTGTCTATATACAACGTTCATATATTGTCAAACATAGAATATGGGATGAGAAGTTTGCCCAAAATGGAAATGCCGTGTTCCTTAAAAAGACCCTGCACACTGCAGGGGTAGAGAGAGGACCTTGAGAAGAACTTGTTATCACAGGAGCCTTGGGAGACACTCAGTCTGGCAGTCTGCATTTGCTCTGAAAGCTTGTCCTGGGGACAAAAGTGAGTCACGTGTAACTGCTGAGTATGGGGAACTCCAACCATTCATGAAATTTAAAAAATGTTTACCTTTGGGGCGCCTGGGTGGCTCAGTCGTTAAGCGTCTGCCTTCGGCTCAGGTCATGATCCCAGGGTCCTGGGATCGAGCCCCACATCGGGCTCCCTGCTCAGCGGGGAGTCTGCTTCTCTCTCTCCCACTCCCCCTGCTTGTGTTCCCTCTCTCGCTGTGTCTCTCTGTCAAATAAATAAATAAAATCTTTAAAAAAAAAAAAAAATGTTTACCTTTTAAACAGTCATTTCCAAGCTGTGTCCCAAAGGTCTTTTCCAGACTTTTTATAGTTGAAAGGAAATAAAATTTTTGACAACTGCAAGTAGGCTATTAGCCCAAACAGAATTGCCAAATGTTGAAATACCTATAGTTACTCCCAAAGTAATGGGAAAACCCACGATATACTACTGTCACGCTTTCTTTAAAATAAATTTTATGGATATGCATTTTTATTTATTTATGTTACAATGACATTCTGTGAGCTATATCTTATTTGAATATAAAGAAAAGGAGATGAGGATGGTGAATAGGGTTGTAAACTAAGAGTTGGTATCTCCTAACTTATCAGTTCAACAAACATGTATTGACAGCTTAATGTATAGCAAGTACGTAGCCATGGAGATCCAAGATATATATGTAAAACTCAGAAACTATAAATAAAGAGACAGAAGCAGGAAATAATTGCAATAAAATGTCATAAGAATTCAGAGAACTGAATTGACTTACATTCACTTGTCATTCATTTAGCTGTGTTTGTTGATCACCTGTTATATGCTGGGCTTCAGAGATACCAAGGTGAGCAGGCCTGACGCAGACCTTCCCTCTGAGAGCTTACATTTCCAGTTGTCCACGTGACAACCCAGATGTTACACCTGCATATCAAAAACACCTCATGTGAAATTGGAACTTACTATTTCTACCCTGAAGTCAACTCTTCCTCTGGCATCCCCTCTTCTGTTAATGGCACTTCCATTCTTTCTGTTCTCGAGACCTCAAACATCAAATTGTCAACTCTTTTCCTTTGCTTCTCATAATGGTTCTGTTGATTCTGCTTCCAAATACCTTGGCATCTTCTCTTATCTATCCTCACTCTCACCTTTTAGTACACCTCTCATTATCTTTCACCTGGCATACTGTAATATCTCTTATCTGATTTCACTTGTCTTCTATTTTTTTCCTCTCTCCTTTATATAAATAAAGCTATTAGATGATTCTTCCTAGAGAAGAATACCAATCACATCACCACCTTGTTCAGGAGTCCTAAAAGTCTCCCTAGTCCTTGTCTAATTAAGCAAAATCCCCCTAGTTTATCATTTATTTCTACCATAAACCGATCCCACTAATCAATTAATATAATTTATACTTATGTCTAAATTACAATGGCACTGAGTTACTCCCTACAGGGAATATTTCCTTAAATTTCTGGTTCTGATTATCTAACTTTGTTATGGATTTATAAAAGGAAGGAAGGAAGGAAAGAAGGAAGGAAGGAAGGAAAGAAAAGAGAAAGAAAGAAAAGAGAAAGAAAGAAAGAAAACTGTTTTTCAGCTGATGTATTGGGTTTTTCTGAAGCTTATTTCATTCCATGACATTCTAATAACAATGGCACAGGCTTTCTGCCTTTTTGTATTTTTTTGTCTATTTTTCATTCCTTTTCTTCTTCTTTTTGTTTCAATTTTGTATTTAAATATAGTGTAATATTGGTTTCAGGAATAGAATTTAGTAATTGATCACTTACATACAACACCTAGTGCTTTATCTCAAGAAGTGCCCTCCTTAATTTCCATTACCAATTTAACCCAACCCCCCACCAACCTCCCCTCCAGCAACCCTCAGTTTGTACTCTATAGTTTAAAGAGTCTGTTTTATGGTTTGTCTCTCTCCCTTTTTCCCCCTATATTCATCCATTGCATTTCTTAAGTTCCACATATGAGTGAAATCATACAGTATCTGTCTTTCTCTGACTGACTTATTTCACTTAGCATTATACATTCTAGCTCCATCCACACCATTGCAAATGGCAAGATTTCATTCTTTTTCACGACTGAGTAATATTCCATTGTGTGTGTGTGTGTGTGTGTGTGTGTGTGTGTGTACACACACACACACACACCACCTCTTCCTTATCTATTCATCAGTCGATGGACATTTGGGTTCTTTCCATAATTTGGTTATTGTTGATAATGTTGCTATAAACATCAGGGTGCATGTACCCCTTCAAATCTGTATTTTTGTATCCTTTGGGTAAATACCTAGTAGTGCAATTGCTGGGTCATAGGGTATTTCTATCTTTAACTTTTTGAGGAACCTCCATACTATTTTCCAGAGTGGCTGCATCAGTTTGCATTCCCACCAACAGTGCAAGAGGGTCCCCCTTTCTCTGCATCCTTGCCAACATGTGTTGTTTCCTGTGTTGTTAATTTTAGCCCTTCTGACAGGTATGAGGTGGTATCTCATCAAGGTTTTTATTTGTACTTCTCTGATGATGAGTGATATTGAACATCTTTTCATTTTTCATTCTTGACTGTGAGAACCAAAAAATGGAGCTAACAAGGCAAGTCCCTCCTACACAGGTGGAGAGAAGGAAGAAATGTATAAAATTGTCAGAGCAAGTAAGTGGATGGGGATGACTGGCAACAGTCATACATCAATAATTTTGGTCCCCATGAGGCACCTGGGTGGCTCAGTTGTTAAGTGTCTGCCTTCGGCTCAGGTCATGATCCCAGAGTCCTGGGATCAAGCCCCACATTGGGCTCCCCGCTCAGCGGGGAGTCTGCTTCTCCCTCTCCCTCTGCTGCTCCCCCTACTTGTGCTCTCTGTCAAATAATAAATAAAATCTTAAAAAATAATAATAATTTTGGTCCCAATCATGCCCATTTGCCAGAGTAGTCAACACTTGTCATCCTCTAGTTCTCCCTTTTTGGTTTCCACTTATCAATGCCCACTGCATAAAAAACTCATTGAAGAACCTGACCAGTGTTCCATCATGAGAACATCAACACTTATGCCAAGAGCTGGCTCCTAAAGCTGACTTCTGTACCTCACCCTTCAGATGAATGGAACCATAGGCTCTTCACCAAACATACTCTGATTTCTTGTCTTCATGTCTTCCTTCCCTCTTTCTGAAACGATACCTTCTCATTTCTGCCTATTGCAGTCCCATCATTCAAGTTCTGTATCTTATGCCAGCTACTCTATGACACTTTTCTCAGTTTCTTTAAATCATCATCTATGCCAAAGAAGCATTCCTGGTCACTTTGAATAATATGACTAATTCAAGACTAATTTTCCCATTTGAATCAAAAAGTGTGAAACATACTTCTATTTTATCAGCTAAAGTAAGACTATCATGTGGTAATAGCATACAGACAATTTATTATTTACTTCATCTTCATACCTTTAAGATACATAATTCTTGGGAAATATTAAACCTTTTGAGAGAGGTACATTATTTTGAAACCTGTACATAAAAAGTTACATGGAATACCTCTATTTGTCCATAGCCAACTCAGCTATGAGAAGGATACTCAGAATTATAGGCATAAGAGATAAGACTATGATATAAAAATATTTAGTAAAAAAGGTTAATACACTTTTCATCTAAGGATCTAAGGCAAACAGCAATGAATATTGTCTCTCAGAGATAGTTTTCCACATATGAGACTATTATGCTTGCGAATCTCACTGTGCTATGTCCAGAAAAGTCTGGAAAAACCTTATGTAACACATCTCCATTTGGGGCCCTTTTTCCTCCTGAAGTATTGGTAAAACTTGACTCAAATCTCCTAAAATTTACACTTTACTTTCTCTTCTTTCTGTCCACTTCACCTCTCTATGAAAGCCTACAGTCCTTATCACCTGTTTTTTTTTTCTTTATTTAAATTCAATTAACATATAGTGTATTATTAGTTTCAGAGGTACAGGTCTGTGATTCATCAGTGGTATATAACACCCAGTGCTCATTACCTCATGTGCCCTCCTTAATGTCCATCACCCAGTTACCTCATCCCCCCAGCCCTCCTCCCCTCCAGCAACCCTCAGTTTGTTTCCTATGATTAAGAGTCTCTTTATGGTTTGTCTCCTCTGATTTTGTCTTGTTTTATATTTCCCCCCTTCTCTTATGCTCTTCTGTTTTGTTTCCTAAGTTCCACATATGAGTGAAATCATATGGTATTTGTCTTTCTCTGATTGACTTATTTCACTTAGCATACACCCTCTAGTTCCATCCATATTGTTGTAAATGGCAAGTTTTTGATTGTTGAGTAATATTATTCCATTGTGTGTATATATATATACTGTATCTTTTTTATCTATTCATCTGTCCATGGACATCTGGGCTCTTTCCAAACTTTGGCTATTGTGGACATTGCTGCTATAAACACTGGGGTGCAGGTGCCCTTTCGGATCACTACATTTGTATCTTTGGGATAAATACCTAGTAGTGCAATTGCTGGGTTATAGGGTAGCTCTATTTTTACTTTTTTGAGGAACCTTCCATACTGTTTTCCAGAGTGGCTGTACCAGCTTGCATTCCCACCAATAGAGTAAGAAGGTTCCCCTTTGTCCACATCCTCACCAACATCTGTCATTTCCTGACTTGTTAATTTTAGCTGTTCTGACAAGTGTGAGGTGGTATCTCATTGTGGTTTTGATTAGCATTTCCCTGATGCTGAGCGATGTAGAACATTTTTTTCATGTGTCTGTTGGCCATTTGTATGTCTTTGGAGAAATGTCTGTTCATGTTTTCTGCCCATTTCTTGACTGGATTCTTTGTTCTTTGGGCGTTGCGTTTGATAAGTTCTTTATAGATTTTGGATACTAGCCCTTTATCTGACAAGACATTTGCAAATATCTTCTCCCATTCTGTAGGTTGTCTTTGATTTTTGACTGTTTCTTTTGCTGTGAAAAACTTTTTATCTTGAGGAAGTCCCAGTAGTTCATTTTTGCCTTTGTTTTCCTTGCCTTTGGAGATGTGTCGAGCAAAAAGTTGCTGAAGCCAAGGTCAAAGAGGTTGCTGCCTGTCTTCTCCTCTAGGATTTTGATGGATTTAGTTGATCATAAAATTGAGGGTCTATTTCTGATTCTCTATTTTTTTATAGTGATCTATGTGTCTGTTTTTGTGCCAGTACTATACTGTCTTGATAATTACAGCTTTGTAATAGAGCTTGAAGTCTGGAATTGTGATGCCACCAGTTTGGTTTTCTTTTTCAACATTCCTTTGGCTATTCGGGGTCTTTTCTGGTTCCACACAAATTTTAGGATTATTTGTCCCAGCTCTGTGAAAAAAGCTGATGGTATTTTGATAGGGATTGTACTGAGTATAGATTGCTTTGGGTAGTATAGACATTTTAACAATATTTGTTCTTCCAATCCATGAGCATGGAATGTTTTTCCATTTCTTTGTGTCTTCCTCAATTTCTTTCATGAGTATTCTACAGTTTTCTGAGTACAGATTCTTTGCCTCTTTGGTTAGGTTTATTCCTAGGTATCTTATGGTTTTGGGTGCAATTGCAAATGGAATCGACTCCTTAATTTCTCTTTCTTCCATCTCATTGTTAGTGAATAGAAATGTAACTGATTTCTGTGCATTGATTTTATATCCTGCCAGTTTGCTGAATTCCTGTATGAGTTCTAGCAATTTTGGGGTGGAGTCTTTTGGGTTTTCCACATAGAGTATCATGTCATCTGCAAAGAGTGAGAGTTTGACTTCTTTGCTGATTTGGATGTCTTTTATTTCTTTTTGTTGTCTGATTGCTGAGACTAGGAAAATGTACTATGCTGAACAACAGTGGTGACAGTGGACATTCCTGTTGTGTTCCTGACTTTAGGGAAAAGCTCTCAGTTTTTCCCTGTTAAGAATGATATTTGCTGTAGGCTCTTTGTATATGGCTTTTATGCATATTGAGGAATGTTCCCATTTCACCTCTCTATGAAAGCCTACAGTCCTTAGCACCTGTTATTTTTTTTTTTTTTAAGATTTTATTTATTTATTTGACAGAGAGAGAGACACAGGGAGAGAGGAACACAAGCAGGGGGAGTGGGAGAAGGGGAAGCAGGCTTCCAGCCGAGCAGGAGCCCAACGCGGGGCTCGATCCCAGGACCCTGGAATCATGACTTGAGCCGAAGGCAGATGCTTAACCTACTGAGCCACTCTGGCACCCCCTTAGCACCTGTTTTAATAAGTAAACAAACAAGTGAATACATTCATTGAAGATCTTAGGGGAATTGGGTCTCACTGTGGAGTAGCAGCTTTGTGTCATCTCTTTTTTTCTCCTCTCCTTTCATCAGTCTTTAATTCCATTCCTTTCTATACCTCTCTGATAGGACCAGGAAATTTTTCCACTTTGTCTGGTGAAACAGTTTGAAGAACAGTCTTACTTGTACCTTTAACTTCAAGTGTCTGTGAATTTTTTTCTGAAGAACTTCAGTGCCCTCCCTGAAAGGAATTATTGTCAACACAATTTTTTGTTTTTGTTTTATACTAATGCAGATTAGAAATCAGGACTTAATCTAGATACAGCAAGTGTTGGCGAGGATGTGGAAAAAAAGAACTATCATGCACTGTTGGGGGACTGGAACCTAGTGCAGCCACTGTGGAAGACAGTATGGAGGTTCCTCCAAAAGTTAAAAATAGAACTACTCTGTGATCTAGTAATCACACTGCTGGGTATTTACCCAAAGCATATGAAAATACCAATGCAAAAGGATATATGCACCCCGATGTTTACTGTAGCATTACTTACAATAGCCAAATTACAGAAGCAACCCAAGCGTCCACAATAGGATAAAGATACCACCTCATACACCTAATAAAAAAGAATGAAATCTTGCTATTTGCAACAAAATGGACAGATCTAGAGAGTATGTTAAGCAAAATGAGCCACTCAGAGAAAGACAAATACCGTATCATTTCACTCTTATGTGGAATTTAAGAAACAAAACAGAAGGGAGGAGCAAGATGGTGGAGAAGTAGAAGACCTGGATTTCGTCTGGTCTCAGGAATTCAGCTGGATAGGGATCAAACCATTCTGAACACCTACGAACTCAACAGGAGATCGAAGAAAAGAATAGCAACAACTCTCTGAACAGAAAAGTGACCACTGTCTGGAAGGTAGGACGTGCAGAGAAGTGAAACCGAGATGATATTCCAGAAGATAGACCGCGGGGGAGGGGGCCTCTTTCAGCCCCTACTGGCAAGTGATAGAGCAGCAGAGCACAAAATTGGAACTTTTAGAAGTCGGCTCTGCTGAGGGACGTCACTCCAGTGGCTAAGCAGGTGATGGAACCCTCGCTGGGACAGTGCGGTCTCAGGACTGTCGGGGTCACAGAAAGGCCAGGCATGCCTGAGTGCAGCAGAACTCCCAGGTATCGGAGCAGGGAAGCCAGCTGCAGAGACAGAGCCAAGGAGCAGGCTCTCAGCTCGGGGTTGCCATAAACCGTGATCCACGGCACAGTCAGGCCACTGCTCTTCCAGCAGGGACCCAACAAGCAGCAGATCCGGGGAGACTCACCTTCCTCCCCCAGGAGGAGCGGTGCGGGAGTGCACCGCAGGGATCTGCTGGGTTTGGAGACTCCACAACAAGTCGGGTGCCAGAGATAGAAATGCTCAGTCACAGGCCGGGTGAGCATGGAGTGCGGCCGGAGACCGGGGAGACGGGAGTGACTGACTGCTTTTCTCTGGGGGCACACTGAGGAGTCAGGCCCCAAGGTCCCGTCTCCTCTGGCCGAGATTGGGAGGCTGCCATTTTTACTCTCGTCCTCCAAAGCTGTACGGAAAGCTTGCAGGGAACAAAAGCTCCCGAGAGCAAACCCGAGCAGATTACTTAGCCAGACCCCGGCAAAGGCGGGGCAATTCCACCTCCGGCAAAGACATTTGGGAACCACGGCAACAGGCCTTTCCCCCAGAAGATCAGCAAGAACAGCCAGCCAGGACCAAGTTTACTGATCAATGAAAACAGCTGAATGGCAGAACGCCAGCACTAGGGGAATATAGCACATAGAATTCATGGCTTTTTTCCCCCTGAATCTTTAGTCTTTCAAAGTTAATTTTTTTAATTTTCTTTTTTTCTTTCTTTTTTTTAATTCTTTTTCCCTTTTTCAACCAACACCTTATCAATCCCTTTTTTTAAAAATCTTTTTTATTTTTCATTTTTAGAGTCATATTCTATCCCTTCATAGTAGTTAACCTTATTTTTGATATATATATAAGTTGTTCTCTCTTTAAAATTTTGGGATACAGTTTCTTCTAACAGACCAAATGATACCCTAAATCTCTAGTGTATGGCTTTGTTCTAGTCTCCTGCCTGATCACATTCTCTCCCTCCCCTTTTTTTTTTTACTTCCTCTTCTTTCTTTTTTCAACCAACTTCTTATCTTATCAATTCCTTTTATAAAATCTTTTAAAATTTTCATCTTTACAGTCATATTCCATCCCTTCATCTTATTTACCCTTATTTTTGTACATATATAAGTTTTTCTTTCTTTAAAATTTTGGGAGGCAGTTTCTTCTAACAGACCAAAATACACCCAAAATCTAGTGTGTGGCACTGATCTATGCACCAGCCTGATCATATTTGATCAAATTCTTTTTTTCTTTTTCTTTTTCTTTTTTTTTTCTTTTTTCTTTCTTTCCCTTTCTTTTCCCCCGGTTTAAGGTCTCTTCTGATTTGTTTAGTGTATATTTTTCTGGGGTCGTTGTTACCCTGTTAGCATTTTGTTCTCTCATTCATCTATTCTCCTCTGAAAAAAACGACAAGATGGAAAAAATCACCTCAAAAAAAAGAACAAGAGGCAGTACCGACTGCCAGGGACCTAATCAATATGGACATTAGTAAGATGTCGGAACTAGAGTTCAGAATGATGATTTTAAAGATACTAGCTGGGCTTGAAAAAAGCATGGAAGATTTTAGAGAAACCCTTTCTGGAGAAATAAAAGAACTAAAATCTAACCAAGTCGAAATCAAAAAGGCTATTAATGAGGTGCAATAAAAAATGGGGGCTCGAACTGCTAGGATAAATGAGGCAGAAGAGAGAATTGGTGATATAGAAGACCAAATGATGGGAAATAAAGGAGTCGATCCCATTTACAATTGCACCCAAAACCATAAGATACCTAGGACTAAATCTAACCAAAGAGGCAAAGAATCTGTACTCGGAAAACTATAAAATACTCATGAAAGAAATTGAGGAAGACACAAAGAAATGGAAAAACGTTCCATGCCCATGGATTGGAAGAACAAATACTGTGAAGATGTCAATGCTACCTAGAGCAATCTACACATTCAATGCAATCCCTATCAAAATACCATCAACTTTTTTCAAAGAAATGGAACAAATAATCCTACAATTTGTATGGAACCAGAAAAGACCCCAAATAGCCAAAGGGATGTTGAAAAAGAAAAGCAAAGCTGGTAACATCACAATTCCGGACTTCAAGCTCTATTACAAAGCTGTAATCATCAAGACAGTATGGTACTGGCACAAAAACAGACACATAGATCAATGGAACAGAATAGAGAACCCAGATATGGATCCTCCACTCTATGGTCAACCAATCTTTGACAAAGCAGGAAAGAATGTCCAATGGAAAAAAAGTCTCTTCAACAAATGGTGTTGGGAAAATTGGACAGCCACATGCAGAAGAATGAAACTGGACCATTTCCTTACACCACACACAAAAATAGACTCAAAACGGATGGAAGACCTAAATGTGAGACAGGAGTCCATCAAAATCCTAAAGGAGAACACAGGCAGCAACCTCTCTGACCTCAGTCGCAGCAACTTCTTCCTAGAAACATCGTCAAAGGCAAGGGAAGCAAGGGCAAAAATGAACTATTGGGACTTCATCAAGATAAAAAGCTTTTGTAGAGCAAAGGAAACAGTCAACAAAACCAAAAGACAACTGACAGAATGGGAGAAGATATTTGCAAATGACATATCAGATAAAGGGCTAGTATCCAAAATCTATAAAGAACTTATCAAACTCAACACCCAAAGAACAAATGATCCAATCAAGAAATGGGCAGAAGACATGAACAGACATTTTTCCAAAGAAGACATCCAAATGGCCAATAGACACATGAAAAAGTGCTCAACATCGCTTGGCATCAGGGAAATCCAAATCAAAACCTCAATGGGATACCACCTCACACCAGTCAGAATGGCTAAAATTAACAAGTCAGGAAACGACAGATGTTGGCAGGGATGCGGAGAAAGGGGAATCCCCCTACATTGTTGGTGGGAATGCAAGCTGGTGCAACCACTCTGGAAAACAGCATGGAGGTTCCTCAGAAAGTTGAAAATAGAACTACCATACAACCCAGCAATTGCACTACTAGGTATTTACCCCAAAGATACAAATGTAGTGATCCAAAGGGATACGTGCACCCTGATGTTTATAGCAGCAATGTCCACAATAGCCAAACTATGGAAAGAGCCAAGATGTCCATCGACAGATGAATGGATAAAGAAGATTTGGTACACACACACACACACACACACACACACACACACACACACACACACAGGAATATTATGCAGCCATCAAAAGGAATGAAATCTTGCCATTTGTAACGATGTGGATGGAACTGGAGGGTATTATGCTGAGCAAAATAAGTCAATCAGAGAAAGACATGTATCATATGATCTCACTGATATGAGGAATTCTTAATCTCAGGAAACAAATTGAGGGTTGCTGGAGTGGCGTGGGGTGGGAGGGATGGGGTGGCTGGGTGATAGACATTGGGGAGGGTATGTGCTATGGTGAATGCTGTGAATTGTGTAAGACTGTTGAATCACAGACCTGTACCTCTGAAACAAATAATACATTATATGTTAAAAAAGAAGAAGATAGTAGGAAGGGAAAAATGAAGGGGGGGAAATCGGAGGGGGAGACGAACCATGAGAGACTATGGACTCTGAGAAACTGAGGGTTCTAGAGGGGAGGGGGTGGGGGGATGGGTTAGCCTGGTGATGGGTATTAAAGAGGGCACGTACTGAATGGAGCACTGGGTGTTATACACAAACAATGAATCATGGAACACTACATCAAAAACTAATGATGTAATGTATGGTAATTAATATGACATAATAAAATTTTAAAAAAAAGAAATATAATTAAGACAGCACCTTCTAAAAAAAAAAGAAAAAAGAAACAAAACAAATGAACAAGGGGCTTGGGGGAAGAAAGACAAACCAAAAAGTAGATGGTTACCAGAGGGAAAGTCAGTGGGGAGATGGGCGAAACAGATGAAGGGGATGAAGAGTACACTCATCATGATGAGCACCAAGTAATGTAGAGAATTTTTGAATCACTATATTGTACATGTGAAACTAATATAACATTGTCTGTTTACTACAATGGAAGCAAAATTTTAAAAAGTGAAAGAAATCAGGACTTAAATCACATTGATGGAATTAACATGCATTATATGTGGTGACATGAAGATATAATCAGTTTTATTTTTGAAGCTTATAGCAGGAAGAGATCATGTCTATTGGGCTTGATGGTGTGGTGCCTAATTTGGAACCATAAAATAAAAGCTTGGTTTTTGTTTTGTAATCAAAGATAATGCTACTGATGAGATTAATGATAATTCAGATATCAGACACTCATAGCAGTTACTTCTGTGAATAGTGGTCTGTATCCTAGAGATTATCCATTGCAATGACTAGGCAAGTCTATTTGTTATCATATAATTTAAAATATGAGCACAGTATATGTTAAAAGTTTTCAGAAGAGTGAGCCAATAGGTCAAGGCATATAAGTTATCTCCCTCAGTAGATAAATAATAATATTTATCACTAGCTTCCTTAATAAAACTATAGTGAAAACTGTAGTGAAACATTTCCACGGGCATTGTTCTTCCCCTGAAAGGAAAGGCTGAAAGTGTTGTTAGGTGTATGATGTGCCAGAAAATTTCAAAGTCTCTCACCAATACTGCCAATCCTCTGTGGGAAAATGGCTCTACGAGGATATTGAATTACTGTATATAATGAGTAAGATTTTCTAACTAAATTTGGAATTTGAAAAAAAAATCCTCTTGAGTCTTAACTTTGTGCCATGTTTTTTAAAAAAGCAAGAAGAGGAAGGAATTATATAGGAAAGGACTGAAAAAGAGTCTATGTACATCTCAAGAAATTTAACAATTGTCTTTATTAAATGCTATCTTCTTTCAAGAATTTACAAAAAAGGAACATACAAAGTTTATTAGTGGTACCATAGAAAGAGGATAACATATTAATCATAAAGACATGAAATCAATAAAATGGGTGTTTTCTACTTTGAACAAAAGACTTACTATTTTAGTAGTCAGAGTAAGTGCATGAATAAAAAATTTCTGATGTAAACAATAAACCTTTTGACTGTTTTGGGGGTATTATTGATCCAAATACTACCTGCTGACTAGGGCTACTCAATCTCCAACTACCCAACACTTTCATGGCAATTTTGTAGCTGAGGCCTTTTGAGTGCCTATGGGGAGGTCAGGTTGGTGGCATTTACCAAAAATATTTCTTAGTTTACACATTTGTTTTGACTTGAAAAAGTTCTAGTTAGCCCTAAGTTCATGGGCCAACCACATCTGTTTACATCTGCCTCCTTCCTAGTATTTGCACCTCACTTCTGCCTTAAGAACAAGGATGCAACTTTCACAGAGACTCACAGATTCAAAATGTGAAAATATCTAATGAATTGCAATGGAATCAAAATCAGATCAAGATTGTTCCCCATGTTCTCCCAATTTCCTCATGGGATGCAGCTAACTTTCTGTTTTCTTAGCTTTGGTTGCTGCTTACCTTCCCCAAAGCATCTATAGGTTTTTCTTTGATAAAACAAAATGAACACGATTCTAAACATTATTTTAATTTCTGAGACCTCTTGTTCCTTTACTTAAATACATTTTGTGAATTTCTTTTTTTTTTTTTTTTTTAAAGATTTTTTATTTATTTATTTGAGACAGAGAGAATGAGAGAGAGAGAGCACATGAGAGGGGGGAGGGTCAGAGGGAGAAGCAGGCTCCTTGCTGAGCAGGGAGCCCGATGCGGGACTCGATCCAGGGACTCCAGGATCATGACCTGAGCCGAAGGCAGTCGCTTAACCAACTGAGCCACCCAGGCGCCCAATTTTGTGAATTTCTTATGATGTATATTATATGGATCGTTTGAGAATGACAAACCACTATTTAGAGCTACTTAACCTGCATGACCTAGAGGATTGTCAATCACTGGGTTTTCCTTAGAAAGTCAGATTGTGAGGGGCGCTTGGGTGGCTTAGTCGGTTAAGTGTCTGCCTTCAGCTCAGGTCATGGTCTCAGGGTCCTGGGATTGAGTCCCATATCAGGCTCCTCGCTCAGCAGGGAGCCTGCTTTTCCCTCTGCCTGCCACTCCCCCCTGCTTGCTCTTTCTCTCTCTCTGGCAAAATAAATAAATAAAATCTTAAAAAAAAAAAGTCAAATTGTGAATGAATTTTATTAATGAAAAAATCATCATATGAAAACAATCTAATATACGATATACTAGTATAATAATATACTATATACTCTAATTACAATATAAATATACCCATTTGTGTTTGCAATAGGCATGTATGTTTAAATGCAGATGGATTTCATTTTCATGCTGCCCCATGTCATTGTTTGTCTTTGGTAGAAATAGAATTCACTTGGAGCTATTCAGTACCTACATGCTGTGTCCTATCTGTGAGGCAATTATTAATCTGTGTGAGAATGTAGGAGGATCTAACTCATCCTAAGGTTTGCCTTTATTTTTTAACAGAGAGGTCTATTTAAACAGTAAGCTTAACTTTCTGGTAAACCTTCACACCTATTTTCCTTTTTTAAAGTTTTATTCATTAACTTCAAAATTGAAAATTTCCCTTCCAGGCCACAGTTGAGGGGAATATTTAGGAGTAGCTGAGCTTTATGGCACATTTCACCTGTAAAGGACTCGCCTAAAGATATTCTGAAATGACTTCTGTTAGAGGACAAGTACAGGCACCTGTTGGTCCATACATGGCTTCTGTAAAGTTCAGAGCGGAAAGAACAAGGGATTGAGGTCAAACAGACCAGTGTTGCCACCCTGGCTTTGCCACCGTGGGCATCTTATTGAACCACTCTGTCCTGAAATTTCCTCTATCTTAAAGAATTGCTTTGAAGATTAAAGATAATATATGTAAAGTGACTAGCAAAAGGTGCAGGCACACAGTGATTGTTTGTACAGGTTTAAAGATTGCATCTTTCAGGGCACTCTTAGGAACAAGTCATGAAAGCTGTGTTAAAGGAAGAGAACTAGAAATACTCACTATAAAGAGTTAAGCTATGGTTCCCAGCCTGCATTTATTTATGGTTATTTTGTAGTTAGTGATCTTGTGGATATTAGAATTCCATTCTTAATAGTGGTCCTGTTTGTTGGTGGTGTCGGCGGGGGGGAAGGGGGGGATAGAGCCTTATTTGCAACTAGTGCCCTTTTCCCCCAAGATGCTAGAAAAGTTACAATTGTTAACATTTGCTAACATTTTGAAGATTCTGAAAAGAAGGATACTGAATATTAATTACTCATGGTTACAAAATAGATTTCTCCTTGATGGAAAAGTTTTACAAAATGAATTAGAAGAGGGAGGAAATTAACAGCAGAAAGGAAACTTTATATTTTGGCAAGCTCTGAAAGGTAGAAACATTATTTTTTCTTGGTTTTCCATGAATTTGCATTTCTTGACAGTTTCTCAATTATAGCTTGTAACTGTAGGCTTCAAAGCAATTCTGCAATTCAGTTCACCTCAGCCAGTCAATAATGTTTATTGAATTCCCATGGAGGGAAGAATACTGAGTGAAGGGTCCATTTTCATTTTCCTCAGCACGGGTGCCTTGATGCACAGAGTCTGTCATTCAGCCAGCTAGACCTGCTAATGGTCTCTCACTTTGAATCCCGCCCCCGCCCAACAGTGTTTTCCCAGAGACCCTCTGAGGCCAGAGCTGGCCTCCTCCCATCTGCCACCCTTCATCGTGTCTCTTCCTGCCTCTACCAGATGAAAACCCTTTAGTCCGGAAGCTTTCCCAGATTAATACCAGACCCTTAATCTCATACCACCTCCTACCCAATGCTGCTCAACTTTATTTTATAAATATGTGTATTGTTTGGGCTGAACTGAACCAAACTATAATCTCTACAAGTTTAAGGCTTAGGCTCAATTATAGGATCATAGGGTATCCAAGTTCAAAGGAGTTTTTTTTTAAGGTTTTGCCCAATCATCTTGTTTTTCAGATTAAAATAAATCAAAACTAAAACCCAGAAAAGGAAAATTACTTGTCATCGTATAGTGAAATGGCAGTGGGCTTTGGAGCCTGAAAAATAAAACCCGGAGGCTAGTTCCTGGCTCAGCAAGTTGCTAGCTTGCCTTAAGTACTTGAGTACTTGAGTTAGTTAGTATAGAGCAGGTCATTGAACCTCTCTGGGCCCTATTTCATTTTAATCTATAAAATGAAAGTTTAGTAACTGCTGTCACGTTATTGACTTTTTAAGAAATGAATGTAAAACGTCTGGCAAATGTGAGATGTTCTTCTCCAGGGTCACAGCTGATCAATGGCAGATCAGAACTAGAACTCAGAACCTCTGAGCCCAAGTTCAGTGCCCGGTCTTTCCTAACCTGAGGCTACTTCCAAAGGAGTACCAGCCCAATGCCCCCCACACCCCCACGAGGGTGTTCAATAAACGTTTCTTGGGGATGGTTATTTCCCAGATAGATTAGAATTCTTTTGAGACTTTGTTATTGTTTCTTGCCTTTACTTCCATCAGTAAAGTAGCAATAAAAATGTTCCCTCTATTAAGTGGAAATGATTAACACTCCTTCAGTTAGGCAATATTTTCCCACCCATTTCTGAATCAGGCCTCACACGAACCAAGCCACACAGATGGGGAATCAGAAACCTAAGAAAACAGCAACAAATTGGTTTGGTGAGTGGATGCGGTTGAAATCTTTCATCTGGTTTGTCTCAACGGGTTGTGGAAGTTATATGGGTTTTGAATAAAGTTGAAAATCCAAGCAAAATGTTATGAATATTAAGCCACAGGTATCAAAGCTTGGAGAATCTGATGAAAAACGAACCAATGTAAACACAAAACATAAGGACATTACACACCTCCTTTCCTGAAAACCAATTTCTGGCAGGAAGAAACACTTAACTTGTACGAGAGGAATATGCAGCCTTTCTAATTAATTATCACCTCAGTGTTTATTTTTCAATGAATCAGTGGGCTGGAATGATTAAAGCATATGTGGCGCAGAAACTCAGGCAGGAAGGAGGGAGCCGAGGCTAAATGCCGATGCTAAATGTACCCACATTGGCTGTCCCTGTGGAATCCAGTCTTGCCATGAATAGAAGAATTTTCTGAAGCATAAGTACTTACACAGCCTGCCAGTTTGGCCCTTCGCATATGTGTGGTGATTGCTTAAAAATGGCAGTTCCAGTGGAGAGCTGGGGAAGGGCAAATAAATCAGAAGAGAAGTGATACACATTGTCCACTTCCTTGGTAGAGGGTCTTGGTCATAAAGACATCGATATCCCATGGTGCCTTCTTTGAGCTTCTTTTAAAAATAAGACTTTTCTCATCAGAACAAATATCTGAGATAAAGCACATGACCTCTCTTGCTTCAGTGAGACCGGTAGGTGAAATTGTTCGTGGGTGAGATTGTGTAGAATGAAGAAGCATCTGTTATAAGTTTCAGAATAGCAATTAAACCCTTTTTTGTTGACTTTTAGTTCTTTGGCCATTTTCAAAGGGTCTAATCTTTTAGACTGAGTAAACCAACACGTTTTTGTGACTTGGTGATTTGACAAAGAAATGATGGACCTCTTACTACTCTAGGGAAATTCTGTTTGGAAGCTGCTTTGTCATAGGCTATTTTTCAAAGTTTCTATGTGGCTATCAAACTGCCATTTCTCAGAGCCTTTAAAAAAATCTGAAGTTGATTTTGAATTTAGAGAAGAAAGATCCAAATTGAAAAGTTTTAGTTATCATATTTAATTATAATGAATGTTTATACTTCATAGTACAAGATGTATCAGCATATAAAATATCAATTTAAAATTGATTACCTTTCATTACAAATACCTGTGAACAAAACCATCATCTGGATGACTTAGAGCTCTTGTGTTTAGTTCAAAAATATAAATATTCATGAGAAAAAAAGAGGTCGCTTAAAAGGCTCTAGTTAAAAAATATCATGCTGAACTAGTTAATGAATAATCTTGAATCATTTGATATAAAGTATTAATACAGTATAGCAGATGATTCTTAAGAGGAACATGGCCTTGGAGAAATATGGCTTGCATAACAGTAGCTCCTTGATAACTGTCTCTTCCTTACCTGACATGAGACAAGGAGAATGTAAGGAAGGAATTCTCTTTGGGACAAAGAAAATCCAAGGATTTTGATTTCTTGGGTTAAAGAGACAACAAACACAGGTAAAGTGCCTGCCAAAGCAATTAAAATATGCAGATGATTCAAGGCTCTTGGTGGCTGAAGCAATGGCTTTCATGTCAAGCGTGAAGGCACTGAAGGGACTCTAAACTCTGACATCAAAATTCTTTGGAATATAAAGTGGGTGCAGTGCAAGTTGAAAATGGTCTGTTTATTTGGACCAGGTTGCAAATATAAAAACTGAAATAAACAGTATTAGAGAAATAATAATCACTATCACCAAGGCACTGCTACAGGTACACTGGAAAATGGAGAACTGTGTAAGGCCGGGGTAGTCCCACCTGCTCTATCAGATTACTTAGCTAAGGACTTCCAGACTCAGAACAGAGAAGAGGTTCATGGTTTCTACATGATTTTAAGTGGCATTCAAACTGTGCTCTTGGGGTGCTTGGGTGGCTCGGTCAATTAAGTTTCTGACTCTTGATCTCAGCTCAGGTCTTGATCTCAGGGTCATGAGTTCAAACCTTGCATTGGGCTCCACACTGGGTGTGGAGCCTACTTAAAAACAAACAAACAAACAAAAAAACCTGTGCTCTTAAAATATACTAATATTTCTAGATGTTCATTTCAAGATGGTGGATTGAGAACATGCTTTAGTCTTTTACTCTGTGTCATTCAGGGACTATCAAGAAAAACCATTCTAGATCTTTTAAATGAATGGCATTTAACACAGGAGATTGGTTACCACATAATGGAAATGCTGAAAAGGAAAATGGAGGGCAATGAGAGAAATAAAACATATACAAGAGAAGAAAGCCACTATTTCTAGACTGTGGAAACAGAGCTCAGCAGGTGGGGCCATCTAGCTGTGGGGCTAGCCATGGTCTGGGATCCTAAAAGAAAGGGGTGAGTGGGTACCCAAGCAGCAGAGAAAACAGAATCATTGTTAGAAATGCCAAAAGAAACAGAGAGAAGGGAAAGAAATACATGGGATTTACCCCCCCCTAAACTTTCAAATATTTTACCAGTGTCTCTTATTAGCAAAGTGACCCAGAAATAGACATAGGAATCTAGAAACTGTAGTTCCCTGCAATATGGAACAAAGAGGTGAAAAGAGAGCAAACTGACATTCAACCTTCCTTCACTGAACCTCTGAAAGATATGCATGCATAAATATATAACTGTACTTGAAAACAGGGCATGGAACTTAGAAGACCAGAACCTATGATGAATAAATGAATGTTGGAAAGCAGATGAGATCAAGTTGAACAGAGAAACTGTGGGTCTGGATATGCATAGGGGAATCCTAATGGTGGAACACAGAAACAGAGAGAGGAGGCCAAGCCTCGTTGGAGCCATTGCATCGAATAGGATCATTATTTGGAGTTCAGTAGTAAGGAGCAGAAACACACATTGAGCTCTACTCATCTACTTACCTTGGACTACAAAACCTAAACAGGAAGTCTGCCTCCAACTGAACAATGAAAACGAGCACCCTGATTGAAGGAAGATCGCTCAAGACCATGAGAACAGCCACTGCCCAATGGTATATCTCGCCCCTGTCCCTCCTCCACTAAAAACAGCCTGGCGTGCAAGCCGCAGCAACAATTACCACTTTCTCCCAAAAAGACTACATGTAGATGCTGCAGACAATCTAATAAGGCCTCTCAAATGATAAAGATGAATGCACAATCCACAGTAACATACATTATGGAAAACCAGCCACATAAAGGAAGGCAGTATACTTAGTACCCAAAGAAAGCAAGTTAGAAAAGCAACCAGGACAGAATGCAAAAATATATAAAATTAATACTATAAATAAGAAAGGATATTATGTCATTGAAATTAGTATACATAGTTTTGAAACCAAAAAAGAGACAAATCCAATTCCATCGTTATTCATGAATATCAAGGGAGGAGAATGGACAAGAGGTTTGCTTTAGCTAGAATGTAAGTTTAGTCCATATTTTTCAGTAACTGCTCACCTACTAAAACCAAAACTTGCAGTTTAAATCTTGGCCTCCCCCCACCAACCTTTTTAAAATAAGACAAAGTAAAAGCACTTCTGCAGTTACATATAGGAACCAAGTTGAGTAGCTAGACAGGAAATACAACTACAGTTTTGGTCCAAGCAATGATGTGAAACTAAAATTAGATTCTCCCACCTCAATACACAACAACAATTGAATGCCACCCATGTGAGATACCTTACTATTTTTTTTAGAATGTTTTTGCTTTTGCTTTTGTTTTTTGGTGACTTGAGAGGTACATGTGTGCGTGTGTGTGTGCATGTGTGTGTGTGGTGTGCATCAAAGTCAGATCTGCAGACCTCTAGGGCCCCATACTCTTACCAATTTTATCCAAAGCTGCCCAAGACATTATGGGAACTCAGATTTCTAGTTATCATAAAAGCCTTAGAAGTAGATGCGTATAAGATCCAAAGAGGTGTCTTAGTAGCATTGCTAGGATCGTTAATATGATTTCCTCTTCTCCTTATGTTGTAGAAGTTAATCTCCCTCTTTTATTCACTTTGAACCTGACAGGCATCATTATAACTCCAATTATAAGAGTAGAACCTAACTGCACTTCATCACTTTTAAGGTGTATGTTTTTATCATCTCTGAAATCACAAGGCATCTTACAATGGATAGCATGTCAGCTTAATTAATAATCTTTTTTCCCCCTAGTGGTACATAAATAATGATGCATTTTACGCTCAGTGCCATCTTAGAGTCAATAAAATTTGGCTTTCATTTGCATGTGTATTTTCACCAACACAGAAGATGTGACTATTGATAACTATTCCAGCCATCATCCATTATTCACAGAACCAGTGTGTGTGTTTGGTGGATTTTTTTAATAATAAAACATTTCTAGATACATATTTTATAGAATGCTATAGAGCTGTGCTTCCTATACTTGGCCAATGAGCAGAATCACCAGAGGAGCTTTCAAAACAATACAAATGTCTGAGCCCTACTTCTGAGGTTTAGGTTCCGGATGTAGCTGCAATTTCAGAAAGCTCCCAGGCTAATCCTGATGACCACAGAGGTTCTAGGAGCTATGCTACAGACGAGAACAAAGAGAAATGTCTATCTGCTCTATAGGAAGCACCCCCCAAAAATTTCAAAATTTTAATATCACTGTCTTAAAGTAGGGAAAGAAAAATCAACCAAAAATTATTTCTTCCATAACTGGAATTTCAGTTGTTCAATAGAACAACCCATATGTATCTTCAATGAATTTTTCTAACATTAAGAAGTCAATTTTTATGATCCAAAATGTATTAAAAATTAATCTTCAGTGACTGTCAAAGTTCAAATAGAATTTTAACTATAGAAAATTAATTTCCACTGAGACTTAAAAATCAATTCAATTCAATTCAGTGCCCTTTTTATGGTGCACACTGATTGTACCAGACATTATGGAATCATACTACTCTCCTGAAATACTGTGTTTTATTTATTTAATTTTGGCAGGCTTCATTGCTCATGAGGAGGCATGATTTAATGGAAAGAGTCAGGAATCACGGGAGACCTACCATTAACTGTGTGACCTTAGGCAGATCACTTAATTTCTTTGGGCTCCAATTTTCCCAACTGTAAAATAATTAAGTTGAATTAGATGACCCCTAAGGTTCCTTCCACCATTAACATTATATGGTTTTCGTGTTCTGAATGGAGGCAAAGCCATATTATATTTGCAGCTTATTGGCAGCAATATCTATATTATATTTACAACTTATTGGCAGGAACTAATTAATTTGCAATGTAAAGTTATGAAATGACTCTGTAACTGGTGACCTTGAATTGTCCATTAATACATGGACCTCATGAAAAGTATTTCAAGTGAACTGAGTTTCAAGGAAGAAAAGATTAAGAAGTTAGAAAAATCTAGAAACAAATGAATTTTTAAAACTAATGTTATTCCAAGGACAAAATTAAACATCAAAGATATCTTTCAAAAAAAGAAATTTGGGAGAAATTTCTTAGTCACGTAAAAGAAAAGAAAAGTTAAATTTAGAAATAAAAGTGAGAGGGGCGCCTGGGTGGCTCAGTCAGTTAAGCATCTGACTCTTGATTTCAGCTCAGGTCACGATCTCAGTGAAATCGAGCCCCTCATTGGGCTCTGCACTGGGTGTCCGGCCAGCTTGAGATTCTCTTTCCCTCTCCCTCTGCCCCTCCCCCTATGCTCACTCTCTCTCTCTCAAGAAAAAAAAGGGAGAGAAAGAAAAAAAAGTGAGAGTGGTTCAATCAGTTTGAATGATAGCCTTTCCAAGTAACAAAAAGCCTAGACAAACAATGGAAGAAATTTATATAAATATGCCAAAATAAGTGGCAAAATAAATGAACTATATTTAAATTAAAACAAAACAAAACAAGGCATAAATATCTCACCCACTTCTCCCAGCTAACAACTATTAGTCCAGTTGTACTGAGTGGGCATCAGTCATGGTTTGAGTAGGAATGTGGCTGAATTTCTTGGCAGTTCACTTGCCTCAGTCTTGCTCTGTGTATTGGCTTATTTTAGGCGGGCTTCCATCATGTTAAAATAGCCACAGCAATTCCACATCTCATATGTATACATCACAATATCCAGAGCCAGAGAGAGATCTTTTCTTCCCTGCACCATGGCATAAACACCTGAACTTCACTCTGCACCAACCCGAACCAATCACTGAAGTCAGATGAATGTGTCCTAACTGACTTTAACCTAAATGACTGTTCCTTCCTCAACCATCAGGGATTAGATTAACACATGGATTGACACCTTTTAAGAATCCATACCTAAGAGCAGGAAGTGGGGTTAATTCCATTCAAACCACATGCCTGCTCCTCAGTGGGAGAAGATTGATTCTCCAAAGGAAAACCTGGTTGTTCTTGGCAAGGGAAAAGACAGGAATGGACGCTTGGTATGGCACAAACAAACATCTACTTCCAAGTTGAACATGTATTTCTGCACCGAACATGGGGAAAAAGAAGAACGTTATCCCAAGATTTTGCCCTGAGATATAAGTCAACAATAAGCACAGAAGTTAAAAATATTACCAAATGTAATGAAGGAAAGACAGTGTAAATGAACTTAACAATAGCAGAGTGGTTAAGAATCTGAGTTACAACAAACAGATTCAAATTCAGATTCATTGTAGTCATGTGACCCCTCTCCTCCATCTATATGATGGCCATGCTAATAATACTGATGTCACAGAGATTTTATTTTGTGAGAATTGCACGAGATAATGTATATAAAATGGTCCTTGGAGTTAGCTATAGATGTTTCTTACATGTTAACTATAGCAAAAGACTGATGAAAACATAAAAAGCAGTCATTCTGAAAAATCGCAAATAACAGTAAGAAAGGAAAGGTAATTCTCAGTAGCATTATATCAGTGAAAATATAAAAACTCAATGCCACAAAAAGCTACACTTAAAACAATTATTGTACCTAAATCCAGAGAATTGATAGTTCTTTGCAAAATGACTCAAGAGTTCACAGCTGGAACCTGATGCTTTGTTTAGGGTATGTCATACAGCTCAGGAAAGATATTGGTTAATTGCACATAGGTCACTAAAGATCAACTGGAAAGGAAATTGAAGGATTGAGTTGTGAGAAAACAGAAAGAAAAACAAAATATTTAATTGTTAGAGAAAGCTTCCTAAATGTAAGAGTAATTAATCTCTCTAAGAAAGTGGTGGAAGTTTCAATACTTGAGGACCTTAAAAATAAAGTTGTGTAAGTTGAATATCTAAATAACCTAGAACCAGCCAGACATGAAATAGGCACATAATAAATGTGTGTTGGATAAATGAAGTTCTATAAATTATTATGTGTTAACTAATTTACCAAGTGAGGATTGAGTACCTGCCAGAAGCTATTCTAGGAACTTGGAATCCTTTAGTGAACAAAAGAGATAAAATCTCTCGCATTCCTGAAGTTTATATTCATTATTAACTTTCTAAGTAAATAATTTTATCTCAGGATTCTCTTCTCTTGGAAACACAGATTCTTTGAGAGAACCTCAATTTCCTACAGGCCAGAAAATCAAGTTCTTTGTCTTAGTGGCAATCCCGAGTTTAATGAAATGAATATAAATTATACAAAATATCAGCATTGAAAATAGAGACAAAAGTAAAAGTCTGTCAATTGTCAACACTTAAATATAAATATTCACAATAATTTGGACACTTCCATCTGGTTTTCTCTGAGTATTCTTTCTCTTTCTCTTTTGCTAGAGATAAGAGAGACTCTTCTGCTAGGGTCTGAGACAAGATAGTTTATCCTGGGATATGATACAGGGAACAGGAGTTGGGGACCAGGAAGAGTGAAAATTGGAAGAAGAGAATCTGTTTAAGGTACATGTTATGGCACTGGTTTTCTCAGGAGCCTTCTAAAATGCTTCTAAAAAAGTTCCTTCTAAGAGGCTTCTCAGAATTATCTACACAGGGAATGAAAGGAAGCAGCTTTGTCCATTGTCTGCCTTTCCCCATTGTTTGTGTATTGCCTCACTTAGACATAGTAACATTTCACTTTAAAATTCTTGAAAATTCATTATATTCTTGGCATTCATTATTGGTACTTTGAGATATAATGTTATTTCATTTGTAGTAAATTGAGTAGCACCTTTGCTTAAAGTTTCTTCCCCTGTATGGTATCTTTTACAAAGTAGGTGCACAGCCCATAATTCCTGAATGGAAAGTATATAATGAAGTCTAACAAAATGTCAAAGGGTTAAAAATATTATTTGTCTAACATTTGCAGCATAATTTCTCAATAAGAAAACTGTTGTTGTTTGGAAAATATGTTTTGATGATTTTACTTGGGGGAAGTAAAAAGTTCATTCTAAGGGATATGAGTAAGGATTTCTTGTTATTCTGGAGAGGTGGGAGCAAAGAAAGAAGAGAGTGGGGTAGGTCTAGCAAAATGGTAGAATGGGACGTGACCTCTTCCCATGACCTTGTGAAACTTTAGGAATGTTTTAGAATGCATGAAATTGTTGGTTCAAATCGATCTTTTGTGGAAATCAGCAAAGAAACTGAATTTTGGACTTAGGTCAGCAGAGGCTGACACAAGCTATCATGGATTGGTTCAGGGAAAACATCAGAGTACAAATTATTAAGAATCAGTGGAAAGTGTGGGGAAGACTCTGGACCCTGCTGGGTCATCAAAATGAGGAGTTCATGACAAGTCCGCCTAAGTCTTTTGATGGGAGCATCTAGGTGAGGGCAGGGAGACTTTTTGATTGATTGATAACTGCAGGTAGAGGTATGAAGGCATCCAGCTGACAACTGGGTTATAATACAGACAAACAAAATTAGTAATATTCTTTTTTTTTCTACTGCTTCGCAAATCTGTCTTTTAATAATTCAGTCAACTGTACGTTCAGAGACTTAGGCTAAGTGTTTTGCATTCATGTTTGAATCACGGTGGTGGATATACCATGACCCTTTCACACTTTCTTGGAGATTATTTCTAGTAGCTGATATTTATTGAGCAGTTGCTGTATATCAAGTGTGTTAACACTTTCTAAGGAGTAGCTTTTTTAGTCTTTGCATCAACCTGTGAGGTAGGTACTGCTTATATTGCCATATTTTACAGATGAGGAACTTAGACTTACAAAGGTTAATTAAAACAACCAGTCAGTGGATTAATAAGGAAGCAGACGACTTGAATAACAGTATAGACCAATTAGACCTAACAGCAATATACAGAATACTCTACCCAATAACGGAATATACATTCTTCTCAAGTGCAAATGAAACATTCTCCAGGATAGAACACATGTTAGGCCACAAAACCAGTCTTAACAAATTCAAGAAGGTTGAAATCACACAAAATGTCTTTTCTGATCACAATAGAAAGAAACTAGAAAGTAGAATGGCAGTTACCAGGGACTGGGAGGAGGAAAAGAGGAGTTGTTTTTTAGTGGGTATAGAGTTTCAAAGTAAGATGAAAAAGTTCCGGAGATCTGTTTCATACCAATGTGTATATATTTAACACTAATGAACTGGATCTGGGATGCGGTTTCCAAGTCAGAGCTCACAGGCTCCTAGAGTGTCATAATTTCTTCAAAGATAGTGTGATTCCATATGTTCTCTAAATACTTTCTGATTTCTGAATAAATAATGTGAGTGATCACATGAATCTTTGTCATCAAATACCAAGTACCCGATATACTAGGCTGACAGGATACTCCATCACAGTCATCACTGGGTTTCCTTCTCCATGGTTGTATCAAGGCTTTGTGTAGCACCAAAGCATGAGGAGGCCCCTATATTTCCTACTGATCATCCTGCAAGGGCCACTGTTCTCTGGCTCCTGGGCTGGATGGATCCCTATGGGCTCAGCACAACGGAATGGGATCTTCAAGCAACTTCTGCTTTCATCTCAGTAAAAATTCCTGAGACATGGTGATTTGAATATTTTTGCTTTTGTCTGCCCAGTAATTATTCCTTATTTTGGTTTCCTGAGGAAATACACCTCTTCCCCACTATTAGTTTGTTTGGTTTATAAGAGAGGAATCTTTGCCGGCATGGACGCATGACCCATTTCTGGCCAATAAGAGCATTTCATCTCTTGGACCACAGTGATTGGCTAAGAGATGGTCGGAAGAGCCAAGCCAGGCTGGGAAGACCCACCCAATCCAGGAAAGGTGGAACTCTGGGATAGAGGCTCTCCCTTTCCTAGAGTTAGTAGGCCTGGAGCTACTGGGAGCTGGAAAGAAAGCCTGCAAGAGAATGGAACCAGCCCAAAGAAAGTAGAGCAGAGAGGGACAGAGACAGGTACATCATTTGAGCTTTGGATCTAGCCATACTTGGACTTTCCAGCGAAGACAATCAAGCTTTTGTGGTGACTTCACTTTGCATTGTGATTGAGAGTCATCATAGTCTTCACTGATATACTGTGCTTCAAATGCATAGTGCAGGAGAGGGAAAATGTAAAAATCAAACAAAATATATGTGAAGAGCTCAAAAAAATTACCCTTCCACATACATCTTACACAGAACAGTGTTTATTCAGACTACATGGAAATAACCTTTTCCAAATTAATGACATTTCCAAAATTTAGGTAGGTCAATTCAAAAAAAGCATAATAATATAATAATAACCAACTTGATTCATCCCCCCAAATTTCCGGATGTATTCTTTTGTATTTTCTTTCTGTTATATAGATTAATAAAGGAAATGCATAAAATAGATATTTTAACCATTGCAGCTTAAATCTTTAAAATATTTGTTACTTGCCAGAAGACATGAATAGACATTTTTCCCAAAGAAAACATCCAGATGGCTAATAGGCACATGAAAAGATGCTCAACATCATATATCAACAGGGAAATACAAATCAAAACCATGATGAGATACCACCTCACACCTGTCAGAATGGCTAAAATTAACAACACAGGAAACAACACATATTGGCACGAATGTGGAGAAAGGGGGACCCTCTTACATTGTTGGTGGGAATGCAAACTGGTGTAGCCCCTCTGGAAAACAGTATGGAGGTTCCTCAAAAAGTTAAAAATTGAACTACCCTAAGATCCAGCACTATTAGGTATTTACCCAAACGATACAAAAGTACAGATTTGAAGGGGCACATGCACCCCGATGTTTATAGCAGCATTATCAACAATGGCCAAATCATGGAAAGAGCCCAAATGTCCATTGACTGATGAATAGATAAGGAAGAGGTGGTATATATATGTATATATACATATATACCACGTATACATAATGGAATATTACTCAGCCATGAAAAAGAATGGAATCTTGCCATTTGCAATGACACAGATAGAGCTAGAGTTAATTATGCTAAGTGAAATAAGAAAGACAAATACCATATGATTTCACTCATATATGGAATTTAAGAAACAAAACAGATGAACATATGGGAGGGGGGAAAAGAGAGAGAGGGAAATAAACCCTAAGAGGGTTGATGGAGGGAAGTGGGTGGGGGGTGAGCTAGGTAGGTCATGGGCATTAAGGAGGGAACTTATTATGATGAGCACTCGGTGTTGTATGTAAGTGATGAATCACTAAATTCTACTCCTGAAGCCAATACTGCACTGCATGATACTTAACTGGAATTTAAGTAAAAATTTGAAAAGAAAAAAAATATTTGTTACTTGCCAAAATATACAAACAACAAGGCCGATGTATGAGAATTCCAATTGTTTCAGTCATATCACCTTGTCAATATTGCTTATTTGCTTCCACAGTATGATGTCTTCATTACACATTATACATTATAACAAATTATCCTTCGATTGTTATAGTGGTGTGTTTTTTAAAAGATGGATGGTCACATAGAAAAATTGGAAAGTTCCATGTTTGATGTTTTCGTTGGTTAGACTGCCAGATAAATGACCTGTATATTCAAATGCACGTAGGTGCTATTTTATAAATAAAACATTTAGGGGCGCCTGGGTGGCTCAGTCACTTAAGTGTCCATCGGGCTCCCTGCTCAGGGGAGAGCCTGCTTATCCCTCTGCCTGTCGCTTCCCCTGCTTGTGCTCTCTCTCTCTGACAAATAAATAAGATTTTATTTATTTATTTGACAGAGAGACACAGAGAGAGAGGGAACACAAGCAGGGGGAATGGGAGAGGGAGAAGCAGGCTTCTGCCGAGCAGGGAGCCCAATGCGGGGCTCGATTCCAGGACCCTGGGATCATGACCTGAGCCGAAGGCAGACGCTTAACGACTGAGCCACCCAGGCGCCCCTCTCTGACAAATAAATAAGTAAAATCTTAAGAAAAATACCTTTACGAATCTTCTGGGATTTTTGCAAAGGACATTTTTCTCATAATCAATATGGAAACTATAGAAAACTTTTAAAGATAAAGCTAAAGTTGAGTAATGTAGAAATATTTCCTTCGTAAATTGTTTGCTGCTTAAAACATCTTACCTTCAATATATTGTCACAGTGCTACCCACTTTCTTTTTTTCAGCCCAGATAAACGCGTTTTGTTGGAAAGCAGTTACCTGCAGGTGGAGGTAAAAGTAGTACAGAAATGTCTCCCCGCGGGCTTGGTGCGAGCAGATCAAGGCAGGAGAACTGCACACAAAAGCAGCTTTTATTGTCCGTGGATTAAAATGTATTAGTTCTTATTGTAAATATGTGGGACATCAGCTGTGAATTAATTTTCCCTTGGAGGAGAGGTGTGAAGGAACCTGACAAAACTTAATTCTAAAATTACCTAATTCTGAATCACAGGTATTTCCTTAGAAGGAGATGGTTGGATTTATTTTTGTTTTTTCAATTTCACTTGTTCAGTCTAGGAAATGTGTCAGCTTTCATGCTGTCATTGGCAATGTTGAGCTTTGAATGGATTCAGCAGAAGTTAGTTGATTTTCTTTGAGAAGAGCCTGAAATGTTTTCTCTTCTAGGGTTTAAAGTGTATAGAGTTTAGTATAGGGAAGGGAAATTCCTCAGCAAAAGTCTTTAATTTACAAGAGATAAGTTGTGTCTTCAAAGGCATGACTTTGAACCCTGCTAAAGATTTGGTGGTGGGTGAAGCCTGAAGGCAATAGGAGTCTCTTTGGTTCAATTCTAAGAACTCACTCTGCCAAAAATTTTGAAATATCAGAACTCTGTGTTACAGTTGTTGATTAAGGAAATATCTATAATGTCAGAGACCTATTATAAATTCATTATTCTTTGAAATAAATGTTTATTTATTTTTTAAGATTTTATTCATTTATTTGAGAGAGAGTGAGAGAGAGAGAGAGTGCGCGCGTGAGCACTAGTGTGGGGGAGGGGCAGATGGAGAGGGAGAAGCAGGCTCTCCACCGAGCAGGGAGCCCGATGTGGGACTCAATCCCAAGACCCTGGGATCATGACCCCAGCCAAAGGCAGACACTTAACCGACTGAGCCACCCAGGCACCCCCATAAATGTATTTTTTAAAAAGTAAAAATTTCCAATTATCCCAATACCCAATTATAGCAACTGTTATGTTGGCATATGTCCTTCAAAACTTTTTAACACAAACTTACTTACAAATGTAGGATGGTAGCAAGTTACTTTTAAGAAGAAAACTAATAATTTTGGAAAATAATTGTGGTATGATGGTCTAGATCATTGCATTGTTACCCAGAGAAGATGATAATTTCCCTGGACAACTGGCCTTTTATTTTATAAACTATGCTTGGGAACATACATAGAGATAATCACTGTGAGCTGTGTCTCTCAGCTTGGGGATGTAGGAGGTCACAATCAGAAACTCGTACAAACCGTATCTACCAGTTGCCAAGAAGGAGACCCCCAAATTGTGCCTGTTCTCTCTATGTGCATGTATACTTTGTAGCACAACAAAAAACAAATATGTGTTCAGCACAGTACACTGTTTCTTCTTTCCATACTTTGTCTACTCTTGTTCTGTCTTTCATATTGGGCATTTTGGAACACAGCATGGACAGAGGTGGAAAATGGCTCCTCTAGAAACTCCTCTCTCTCTCTCTCTTTTTAAACAAACTTTATTTATACAGGGATAGAAAGAGAGAATGTGCATGAGAGTGGAGCGGGGAGGGGCAGAGGGAGAGAGAATCTTAAGCAGCCTCCACACTCAGCGTGGCCCAGGCAGGATTCGATCTCATGACCCTGAGATCATGATTTGAGCCAAAATCAAGAGTCCAAGGCTTAACCGACTGAGCCACCTGGGAGCGCAGAAATTCCTCTCTTGACCTCCATGACTATCTTCTGGTTTTCTTACTTGCTTCTGGTTTTCTCTGACTATCCTTTCTCTTTCTCTTTTGCTGAAGACAAGATAGACTTCTGCTAGAGTCTGAGACAAGAGTTTATCCTGGGATATGAAACAGGGAACAGGAGTTTGGGACCAGGAAGAGTGAAAAGTGGAAGAGAATCTGTTTAAAGGACATGTCATGATGCTGGTCTTCTCAGGAGCCTTCTAAAAGCCTTCAAAAAAAGCTCCTTCTAAAAGGCTCCTCAGAATTGTCTACACAGGGAATGAAAGGAAGAAGCTTTGTCCTTTGTGTGCCTTTCCCCATTGTTTGTGGATTGCCTCACTTAGTGTTTATTTCCTCATGCTTCTGGTCACTCTTAACCTGAATGTTGAGTGGGCTCCTTTGAAACCAGCATAAGAGATTTTTGTTTGTTTCCTGTGTAGCATGTGATATGATTTTTATTAAGGTTTATATTTTTTAAAAATCCTTACACTGTTGAAGAATTTTCTTCTTCCCTAACAAAACAGTGAGAAACAATATTTTAAACAAGGAAGCTACAGTTGCTTTCTGATGTTAAAAATAATTACCCACGTTTGCAGAAGAAAGTATATTTTTCAAATGTCTTTGTGGGCTAATTTTATGTTATACATGTCAACAGAAAGAAAGCAAGCTTGTGGGCTCCTTTTACTTCTTTGAAGACCCACAGTTTATCACTCTTTCTTTGACATGTAGTTATTATGTTGTTTATGAAAGTCTACTGTAGCTACATAGGAGGTGTCTAAGAGATTTCATAGTAAGGTATAAAAGCTTCTTCCTTAGGAAATTACCTCAAAAGCATGCAATTTACTAACCCCTAGAGACATTTCATTCTGTAAATAGCTTTAAGAGAGATCCCCTTATGTTAATCACACTGAAACTGGACTTAGGCATATCTGGAAATTAGTGTAAAATTAGTGTAAAATGTAGCTTCTTACAAAAACATATATATTTGATCGATTCACAAAATACAGCACTTACAATGTACAGTGCAATAAGCTTACTTTCAAATTCCCAATCAAACCCAGAAATCCATATCATGTTACAGACACAATGCCAGTTGAGACTAATGGGCAGATAACTATAAGAGAAACATTTCATACTTATTTTTTCTAATTTGTGTATGCCTTTGCAAGATCCAGTCATTAATTTCATGTATAGGTTTATTATACTGGAACAAAATAAAAAGTCCAAGGTTAAAATATTTTTGGTTTCCTTGTCCAAACCTTGTCAACGGAGACTTTGGCCTATTGTCAGTCTAATGAAACTGATACCTTTTTCCTTTTACCCTTGTTCTAAGAAATGATTATAAACACCATGACCAGACCAGAAGGAAGCTGATCACAAAAATGTTTGCAAAGGAGATGTCTACCCAGTTTGACAGACAGCTCTGGTCTTCATCTTTGAACCAGCGCCTGTGCTTTCACTGTAGTTAAAAAGACATGAAATGCATTCTTGCTGTCCCTCTTGCCCTGACTATGGCCTGCAAAAAACCAAATATATAACCCTAAAGACAGCGCTCATTCCAAAGAATGTCCGATTCTGGGTGACAGCTGAAGAGCTAGGGTGACAGGCTCTTCTGCCAGAAGAAGGCAGTTTGCTGTGTCGTTTATCTTTCATTCCAAGACAACTTTTCTTCGGCTGATTTTTTTTTTCAGCCTTGCCGATGTTGAAAATGCTTTCAGGTCAGATGCAAATACAGATGCATTACTGCTTGACAGGCCTGTCAGTCTTCTTCTGTTTAAAATGCTTTTTGGCATTTAGGGTTTTGAGACTCATAATCATGCCTTTTCACCTCAAATTATAAAGTCCTTTCATAGCTGATGCTGGCCTTTCAGGGGAGGCCAGATGCCATGAAGCCTGATGTTCCCTCTTACGGCCAGAAGCAGAGAGTGTCTCTAACAAAAGGTACTAAAATCTACTGCAAAACAGCTTATTTCCATTCAGGAAATAGTCCTGAGAAAAACAAGTATCCATAAAGACCACACTGAAGTAAAGTGAGCGTTTCTCAAGTTAGGCTGTGCTTATCTACTCTCCAAACAGCTTCTGTGTATCTAAAACAGTTGTCTAGCACAATAAATCTCCGTAAGCTGCATTGTTGAAGCAGACTCTGTCACGGTGAAAGTAAATGAGCGTGATATAGATTACAATTCAGACCACTTTTTTTAAAGGGAGAAAAGCTGAAACTATTTCTACCGTGCACAAAAACTGCAGTGATGTTACAAGTTGCTACAAGGCAATTATTTATAGAAGTCTTTCCTCCTTATTTCCCTCTTTCTTATCTTGCTAATATTTATTTTGACTACTCAGCAAGGTGACTGACTTCATTCAGGATGATAACAAGGCTGAACGAATGGTGCCACCCAGCTAGCTCCTAATAACAAAACTGCTGAGTGTTTGTTACTCCTGTTTGTAGTATTTCCCATTTGCACATTATGAACATTATGCAGCATTTACATAATTTGTACCATGAACTACTAGTTTCCCAACAACAGTTGTTAGATGTTCACAAGATCAATTGCATTTATAAACATTTTATTGTATTTTCCAATATCCTTATATTTGGAATTAGATTTGACAGGCTGGCTGGGAGTGAGTAACTTGAGACTCACCTGGACCAAGCAACTTTGTGGAAGACAGGCAAAGTGAAAATGTCACATTAATTTTCTCCAGACTTTTAAAAAATCCAAATCTGATTCTTGTCAAATGGTTAGTGTCTGAGGTTGCTTTTATGTTAAGGTGTCTATTTAACACCGACGGAAAGAAAGGATTCAGACTTCTATTGGTATGAATCAGTGGTTTGCAAAATGTGGTCTCAGGACCAGCCTTACCTGGGAACTTTGTTAGGAATACAAATTCTCAGGCTTTACCCAGACCTACCCAATCAGAAACTCTGGGATTGGGGCCCCAGCAATCTGTGTTTGACAAGTCCTCCCAGTGATCCTGAAGCTCACTATAGTTGCTCACTGGTATAAATAATAATAATAAAAAAGGAATCCCATCATTTGTTTCAAGCTTATGAATAATCTTAAGCTACAATGTCATAAGTCTGAATGAAATTCACATAATTACTTTCTTTACAGTCTTTGTTGGATATTGTGGAGATAGGAAGTCAAATTCAGAAAGTAAAATTAGAAGTTTGATGTCAAAAGACTTTATTAATGGTGTTATAACACCATCACATCCCTTTCTTTTCATTGGTTTTCAATTCAGTCAATGAAGAAAGGTGACTCTTGCTGGCTGAAAACAATGTAAGCCGTGTATGTACTAAATATTTAGATTCCTCTTTTATTTTACTTTTCTTTCTATACAACTGCTTAGTCTCTATGTTTGTTGTCTGTCATTGCCAACAGTCTGCCAAATTATACAATTTAAAGATGAAAGGACACCTCACCTATACAGAGAGATGTATTCTAGAAATCAGTATTACTATAAAAGTCACTCTCTAAAAAATTCCTAGAATTTTCTATGTGAAGACAGCAAAGGAATCTACAAGGACAGGCACACTTCTTGAAGTAATACTGCCAAGTTGGAAGAGGCTGGTTGGTGTTTATTGATGAAAGACAACCTTGGGGCTATTGTTCACAGAGAATGTTATGGTTTAGGATTCTGAGAAGAAGAAAAGGGGAACCAATAAGACAAAGAAAGAAAAAAAATGTTAATTTCAATAAGCTTAAAGGAAAAATAGAGAATTTCAATGAGAATCAAGAAAGGTGTCCTTCAGAATAGGCCATTTCCTAAGGGAAATAATAAACTCCATTCTCTCTCTTACATCTGGAGGTAGGTTAGTTAAGTGCTCCTCACACTCAGGTGGCCAGAAAATCATTTCTCTCTGGCTCGGGGCCACAGAGCATCCTCTCTCTAGTTTGGTAAAAAAGAGTCATAAGCCAGGGGTCAGAAAAATCAAGTTCTATTCTCTGCTCTCTGCCTCTGACTGAGACATTGAAGAAACAATCTAATAACCCCTGCCTCTGCCCCTACTCATGAATTTTAATTTGTTCTGTTACTTGTCAAATGAAGGGATTGTACCAGAGACATCAGATGGTAGCATCCAGCGCAACCATTTTCTGATTTTACCATTGCCTGCCTATTAGAGTGAAAACGATAGATGACTTGCTAGCTTAAATATAATGATTGTTGTTGGAAAAAAATGATTTTGACTATTTGTCAGGAACCATGTTTTCTGAGTACTGCCTCCAGCATTAGTGAAGGATTTATATTGAGCCACCCACTCTTCCATTCTATTTTTGTGAACAACAGCACACATTGACTGGCGAGGGTTAAATGTTGAATCTTCAGTTATGAATCAGAGGAAAGCCTTTACTTAAGCTTCACATTTATGACTTTGACCTCATTAGCACTGAACTTTAACCTCTAACCAGCTGAGCTAACCAACCACAAGTGCTTTACTAGGCTAAGATAAAAGAAAGTTCCTTTATTGTGCAGCCCAGTTGCATTTATCAGATGCATGAATTTAGATAAGCCACTTAAACTCTCTTTCCTTGAGTATAAAATGGCCACCATGATTCTACCTTGCAAGGTACCTATGGGTTGCTGCATTTAAACGATGTAGATTAGATTCCAGTCCTTAGCAAGTGCTCAGTAATCAACAGTTGAAGTGGTGGTAGAGATTGAATTGAAAAATGGAGATTGCTATTTAATGTATAGGAAACTTAAAATAACAACACTGATCTGGGAATTTTATGGTTTCCGGTGTCACATTTAGGTCTTTAACCCGTTTTGAGTTTATTTTTTGAATACACTGTGAGAAAGTGATCCAGTTTCATTCTTTTGTATGTAGCTGTCCAGTTTTCCCAGCACCATGTATTGAAGAAAATTTTCCCCGTTATATATTCTTTGTCATAGATTAATGGATCGTATAAGTATGGGTTTATAACTGGGCTCTCTATTCTGTTCCATTGATCTAGGCGTCTATATTTGTGCCAGTACCACACTGTTTTGATTACTACAGCTCTGTAATGTATCTTGACATCTGGGATTGTGATACCTCCAGTTTTTATTCTTCTTTCTTAAGATTGCTTTGGCTCTTCAGAGTCTTTTGTGGTTCCATACAAATTTTAGTATTATCTGTTCCAGTTCTGTGAAAAATGCTGTTGGTATTTTGATAGGGAATGCACTGAAACCATAGGCAGGAATTTCTTGACATTGGCCTTAGCAACATTTTTCTAGATATACCTCTTCAGTCAAGGGAAACAAAAGCAAAAATAAACTACTGGGATTAAACCAAAATAAAGTTTTTGCAGTGAAGGAAACAATCAACAACACTAAAAGACAACCTACTGCATGGGAGAAGATATCTGCAAATGACATCCAATAAAGGGTTAGTATCTGAAATGTATAAAGAACTTACACAACTCGACACCAAAAACAAACAAACAAAAAACAACCCAAATACTCTGATTTAAAAATGGGCAGATGACCTGATTAAATATTTTGCCAAGAAGACATCCAGATGGCCAGCAGACACATGAAAAGATGCTCACATCACTCATCATCAGAGAAATGCAAATCAAAACCACAATGAGATATCACCTTACACTTGTCAGAATGGCTAATATCAAAAAGAATAGAAGTAACAAGTGCTGGCAAGTATGCGAAGAAAAAGGAAGCCTTGTGCAATGGTGGTGGGAATGTAAATTAGTGCAACCGTTGTGGAAAACAGTATGGAGGTTCCTCAAAAAATTAAAAATAGAATTACCACATGGGGGCGCCTGGGTGGCTCAGTCAGTTAAGCATCTGCCTTCGGCTCAGGTCATGATCCTGGAGTCCTGGGATCGAGTCCCACGTCTGGCTCCCTGCTCAGTGGGGAGTCTGCTTTTCCCCCTACCTCTGCCCCTCCCCCCACTCATGCTCACTCTCAATCTCTCTCTCTCTCTCTCAAATAAATAAATAGAATCTTTAAAAAAAAAAATAAGATTTAAGAATTACCACATGATCTAGTAGTTCCACTACTGGGTATTTACCCAAATTAAATGAAAACACTAATTCAAAAAGATCTATACATATCTGTGTTTATTATAGCATTATTTACAATAGCCAAGATATGGAAATAACCTAAGTGTCCATCAACAGATGAATGGATAAAGAAGAAGTGTTATATGTATACAATGGAATATTACTGAGCCATAAAAAAGAATAAGATGTTGACATTTGTGACAACATGGATGGACCTATAGGGTATTAGCCTAAGTGAAATATATCAGTCAAAGAAAGGCAAATACCATATGATTTCACTTATATGTGGAATCTAAAAGCAAAACAAAACAAAAGCAGAAACTATGGTTGCCAGAGGGGTGAGGGGATGGACAAAATGGGTGAAGGGAAGGGGAAGGTATAGGCTTCCAGTTTGGGAATGAAGAAGTCACAAGGATGAAAGGTACACATAGAGAATATAGTCAATGTTACTGTGATAGTGTTGTATGGTGACAGATGGCAGCTATACTTGTGGTGAGCATAGTGTAATGTGTAGAGTTGTGGAATCACTATGTTGTACACCTGAAACAAATGTAACATTGTGCATCAACTATACTTCAGTTAAAAAAAAAATAACAACACAGATCATATTAAAATACAAACGCAGAGCCCTCGTTTGCAACTGTAGGATATCTGAACCTACAGGCAGGTTGATGCTGCCCCTTCCTTTTCTTGTTCCATAAGTAAGCAAAAGCAAAGCAGCCAGAATGCAAATAATATTAGAATAATGTAGCCAGGATTCCCCAATTCATTATTCCCATTTTTCTATGGGATTTCCCAAGTATGAATGATTCTCAATCTGTGGATGTAGATATAAGCTATTGAGAAGGGGTCTATGTAACATTAAATAAGAAATAAACTAATTTTTAAACCTGCTTTAATTTGAGGAGGACTTCTTAGTTATCTCCTTCTTTCCTTAATCTCTTACTTCAGCATATCCATCATAACAGGGATGTATAAAGAAGAAATTAATGGAGGAGTGCAGTTTGTCCACACATAGGAGGAAAAGCTGGGTAGAAGGCTCTCCAGACGTATTTAGTTGCTACCTGCAGAATAATTCCTTTGAATGCATGTTATTTGTTAACATACAATAAGCACCATCTTTCCATGTCTGTAGAAAAAAAAGGAAACTTCTGCTTGCACTGCTGATGGGAACTATAGATATCAGACATCTTCAGCCTTCTGTTTTTTTTTTTCCAGGCAGCAACTACCATCAAACAACTCAACTACTATTAGAGGTAAGATGCTCTCTTTTACAACCCTGTAGGTCCTAGAAAGCAAATGTGTTCAGAGTTTCTGGGTTCCTCATGTAGGTCCAGGCCTTTTAGAACCTAAGAGAAAGTACAATCTCCCTGTCCTTTTGGGGGAAAGAACACATGGAAGTAACAGGGTGAGAAACTGTGTCCTAAGTACAGCAGAGTAATAAATTATTTTAATGCTTTGTCTTGCTTGGAAATAATTTCTTAAACTCAGCATGCTAGCATAAAATCATCTACATCATTTAAAGGAAAACTTAATGTTGCAGTTATGTATGACATTGTTGAATTGTATATAACAAGAAATTTTGGGCTGGTCAAGGCCCTGGGGCTTAGAGGCTTTGGTTGGAGGAGTCGTGACCCCTCCTTCTCTTCCCACAACATAGCCATTTGCATTTAGATTCTGGATATTGCTATAGAAGCCTACTGAATGAAAAAAGAAAGGTAATTTGCTTTCTTTTCCTTTGAGGGCAAAAGACATAAACTGTGTTTGATGGCTAGGCTCTTCTGTTTAGGGTCAGCTTGCAGGAATGAGCAAGAGTGCTATGATGTTAAGCTCACCTAAGAGTAAAGGGGTCTGGTCTGGTGCTGAGTTTGGGGTGAGAAGTGCTAAGAGAACTTACCTGGCAGAGGGAAAGTGCCAGCCTAATACTGATGCTGGAATCTATTCTAATCATGTCACACCTTGATGTTATGGACATACCTTGGGAAAATATTGCATGTATAACCTTTAAAAGAGCTGCATTATTAAAAAGCTGTAACATTTGGGGTCTACATGCTTTTGGTCATGGGTAAGACATTTTTAAGGCAAAGAAAGATGGAAGGGACATTACAGTTAGTGAAAAGAACATTGCAAATGTGATTTGAGACCATGACTAAAATTGCAATTATGGCAGGAGTCTGGCAGCTGTGGGGTGGGGGTGTGTAGGGCAGGTTGTGAGTGTGGAGTATAGAATTTGACCAGTGAGATAAACAGCAAACATATTGTGACATACCTCATAAGCCAGGGTAAAAAGTTTTTATGCAATCATGATGGAAATGAGGTACTATTTAAATATTTTAAGCATGCAAGAGATATAATCTGAGTAGTGTTTTCAAAAGATCACTCTGGCTACGGTGTGGAGAGACCAAAGCTAGAGGTAGGGAGATGCGGTAGGGACTGTTTCAGTGTTTGAGGTGAGAGCTAATGATGAGAAGTGGCAATTGATAGGTTAAAGCCCTCTGTAATAAATGCAATCTATAAATCTTGGCTGCCTGGGTGAAAGTGGATGGAGTAGAGTGAGTGAATGGGGAGAAGAAGGAAAGGATGATGGGGACATAATCAGGGGCCAGAATATGAAGAAATTCTAAGGCTAGGATAAGGACTTCAGAGTTTATTCTAATTCGATGGAAACCTACCGAAGGGTCTTGAGCAGAAGAAAGATGACTTGTTTACATTTTGAAAAAAAAAAAATCATTGTGACTGTTTTTGTTTGGAGAATAGATTGTAAGAAAGCAATGGTGGAACTGAGAGAGGAGGGATGAACTATAAGCGAGCCTCAGTGCTGGACACAGTTGCTGTTCGGTAAATTTGTCATCACTCGGTAAGTCTATAAAACTGGTAACAGAAAGCCTTCCTTTTAACAGGCATTCATGTCTTATAATCTTTTTTTCCAACAAGCAACCATAAAGACATTAAAGTCCTCTTTAAGAAAACCCCTCAAAAAACAAGTCATCCAATAAATTCTGACTTTTGCCATTTTCCATACACGAGGTTACCAAAACCTCCTCATTCTTTTGAATTGTGACAAATGAGCAACAGAACAAAAATAGCAGCAGAACCTATGATACATGGATATTACCCATACCCAGATTCCTCTGAGATGTTCTGATCGCTCTTACCAACCTGCCCGCACTACGGTTCTGTTAGGCAGACTGACGTAACCTGACAGGGTAAATAAATCCTCTTCTTTCAAGTTGCAACTACTGGAGCGATGGACTCATCTGGTTTCAAAAGGAAATTTACCCTTCTGAGCGTCTTATCCCATGAAAGACACAAGGCTTTCCTCGGAAACCAAGGTCTTCAAGGTTACAACATCTGGAACTCATTCTTGAACAACTGCCCAGCATCCTTGTATAAACACTGCCTTTCTTCCCTTCGTCCTTCTGATGTTAAATGTAAAGTGTTGGTGAGAACTTGAATTCTGATAAATCAAGAAATGCTCACTTGAGAAACTTACATCACAAGCTTCTTCCATCCTCACAATGCCCAAAAGATGAAAATAAGCACTGAACACGATGCCTGTTATTTGACAAATCTCAGAGGATTTTCATTTTTTTTGAAGCAATCAAATCTTGATAGCAATCTGTAGAGCACAGTTGGAAGACATACAGGTCAGTCTTCAAGACAGGAGGAAAATACAGACATGTTTGTACACTTGAGGCCTGGGCACTGAAAGACTGTTCAATTCACAGTGAAATGTCATAGGGTTGTGAGGGAAAGCTTATATACATTTAAAGAAAAATGGGTTTTCAACTGCTTTCCCTTAACAAAGAGCAATTATTTTTTTAAATGATGGTGGTCATAAGCAGCTTCATTTTCAGGCATAATCTCCTGGTGCTGGGATATTTTGGCTTTTTTAATAAGACAATCTGTTACCCATTTTAGACTTTTTTTTTCATACATACAAACCTGAAGACATTTCTGTTTTCAATAAGTTGCAAGACAAGTAGAAAAATACATTTGTTCAATGATCGTTTAACACTTAATACCCATGAAGAAGTTATGGTTTCACTGAAAAAAAATGAGCAAATCTTGTCAGGATACTATTAATATCTATATTCTCTTTCTCTCTCTCTCCTCTAATTAGTCTAGATAGGGATTTATTATTTTATTGATTTAAAAAAAACATTTAACTTTTGGTTTTCATTGATTTCCTTTCTGATATTTTTCATTTCCTTCTTTTGGCTTAATTTTGGTCTTGTTTGCTTTTCCCTTTTAAAGATGGACCTTTTTTTCTTTTCTAATATAGGCATTTATTTATTTATTTTTAAGATTTTATTTAATTATTTGACAGAGAGAGACACAGCGAGAGAGGGAACACAAGCAGGGGGAGTGGGAGAGGGAGAAGCAGGCTTCCCGCCGAGCAGGGAGCCCCATGCAGGGCTCGATCCCAGGACCCTGGGATCCTGACCCAAGCCGAAGGCAGACGCCCAACGACTGAGCCACCCAGGCGCCCCTCTAATATAGGCATTTAGATATATTTCCCTTAGCAGTATCTCATATATATTGATACATTATGTTTTCATTTTCACTTGGTTCAAAATTATTTTTTATCTCCATTTTGATTTCTTCATTGACCCACAGGCTTTTTAGAAATGTCTTATTTAGTTTCCAAAAATTGGGGGATTCTACATATACCTTTGGTATTGGAATTTCTTACTACAATTGGGGTATTGTCAATTTCTCTTTACTATTCTATCAGTGTTGCTTCAGGGTTTTTGAAACTCTGTTATTAGGTGCATAAACTCTTAGGATCATTATATCCATTTGATGGATTAACTCATATATCGTTATTCAATGGCCTTCTTTATCCCATGTAATAATTTTTTGTTCTGAAATTCATTTTGTTTGAAGTTGGGCAATTTTGAGGTGTGAATGCAGGTCTACAGGAGGAAGGGAGTAGAGAATTAGGCCAGAGAGATAAGCAGGGTGTTTTGCTGTTCTTGTTTTAAAATATTTTTTATGATTCTATTTCATATCCTTTATTGACACATTACCTAGAACACTTTGTTATTTTAGTGGTTGCTTTAGGGTTTATAGTATAGGTTTTTTTTTTTTTTTTTTTTTAAGATCTTATTTATTCATTTGAGACACAGAGATACAGAGAGAGAGAGAGAGAGAGCATGAGCAGGGAGAGAGGCAGAAGCAGGCTCCCCGCTGAGCCAGGAGCCCGATGCGGGGCAAGATCCCAGGACTCTGGGATCATGACCTGAGCCGAAGGCAGACGCTTAACCATCTGAGCCACCCAGGTGCCCCTATAGTATAGGTTTTTATGGTTTAGTTTAGCAGAGTTTCTCAGTGGAGAGTGCTTACTGACATTTCAGACAGGAAAAATCGTTCTTGTTCTGAATTTTCCAAGCATTGCAGGATAATTAGCTTCTCTTCCCTATACCCACTAAATGTCAGTAGTGCTCACTAGTCTCTCTGACAACCAAAAAAGGCCCTACACCCAATATGTCCAAAAAGCCTCTAGGAGTGGGACCATCCCTGCTTGAGAACTGCTGAAAAGATGTAGAGCTGACAAAAGGTGTTAAACAGAGTGGTTTTGTAATTGGATCCTCTGTTCACTTTTTCTTTATTCTGATCCTCCTCCTACTCACCGCAAACTTAATATACATAGGCTTATATATCATAATGTAAATAACTATGGGAGCAGTTCTTTCTGCTTTTAAAAGAAGGATGGACAAACATATTTCCAGTGTTGGGGTAACATTTATGTATAGAAAGAATTTGTATCACTGAATTGATATTTCAAAAACTTTTAGAAAAGTATTATACAAGTGACACATGATCATTGGGGGCAAATTAGAAAACAGTGATCAATATGGAAAAAATAGAAATCAGTCATATTTAATCAACCAGGAACGACCAGTTAACATAGGCTGTGTATTCTTTCTGATTCAAACCTACTATTATATGTAACAATCCTTCCAGGTACATAAATAATCATATTGTATGTTTAAATGATTGTTATATTCCATGATATGAATGTGCTATAATTTATCCAACCACTATAACATTTTAATGTTATACCAATTTTTTACTATAAACAATTCTGTTATGTGATAAACCTCTATGTACATCTGTTTGTTTTCTTAAATTCCCAGAAATGGATCAAAAGGTTTTCATATTATAAGGCTTTAAAATATGTATTTTCAAATTTTTTTCCAGAAAGATTTTTCACCAATCAAATAAGTGTGCCAGTTTGTTCATATCCTTAGTAAATACTGCTTTCTTTAAAAAAAAAAATCTCTTTTAGGGCACCTGGGTGTCTCAGTCGGTTAAGCATCTACCTTCAGCTCCGGTCATGATCCCAGGGTCCTGGGATCAAGCCCGTCGGGCTCCCTGCTCAGCAGAGAGCCTGCTTCTCCCTCCCTCTGTCCCTCCTCTCCACTTGTGCTCTCTCTCAAATAAAATCTTTAAAATAAATAATAAAAAAAAAATCTCTTTTAAAACTGCTTAGCAATTGCTTATTAAAAAAAGTAACCAGACACTCAAATAGCATTATTATGTGCATTTACTTGAATATTTGTGGATCTGGATTTTTTTCCTGTTTCATATGTTTATTAATCATTTATTTCCACTTCTGTGAATTGGATTTTGAGCATTTTTCATCTTTTTCTTTAGATGGCATAACTACTTAGTCTTTGCTATATATAAATGTTGTCATTTGTCTTTCAATATTGTTTATGTTGCTTGCTTTAAACATTCTAAAGATTTTGATAGATAATGAAACATAAACTATCACCTTTTGCTTTATCTTTTGTTTTTCTTTAGATAGCGCATATTTAATCCAAGGTTATCTAAATATGTATTCATATTTGTTCTAGTAACTTATGATTTCATATTTTACATTCAACTTTTAACTCTTATAGAATTTATTTTGCTCTAAGTGATAGGATAGGCCTCTAACTTTGTACTTTCCCAAATTGTTGGCCATTTGTCTTACTCTCAGTTATTGAATATTTTATTTTTTCTTACTAATTTCAAATACTACTTTAGTCATATATCAGATTCCTATATAAATACTTGCGTTTGTTTTAGGATATTTCATTTGGTCATTTTTTTTGAATTTCAATTTTTAACTTACAAATTTGGTATATAAGAAAGTGTATATATTATTTTATAGCTGTCACCTTATTAAGTCTTCAATTAAATTTTTAAGTTTTAAAATTGATTCACTTGGAATTTTCGGGTAAAGAATTTCATTATCTAGAATTTTGCTACCTTCTGCCTATTTTCTATAACTGTTTTTTTTTTCTTTTTTTTTTGCTTAATTGTATTGGCTAGGACATGTGGAGCAATATTAAATAATAATGGTTATAATGTTACCTTGTTATAAATTTTAACAGTAACTCTTTGATATTTTGCAAGTAATGGTGATGATGTGTTTGAGACAGCTATTTATTATGCAGAGGGATTACATTTTTCTTCCTGTTTTACCAAAAATTTTGCTTTAATCAGCAATATTTCACCAAATGCCTTTTTAGTTTCTGTCAAGGTAAGATTTTATGAGATCTATTAATCAATTTTAAAAAACTTTGAAAAGATCAACAAAATTGATAAACTTTTAGCCAGGTTTATCAAAAGAGAGAGAGAGTTCTCAAATAAACAAAATCAGAAGTAAAAGGAAAAAATAATAATCCACACTACAGAAATACAAAGGATTATAAGAGAATACTATGAAATATTATATGCCAACAAAATGGACAACCTAGAAGAAACTGATAAATTCCTAGGAATATATAACTTCCTAAAACTGAATCTGGAAGAAATGGAAAATTTGAACAGACCAATTACCAGCAATGACATTGGATCAGTAATTAAAAAACTTTCAACAAACAAAAGTTCAGGACTAGATAGCATCACAGGAGAATTCTACCAAACATTTAAATAAGAGTTAATACCTGTTCTCAAACTATTCTAAAAAATAGAAGAGGAAAGAAAGCTTCCAAATTCATTCTAGGAGGCCAGCATTACTTGATACCAAAACCAGATAAAGGTTATACAAAAAAAAAAAAAAGAGAACTATAGGCCAATATCTCTGAGAAACATAGATGAAGACATTCTCAACAAAATATTAGCAAACTGAATCCAACAATACATTAAAAAAAATCATTCACCATGACCATTCTTGGTGATTCTTGGAATGCAAGGGTGGCTCAATGTTCACAAATCAATCAACGTGATACAGCACATCAACAAAAGAAAGGATAAAAACCATAAGATCATTTCTATAGATTCAGAAAAAGCATTTGAGAAACTACAACACCAATTCATGATAAAAACCTTCAAAAAAGTAGGTTTAGAGGAAACATACATCAACATGATAAAGGCCTTACGTGAAAACCCCACAGCTGACATCATACTCAATGGTGAAAAATTGAGAACGCTTCCCCTAAGATCAGGCATAAGATAAGGATGTCCACACTAACCACTTTTATTCAACATGGTACTACAATTCCCAGCCACAGCAACCAGACAAAAAAAAAGAAATTAAAGGCACCCAAATGGGTAAGTAAGAAGTAAAACTTTAACTATTTACAGATGACATGATACTCTATAAAGAAAACCCTCAAGACTCCACCAAAAAACTACTAGAACTGATAAATGAGTTCTGTAAGGCCACAGGATATAAAATCAATGTACAGAAATCTGTTTTGTTTCTATACACTAATAATGAAGTAGCAGAGAGAGAAATTAAGAAAACAGGCCCATTTACAACTGCACCAAAGCCAATATAATGCCTAGGAATAAACTTAACCAAAGAGGTTAAAAAAAGACCTGTACTCTGAAAACTATAAAACACTAATGAAAGAAACTGAAGATGACACAAATGAATATTATTAAAATACCTATACCACCCAATGCAATCTACAGATTTAATGCAATCTCTAACAAAATACCAATGGCATTTTCCACCGAACTAGGACAAGTAATCCTAAAATTTGTATGGAACCACCAAAGACCCCACATAGTCAAAAGAAAAACAAAACTGGAGATATCACAATCCTCAATTTCAAGATATACTACAAAGCTGCAGTGATCAAAACAGTGTGGTACTGACACAAAAGAAGACACATAGATCAACAGAACAGAATAGAGAGCCCAGAACTAAACCCACAATTATATGTTAAATTAATCTTCAATGAAGGAGGCAAGATTATGGAATGGGAAAAAGACAACAACAAATGGTGTTGGGAAAACTGGACAGTTACATGCAAAAGAACAAAACTGGACCACTTGCTTTCAACATACAAAAAAGTAAACTCAAAATGGATTAAAGACCTAAATATGACACCTAAAACCACAAAACTCCTAGAAGAGAGCACAGGGAATAATTTTTCTGATGTTGGCCATAGCAACATTTTTCTAGGTAGGTCTCCCTAGGCAAGGAAAACAAAAGCAAAAATAAACTATTGGGATTACACCAAAATAAAGTTTCTGCACAGCAAAGGAAACAATCAACAAAACTAAAAGACAACCTACTGAATGGGAGAAGATATTTGCAAATGACATATCTGATACAGGGTTAGTATCCAAAATATATAAAGAACTTATATAAGCTAACACCAAAAAACTAAATAATCCAATTAAAAATGGGCAGAAGACATGAACAGACATTTCTCCAAAGAAGATATCCAGATGGCCAACAGACACATGAGAAGATGCTCAACATCACTCATCATCAGAGAAGTGCAAATCAAAACCATAATGAGACATTACCTCACATCTGTCAGAATGGCTAACATCATAAACACAAGCAGCAACAGGTGTTGGTGAGGATGTGGAGAAAAAAGAACCCTCATGCATTCTTGATGGGAATGCAAACTGGTGCAGTCATTGTGGAAAATGGTATGGAGGTTCCTCAAAAAGTTAAAAATAGAATTACCATACGATCCAGAATTCCACTACTGGGTATTTACCCAAGGTATATGAAAACACTAATTCGAAAAGATATATGCACCCCTATGGTTATTGCAGCATTATTTACAAAAGCCAAATTATGAAAGCAATCCAAGCGTTCATCAATAGATGAGCGGATAAAGAAGTGATGTGTGTGTGTATAAATATATATATTTATATATATATGTATATATATGTATATATATACATATATATATATATGTATATATATATATTAAGGAGTGCACTTGTTGTGATGAGTACCGGGTGATACATGGAAGTCTTAAATCACTACAGTGTACTCCTGAAACTAATGTAACAGTGTATGTTAATTACACTGGAATTAAAATTTTAAAAATAAAAAATAAAATGGTGAATCATCTTTACATTTATAGACATTTTCCTAAACCAATACCTATTTTAAACATTGTGTATACATTAGGGCTTCTGAATTACTAATATTTATATAAGATTTTTGTACATATAAATAACTGAGCTAAAACTCTAGTTTCTTGTATGCTTTATTTGTTGTATTAGGTACTGCTAGCTTGGAGTTACAGAACAGCTCCTAGGTTACCTTGAGTAATTATAAATACCTTTCTCAACTGCCTAACCTCTTGTATATTTCAATTAAATCAAGCATATTTACAACCAAACCCTTAAAAGGAAAGAAGCCAAGTTATTTGTTTGTTTTTGACTAAAAGGAAAATGAGGAAGTGGATCCAAATAGCCCATTTGCCTGCATTCTGACCTGTGCTCTGGAGATAGAATCACAATTTTTTTTTCCCAAAATAGAAGGATCTTGTAATAGGTTTAATATTAATGACTTCTTCTGGACCCTGGCTTAAAATGTATAAAGCCATCTTTGATTCATGATATGTTAAACAAAAAACATACTCATTGTCTGAAACCTAGACCCGTCAATATGACTTTTTCTTCTTATTTTCAAGGGGGATAAAGAAGAATATTTGATTAGATAACCACAACAAAAACTTTAAATAGCCTACAGAATGTTATATTCTTGAATTTCATATTCCTGGAGAAGTTCATTTTTTTAAGTTGTTGAACAGCTTATGTGTCATTCGAATTATCCATTCCAGGAAGAATTGAATGAAATTTCCTTCTAAAGCTAGCTGGGCCATAAAGATGTTTTTCTTTGTGTTTGTTGAATTGCAGGCAGTTTACTACATCTGGAATGGGGTCCCATGTGCACTTATCTTTTAGAAATTCTTCCTAAATGTTTGGCTTATTGATGGTTCCCTTCTCTCTTTTGAATCAGTAAGACATACATTTTTTTTGTCTTTTTAATTTTTACTGTAAAAATGTGTCAATGGGACTTGGAGGGAAAGTGAACTCAAATTAACATGGAGAACCAGGTGTCTGTGTGTGGTGATTAGAGAGGTAGGAAAAAATTCACGATGGCACTTCTCACTAACACAGGTCCAAACTGGGTTCACTTTTTAATGTTCTTCCAGAGACACACACGTAACATCAGTGTACTCTCAAATTTTATGCCAGCAGTAACATTAGATAGCAACACTCAAGCATTTAAAAAGTTTTAAAAATTTAGTCTGACTTCTCTGCGCACCTCATCTAGAAGGCAGCAGAGCTGAAAGGTGTCAAGGAATCTCCCAGCATCAACCTCAGGAGGCAGGCAGCACGGATGTGGGTATCTCCTGCCCTGTCTTTACTCGGGTTCTCCCAAAGACCCCAGCTTTTATTTCCTCTACGTGTTGGGCCTCGTAGGATTTGACGAAAGCAAAGTATACACACTGGGTATTTTATATTTATTTCTAGGATGGGAAAAAATGAGGGGCTTCAGAATCACTCAAATATCATGTGGGCTCAAATACCATTTGTACTCTGTGTTGTGTAAACTTGGGCAGAATAAATGTCGCCTGGACTCAGGGATGAGATCTGCCTCCTATGGGGAGAATGCTTCTCACCTTTCTGCAGGTGCGCAGATGGCCCTAATGATGTTTCAGCATCTTGAGGGCTTGCTGCTTTGAGATTTGTTGCAAGGGCATTACTATAGGCAGGGCGGGGGTGTGATTTCAGGTGGGGCGGCCTTGGGAAACACAGAAGAAAGACACTGTCCTGTGAGATGAGCAGTGCAGAACAGAGTCTCCCGGGAGCTTGGCAGCTCACTCTGGGGCCTTGGGAAAAGAGCAGCCATACTCTTGAGACCCCAAAAATACTTTCAGTCTCTCTCCAGGCAACTGGACTTGTGTCACGTAAACTGGGAAGTTCTCAGTTGCCTTCATTTTCTGTTATTGAGTTGGATCAGCAGAAGAAACTGATAAAGAGAGAGCAAGCAAAAAAGAGAAAGAGACAGAGAGAGAATAAGTATGCAGGAGGGAGCAGAGATGATACATGGAGGGAACTTCCTGATGGCACTTGACTCTGGTTCCAGTCTTTTCCGATGCAAGGGTGCATCTTGCCCTTAGGTTCCACAGATCGTCTCCTAATCCTTACAATAAATTTCTTTTTCTTTGAGTAAGCTAACGCAGTTTGTTTCTTCTACTTACAATCAACAAACATAAGCACATGTGATATACCCTAAGGGATATACTGAAATGTTTGGAGCAAGGGGTCTTCTCTGTAGGGGGTTGAGGCCCATCAGCCAAGAGTATTTGGGAATTAATGTTAATGTGACTCATTTGTGCTCCTAGGCTGGTGGGGTCTAGGGACATCTAAGTTACACATTTAAAATAATATAAAAACCAGAAACAGGCTTTATTGCAAAATCCACATTGTCCATAATGTAAAAACAAATTAATTGCTCAGTTGCTTTCAACTGTTTCTGAGACCAGAAAGAAAATTTTCCCTGGAGTCCTCATAGAGGACATTCTGTGCAATGTACTGGAAAGAAACACGATGCTAAGCAATCATACTTTTTAGTATATTTGTTCTTACATGCAGGTCCCTAGCTGGGACCTTTGCTTTATTTTCTTAAAAAGATTTTTATTTATTCACTTTTGGAGAGAGAGAGAGAGTGAAGGGAGGAGCAGAGGGGGAAGGAGAGGGACAAGCAGACTCTACACTGAGCATGGAGACCGACATGGGGCTCATCCCATGACCCTGAGATCATGACCCGAGCTGAAACCAAGAGTTGGATACTTAATGGACTGAACCACCCAGGTGCCCCTAGACCTTTGTTTTAAATGAGCAATGACTAAGACCAAAGTAAATAAAGGTTTCCCTCCGCTGGGTCTAGGCATTACCTCAGAATAAAAAATTACTAAAAGCTAGCCTGTAGAAATCAAACTTCTCAGAGAATTTACTGGACCTTCTGTTCATTAGAGTCAGGATGGCCACAAAAAAAAAAAAAAAAAAATCTTTGGATTAGAATTATCCCTCACAGTAATAGAGTGCACATGAATAGAACAGGATCGGGCTGCTCAGGATGGACCTCATCCAAGAGGACTACAGGGGTTGATTTGGTTGTACCAGCGCTAATGATTAGTCTTGGAAATGTGTAATTCTGTAATTCTTAATTCTTAATCTCAGGAAACAAACTAAGGGTTGCTGGAGTGGAGGGGGGGTGGGAGGGATGAGGTGGCTGGGTGATAGACATTGGGGAGGGTATGTGCTATGGTGAGCACTGTGAATTGTGTAAGACTGATGAGTCACAGACCTGTACCTCTGAAACAAATAATACATTATATGTTAAAAAAAAAAAAAAAAAAGATAGTAGGAAGGGGAAATTGAAGGGGGGGAAATCGGAGGGGGAGACAAACCATGAGAGACTATGGACTCTGAGAAACAAACTGAGGGTTTTAGAAGGGGGGGGGGGATGGGTTAGCCCGGTGATGGGTATTAAGGAGGGTACATATTGCATGGAGCACTGGGTGTTATATGCAAACAATGAATCATGGAACACTACATAAAAAAATAAAATTAAAATTAAAAAAATTCTGTTTGTGGATTTTTCTATGAATGGCCAAAGATTTAATAGATTAAATATATTCAACCTTTCATATTAGTGTGTGTGTGTAAAAATCACAACTAGGCAAACTGAGTTATTTTCTACTTTATCCTTTGAAATTTATCCTTTCAAATTTAGCCTATCTTTTTCTCTCTCTTGCTCACTTGCTTTATCTAGCTATCTAACATTAAAATGATACATGGTAAGGGATACAATTTAGATCATTCAGAAGAGGACAAATTTGATAATTAAAAGTCCTCCAACCACTGTCCTCATCTCTATGTCCACTTGGTAGAGCAAAGCAGTTTATAGCTTGTTATGTTTGTTCAAAAAAAAAGGAATGCATTTATTAGCACAGGTGTGTGATTAAAACCATTCTCCGTCATACAGTGACATAGAAAGTTACTCATAATGTTTAATATTGCAGACCAACGTATATTATATATACTCATTCTTATAGCAATAGCAACATGATAGTATATACATAAAATAAATTTGAAAAAATAACATACCACACTATTAATAGTGCTTATCCCTTGAAAGGCTGATGATACCAAGGACTCACTAGTTCTGTTGTGAATGGATACCCCAACATGCATGTATTTTTTAAAGTACTTTTTTAAAGGTAAGTACAAAAAATAAAATGCACTGTTGATTTGGGGGAAACAGGACAGGCCATACCTTTTCTTTTTTCAAAAATGAATGTTTCCTACTTTTCACTGATTTGCTTCTTGTGACTCTAATTTCTCATTTGATTCTTTGTTACTCCTGATTCCAATTACCGTAATAATCCTCTTCATCTAATGAAGATATATAACAACTCTTTGCCATTGATACCCATATATTCAGATGTCTGCTAATGTCTCAGCAGGTAAGATATGAGTAAATTAACTGTCAGAATTACATTTTATGACAGTTGAACTCTGGCCCTGATCTTCTATCATATATTATCCCACCTATAAATCACATCTTTATAGTAGCACCCCACATACCTTTTTTTTTTCCAGAAAAATAATGAGCTATGCAAACACTTGTAAAGAAAGAGATTGTTCCCAGAGTAATCTTACAACTGACCCATCACAGAGAATCTCTCATTTTGTAGCAGAGATTTTGAGACCTGTGAATGTGAAGCCTGCGCCACCCTTAAAAGAGGAAGAATATAAATATCTTCTCCCTAGGAAGTGAAGCTCATAATTTTCTACTTGAATATAAGCCTTGGGCAAGTTTTTTAAGACCCTACATTTCCTTCAAGGAAGGAGTGAAAGGCTAACAAATTGGCAATCCCAAAATTAAAATTAGAGCTCTCACAAGTACACCCTGTCCCTTCCATTGTTCCTAATTGTTGAGTGTAACAGCTAAATAACAGTTTCAGCATCTACATCATGTTATTTAGGGTTCAACCATAATTCCATTCCTAATTTCAATTACCATAATAATCCTCTGGTAGAACAACTTTCTAAAAGTCAAAAATCAAAGCAGTTTCTACTGAAAGCTTTCAGGGTTGGCTAATTATACAAATCAACATTTAGCCCATTGGTGTATATGATTTTATTTGCACTAACAGTCTTGTGTGGCTCTTTGCTCATTCAGAGTACTTAGGAGGGAATCAGGCTGAGATCTGGAGAGTATCAACAATGGCAAAGTTGTTCTGGGGGAGATTCCTTTTTTCCTCTACTTCAAAATTAAACTTAAGTGGTTAATGAGAAGGAAATGCAGTCTTGCATTTGTTATTTTCTGTTATCCTGACCTGTGTATCCACTGTGTATCTTCTAGTTGTACTTTTTATAAGGGATGGAAAGAGTCTACAGAGTTTCCAGTTTGGGGTACTGACAGAAGATCTTTTTCTTAGAGCACAGTTCTCTTCCCCTAACTTCTGTCTGGGTACCAAGTGGTCACATTCTGTGTTGGTGTTTTACCCAGTCCCTCCCCTCTAGAACAAGTGGATTGACTATACATTTTATAAAAAGCCAATAATCCCAGTAAAGAGGAGACATTCTAGCTCTAACTTAAAGGACACTTGTTAGGACAGTGATACTACAGTGTCCTTATCAATAGAGATGTTCTGTTGGCTTGATGGATCATCAGGGTCTTACTTGAGCATGCCTTCCATCACAGACTGGACTGTCAGTGTGGTCTATATTCTCTAACCTGCATAACTTCAACCCTCTTTGGTTGTTTGTTTGCTTTATGAGGCCATATTTTAATTTGGTCAGATAAAAAGGTACCACTTGAAGTAACCCTAGCCACTTATACATTGATTAGTTGGAGAACATGATAGAATTATTTCTCCAATCTCTGGAACAAAAAGGGATGATGAAGCCTGCTTTAGGCTGATTCAGACCACAGAGAACATCTGGGAGTATTTGTGTCCATAATAATATCAGTTGGAAAGACACATGGCATGACATGGTACCCTGGGGTTTAGATTATACAAATCATGTGAAGATCTATACAGTCTAGAGGAAAATTGTGATGCTGTTTTTATCTGTGCCTGAGATACTTCTCTATTATCTCCTTAAGTTTGTAAGCTGTTATGCATTGAGTGTGTTCCTCCGAAATTCATATGTTTGGAAATAAGGCCTTCAAAGAGGTAATTAAGGTTAAATGAGGTCATAAGGAGAGGCCCTGGTCCAATAGGGCTAGTGTCTTTATAAGAAGAGTAAGAGACATCAGCAATATTGTTCACACACAGAGAAAAGACTCTGTGGGGACACAGCAAGAAGACAGCCATCTGCAAGTCAAGGAAAAAGGTCTTGGGAGAAGCCAATCCTTCAGACACTTTGATCTTGGACTTCTGGTCTCCTGAACTGTGAGAAAATAAATTTCTGTTGTTTAAGCCACCCAGTGTGTGGTATTTTGTTAAGGCAGCCCTAGAAGTCTAATACATGAATCAAAGCTATTTCCTTAGTTAGCAAGGACCACTTCTAAGAGCAATGTGCAGGGGAAGTATGGCATTCAGACATTTTAAATGTTAGTGGTGATCAGACAGTGTGTGTGTGTCGTTAGGTATCTTAAATCATGCAGTATCTTTCTACCTACAATGGGAAAAAAAGAAAGCTTGCAGTTCTGGGGGTATCATGCTGAAAAAACTTAGACCTGGGTGGCTTAGTTGGTTAAGTGACTGACTTCAGCTCAGGTCATGATCTCAGATTCCTGGGATCGAGCCCCACATTGGTCTCCCTGCTCAGCGGGGAGTCTGCTTCTCCCTCTGCCCCTACCCCTGCTCATATTCTCTCCGTCTCTCTCTCAAATAGATAAATAAAAAATCTTTAAAAAAAATGAAAACACTTAAAGTAGAACAAAATATAACAGGACAATATTTGCTCTCATGTGTGATCCATAACTATGCAAGATGCATGCTGCTATGTTGTTACATTGCTGCAAGGACACAGCTAACAGAACTCCCCAGGGTATTGGTAGTACATCACTAGTTACTGCTAGTATGTTAGAGACTGGGAATAGCACTGAACTAAGTACCATAATTTGGAAATAAAGCCCAAGGAGAGAAAACCTATCCTTGACACACCTTTAAAAAAAATGAGTTAGCATAGCAAATTCAAGCAAATGCAGGAATAAACCCTCACTTCTGTTAGCTATAGTGCATTCTTACTAGGGAACCTAGATTCGGGGTCTAGACATGAGAGTTTTGCTGAGGTTTCCCTTGAATAACCCAGGCCTGTGTGACAACCTCTGTAGAGTTCACTACACTGCACTGGCTCTGGTTTTCGTTTTTGTTTGTTTACCATATTTTTATGATAAAATTAGTATGGTTTGGGCCAGTATTTTTTAATTAGTTCTCATTTCTTTTTTTTTTTTTTTTTAAGATTTTATTTATCTTACAGAGAGAGCAAGTGAGAAGGGGCAGAGGGGGAAGGAGAGAGAGGAAGAATCTGAAGCAAACTCCACACTGACTCTAGAGTCCGATGAGGGCCTTGATCCCATGACGGTTGAGATCACCACCGGAGCTAAAACCAAGAGTGGGGCCTCCAACCGGCTGAGCCACCCAGGCGCCCTGAGTTAGTTTTCATTTCTTAAAAGTGCTCTCCATGACAAAACATTGAAAGCATCAACTAACCCAATTCCTGAAACTTTTAATCTGAATATATATATATTTTTTTACAGTTACAAGTACAGAATGTAGTCAAGAACTGGCTGATCTGTTTATAGCTCTTAGCCATGGCTTAAGTGTTAACTTAATTCTATCTTTTAAGAGAGAACTAAAATATTTTCTTTTTTTTTTTTTTTTTAAGATTTTATTTATTTATTTGACAGAGAAAGAGCACAAGCTGGGGACAGAGGGAGATAGAGGGAGAGGGAGAAGCAGGCTCCCTGCTCGGAGCCCACTGTGGGGCTCAATACCAGGACCCTGAGATCATGACCTGAGCCAAAGGCAGACACTTAACCAACTGAGCCACTGAGGTGCCCCGACCTAAAATATTTTCTATCTTTATTCTTATGGAGCAAACACCTCTCAAGCACCTGTTGTTATTCATTTTCTTTCAGAAAAGACAATGCCTTAAAGGGACTTCCACAGTATTTCTTTCTAGAACGAGTGGGTAGAGAAAAGAGACAAGGTATGGAAGAGGGCATGACAATTATCATAAAGATAGTTGAGCAGCAAGTGGGTTGTGAGCTTCTGTGTGGAGGGCACCTATAAAAGCCTAGAGGCTCTACAACTTCAATGCTTAGGATGAGACTGGTGGAATCCCAGTCTTTTTTGGGGGGGCCGGGGGGGGATGACTATAGGTCTATCCACTGATTATTTGCAAATCTCCCCTTCAGCATATATATAGTATGCACTACATCCTGATAATAACACTTTATATCTTTATATTCCTTAGTGTTTTCATTCTTTGCCACCTCCAAGGTCCTCCCATCTGTCCAGTAGGGCTCAGATTCTGACCCCCAATTATATATCCTAGTCCTGGTAAGTCTTCTAGTTGACTCCCCTTTAAATCTACAGAACTTAACTCTGAGCATCACTCTTCAGATTCTTCATTACTCTCAGAGAAGGTGAAACATTAAATTCCTGACACTCCCACCCTGATGTAAGCCTTAAAACCAGCCAAAGAGTGTCACTCTTGTGCATAGTGTGAGACTCAGGCAGCAAGAATCATGGGATGTGATAAAATCAGATTTGGTCTACAAAGAAGTATGGTTATCTGGGCTGTAAGGTTAAGATGGTTAAAATGGTTATGGGGAAATTCTAGGGTTCTAAAAGTCTAGAATAATGTTTCTCAAACAGGAGTCTGAAAGAACACTAACAATAGTTTTTTTAAAATTCTGTGTTTTGCATTCAACAATGAGCTAAAATAAAATTCATGGAAGCCTATTTTACTATTCAGAATGATTACAGCTGAACAACACCATCTAATTTTAGTGCTTCAGTTGTATTTTTGTCAACTTTCTTAATGGCACCAAAAGTAGCACATTTTTGTTATGTGCTAGTTAGAAAAAGAACAAAAGATAACTTAATTTAGAAATGATGGCTTCCCACTAAGTAAAGAACAAATTACATCATTAGGCAGAATTTCAAATTGAAAAAAACTTGGAAGGAAAATTGAATCTTCAAAAGGCCTACAGAGGTGTTGGCATGTGATTCCTCTGCTTGTCTCATGAATGGTGACTTCATTTCCATAAAATATAGTTTGTCACATAATCTGTTAATTTCAATTTTATTTTGTTGTTTCCATAATTCTGTTTATAGTGATTTATAAATCTGCTTCGATTTTATAGTTGTATCACAACTATGAGAAAACAGCTTGCAATTATTTTTTTGGTATGTGCACAATTAATACTATAATGAAAAATTATAGTTAACACTGATAGTTTATGACTTTTTTTTCATTTAAAATGCTATGTTGCTGAAATTCAAGCAATACTGACTTAGATGCACTAAACCTATTCCTCAAAGTAATGGTAAACCAAACAGAAACGTTAACTATTTTAAAATGATTCCTTTTTTTAGAAACTAGGGGCGCCTGGGTGGCTCAGATGGTTGAGCGTCTGCCTTCGGCTCGGGTCATGATCCCAGGGTCCTGGGATCGAGCCCCACATCGGGCTCCTGGCTCAGCGGGGAGCCTGCTTCTCCCTCTCCCTCTGCCTCTCTCCCTGCTCATGCTCTCTCTCTCTCTCTGTATCTCTGTGTCTCAAATGAATAAATAAAAAATCTTAAAAAAAACCCCACTAATCTAATGAATAAGAAAGATGTTTAAAAATGTTTAAATGATATAAAAGAAAGGTCAGTCATTTGTTTATCATTGTCAGAAACTTCTTCTGATCTGATAATGATATATATGAATGACTCAGAAAGTAAATTACCATGAATTATGAAACCATGGCATTGTCAACAATTAAAAAGCAACAACAAAAATAATAGCAATCCCCTGAAATTAGTTATTTAGAGGTAAATGCTGCAAATGCATACTGTGAATGAGGAGAATAATACATTTATTTAGACTGTATATGTTAGTTCCTCCTATAAACAATGCAGAATTGATGATTTCTTCTCTCTTCCCCTTCCCGTCCCAACTTCTACCACCCAACTTAATAATAATATTATCTTTCCTACATGTTAATTGTTACTGTTAAATAGACTTAACTTCCACTTACTTTAAAAGGATCAATGAGGAAATTTACTCTAGTATCCTCCTTCCTTTTCTTTTTCTCTCCTAATTTTTCTTATCTGTATCATTTCCACATTGCCAGCACTTATAAAGTTTATATTTTATTTGGTCCCATTCAGCTACACATTTGTTTTAGATTCTGTATTGCATTTAAATATACTCTGTGATCACCACCAACTCTTTTGCCATAATTTCTGAATTATCACTGGCTCAAGTTTGTTCTGTAGCACTTTTATCAAGAAGGACTTTGGGAAACAGTATTTCCTGGGTTCCTGAATGTTAAACTGCTTGTTTGTACCCTTTATACTGAAGGATAGCTTGTCCTTGGCTCACAATTTCTTTCCCTGAGAATCTTATAGGTATTGTTTCACTACCTCTGACATTGAATAAAGGTATAGAAAAGTCTGAGGACCATCTAACATTTTTTCCTCTTAGAAATTACCTGATTATTTTGCTTACAATTGTTTCTGTATCTTTAAAATTCAATATGCTTACTGAATATGATTGGGTGTTGACCATTTTGTGTTAATATTCCCTAGCACACATGTCCTCTTTCAGTACATAGTTTTAAGTCATCTTCCATTTTAGGAAGGTTTTCTTGAATATCTTCAGCTATGAGTTCTGTTCCATTGGATTCCTGCCCTCCCCCCGCCCCCTTTGACAGCTTCCAAAGACTGTTCAATTTCCTTTCCCTGTTTGTAAAGCTATACATTTCCCCCCACTTTTTTCATTCCCATCCTCTAAGTTCCCTACTTGCTTTTTGCATTGTTCCCCCTATGCTTCTTCCATTTTTTTTTCTTGTTTATATTTCTGCTTTGTAATTTTCCTTCAGAGAGAAAATTGATTTGTTAAATTTTTAAATTCCCAATGAAACATTTGGCTATAATTTTCATTTGCTTTGTGGCAACATTCTTCATAGTTGGAGGTTTGTTTGCTATTTTCTGTATCTTTTCTTACATAATCTTGGTGTCAAGAATGTGTCGATTCCTTTTATTAATTTATAGTTTGGGTTTTCCTAAGCAACTTTTTTTTTTTTTTTTAGATTTTATTTATTTGAGAGAGAGAGACAGAGATAGTGAGAGAGAGAGCACAAATGGGGAGGAGAGGGAGAAGCAGGCTCCCCACAGAGCAGGGAGCCCGATGCAGGACTCGATCCCAGGATCCTGGGATCATGACCTGAGCCGAAGGCAGACGCTTAACCCACTAAGCCACCCAGGCGCCCTCCTAAGCAACTTTTTGCAGGAAGTTTCTGCAGGAGAAAATGTACAATGGTAGTCTGTCAGGCTTCCTAATGTAGAGCTCTCTCCTATCCATCCCGCTTCCTCAGAGACAGACTTCTTTCTTCCAATATGGCTTAGCTGGGTATTTGGTATATAGCCCTGCCTTCTGTACTTCTCTCAAATTAACCGGGTCCATGAGGACTTCCGCTGCCAGCCCAGCTCACACAGATCCTCCATGCATTGCTGCTCACATGGATACAGCTTCCCCTCTTCTCGGTGAACCTCTCGCTTGCAGGGAAGTGTATTTTTCTGAAATCTGCCTGTCATCTGGTAATTCTCTTTGCTTCTTTCCTCATGTTTTACGTGGGGCTTCTGCCTGGTCTTGGCTGCTTTGGGTGGCCCTTACACTTATTTTGGAAACTGTCATTTAAGTCTGCTACCTAGTTTGCCAAAAATGGAGTTTGTGGGTTCTTTTGGTATTTCTTGCTTCTTCTGTTTGATTTCCAAGAGTAGAAGAGGAAAAATACTAACACATCCATGTTAATACTAGAAGTGCCTCTAATTCAAATTTAATTTGCTTTAACTTGACCTTATACAGTGATGTTTCTTTTATTAAAACCAAACAGGTTTGGTTGACTAGAGAGGATGTTGTCCGAAGAGAAACTGCTTATAGCATTGCATGTATGAATGTGTAGAGAAAAAAAATGTTACATGAAAAACAACCTTGGGAATTATTGTTTGGAAATGACTCCATTAAACATAATTATTTAGAGAATTTGGTTATCCAAAATAATTTTATCTGGTGACACTATACGATTAGAAAGCATTTTAGTAAGATCAAGAATATAATTTACATGTAAAAACCAGAAGAAATTATGCCTATGGAGACCACTCTGAGTTTTCTGAAGGGATAAGGCAAAGTTGTTATTGCTGCTTCCTTAATAAAATTTGCTGTGGATTAGTTTGGCCACATTTAAGACTGTAGCAAAAGTCTGTGGCTTTCAGATACAATCTCACTAAGCCCATACATTAAAATATTTCATTTTAGAACATTTTACTTTAATGAGGTCTATATTATCTCATGAGGAAGGGAGAACATATGCTTATAAAAGTTCGAGGGATGCCTAAGACTTCTCTGTGTAATATACAATGTAATGAAAATATCCAGAGGGCTTTGAGTATAATGTATATAACAGACAGTGTTGACTTTGAATAGTAAAACATAGCCTACAAGAAATGAGATTTTCCAATGTCTTGAAAAATCCAGTTTTTGCTAGGATGGACCTAAGAAGGTGAAAGAGAAAGAGAATCCAGAGAGAAAAAGTATTTTCTCTCTTATCTGAAGGAAAAATAAAAAGATGATTTGAAGAAATGTTTCCTCCGGGTTTATACTATGAAGTGAATGTTTGTGTCCCTCTTAAATTCATATGTTGAAATCCTAACTCCCAAAGTGGTGTGATGGTATTAGTAGATGGGGCCTTTGGGAGGTGTGTAAATCATGAGGTTGGAATCCTCATGAATGGGTTTAACGTGTTTATAAAAGAGGTTCCAGAGAATCTCTAGCCCCTTCCATCATGTAAGTATGCAAAGAGGAGTAAACCAGTCAGAAGGGAGCCCTTACCCTACCAAGCTGGTACCCTGATTTATCTAACCAAATCTCTGGTTAAGGAACATCTAGGTTATTTCCAAGTTTTTAAATTATATTTTTGTAATACAAACTTTCTCATTTGTATAAATATTTATGAAAGTTAAATTCCTACAAGTACATTGCTAGATCAAATGGTGTATGCATACATTTGAGTTTTAGTCAACATTGCAAGATTGTTCTATCACAATGTGGGAAAGGCATTTTTTTGGCTGGAACAAGTGAGGTGTAGGTAAGAAGGAAATTAGATCAGGGAAAGACAGAAAAGGATCAGAGAGGCACAGAAAAGCTAGATCGTGCAGGCCTTGTAGGTCATTGTAAAGACTTTCATCATCAATCTTTTTAATCTTTTTGCTTCTGCCAATCTGAGACGTAAAAGAGGATTTCTTATTATATATGCATTATCCATTGTATGTTTTATTATCTAAATTGCCCACTTTGCTCATGATTTCTATAGGATTATGCATCCTATTCTTTTTGATTTGTAAGATAATATTTTAGGGGCAGCTGGTGGCTCAGTAGGTGACTAAATAGGTTGAGTGTCCAACTCTTAATTTCAACTAAGGTCAAGATCTCAGGGTCCTGGGATGGAGCCCTGAATCAGGTTCTGTGCTTAGCGGGGAGTCTGCCTCTCTCTCTTTCTTTCCTTCTCTCCCTCTGCTACTCCCCCTGCTCGTGCTCTCACTCTATCTTAAATAAATAAATAAATCTTAAAAAAATATTGAGAGTATGAACTCTTTGTCTCATATGTCAGCACAGTTTCATTCTTAATTTTTTTTCTTTCTAAGAGATCTTTAAGAAGTTTTCTGTACTTATAAATTACATTTAAAATATACCTTTGCAAATTAAAGAGCATTTCAAAGCTACTATTTGCTTTGCCATGTTTGTCAATCATAGTATCTGGTACCTAGTAAATTCTTAAGTATTTTTTTTTTAAGTTTATTTATTTATTTATTTAAGCAATCTTAATACCCAACGTAGGGCTCTAACTCATGTCCCTGAGATCAAGAGCTGAATGCTCTTCTGACTGGGCCAGTCAGGCACCCCAATTCTTAAATATTTTTTAAATTAAATTAACACATGGATTTGCTAAATCCTTAATCACTGGTGAGGTTTAGCCTTTTTGGTTATTTGTGGTAGACAGAAAAATATCCTGCTCCCTCCCCCCACCAAACACCCCAAATTTGTGATTATATTACCTAAAGAAACTGTGTGATTCAGTTAAGGATCTTGAGTTGGGGAGATTATCCTGCATTTTTCAGCTGGGCCAGATGTAATCATAAGGGCCCTTGTAAGAGGGAGGCAGAACGGTCAGACTCAGAAGGAGATGTGACAACAGGTGCACAGGTCAGAGACGAAAGATATTTGATAATGCTATGCTGCTGGCTTTGAAGATGGACAATGGGGCCATGAGTCAAGGATGCCAGTAGCCTCTAGAAGCTAGAAAAGGCTAAGAAATGGATTTTCTGTAGAGCTTCCAGAAGAAACACAACTTTGCTAGCTGCTTACACTGCTGACTTCCAGAACTCTAAGAAATAAATTTGTGCTGTTTTAAGCTTGCAGCAATTTCTTAATGCAGCTATAGGAAACTGATGTATTATTCTATTACTGACTTGTATTAATAACCTCTCTAAGTTCTTGGTTTAATCAGTTTCTCCATTTGTAGGGTAGAACTTCTATGATATTTCACTGGTCCTTAGGTTCCTGTCAGATAAAACCCTCAGGGATTGTATATTTTGTCTAATGAAGCAGAATTCAGATTTGTCACTCTTCTGACATTCTCTCTCATAGGGAGGGGACATCATACTCACTTTAATACCCTCAGGGAATTTCTACCACATGTTAGTTTGGCTCTAATGTAACTTGCATTCTCTGCTTTGCTTAGTTAATGAAAGCCATGTAGAGTCGTGATCATAGGGGATGAGGAACTCCGCCATCCCAGCATTAAGTTGAAGTGAGTATATGCAGTCTTGGCGAGGACAAAGAAGTGGTGCAATCAGTGAAGACGGCTCGTGGTGGAAGCTCTGGACACACACTGATTTCCCAGTGCTCCAAGGGCTTTTGTTGGGAGTTTGCTGGCTGTGTGAAATTATTTCATAGGCTCTACAACTAGATTAGGAGTTTGCAGATGGAGATAATGGTACAGAGCCCACATTTAGTAGATCCCAACAGCTTGTTTTTCATTGGCATGCAATAGGTCTGGGATGAACTATCCACGGATGCCCAGTCTCCTTTGTGGTCCGTTCAGGGGCGCCCAAGCAGCAGTTTGTCACCATGTAAAACGCATGACTTTTAGAGGGACTGAACGTGCTACCTGGCCTTATTTGCGCCATGAACTAAGATGAATGAATGGATACACTGTGTAGACAGATTATAACGGTTGAGGCACTGAGCAAATAAGCCTGAATATACCTCAGACACATGTAAGATGGGGAATGTAAACCCACACACTGCCATAAATACCATGATTCTTTGATTAAATTTTTAAGCTTATAGTAATCAGGATACATAATGAGGATATCATTATGAAAAGTTATCTTCTTAGGACCAAGAATAATCTCTTGGTTAAAATGACAGGACTATGAAGTTAAATACAAAATACTTTTCTGTACTTTTCCACTGAAAGCCTCATGGGATTTAGAATGAGTTTTCTATTCTATTGCACATAGTTACACATCCATGGTTGGATCCAAGACATCTAATTGCTGTTCTTTCTGATCGGTCAGGCAGGCTTGGCTCCAGCTACCTATATGCCTGCCTTGTGGAGCAGGCACCAGATGTATCTGTCTTGCTCTTTATTGGCAGTTTCATGTGGTCTAACTGAGTTGTACAGGCTGAATGCTTCCATGTTCCCCTAAGAGTCCTGAATGAATAAACAACTGAACACACCAAGCTAACCATTAATTTATATTGGGGACCACCACAAAATATTGTAAAAATAAAAACTGATACTGTGCAATATAACTCGATGGCTGCTGATTTATGAGAAATTTCACACTATAATTGGGATAGTTGAATGTACTAACTTATGAGGTTCAACACAACTACAGTTTTCTGTTTCTCTCATCTGTTGGACAAACCATGTATTTCTCACAGGAACAGTATTAGTTCCTTTGGTGCCTGCACTCAGAGGCCACATTTGTGGCTGGTTAGCATTTTTGCCAAAAGCTTTGTTGAAATAAAATAGACCATTCTCTAATCTGTGTGGAAATTGTGGGGGTGGGAAGAAGGAGTCCTTTCTTACTAGGGAAAAAATAACTAATTTTGCTTTGGTTTCAATACAGTATTCATTTCTTATTTGACTCATGAACAATTCAATGTACACAGCTTATTCAGTTTGAAATACTGTTTGGTTTTAGGGTATTATGAATAAGAAATAACATTAATAATTCATTGACTATATCCATTTATATTATTAAAGAACACATATATATTTTTTAAAAATTGTCTTCTTTCTGTTCAGTGTTTATTTACCAAAGAATACAACAATGTTTAGAGGGATCCTTATCCAATCCTAAACCGGTGTAAACATTTTCTGAGGATAATCAATTATTTGGGGAGTCTTACAGGCTACCATTCAATGGGCCATTGGAAACAATTTCCTCCTCCTCACCATTTCATCTTATTAACTATCACCTCCTTTGAGTGTTTATGGAGGATGCTTTGTGCATGGCTTGGGTTCGGGTGATGGACGTCTTTAGCTAATTAAGTAGCACTCTGTTCCTTACAGAAGAATCTCAATGAAGTGCTCACTGAACCCTGCTCTGACAGGCGTGTGGTGTGGAGCAAAGAGCACCCAAGTAGGAGCCAAAGGGTGAGGTGCTCATCCTAGCTCCTCTCCTGGTCATGTGATCCTATGTGCATCTCTTTCCCATTAGTGTGGTGATAACACAAGTGGTCAGATACCAGCACAGGGTGATGTGTGATGTAAATTAGATCAAGAATGTGGGAGTGCTTTGTGGGCCATAGTGTGCTGGGCAAACATGGAGTGTTCCTGGTATCTGACTGCATGGAGGCCCTGCTCTGACTGATCCAAGTCTCTCCACATTGCCAATGTTAGCCCTTGGTATCTTACCACCTCCCCCCCCCCAACCCCGGGACAGAGCAGCAGAGCCCCCTTCTTGGCAGCCAGAAGAAAGAGTCATGCTCAGAACTAGAGTTTTCCATTCAAATGGCTTATTCATCCCACCTCCTCCAGCTCCCACGAGCTGAGCTCAAATGCCACAGCCCTGGGGATGTGACTCCGTTGCCTCACCACACACAGCTTTCCTCCCAGAGCGCACACACCCAGGACACAGGAGTAGCTGTGCTCCCCTTCTGCAGAGCAGACCAGCACCTCACTGTCCTTCCACCACACCCAGGGTTTGCTCTTTCCTGTTGCCCCCTTTTCCACGCTGCCCCTTAGTAATGCTCCCATGTCCTGGAAGCGGCAGTGTAATTTTCCTTCCATCATCACTGTTCTCAGGATGTAATTTATTCACTATGACTCAATGGAAATTCAAGTACTTCTAATAATGTTGTTTACAAATTAGAAATTGGTGGTTGATAATGTTGAAAAGGATCGAGTCCATTTTTTCACACTGCTCAATCCCCAGACAGGCCCTAATGGTGAAATGGAGTTATAGAGAAATGGGAGGAGGATTCAGAAGAGATAAAAAAAATGAAGTCAAGGGGTAGAGCACATAGCCTTCCAGGAAGGGTTAAGACAACTGGAATTATTTTGGCCTAGAGGTGAAGCACACAAAACACAGGCCAGCTGTTCCCCATCTCTACCAAAGAAGGAAGCAAGGAAATGTTTTAAAATGTAGCAAGAGGGATTTAGGTTAGATATAAAGAAAAATTTCTTAATAATGCGGGTTGTTAAATATTGCAAGGGTTTACAAAGGAAATTTGTGGAATTTCCTTCTGCGGCAACCTTTCCATATTAAGATAAATTCCACTTGTGTAGAATTGTTCAAATAAAGTACTTCACGATCTGTCTCAAACGTCTATACATTCACTTAGGCAATTAGGCAAACAGATTGGAGCTGTAGTGAGTATCTTTCACTCATGATTGCCTTGATATCATTAAATAATTCTGGGGGAAGTTTTTTTTTTTTTTTTTTTTGGTGAGTTGTGGTAAATAAGATATACTGAAAAAGTTAACCTTTTAACCATGGTTAAGTGATCAAGTCAGTGGCATTAAGTACATTGACATCCTTGGGCCACCATCACCACTCTCCATCTCCAAAACTTTTCATCATCCGAAACTGAAACTCTATACCCATTAAGCAATAATTCTGCATTACCCCTGCTAACCACTAGTCTGCTTTCTGTCTTTATGGATGTGAGCTTTTTCTACATTGTGATGGCTGCCCTACAGAGTGAACTCCATCTTCCCAAAAGAGAACCTAAAGTACTGCTTGTCCGACCCCATTTTACAAGTAAGGTGAAGACATGGGGCATCTGTTCTGCCCATTAGGCATGCCCACGTGAGTCCTGGGTCCACAAGTAAGCACTGTGGGAAGGTGGCAGGCTAGTGGCATCCATTTGGTTGGGGCAGGGTAGAAAAGGTGTGTGATGATGCCTGCAGCTTTCCAACTTGGTTTGGTGCAGCATGGTTCTCTGGCCGGTGGGGGGGGTTAGCTTCCTCATTGTGGAAATTGTTTATGATCCTGGGGTGAAGCATGTCTTCTTTCAGGCTAGTCCTTTGGTGTGGTAAGGAGCTGGGAATTTTACCTGGAAATTCTTCTCAGACTCTATCTCTTTGGTGTTCCTATGATTCTGTAACCCATTCAATATGCTCTAATAAATCTCTTCCCACCCAGTTAGAATGGATTCTGCTGTCTGCCTTTTAAGAACCTTGACCAATACAGAGGAAATTATCTCCCCATATTGACTTCCTTCCATAGGTGATTTTTTTTTCTCTTCCTATAGATCAGGGAAGGAAGGGCGGTGGGGCCAAGTAATTGATATAGCCACCAAGTAGTTGATATAGCCAGGGCAACTTTTTCCTGTAGCCTCTTTGTGATGCCTCGACATGCTTTTGAAATGGGCATAACAGAGGTGGCATAAGGAAGCTTCCACCTTCCTCCCAGGGACTTTCAGGATTCCTATGCCTCAGAGAAACTTTGCTGGGGCACCTCTCTCTGCACAGGGCAGATCTCCTCTGAGACCTTAAATGCTTACCCTCATCTGAGAGGCATCCCCCCTCCCCCTGAACCTGGAACAGTGGGCCTGTGTCGTGTGAAAAAAGAGTGTGGTTTGCAATGGTGGGGAGGAGGAGGTTCTCTCCTCCTTAACTCTACAGAAGGGGAGCTAGTGCTCAACTATCCTTGTTGGCCACTCCACAGTAAGCTGCCAAGCTGCTGGGAACTCCCAGAAGTGGTTGGCTTCTTTCCTCCCTGTGTATAGATTCATGTGTGTCTGCAAGCTCCTCAAGAGTCACAGCTTACTCATATTTGTAGTCCTCACTGTCCCAGCAAGTGAAGGTGCTTGATAAATGTTCAGTTCCAGGCTAACCTGTGTAAGCATGAGCTTCCATGTTGTGTCTGGTTACAATCTCTTCTACATTTCAGTATTTGCCTTTAATTAATTATGCTGTGTGTCTATTCTATTGTAGCTGTTATGATTTTCATGTCTGAAACCTCTTCCTTGCAGCTGCATTATTCCTTTTTCATTGCATTCTATTATTATTACATGAATGTAATGTAATGTAATGTAATGTAATGTAATGTAATGTAATGTAATGTTCTCACATCATGACCAGGATATCCATTGGAATTGGCAAACTGATTAATGGAGCAGACTCTGGAGCCAGGCTGACTCTGTTAGAATCATGGCTCCATCAGTTAACAGCTGTATGCCCTTGGGTTACTCACTGCACCTCTCTGTGCCTCAGTTTCTTTCTCTGTAGAATAAGGATAGTAATGATACATACTTGGTAAGGTGGTTGTGAGGAATACATAAATTGATATATATATTCCTTAGAATGATGCCTTGCACCCACGAAGGGCTATATAAATGCTGTCATTAAGTTCTCTTCTGTTTTCTGCAAAAGTGGTTTCCCTGATTTATTATTTGGTCTTTTTCTTTTGTGCTTCTAGTTTTCCTATATATTTTTTGTTATCCAACCACTTTTAAGAATAATGAAGCTCTTTATTCTAAGTGGTTTCGTAAGTTTCCTCTGCTGTTGTGTGAATAGTTCTTTTCCCAAAAGTACCCTCCACTGCATTGAAACATGACTAGTGGTTTTATGTATGTGGACACGGGCATGTCACATAACCTGATTTGTTTCAGGGTGAGTGATACAGCCATTAGCTGACAGGTGCAGTTTCTCTAGATGCCAGAAAAAACAGGTTTTAAACTTCTGTATCCCAATAGAAGTTTTAGCAATTCAATCAGTCTATTCATCAAAGAGACCTTAGGCTGCTTGGCTCTCTACTTTCTAGTGCAAGAAGGAGAAATGAGAGGTACATTGGGCAGCTATTTGGGTCATAAGCCCCCAGATAATCTTCCTGTGTACTTTATTTCTCATTTCTGCACTCTGCCTTATTTGCAAACTTCAAATTGGTGCCTCCAATGGGAAGACTGATCCCACCTCCATCTCCACTAGAGTCTGCAATTAGTGAATTTGGACCTATATTTTTCACTCTGTCCTACCTCATATGTCAATAGCCTTTTATCCCTTTTCTGTCTTTCAAAATTTTGTTAGAATCTCTGTTCCATCTCCCCATTATTTTCTTTGTTAATGAATTTTTTATAAAGATTTTATTTATTTATTTGAGGGAGAGTGAGTGATTGAGCAAGAGCACAAGCAGGGGGGAGGAGCAGAGGGAGAAGGAGAAGCAGACTCCCCACTGAGCAGGGAGCCTGAAATGGGGCTAGATCCAAGGACCTGGAGATCATGACCTGAGCTGAAGGCAGACACTTAACCGAATGAGCCACCCAGGCACCCCTGTTAATGAATATTTTTAGTACTGCTATATGATATCATAAAGTCACTGGGATTTCCATGGATTCTGGATCGATAGGAAGTTTGTTGCACATTCTGTCGTCTTGATCTGGAACGAACATCGTAAGTATTATTGTTGGAATCAATGGAGATTACCAGTTCATCATTCATCCCCTCTTTTTGATTCCAAAACAATTGAAAACAAAGATAATAGTCTTCCACCTTAAAAAAACATTGGCCACACAGAAACAGAGAAAATTAATGCATTACCCCTTCCAAAAAAGGAACCAAGACTGATAGATGTTAGACTCTCCCTAACTGCATTAATTAATTCACTACTTCTTGGTGGAAAGAGAAGCAAAATGCCAAGAAAATAGTTGTGCTTGGCACCAAAGAATCACTTGTGGGGTGAGAAGTATTAGCAAGTTCCCATTTTATGAGCTGAGGTAGGAGCACAAGGAATGGGAGGATAGAGACATCCTTTTTCTAACTATTTTATAGATGAAGTACCTGAAATTACAGGGGGCTAAATGAATTGCTCCGATCACAGAATTTATAAATGATAAAACCAGACTCTAGCATTCCTAACTTGAAGGCCTTTAATCCTTCTTCTGAGCTACATTTCTTCTTTGTAATATGCTATTGTGACCTCAAACATCAAAATGCTATAACCTCAAAGGTATATTCAATGAAATTAATAATGTTTGTTTAGAATTATGCTCTCTCACACACTACATTGTAATTCCTAAGGTGAAAAGGAGAACTAATATAGTTTAGAAAATTCAAAAATGTACTGGAAACAAAAGGATTTTTGGGTCTCATTAATCTACAACATTTTATTAACCAGAGTTACTGGGTTGTTTTTTTCCCTACTCCTCAAGCTTTCTGATTTATATACATATATATGTATATATATATTTACTACAGAACATATTTTTATTTTCTGAATGTCTCATTTTGATCTTTGAGTTTTTTAGGAAATAATTGACTCCGTGCTTAAATGTGCCCAGTAGCAAATCACAAGTGTCCGTATTTCTTAGCATCAGAAAAAAGCACAAAACTGAAAAGGTTCCCTCAGGAGACTTAAGTGTTCTGAGTCTTCATGACCCTGCAGATGGCCAGAGTTTTGTGAAAGTCCATTTTACATGTGGATGGCTCCTGACAGAGCTACTCTCAAATATCTGGTGATGACATTTGGCCATTTTCATTAAGCATCTCATTTTTTCCTCTGCTTAGCTTGAGATTGGTTCCTGAATTACAATCCCTGGCAGGACAGCTGAAACAGGAAAATACTAAGTTGCTGGCATACAGAAACTCCTTTCCTTTACCCTGAGGTTCCATTAAAGGATGTCTGGCCCTTTAACGGCAGTTTTTATAATAGGTATTTCCGTGTTATTTGAGGAAAAGGGACAACTAGCTGAAAAAAAGCTTTCTGGTGTCTTCTCCTTTGTAGCATAAAAATGATAAAGGAAAAGAGAATGTGCTGTCTAGGAAATTCATCCAAAACAACACCATATGTGTGACCCCATCAGCTGAAGTTCTAGAAACAGTACTTCTTCCTTCATTCTAATATTTACAGGGCATCTATGATATGCTATTCAGTATGCTCAGAAATGAGGTACAATGAGGACCAGAGCAAGGACTGGACTTTTAAGGAGCTCACAGTCTAATGAGAGAGGCAGAAGAATGAACTGTTATAATATTATGTTATGTGATCTGCACTACGATTGGATGTACTTTAGGTGAGTATATGAATATAGTACAATGGAGAATAGCAGCTTATCTCCTTGGTGCACAGGATAGGGAAGGCACAGGAGATGATCTTTGGGATAAACCCTAAAAAAACAAAGACCGACTGGGGCACCCTGGTGGCTCAGTCAGTTGGGCAGTCCTGGTTTTGGCTTGGGTCGTGATCTCAGGGTCACAATCTCAGGGTTGGGGATGGGCCAGGTAGGGCTCCAGAGTCCACTGGAGATTCTCTCCCTCTGCCTCTCCCTCCCCCTCTGCTTCCCCCCACCCCCACATGCACATATTCTATCTCTCTCTCTCAAATGAATAAAGAAAATCATTTAAAAAAAAAAAAAGACTTTCCAGAATGAAAAGTTAAGGAAGGGTATCCTATACTGAGGAAACAGAATATTCAGGTAGGAAGGCATGAAGGAGGACAGTGTATTCAGAACATAAAGTTGTAGCTGGAGCAGAGTGTGAGGTGAAGGGAGAAGTAGATGAGATCAGAGAACAGACAAATGATATTGATATGAGGAGAACTTTCAATTTTTTCCTCTGGACTTGTCATTTCTAACATATGTGAGTTTGTCATGTACTTCTGTGTATGGGAATTTCTGGTAGCGCACTTAATAGTAAATTTGCATCCAGATTTCCTGCAGAGCTTTTTTGGTCTCAGTGTGGGTAGAATAGCACCCTGCCCCGATTATATGAAGAAGGAAAAGTTCCCTCATATTCCATGAAGATGTGCTTTCCTTGGTCCTACCTGACATTTCTCTGTGCCTCTTAGCTCACCTGCAGGAACCTGCACCCCGGCTCCCTTATCTCATCATCACCTCAATTCAACATTCTGAGTGAGAGGTGTTACTGTCATGGTATTATCCTTGGCCGGAGCCAACAAAGCAAAACATGGGTTTGGTGTCCAAAATTTGACAACACATCTGGGAAAATGACCAGTTGAGAAAATGATCAAGTGAGAATCATTGCTAAGAATCCTTTGAAATTAAGCAGGAGTGTGACAAGAACACAGTTGTGCTTTAAGAACACAATTCTGGAGAAGGCATCATCTCGATACATTATGGTTAGAGCTTGATCTAAGTAATGAGGATGGAGGGCAGTGTGTATATATAAATCTATGTGTAAATAAATAACTGTATAAGGCAGTATAGCACTGGGATTGAAAGCTTAGGCTTTGGCATTAATCAGCTTGGGTCTGAAATCTTATTCCTCTAGTTACCTGTTGTAGGATGTTATATGGCAAGTTATATAACATCTTTGTACCTCAGTTTCCTCCTCCATAAAATGGGGATTATAACAGTACTTGCTTCTTAGAGTTGTTGTAAGGATTAAATAAAATAATACATATAAAGCAATCAGAATAGTGTCTGGCATGACATAAGTGCTCAACAAATCTGAGTATTATTACACTGGAAAATATGATCATCCTGCAACGAGAAAATTGATAGGATATGGCAAATGATAAGATAAAGGGAAATAAAAAAAGGGGAAACAAGGATGACTTGAACAACAGAAATTATGATTGATTGTACAAAGAATGAGGAAAGAATCTAGAAGGGGGTAAAGACTGGGAAAAGGTCATGAAAAAGAAAACATTTTGGTGTCTTAGGTGTTAAGTTTGAGGAAGCTGTGATATATACAAACTGAGGTGGCAAGTTATCAGTTGGATATATATGCATTTGGGGCTCATATGAAAGACTGGGCTGAGGGTAGAGATTGTGGGAACCCCCAGCTGATAAGTGAAAGTGGGGGCCATTGGGGTAGGGGAGATTAAGGAGGCCAAGGAGGGAGTATGGAAAAGAAAGCAATTTATCCTTAAGACAATTACTTAAAATGTTTAGATAATCTTTTCTTTCCCCTCCTCTAAATTAATCCTGTTCTATTATTCTGATAATGCAAGTAATACATGCTTTCTGCATAAAATTCTGAGCATTTTCTTAATGTTCCTCTTTTTTAAGACAAAAAATTTATGTGATTGTTCATCTGCAGCCTTTGCTCCGAGAAGAAAATGTTCTTGAGTCATCGCACACTGGGGCTTCGAACACAAGGCAGATATAAAAGACCTCCTGCCCTGCTGTCTTCACTGAAGGCCAAACACAAGTAATCAGCTTGGATCCACCCCTCCTTAGGTGAAAGCCCAGCTGTGCTCCTGTCCAGACAGAGAGCTGGGAGCCAAACGGCAGGGGGATGCGCTGCTTACACTGTGATGGAGGAAGAAGACTGGGGCCCTTTGTGCTGCTGACACTTTGGCAGGGCAGGATGGTATTAGAGGAGAAAGCCTGTGATTACATCAAGTGCAGACATTTTCCCTTCAGTGGAGTTACTGTGCAGCCTGGGAGCTAAATGGCAAGGTGACCAACCTCGGCACTCTAAGTGCTCTACCTTCACCCACCTGACCTCGGATGCAGGCAGCATGCTGTAGTAAGGGAGAGGGCTACTCCATGCCCTCCTTACCACCCAGGTGTGTTAAGGTCTCGACATGTGGCCGCTTGGGAGGGAAGGTGATTCTGAAAGGCTTTCCACAGTGATCCAGTGCAAGCTCTGTACCTGTGCCCTGGTCTCTCGCTCTCTGTCTTCTGCAGCCCCTGTTTGGATCTGAAAGGAGTCCAGTGGTGGGTAAACCAACAGGCAGACTCAGTATGAGTACAGGGCACCAGCAGAGCTGAGCCACCAAACGCAAGTGATAGAAGAAGCCAAGCTCTAGTGGACTCATCCAGATTTCTGCAATCAAAATATCTAGAAAGAAGCTCTTTTAATTCTAGCATTCCTGCAAGTTTTGTTCCACTCTTTAGGTACTATTCTGAATTACCAATGGGCAGAACCTCATAATGTTTTCAATGCTGAGAGCCTCTAAAGGTATTAATCTGACCCTGAGCAAATCTTCAGGTTCTATACTATGTGGTGGTATGTGGTGAATATCTATGCCTCACTTATCTTTAAGACTATGCCCATTGCTCTTGCAGGTGGGGAGAAGAGGACCCAATGTTCTCTTCACAGATCCTTAGTCAGTTGTTATTATACATCTGGTCAACCTCCTCAGCTGAGACAGGAGTAGAGGTGTGTGACCTGCTTCTTTTCACATTTTATCCCCCACTGCCTGCTACATACCCAGCTTAAGGTTTAGCCACTTATCTTCACCTACCTGTTTCTCTGCTACTCTGCCTTGTCATTGCTCATAGATCTACAATTTCTTAGACTTTTATGTTGATTTCTCCTTTGTACTATATGAAGTTATCTTGTGTTCTAATGAGGGTGCTTTGTCCAATTGCCATTAAACACTGCAGGAGGTGACTGTTTATCATAAATTGCACCAGGCAAGGCCAATACATTGTGAACTTTTTCTTGAACTTCCAAAATATCTGCATGAGTATGTAGAGTTAAAACAAAACAAACAGAAAACATGGCCAGTTTGAAAATGACTGCAAAATCCTGAAAGATTCTGGCTCTTGGCCAGAATTTACTGTATGGGAAACCTCAGATTTCCCCACCAACTGTTTTTCCTTGCCTTTCCTGGGGTTTCAGATTGCAGGATCGTTATAATGTCACTACACAGAGCTCATGACAGGCTAGTTAGAGGAAGCTACTTAAATCCCAACAATTTCACCCTACATTTACCATCCTCAGTCTTAGATCCATGCCTCCTCTTCCCACATTTCCCTTCTCCTTCCTATTTTTCTATACCCACACCCTCAACATATTCCCCTTAGGGAGACCAAGAGGAAGAAGAACCCCAAATATTGACCTCTATGAGAGAAGGTCTTAGAGATTTCTTACTTGTTGATATTGAAGGAAAAAAGAAATCAACAGGATGTCTCCTCTATCCTTTTAAATCCTACCTTACTACTGAGATTCGACTGATTTCCAACTCTGAAAAGGCTTCAGAGAATACTCAAACTCAGTGAACATGAGTAGGAGAATTTTGATAGATTAAGAACAAATGTTAACAGTCAAGCCATCCCAAGAATGTTCTGCTTTCTTTCTCCAGGAGTTATTTAAGTTGAGCTGCCTTTAAAAGACACAATTGGATGTGTAACAAATCTCACCCTTGACCTCTGGGATACGGGGTATTTGGTGGGGAGTACTAAGACTTTTGCATTCACTTTCCAGAATGAACCTCTTTAACTGGAAAGGGGTACCTCTCACAGCTGGCATAGGAAAACTAATCTTTGGAAAGCAAATACCTTGAGAAGAAAAACTTTAATGCCTATAATTAATTCATGTTGTTTATTGTAATCTAAGTGGAAGCTGACTGAATATTGTGTGTGCGTGTGTGTGTGTGTGTGAGAGAGAGAGAGAATCTATCCCCCTCCCCTTTTTAAGAAGAGTTAAAATGAATTATAGAAAAATTTGTTTCACTCCCAGAAAAGATTAATTTGGGAAACATTTCCTTTGACACATTGCTCATAATTAAAATAATTCTTCATTTTTTGTTTCCTTTAAGTAAAAATGTGTGGCTTTATTTAGCCTCCCTTCAATTAACTCTCTCAAAGGAAAATAACCTTGAGCCCCATAAACACACACATTTTATTCTCTATTGACAGAGAAAAGAGAAGCAACGGTTGCCCTCCACATCAGGGACTCTCGCATTATTGCAGCTCCGAAGTCAGATGCCCTGTGTGCACCAACCTCGAGTTTCCTGCTTTTATTGACAGGGGTTTTGACTTTGACATTCTGCCTTCTGCATTTCACCAATGCACACAGCCATATAGTTCAATTAAAATTATGCTGTTAGAAATGTTTGCACAGAAACATTCTTCAGTCAACAAGTATGCTTTTGTCTCCTCTATATTAGGCTCTGAGGACAGAATAGTGAGCAAAATAAATATGGCAACTTCTCTTCTGGGGCTTATAATCTGGTGGGGGAGAGAGAAATTAACTAAATAATTAGAATAATCACAAATAGTAAAGAAGCATTACAAAGAAAATGCTGAGTGCCATGATAGTGCTCCATTAGGAGATTTATTTATTGGTTTATTTATTTACTTATTACAGGGGAAGGAGGTGTTGGGGGGAGTTTGTCAAATCAAAGAAGTCCCTTTTTTTTTTTTAAGTGGGCTCCACTCATAACCCTGAGATCAAGACCTGATCTGAGATCAAGGGTCGGATGCTTAACTGATTGAACCACCCAGGTGCCCCATGGAGAAGTCCTTTCTGAAGAAATGCCCGAGCTAAGATCTGAAAGATAACTTGTACGTTCATACAATAGGATTTAATATAGCAATTAAAGCTGAGTGAGCAAGATCAACATGTATCAAAATGGATGGCCCTCTAAATCATATTGTTTGGGCAAAAATCTCCTTAAGTGTGGGTAGGTCTGATCTAATCAAGTGAGTACTATTAATCGAGGTTCTAGAAGACAGAAAAGGCAGAGAGCTTTTCCTGGGGGCCTTGAAAACACACACTGCTGTTGTGGAGAGGGCACATGACGGGCATGTGGAGATGACCTCTAAAAGTTGAGAGTGACCCCCTGCCAAAAGCCAGCAAGTAAACAAGGACCTTAGGCTACAGCCACAAGGAACTGAATGAATTCTGCCAACAACTGCTGAGCTTGGAAGAGGACCCTCAGCCTCAAATAAGCTCACAGCCCCAAGTATCCACAGAATCCAGACACACTCTCCCCAAATTCCTGACCCACAGACCCTGAGATCATAACTTTGTATTAAGACCCTGAGTTTGTGGTAATTTGTTATGTAGCAGTAAAAACAAATATAGTTACTGAAGAAACGTTAAGCAAATGCACACTCCCACAAAATGAGAGACAGGAAGGAGCCACAGAGGCCACAGTGGCCCACTCCCTCACATTGTAGAAGATAGCAAGGTCTATGGGGCTGACACGAATTGCCCAGGGATGAACATTCTAGTTAGTGACACAAGGTCACTAGAGTCCAGGAAGAAGACTGAGGAGCGGAATAACACATAAAAAGATAATGTCAGAGGGAGGAAAAGAAGAATACGGTAGTGATTCTGGATTATTCTACATTCATGTCTAAGTTAAAAATACAAAGGTAAGTGGAGTAATAAAGCAGATCTGTTTCCAGCACTGTGTTCCTGATTCAAAGGGCACGTGCACCCCAATGTTTAGAGCAGTATTATCAACAATAGTCAAATTAAGAAAAGAGCCCAGATGTCCATCGACTGATGAATGGATAAAGTTGTAGTATATATACACAATGGGATATTACTCAGCCATCAAAAAGAATGAAATCTTGCCATTTGTACCGATGTGGATGGAACTAGAGGGTATTGTGCTAACTGAAATAAGTCAGTCAAAGAAAGACAAGTATTATATGATTTCACTCATATGTAGGATTTAAGAAACAAAACAGATGGGACACCTGGGTTGCTCAGTCGTTTAAGCACCTGCCTTCGGCTCAGGTCATGATCCCAGCATCCTGGGATCGAGTCCCGCGTCAGGCTCCCTGCTCAGTGGGGAGCCTGCTTCTCCCACTGCCTGCCACTTCCCCTGCTTGTGCTCTCTCTCTAACAAATAAATACATAAAATCTTAAAAAAAAGAAACAAAATGGATGAACATAGGGAAAGGGAAGGAAAAATAAAATAACAACAGAGAGAGAGGCAAACCATAAGAGCCTCTTAACTATAGAGAATGAACTGAGGGTTGCTGGAGGGGAGGTGGGCAGGGTGATGGACTAAATGGATGATGGGCATTAAGGGGGGCACTTGTTGGGATGAGCACTGGGTATGGCATGTGGGTGATGAATTACTGGATTCTGCTCCTGAAACCAGTGCTGTACTGTATGTTAACTAACTTGAATTTAAATTTAAAAAAAAATTTAAAAAGGAAAAAGCTGTGAATTAAAAAAATAATAATAATTGAGCAAGGAAAATCATAAAACTTATAGTTAAGTCCAAATAGTGTTTGATGACTTAAAAAAATAACTGACAATTAAAAAGTCTAGATATTCCAAAGAAATGAGTGGGAAATAAAGAAGGAAATGTGGTGGGTGTTTCATGCTGGCATAGACTGTGCTTATAATTCACTCTGGCTGTTGTTCCAAAAACATGCTTCTGAATAATGGCCTTTTATCTCTTATTCTAAAGACTCCATGGAAACACAATAAGTAAAGTGGTGAATTTACAGCAATTATATTTAGGTCATAATCAAACCAAAACAAACCCAAAATCTTTACATACATTTTCTGGATACTTCAAATCAAAGGGTATTTTTGGATTTCTCTTACTTTAATTATTCCCATAGACTTTCCTTAGTTTCCCATATCATTCAACAAAGACAAAGACTTTTTTAAGCATACTTATAGTAAGATGCTGTGTCTCTGGTTCAAATTTAACTTTACCCTCTGGCCTGCATTGCTTTGCATTTCAGTCTTTACCTACCCACCAACTTAATTTCAAATTATTTTAAATTGAGACTAAACACTATACAAATTTTGGGTGTTGTGAATATAATTTATGAGGACCAGCTGGAAAGCCAAAACTTTGATCAGATTGTAAATGTTAATGGGAATACTTGATCTAAATGATTGATAGCGTAATTGGACTCTTCTCATTGATTTTCAACAGAATTACCACCACTTCTTGATGTTCTGATACTGTCATCCGTCATTTCCAGAAAAGAAGAAAAACGTGTTAAATAGTGTTTACTTTCATTGAATGGGGTGTTCTCTGTGATTTCTGTTATTAATTGTAAAAACACAATTTCTGATCTCCCTATTACATTATTAGTGTCATCAACTAATTATTGATATATTTTTAAAATAATACCTGAAAACAGGGGTCAAAGTTGTGTTTAAATTATGTCAGGTTTTAACTGAAGTTCAGACTAGAAGTGGCTATCTATTCTGATCTGAAATATATTTAATTTTTCTCCTGGATCTGACAGGATGGCACTCATTCAAGACAAAGCTATCAGCCATTCTCCAGACAGAGAAGAAAGTTCTATATTTCAAGTAATAGCTCAAGACTTCTAGAAACACCTTTTCTAGTAACTTCTATCATGTCTCTTCCTTTTCCGTCCTAGAAGACACAAAATGAAATAACTCCTCTGAGAATTTTCTCTTGGTAAAATCATTGAGCAGCTAGAAACTATAATGAAGTTGTCTGAAATGTATTGAGAAATCAAGCAATTTGTTTTCAAAAATACCAAAAATACCATAAGAGACATAAAGTGCCTTTTCCTACTGGATACTTCTCTCATATGGAGTAAAAGATCATTTATTACCAGAAAATCAGCATTGGTGAGGAAGGAGAGGAATGAGTGTCCATGCATGGGGAATGGAAACAGTGATTCTCTCTGATTTGAATGTGGGCCTGTTTTCTAAGCTCCTTTGGCAAGTAATGGCACATTGACTCTAGTAATAATTAGCTTTTTAATTCTGGAAACATCAACTTAGTAAATTACATAAAGCCAATTAATAATCTCTATAGGTTTTCATTTTTAAATTCTTTTTGTGTTATTTTATATATTTTTTAAATTTTTTATTTATTTGACAGAGAGAGAGAAAGAGAGAGAGAGTGGCAGAGGGAGAAGGAGAAGCAGACTCCCCGCTGGGCAGGGAGCCCGATGCGGGGCTGGATCCCAGGACCCTGGGATCATGACCTGAGCCAAAGGCAGACACTTAACTGACTGAACCACCCAGGCGTCCCTTCTTTTTGTGTTATTTTAAATATGTTTTTATGCTTAATGCCTGGATATTTTATGTTTCCTTTACAAGAGACTACTCTTCTGTAAATGTGCCTTTGCCTGTAATTTATGATGGCAACAATGTGGGAAATTTCACTGGAATTATAATGTTCCCAAGTATAGTTTTAGAAATCTGCCCTATGCAACCAAACATTTTGATGTTACTACATTCTAATTTACTAATGCTATATTAAAACTCAGCTGAATAAAAACATACTAAATTGTGTCATGTTTTGTCATGAGATTTGTCATATGCCTGTTAGGAAATGACTTAGAAAAGTGATTGATCCACTTACCCTCTCTTTTCACAGACAACTGTTTCTCAACCTTGAGGTTTAATCTGGAGATTAAACAGAGACAGCCCAAACTCCCCCCATCCTCCAGTTTTTAGAATATTAATGAAAAAGGCTAACATTAAATTATTTATTCGACACTATTTGGTCTGCTCTCATAGGCCTAATTACCTCATCAATTCCTCTCCCCAGCCTTGCTTGCTCTGGTGCTTTAGCCCTTTGTGACAGGGCAGACTGTTCCTGCTCCTGGGCCTGGGGAACTCAACCACAGCGCCAGGGGGAACTGCTGTTTTCATTCATGTCATGTATTACAATTTAAAGGACTGTAAAATGCAGAAAGCTAAATTCGTGTTCTATTATAATTAAGAGAAAAAATAAAATCTAATGGAAACATTTTGATGATTGTTGTTTGATGTCACTGTGCTAATATTGTATCTCTCTAATTCTGGCCGTTATTATACCTCCCCTCCCCCCCAAAATTAGGAAATAGTTGTTGTTACTTACTAGGTAAAGAACTCGAGATCACAAATGTGACATTATTTTAGATTATCATATTTTGACTCTTGTATCTCCCCTTTAAGCCCTTGGACGGCATCCCATCTCCGCATATCCCAACGACAGTCTGAGGACTGATGATAATGAAACATCACAGAAGATTGTAAAAACACCGGAGAATATTCTTCTGTGATAGTAAAGGGCAAAAAATGAAAAACTGTTTTTTTGTAAAATAAGAATCAATAAACATAAGGGGCAGGTAGAAATGAAACTACATTTTTTCTAGGTTTGGGTGATAAGAATGTAATAATCAGTGAGACTTCTATTCCTTTCTTTCTCTTTTTTTAAAAATATAGAATGCTTTATGAACTTACATTCATCCTTGCACAGAGGTCATGCTAATCTTCTTTGTATTATTCTAATTTTAGTATATGTGCTGCCGAGGCGGGTACAGTGGGACCTTTATTTCAACTGAGTGCCTGGCAGAGAATGAGCTATCAATAAATGCATTTTTAATGGATAAAAATGGTTGATATACTTACTTTTCTTAAGTATATTCTCATCAACCTTATAAGATGTGAGTTAGCAAATTTCCCTCTCAATTTTATTTTTATTTTTGCTCATAAGATGTTATACGTAAACTGATCCTTTAAGAAAAATGAAATCTGAATCACTAGATAAATAATGGAGAGAGAAGACCTGAGTCCATTTCCAACCTCTGAGTGAAGGAGCTGTTAGGAGAGGGGAGGGTGAGGAGTTCAAAGGCAGATGTCTACCTTCTTTTTCCCTTTACCTCCTCTCTTTCCTCCTCTCTCCCGGGTGACTAGCCTAAAAATTGAGGAAATTTCTGTGTGTAAAAAGATGTTAATCATTTTTGGATCAACATATCTGTAAAACTGCGACCCGAGCAGATCTAAGCTTTCCTAAATTAGTCCACCCGTCAGCCATTAAATGTTGGCCACAAACTTACAGTCAAGTGAGAAATGGAGGCTGGTAGAAACAATTTAAGTGAAGGTAAGTCAAGGGCTTTTGTCCTAGTAGACAGACAGAGTGGGGGGTGGTGGTGAGTAGATTTGAAGCACCCCTTGTCTAGGATTCTGGAAACGGGGAAGACATTCATGCTTAGGGGGAATTTCTCTTGGCATCTGGCCATGGTTATTTTGGGTCCAATCACGCTAGACTTTTCAATCAGAGGGAGTAACTTCCCTGTAGAATTGAATATCTGTAAAGCAATCACAGCTACTTGTCTGGTGCATATACACTAGAGGAAGACAGGCCCATCTCCCTCAAGAATCTAACAAAGGCTTCTGTCACCTTTCTTCCTTCACAGTTTGACTTTGCAGGTTTCTACCTGTCTACACGTATAATAATGCCGAGGAAAATAGCTCAAGTTCTTAAAAAATGAACAAAATGGTTTGAATGCAATGCTAACTTTATTTGAATATTTATTCTCAACCAAATAGTTCCCTTTGGTGATCTTTCTTCCAAGTAAAATAGTTGACAGCAAAGAAAATCTTCCAGTTCCAACATGCTTACCTGTTCACTTTTGTCTTAGAGCCTGTGGTTTGCCCTGACACAATGAAAAAACATAGAGTTTCAAAGAATAAGAGATATTCTTGGGAAAAGACAGGTATGAAAACTGCTATTTATTTTAAAAGGGCAGGTTGAGGTTATGTATCTTTTGTGTTTCGGAGAGGCACATCAAACCAATATGCGGAAGAAACATTATTCTCTAGAATTATTATTTCACAAAGCAAATGAAAACATCATCATTTCAAAGATTGGAATTTTGGTAATTAAAAGTTATTTACCTAAGTAATGAGTTTTTCTTAAAAGAAAGAAAGAGAGAAAGAGAGTGAGAAAGAAAGAAAGAAAGAAAGAAAGAAAGAAAGAAAGAAAGAAAGAAAGAAAGAAAGAAAGAAAGAAACCTGATAATAACATCCATATTTTTGGCTCATTTACATGTTTAATGTGAAGAATTACCATCTATTTAACTCTAGTGGGACTCAGGTACTATAGAGACCTTTACATTGCTGATTTTCTCTGCTTTATTTCCTCTTAAAGTATTTATCAGGAGACACTGGCTTGTTAATTAATCTCCCTCTTTCTCCTTTATCCTTAGAGTGGGATTCTTAAAGGAAGGTCATGTACTGTCTGCACTTGAATAATCTCCACACTGTATTACAAAGCAGATTCCTGGGCCTTAGTTTTGATCTCCTGAATCAGACTTTCTGGGTGTGAGGCCCAGTATTTCATATTTTTAATAAACTCACCAGGTGATACACACTAGAATTTCAGAATTCTTTTATAGTGGGGAAAACTTACCTTCCAGGGAGTGTCAGCTTTAACTTAAAAGTGGGGCATAGGAAGTAAACTCAGAGCTTTCTGGCCAAAGGTATACAATCATGCTTCAGGTAGAGGTTTTGCAAACTTACACATTAAAAATGCATATTTCCAATAGTATTTCAAGGGAATTTATCATGCTTGCAATTTATCAGCAGAATTAATTAACTGGGATATACTTACATTCAGATATATGCTTAACATAGAAATATATACTTTTCCTTATGGGAAGTTTAAAAGCAACCTGACAGTTCTTCATTGCATGAGTGGCCACAAAGACCTGCACTCCTGTAAACGGCCATCACAGGAGACTTTTCTGTGCCATTGCACTATGGAAACACAGGACTCAGCAATGCCGATTCCATGACCGTTAAACACACAGTTACTTATATGTGACAACTAACAGAACTTGACAATAACACTTTAGAAGCTTGATATGGCACCTCTGAACTTTGGTTAATGACTTATTATGTAATCAAGGGTCTTTCAAAACTGTCTACCAAGGCAGGGAATGCAAAGCAGGTCGTACCAAGCGACAAGTATCAGCACTGAGATAGATAGCTGCGCTCACAGTAAGAACTATTATCCTCACCCCAGTTCCATGCTATAATCACTGCAGATCTTTTTTATAATCACTAACTAAGCCTCACCCAGGAACTTCCTATTTAATTAAACTGTGGCAGAAGAACAAGGAGAACTGGAAAGAAACATCTTCAGTCCTGGAAAGCTGAAGAGAATGGGAAGGGAGCTATGATCAGAATAGAGATTTTAACATTTTCCTGGAAACAGAAGGATGACTGGTGTTTGTCGATATGGAAGAGAGTAAGCTGAAGCCTGACACGGAGGTGAAAGTGATGGGTAAGGAAACCCATTAGCTCTGCACAGCCCTGGAGACGTGTGGCTCTTAGAATCACAGGGACATTGGACAGTAGGAGTGAAATAGGGGCATGGGATGGAGGATTCATTGAAGTATGAAATAGAGACTACCTGGCCACTGCCTTCCCTTCCCCCAAACACAGCACTCCTGGCCGCCAGACAGATGCTCTTTGAACAAACTAACAAATGAGAAAAGGAAAAGGATCTTTTCTCATGATATGGAACGAGCGGCCTAAGAAGAACCAGGCCAGCGAGGAAGAGCACTGGAGCAAGTGACTAGTGTGAGAGCTGGCTCCCTGACCACTCACCCTACAGTGCACTGCCTAATGGACAAGCCCCGCTACCCTCAGAAAGCTCACACACTGACACTTCGGTGGCCTGTGCGTAAGCCCAAATGAGAAACAAGGTGCACCAAACCTGAGAAAACTCTATAACAACAACACAAAGAGAAAACTCAAAATTAACAACAGAGAAAAGTGATCCTGCCGAATTCAGAAAAAAATCTTTCTAAGTAATGTTACAAAGATCAGAGAAGATTCTGCATCCATAAAACAAAAACAACATGTAACGGAAAAGAAAAATATTGCAAGAATTGAAAGAGACTGTTGAGAAGTAAATCTCCTAGAATAAAAATTAAAAAGTTAAAAAGAGAAAAAAAATGAGAGAGAAGTTGTAAGACATATATAATAATTCAGAAGTTCAACATCCTCTTCATAGGAATTTTAAAAATGGACCAGGGAAGACAGAGGAGAGGAAATGAAAGAGAGAGAGAGAGTTTTCTTAGAACGGAAGACAAAAGTCTTCAGACTAAAAAAGCCCAGTGTGTCTCCAGTGCATGAACTATTAGCGCCCACTCTAATTGTATTTTCATAGCATTTCAGAATGCTGCGGAGAAAGATTATCCTAGTAGGTTCCAAGGAGAAGAAACAGGACATCCACAAAATTACAAGTATAGTTTGGCACTGGCCATCCAATCAACAATGCTGAATGCTAGAAGGTAATGGATCAATGCCTTCAAAGCTTTGAGTGGAAATTCTTTATAACTTAGAATCCTAAAAGCAGTCAAAACAACTGTCCAAAGAAGGACACATTTTTAAAAACTTCAAAAATGTAAATTCCCTGAAAGGTACTTTTTATCACCATTTCTTAGGATATATTTGAGGATACATTATAGTACAGTAAGACAATAAATTAAGGAGGAAAATGCGAAATCTAGGAAACAGATGATCCAGTCCAGGACAGAACATGGGCAGTGATCCATCCTAGGGAGAAATCAGAACAACTTGGTGGAGGATACTGAAAGGCTTGGGAAAAAGTATCAAAGAAAAAAGGAGATTTAATACTACCTTTGAGATATTAAAAGATTTTAAGAGATAGAAAAGGCAATGTAAGAAAAAAAGAAAAGCAATTAGAAAACAACCAGAAACTGAGTGTAATCATAATATACTACTTGACACTACAATGGATACTATTTACATTGTAATTAGAATATGGTTAATGACTTTCAATTTCAAGAGACAATCTAAAGAGATTGTATTAGTCAACTTTTAAGAAGACAGACCCTAAGGTTCTTACTGGCTATATGAATCCAGAAATTACTCAATTTCCTTTCTGTAGGATAGAAGTAAGTTATCTATTTTATCGTCTTTTTGTGAGGCTTAAGTTACTTAACACAAAGTGCCTATAATAGTGCTTGACACATAGTAAGTCCTCACTAGGAGTTAGTTAAAACAACAAACAACATACAAAAACTAGAAGCATCTATTGACACAGAACAAAAATGAAATTTGACAAAATAAATGTTTAAGTATAGACAGCCGAGTGGCTGAATGGGAGGAAGAATAATGAAGTGGAATCATGAGGTACCGTTCATAGTTGATAGAAACAAAAATAAATAACAAAGACAATTAAGACAAAAAACAAAACTTAGCAAGATAATTGTGTAAGTGGGTTAAGTCATAATCCATCATAGCAGGAAACTATAATTATATGACTATAATTATCAAGTCAAAATCTAGCATGTAAACTGATAATATAGAGAGGAGGAAACAACAGAAGAATCAAAAGAAATAAAAATGCTTTCTTTAAGAATCAAGGAAGGTAAATATCATTACCTTTAAATATCTTATAATTTTATTTGTCAATTGCACTTCAATAAAGCTAAAAAAAAAGGAAGGTAAGGGGGGTTCAGAGTTGATGGTGGGAAATGAAGATTTTTAATAAGAAATAAAATCAGCACTATCATATCTAGAATTCTTGCTAAGAATTTCAGGAAACTCCACGAGATTGGAAAATATGAAAATCATAGGGAAAGAATGCCAATTTCTAGACAAAGTTTGATCTTTTAAAAACAATCTAGTAATTGGCCATAAGAGACAAAGATAATGTTTACTCTTATTAATGAAGTCAAGCAAAAATCACAGTACAGCTGAACAAGTGAGGCTTAATGTCAATCACTTATTTACTTCTCCACGCCTTGAAATCATCAAGCATAGTTTGGGGAGGTGTTCAAGATCTTTGGGGCAGCTTGCTGTCCAGTCTGCTCTTCCTCCTTTCCTCTGGTCTCTTTTTTTTTTTTCAGGCTACCCTATGAAGATTTCTTCACCATTAGATTTCCCTTCCTGTGTTCCCAAAGATGAGCACATTTGCAGTCAGTCCTAGAAACCTGATCCTTATCCTGAATCTCTGCTCAAAAGCCACTAGATATGGGTTGTGTTGACACCTTCCTTTTTTTTTTTTTTTTTTAAAGATTTTATTTATTTATTTGAGAGAGAGAATGAGAGACAGAGAGCACAAGAGGGAAGAGGGTCAGAGGGAGAAGCAGACCCCCCGCTGAGCAGGGAGCCCGATGTGGGACTCGATCCCGGGACTCCAGGATCATGACCTGAGCCGAAGGCAGTCGCTTAACCAACTGAGCCACCCAGGCGCCCCCTTTTTTTTTTTTTTTAAGATTTTATTTACTTATTTAAGAGAGAGTGTGTGAGAGAGAGAGCACAAGCAGGGGGGCAGGGGCAGAGAGAGAGAGGGAGAAGCAGACTCCCCACTGAGCAAGAAGCCCCATGTGGGGCTAGATCCCAGGACCTGGGGATCACGACTTGAGCCATAGGCAGATGCTTAACTGACTGAGCCATCCAGGCGCCCTTTTGACACTTTCTTTTATCAAGAGAACGTGTAATACATAAAATAGCAATGCTTGCTTTGGTGAATTTCATCAATGCTTCTTAATCTGAACCTCACAGAACATGCATTTTTTTGGCTGGTCGATTTCTTTTATGCTTTGGTCAGCATCTAAGAGCTTAAAATTCATACTCTTATTCAGTTATTTGTCCAGGCTAGACTTACCAATGATGAAAACACTTCTATCTGCCAAAGTTGACCAGAGTTTCTCAGAAACTGGAAGAAAACTCTGCCCTGGCAGGCTTAGTTGGATGCCTAGGAACCACAGTCTTCACACACACACACATATGCACATATTTTATGAGGTTGGCTAGGTGCTTCCTGTGAAAATCCCACTCTTCTAAAGGGTACAGGAAGGTTTATGTGAAATCTCCAGATTTAATGAAAGGTAAGAATGTAAAATAATAGGTGCTATTGTACATAATCTCATCAGTGGCTTATGGCTCCATCCTCATAACTTTACAGTTACATTAGGTCTCCTCCCTCTTCCCTTTCTTTCCCTTCTATTGCATATGATTTAGCTGATCTTCATGCTTAAAGGATACATGTGAGTTCAGTAGAAGACTCTGAAGGAGTATAGTAGGAACTAATTTCTCCCGATGACTGTCCACACCAGGTTCAAAGCTGGTAGTTCTTATGCTGGGGATATAGCTCCTACGGGGTCAGGAGCAGAAAACTCAGGTTGAAGGAAATAGTCACAGGGACTTCCACTAGCACCTTCAGAATGGAAGAAGAGCAAAGAAGGCAACGTGGCTGAAGTTCAGCAGGGGAGAGAGTTCCAGGAAGTGAGGTCAGAAAGGTAAATGAGATGGTGAAATAGAGGGTAGATTTCGTAGCCTGGGAGTCTTTGAAGGGCCTTTACTGGGAGAAATGGAAGGATATTGGAAAATTTAAGCAGAAGTATATCAGGTTTTTATAGCATCACCCTGGCTGTTCGTTTGAGCATAGACTATTTGGAGAAAGAATAAAACAGGAAGGTCAAAGCAAGGCTACTACAATAAACCAGGCCGTCGATGATGGTTGTTTGGACCAGAAAGGTGGTAATGAAGGAAATGAGAATTGATTGGAGTCTAAAAGTATTTTCAAGATAAAACCAGTAAGATACGCTAATCATTTGAATGTTGGTATATAAGGGAAAGACAGGAGTCAAGAGTGACTCTAAGATCATGGCCTGAGAAACTGGAAAGATGGAGTTGCCATTTACTGAGATGGACATGTCTTCAGGTAGACCAGATTGGTGAAGGGAGATCAAGAGTTCAGTGTAGGAAATATCAAATTTGAGAAATCTATTACAAATACAAATGGAAAGTTGATATGAATAAACAAGAAATAAACTTCTAACCTTTTAATATTTATGGCACAAATGAATTCATACAAACTAAATATCCCAAGATAAATTTATAGCTTGATGATAATCTTGGATCTTTCATATAAAATTGCTATGACAGATCTACATTTTTGGTTATTTTTATTTAATAACAATTGTGAACATTCCTAAAAGATCCCCCAAATAAAGCATAACAGTGAAGCTTGAAGATAAAAATCTTTTACCCTTGTTTCCAAAATTGACACCAATGAGCCTCAAAAGCCTGAGGGCTCTTACTATCAGATCATCCATTACTATCAGATCATCCATTGTTATAATAAAGTATGTCATGTCAAATTCAGCAGGCATTTTCACAAAGCATATTTTACACTTGACTTGCCCCTAAGCATTTAGATATTTATTTCTCCCTGAAGCCACCTGTAAAGTTAGATTAGATAATTCTTTAAGAGTTTGATTTTAGTCAGGTGTGCTGACAAGCACAAACAATAAATCCTTGGGAAAAATCCAGATTTTAGTTGCCCTTTGTCTGTGCAAGTTGAATGAACCCCCCCAAAATAGTAATAATAAATAAATAAAAGACAATTTAATTTATTCATTTATCTCTTTATTGAAATTTTTGTAGTTAGTTTATGTGATTCGAAGTTGTCCTTATTAATTATCTCCCTAATCTAGGGCAAATCCATAGCAGAGACTACATAGGTGAAGTATTGCCAAATTGCCCTCCGGTAGGAAACGTTCCTCTGTCCATCAAGACAGACTTTCTCTGCAAGTATGCGTTAAAAGACAGATGCTGGGGGTGCCTGGGTGGCTCAGTCCTTAGGCGTCTGCCTTTGGCTCAGATCATGATCCCGGCGTCCTGGGATCGAGCCCTGCTCAGCAGGAAGCCTGCTTCTCCCTCTCCCACTCCCCCTGCTTGTGTTCCCTCTCGCTGTCTCTCTCTGTGTCAAATAAATAAATAAAATCTTAAAAAAAAAAAAAAGACAGATGCTGGAAAAAGGAAAACAAGAACAGTGTGCAGAAATAACTGGTTTGTTCAATTTTTAGTAGTGCATTTTGCTATAAATCCATCTCAAAAAAAGTCAAAAAGGAAAGGAAAAGAAAAAAATAGTCTCGTTAATAAGGTTAATCCTGAAAGTCAAGGTGACCTTGGCTTCTTTTTGTTTATGTTTTTAGTGAGCAATGATTTGTTAAATGTATCCATTCACTGTCCAAAATTCCCTTTTTTCTATTCATTTATAATCAGAGGAGATTTCTGGGAGATTTTTGAAGTTTTCCTTTATCCAATAATGGGATGAGTCATGGGCTACACAATGCTTACATAACCTTAAAAGTCAAAAAACTAAACAATAAACAGTAAGTCAAATGGCAGTTTTATGAGAGCAGCAGTGCGGGTTTCAGGATGATGCTTCGATTCTGCAATTGAAATCAGTTTATTTTCGGCACTGGCTATGTGGAAGATTTATTTTACTTTTGGCACATCACACATAATCGAAGGAGTCTGAATGCGCTTCTTTTTAAAATATTTCAAACTTCTTTGTAGATCCAGGATCAACCAATCAACAATCAAGTACATGAAGGAAAAAGTTCAACTTTTTGGTATAACTTGGTATAAAAGTTCAATTTTATGGTATAACATCTCATAATACAAAAAAGAATCTTAATTATCATTAAGTACATACAAGTAAACCTATTTTTCCACATGTTTGAAACGGGAAAAATCCAGTCCTGGGAATGGATTTGGAGCAGTGACAAATAAACATATGTCAGCTCACTCACTCAAATACAGATAAGGAATATCCTTGTACCCATACAGCTAAACCACATTTCTCTGAAGGGCATGTATTATTTCCTTTCTGTGAATGCCAAGTATCCTTGCCTCTCCCCTTCTTTTGGGACTTCTTCCCCCTTCCCACTTTCCCTCCCCAATCCTACCTGTGGTTCCCATGGAAACCACCAAGTTCTTACAAGGTATTACTATTGATTCTTTCTTTGAATAGTCTAGCGGTGGGCACCTGCCCCAGCTGAGCCAGTCAAAGCTTTTCCCTAAGCAGTTTTAACCACCAAGCAAAGAAGAGATTCACAGTACCTCTCTGGCACACAGAAACCACAAAATGGGAAATGGTATCAGTGGTAAGTCTGCAGTGAAAGAGAATGAAGCCAACTCCCTGAGAAGAGCAGAGGTGAGTCATGGGGATGAGAAGGAGGGGGAGAGAGAGAGAGAATGAGAGAGACCTTGCAAAATCCAGGTCAAGGTTTCCTGTTGACTTAAGGCCCAGATGCATTCACATCTTTTCTGTTTCTTCAATCCTTGGTTTCCATGAAGCAATAACTCCCCTTTCCTATTTTGGTTGCCTGATTTAGTTCAAATTGATTTTCTGTTAGTTGCAGCCAAAACAAACGAACAAACAAAAACAACAGACTTTCCCAGCCCTCCAAAAAGATAAATAAAAAACACCAAAAATAACAATTAAAACTACTATAATTGATGTATAACTGTGCATGATTTAGATTCAATAATTATAACTCCATGCAAGACTTCAGCTCCCAGGAGTCCCTGATATTTAAGTGTAGAAGTCACAAAATCAGGATGAGCTGAGGACAATCTAAAAAGCTGACAAAAGCTAGTGTTCCCCCGTTCAAGAATGCATAGTAACTAACACACCCATTTAGAGGAAGAGAGGTGAACAACTCAGCTCTAGATTCTTCTTTAAAAATAAGTTTCTATTTGGCTCATGCAGAGAAAAAAATGAACTAAAATTGATATTCTCCACAGCTTTGAGCCAATCAACCTTCCTAGGTTGATTCTTAAATTAAAAAAAAAAAAAAAGAATAGGATCTCTTCTTGAAGAGGTGAAGGGCACGCAGATGAACTAGTCCAGTGTGAAAAAGCTATAGACATTATAAGTCCAACTCCCCGCCTGACCCAAGCTGTGCTCTTTTTATATGACTTGACTTGAGAACTGTGCAGTGCCAAAGTGGAGAGGAATTTTCTCCAATTATCAATCTGAGGAGATCCTTGGGGGAGTTTACATACTCTTTATCTGCTTTACAGAGAAAAACAAAAACACACTCCCCCAAACCCTTCAAAATTCAAGTAAAAGCAAGGATGGAAGTGGGGAAGCAATTCTGGCTACAAACCACCAAACCCATAATTTTACACCCTACAAGCATCTAAATAAACGAAATCATGCAGTATAAACACCGTTGATAAAAGACTACCACACAGTGTTTAATAGCCCTACAGGGAAATGAAAAGACAGCATAAATACTTTTTTTTCACAAAAGACACATTCTCTATAGTTTCAGAAAAAATTATTATTTTTAAAGAAACTAAGTGATGTTTCTCTAATTTCCCATTTAAAGTAACTATCATAAACAAGGACATGAATTTAGGGAGATAAAGATGTTTACGAATCAAGAGTGTCTATAATTCCCAGTAAAGAGTTTAGTGATAGAAACTTTCTAAAACTTTAAGGTAGGCAATAATCAGCAAATATAGTGTGTATTCTCTCAACATCATACAGAAAGCTGTGTCCAACACGAATCGGGAGGATAGGTTTCCCTGCATAGTTCTCTTTTCACTTATTCAAGCCCATAAGCATATTTTCATTGCCAGACCATACGGTGACAATTCTTGGTTCAGAAAGATGGTCAGTCAAAAGTAGTGTAAGATACTTTCCTGTTAAAGACTAGTATTCTCTGGCATTTCTTTTTCTTTCTTTCTTTCTTTTTTTAAGGTTTTATTTATTTGAGAGAGAGAGCGCAGAGCGAGAGAAAGAGAAAGCACCAGCAGGGGGAGGGGGAGAGGGAGAAGCAGACTCCTCATGGAGCAGAGAGCCAGATACTGGGCTCAATCCCAAGACTCTGGGATCATGACCTGAGCTGAAGGCAGGTGCTTAACTGACCGAGCCACCCAGGTGCCCCTCCTTTGGCATTTCTAACACCAGTACTTGCAATAGCAGCTCTGGAGACTCAGACAAGGGAAATGCTGGTAGTGTCCCCCTCAGAAGCTCACGGCTACTGGCTGTCATTACCCACCCAGCAACTTCACTGTACTTGTAATGCAGTTTATCTCTTTCTTTGTCGCTATTGTCTGCCACGCCTTCCCCCACCCCTCAAGTTCTTCTACCTTTAGACTGCCACTTCCTTGTGGTTGCTTCTTTTTTCCCTGCTTTATTTCTTTCAGCTTCTTTTCCCATTTCCATCTGCTCCCTCCCTCTGTAAATTTATCTCATTTTCAATCTTTTTAAGAGAGAAGATCTTCTGGTTCCGCTAATTGGTATTCACCTTGCTGGGGAGGACTTTTACACTAGCCCACCTCACTGGTTATCTGCCAACTACAGATCATCTCTTCCTGAGTCAGAAACACTCCTGGTCTCATTAATGGTGCCTAGGGTGGCAGAGGCATTCAGTCAATTTTCTTAAGGGATTTGTGGCAGAGGGATCACTTGGAGCAATATAAGCTCATACTGCATTGTCAATCCCTCCACCATAGCTGCAATGGGAATCATAGATTATGGGAGATTAAGAGATTATGGGATTCCCAAGGCCTATCTTATTCCTATACACAAGGACCAGGAAGCTTGTGGGAAAGAACTCATCACCAAAGAAATGAAAATAATGTAGGGAAGCCAGCTAACTGATACTGGATGGGAGAGAGGATTCTGAATCTAAATTGTCACCTAGATTATGCCCTGGCCTAGGTCCTATGGACGCATGACTGAGTTTGTGGAGGATGCAATTTCAATAAAAGAACAAGTAAAAGTAAAAAAGCTGTTTTCCCTTAGATCTCTCTGGGGTGTGAAGAGGGCAAGGCAACAGGCTCATGGACACCATGGGTGGCACTGATAGTAGCGACAGCATCACTGGTGATGAAAGCAGCAACACTAGGAAAGTAGACTTGGCTGCAGCAGTTGCTGGATGCCATGCCCTGGATATTCAGCATAGTTACACTTGGTGACATGTTTTTCTGCAGTCGGGGGAGGTTTTAGTCTGGTAGGCAGTGTCAGCAGCAGAAACAGCTGCAATGGTGTTTTTGGCAAGAGGCACAGCCGCCTGTCTTGGCATCAGCTGCAGCCAGGGTCTTCATCACAAGCTTCAAGACAAAGGAGGGAGAGAATCCTGGCATGCCACGGCAGTCAAGAGGCGTAGTTCTCAGAGCACATGGGAGAAACCCTCTGGGAACTCCAAGCTCTACGGGTGAAAAATTTGAGGGAGGAAGCAGTTCCTTCTAAGCACAAAAGGATGGGCCTTCACAAATTCTATTCAAGCGCTGCTGGTGATGTCTATCCCCAGGCTGGAATGACTTGGGAAGCAAAGGTCACATACATACCATGCTCACCAACACCTACACCTTCTTGTCTAGAGTCACTCCCTCACGTGTTATTTGAGTGGTAAGGGCCAAGAAATCTTTGCTGCCAACATGTGCTACTTTGAGCTGCATTCTGTGACATTCTGTTATTTCAGTGACCGACATCGAGATCAGCATTTGTGACAGTACAAGGGTTGACCTCTTTAGTGAGCATGAATAAAAATCTAAAACTTTCCCATACTAAACAAGCCATTCCACTCCGAAGGCCTGCCATTGCGTGACGCCCTTCTGAGAAAAGCAGCTGCAGGGGATTCCCTGGGCATAGAGACTCATGTTTTCTGCCAGGTGACCCTGCCCTAGTCACAGTTAACTGGGCTGAGGCCTGAGGCCTGATACAAAGGCTACTACAAAAGCTTTTCAGTAAGGATAGTGACAGGCTGAACTAATCAGATTCTCTTGGTGAGTCTGAATGCCAGATATCCAGAGAGCTTTGGCAGAGTAAAGTGGCACGAGATGAGGGAGACAGAGAAAGAAGGCAATGGGGAGATACTATGTGCCAAGAGAATGAAGATGCCTAGAAGCAGAGAGGGAAGAAGCAGAGAGAGCTAGTCAAAAGAGGTTAAGTAGTCTCAGGAAAAGTGAAAACAAAGATAACTTGAGTCCTACCGGGGCAATATAGGAGAACAGAAAGCATTGTATTCTGAATGCTATTTTAGATCTTGTTCTACTTCCTTGAGGCCTGAAATGGCAGCTCCTATTTGTAAACAGGGAAATAATTTATTAGTTGAATATAAATGACGAAAATGATGGTAAAGTCAAGACAGAAATGAAAGTATTTGAGAGGCAGATTATTTAACATGCAAATGAATTCTCAGAAAATGCACTTTTTTTTTTTTTTTTTTGCTTTCTAGCTTTGCTTAGGCAGCAAAAATTCACAGGTAGGACAGATAACCCACACTTTAAAATATGTCACATATACTGATAAGGAACTCTTTTGTTATTTTTTCTATCATTCTTATTTCAGTGGGCATCCTTATATTTTACTCCATCATGAGTTTCTCTGTTCCTTGTAACTCGAAGAGCTGAAAGATTCCTTATTTCACCAGGTATCTTTAAAATAAAATCCCATAACCGGAGTAATCTGAATGTGTCTCTGTTCATAGCAACCTAACAGAATATAAGGTAAAGGAGAAGAGAAGGGGAATAGGTGACAAGTTTGGTTTGCCACCTAGAAACTGTGTGTATAAATATATTTAAATACATTTTCTGAAATAATGAAGAGTAATCTGCAGGGAAAACAAAATTAGTCTTCAATAGCCCACCTCCCCATTTGTAATTTAAAGTTGCTTCCTGTTTCTCACATCTACTCGACTATTCTTTTCCCTCACGGCAGCTTATACCACAGGATTCCTATTAGGAGAGCAGCAGCCAACTTATGATCCAATAACACTTCACCTTCATGAGGTGCTGATGGAGCAGGACAGCATGCTCACGCTTTTCAGGTATTCCCCTGGGAAAAACAGAGTGTAAAAATAGAACGAACCACCGACTGTGTTTGCAAATTCTAATTTACAATGAGGACAAATGTTAGACACTAAAGGTCAAAGTACTTTCAGGTGATTCTTGCTGAAGCAAAACGTGTGTAGCATTTACTAGAGTTGCATTTAAAGATCACACCTTTCAATATTGTCATTTTGCTTTGCTGCCAAACATACTGTTTCTGTAAAGTCAAAGTTTAATTCAGTTCTTGACTGAATGATTCTATAGTGAAGAATAAACATGGAAGATTCATCAGTAAAATCCTGAGGGGGGAATAAAAGAGTAATTAGTGGGCCTTTGACCTGGTAGATACACAACTGTGTGATAAAGGTACAGCACTGTGTGTGGTTTTGATGTAGATCTCCAATCTGAGATATTTTTTCATAACCACACTGAAATTATCCTACAAAAGTATAAAATACATTTTAGTTACCAAGGAATGTATACCAAAGATATTCTTGATCCTTCGTCTATCTCTAACCCTTATACCTTTTCCTTTATTCAATATTATACTGTTGGGATTTTTGAAATTATATGTGCATTAATTTTACTGTCATATCAATTCAATAAAATATTTCAAGAGCCTATTGTAAGTTAGCTTCCAAGAATATATTTAACCTTCCCTTTCTAACCATGATTATAAATGTCATATAGCCCACATATATAACTGAAGGTATTGAGTAAAAATTAGTGATTCATTTAAGGTCTGAATATTCCCTCTTTCCACATCTACTATCTCGTAGTATCTATTTTACATCCATTCAAATAGATTTAGAATTATGAGGAAGTCTACAAAGACAGAGGTGTATATATTTTAGATCTTCAAATAAGTGCCATTAGTGAGTCAAATAATTATTAATTGAATGCAAATGAATAAGACCCTAGTAAAGTCAAGAGAGAAATCAAAGTTTTGAGAGGCGGACCATTTAATATACAAATAAATTCTCAGAGAATGTGACAAAGTATTCATGGGTAGGACAGATAACCCACTTCAAAATATATAAGATGTACCAATGTAAAACTTTTTTTGCTATTTTCTTTCTTGGGTGATGAGGCAAGGCCACATAGTGGGTGAGAGAAATGGGGTTGGTTTTTTCTTACCTAGATAAAATAGTCCTACTCTCAGGAATCCTGGGAAATGGCTACTCTTGGAGCAGAAATGAGTCCTGGAGCCTAACGGGTTTCATTAGTGCGTGTGGGAATGTGAGGAGGAGGGAGGCTCTAACAATGAGGGTGATCATCCATCCCTGACCCATAAAGACAGACAAAGAGCAACTGGGGCATCTCAGTTCCATATTTTACATGGCAGCAGTTGCCGTAGCAATAAAAATAATGTACTAGGGGGTGCCTGGGTGGCTCAGTCGTTAAGCGTCTGCCTTCGGCTCAGGGCATGATCCCAGGGTCCTGGGATCGAGCCCCGCATCGGGCTCCCTGCTCAGCGGGGAGCCTGCTTCTCCCTCTCCCACTCCCCCTGCTTGTGTTCCCTCTCTCACTGTGTCTCTCTCTGTCAAATAAAAAAAATCTTTAAAAAAAAAAAAATAATGTACTAGGTGAGCAGTCGCTGGGTAGCAAGTCAGGGTCAGCCACAGTGGAGTCCTCTGGCCTTCGTGGCTGGGTCTCAGTGTCACAGTACCCGTGGATGGTGAGAACAGCCAGGAATGAACACAGACCTTGTGAGAACCTGTTCTCTTCCTGGGACGAAGTCAAACATCAACAGGGGACATCAGAAAAAGGCAGTCATGCCCAGGGATGGCTCAGCACTTAGGTGAGGACCTCTATTTCATACGGTACTCACATGTGAGTTATACATGTAATAGTTGCTTTTTAGGCCATATAGAGGCATCCTCACTTCAAAACTGTCACAGCAATGCATTTGCATGAAGATAACTGCTACGAAAGCATAATAGTAACACCTCATATCCTGACAGAAAAATGAAACAGACTATGTGAGGTTTTATTCTGTTTCTGCCACATAATTCTTTATTCAAACAAAATCTTGCACACAAGCCCTAATTCCTGGGCCAAGACAAAAGCTGGTCTGGTAAAAGGAGGACTGGGAGACCTAGAACCTCCAGCTCTCACAGCAGACGGATCCTCTTCCTATCCACCACACACCCTCCGTCTTCAATCACCTTGCAAAGGATCTGCAGAGCCCTCAGGACTCTGAGATCAATATTAACTAAATCACCGGAACTGAGTCTAGAAACACACCTATGAATATTTGGGAATTTGCTGTATAAGTGGCATTTCAAATAAGTAGGGGAAGGAAATGGATAGAGAATAAATAAATACGGAGGGGGGAGGCAGGGAAAAATCTGGACGAAGTTACATCAGGATGTTACTTGTGGTCATTTTTTGATGATATCATCAGTGATTTTTAATGTTTTCCTTTCCATATTTCTATATTGTTGGAATAGCTTATAGTACATATATTGATTTTGTAAAGAGAATAGACAAGAGAGAATTTGAACTAATTTCTAAACAAGCAAATGAAGAACACAGCAACATCCTGCAGTGCACTCTTTGTATTACACAAAGAGGAGAAAGTAGATAGAAGAGAAGTCAGAGTGTAAAGTGAGTCAGATCGAGGCAAATCTTAGAGCTCCTTAGTGACTCATGGGTGAAAGAGATAAGGTACCAAGTGAGAATGAAATCAGCAGCTAACATTTATTCCACATTTGCTCTTTCCTTGCTCACAGAGCCTTCAGCATCCAGGGCAGACAAAGGGCGCTAACTGTTGGTAACAGGCTGTTTCTCAGCCGAGGTCTCTGTGGAAACAAGGTGGACTAGGAAAGAGCATATTTTACTATTTAGGCTGCAAACTCATCAGAAGTGAGAAGCCCTGTGCTGTGTCTAGGTATTACTTTCAAGTCTTTCCTCTTGTAAGCACTTTTTCTTTGGATGACTAAATTTTTTTTTTTAAATATTTAACAGGTTGTTGTGTTTTTCTCCCCTATTCTCTGCAAACAGCTCGGGGAATGAAAAGCGAAAGTACCTATTTATTTGCCTTCCTAGGCTGGAAGCAACGTATTGCAAAATTACCACGGAATTGTTCTGCTAGACTCTGAGTTCCAGAATAGATGGAGGTAGTTAGGAGCAGTCACTGTGCTAATTTTTCAGCATTTGTTGAATTTAACTACATACTGGTTCTTTTATTGTGTTTGCCATCAAATTACCCCAGGATATCATTCTCAGAGGCAGGGGCAGGTGATGCGTCCCCCGGGTTACTTCCCTTAGCCCTCACAGGATGGTGGGTGAAGAAGCTGTTGCATTGCTGCTGCCAGAGGCAGAGGCTCAGGTAGCCCCAAAGCACTGCTCACAGACTCCTGCCAGGAAGGTGTTCTTCCTGCCAAAGGCGGATTTAAAATCCCCAGGTCTGCCCACTGAGAGTCAATATTGGGCCAGAGAGAAGAGTTAGTTGCCTAGCTGGAGAGACAGAAGGCTTTCAGCACAATTAGGCAGGCTGTCAGCATTTTGCTGAACATAAAGGAGTGAATCAGAGCTTTTTGTGAAAGTCAATTGGTAAACTCAGTATTTACAGACTTTTTGGTGCAGGCAAAGACTAAAAACTACCTGAGTACAATCACTAGGGTCTAAAGTGATGGGTGGGCACACAGCTTGGGAAACCCGAGAGGATGCCCAGAACTGGAGAAGAGTAACCCTACCTGGGCCAACACCCTTTCCTTACACATTCTGGTTAAGAATCATCGACATTTCCTTGGTGAGCAGGACCTCGAGGCTGATCTTAGAGCTCGCTTTCTGTCTTCTCAAACACGCTTACTATACTGCGTGCTGTTGTCACACTGCGGCTTCAGGGATTCTCAGAAAATGTGCTCTGTAATAGCTACAGGATCTCTGTGGGTACTGTGAAATAGCAATGCCTGCTATTCTTAAGTATCGATTCTGTGAAAGTATTTTACAAACTTTATTCCCAATTATAATCGTCCTTCAGAGTCCGTATTTTCACGACCAACACTAGGGTGAAGGAAGGGATACCACAGGAGCAAAATTTAAGGGGGCATCAAAAATGCAGTCCTCAACAAAAGCCATTTTTTAACACATTTTTTAAAATCAAAACTAATGGAAAAACTCTAGAAGAATCAAACATAATTTTAAATAAAAATGGGCTGAGTGTTTTACGACCCTGTATCATTGTGCAATAGGAACAGTCATTTTCCAATTGGCACATCCCCCACCAGCCAGTTTATTAGGATAATGGTGTGTGAACAGATTGGGCAATACCGAGCTTTATATAGAGGCATTTTTTTTTTCCCCACTAGAGAGCTTCTATTCATTGTTCCCACTTGATTCAAAATAAGGGAGGGTTTTTGATGATTGTATATAGGAGTATACATTCTTCTTTTTCTTTCGAGCCCCAACATGGCTTGTGAGGATATGGCCTCTTATTTTCCTGAATTTAGAGAGGTGAGCTAAGTTGCCCCAGGTCATGTAAACTAGTGAGTGTTCAGGCTGGGGTTCCATCCCAGCTCAGTTTGCGTTGCTAAGCATGCTACATCACACATACCATAGTTACCTGTGTCGGGGCAAGATTCCTTTATATTATATCGAAGATTCTGGCTCCCCAGTGGATAAAACCACATAAGCAGCATGTCTCAAATATGCAGGGCTTCCAAGCCAATGGTTTGGAAGTGTGGTTTGACTTTAGGTGCCTCAGAAGCAGCTAGACAAGACCTGGGTCACCGGAGCTTCATTCTCCTCCAACACAAGTGCTTTACCTTAATGCATCGTAAACATGAAATTATGGTTTTCCTTATATGTATATTGTGGTGTGAAAAAGGTTAAAAGGGACAGGGTGCTGTCAGACCCAAGCTCAGGGAGTTCTCATTCTCTGACACTCCCTCTGAGCTGCTCTGCCACCCTATCCCAGTAAAGGTTAGAATAGTGATGCTCTAAGTTGGCAATTTGGAGTTAGTGATTTTCATAATCATGACATAATTTTAAGAACTTCCTCGTTCTTCTTTCCATCACCTCTTGCATTATCGATGCCCAAGTCTATCTCTTCTGTAAAAAAGGATGCTTCTTGAGTGGTTGGACCTTGTGTCATTTCTTGGTGCATCTTCTTCCTTCTCCACCTTCACTCTGGTGTCTAGTGCAGTGCCCTGCACAAATCAATGCTTCATAAATGCTCATCAAAGTAAGAATTAGAACAAGAAAAAGTTCCACTCTGTCCTCCTAAGGGGTTGTATATGGGAACACCCAAACACATACAAATCTATTTGGAAGTCCTAAAAGAAGCTCTAATGATCCAGTCAACTATTCTTCATTATCATCTTTACATTAATGACTTCAAGACTAATAATTTTTTGTCATAAGTATGTATGACTTGGATAATATGAAAAACAATGGAGGAACTGTAAATGCAAAATGAAAAAGTGGCTAAGTTTGTGGCTAAAACTATTATTCAGGCACCCAATCGAGATGATGCACACAACAGGATTCACTATATGAGGTTCCAGTGTAACATAAAATTTATTGGCATTAATTAAAAACATTGCTTGAAGTTAATTTATACAATTGTAGCAGGCTTTCTAACTCAGTTTCCATGAGGTTGTGCATCTGGTAGAGGTAAACTAGGTTGAAGGTTAATTTACTTAAAGAAGAGCAGGTTGTATTATTAGCTCTGCTAAAGAAGAGCAGGTTGTATTATTAGCTCTGCTCTGCAGGGCTTTTTGGTTTTCTTTTGTTTTTAAAATCAAGACTTTCTCTCCTTGCTTGCGGCAGTGGGAGATGAGTTGCTTAGTAACCTGCCCGGACTGGGGACTGTTGCTCTCAGAGCTGTACCCAGGGGGGACCTGCATGTGAATGAGATGGCTGTCAGCAACACTACACTCAGATTTCCCTGTGTGGAGGGCGCTAAGGGAACATACCAGAACTCCAGAGCCCCTGGTATTCTGGCTCACTTGAAATTGTGCTCTAGCCTATTACATATTTTTTTCCACACATATAATCATTTGTTTGCAGTCTGGAAATATAAAACCACTCAAGAAATGGAGGACAAACTATTGGTAAGAAACTTCTAATCCACATTCAATATCTCACAATGTGTGTGGCAAGCAACTGAGTGATTTATCTTGTTCTCCTATGTCTGCTTTGTAAATTATGTGTACTTCCCTCTGGATGGAATTCATCTGTTGTTCTGCTCACAGCGTGTTATGAGCATTTGAAATTGAATGCAAATAGAGCGGAAACATTTTTTTTCATTGTTCCTCTTTTCCTTGTATTTTTCTTCTAATTTTTGTCCAGATATTAAGTTTAAAATACTTCAGGAGAAAAATAACAGGTTGAAAACAACTGGGTCAAACACTATTGCTGGTTTGTTGTAAATGAGGCGAAATATTTTGCGTAAATTGCCTTATCTGGTGGTCACAACAATGCATTGAAGAGTTGTGTGCATGTGTTTTTGTGTGTGTGCTGGGAGCAAGGTCCTATTATTATCTCAATTTTATAGATTAGTATCTGCGGCTTAGAGATGTACAGTAACCTTCAAGGTCACACAGCTAGTGATTTGCAGGCCTAGGACGGAAGCCCGGCGGCCTTAATCACCATGCTACAACTATGTTGCTCAAATGACTTTAAATTACTTAGTTCAGTGAAAGGTAAGTTGCCTATATTGTTAATGCATGTCATATAATGCTCAGATATTTAAATCAAAATGATTCAATTGATCTCTTGGAAAGATGCGCAGAGTAAAAGAGCCTCTGCCTAGTGTTCACCTCCAAGATAATGAGATTCAGCAAGAAGGTTAAGAACATCACCACTTTGCAATAGCACAACATTAGTTTATGGTAGAATTCTGGGCCATCAGAATTTTGCCCGGATAATTATAAAGCTCTGTTTGCTCAGACAACTTGTGTTTATTGGGCCCTGGGAGGGAGAAAAGAAAAAGGAGGGGAAAGGTCGCAGAGATGGTCTGAGGGAGGACCCTGGGGAAAGGGACCAATCAGGGCTTCTCTCCTTGAGGGTGGAACTAAGCCCCGCTCCCCTTTTGTTCCCGCTTCAAGTTATGTCTTTTCTTCTTTCTCCTTGTTCCTACTAAACTCCCTCGGGGCAGAATGATAGATACAACAGCCAATTAGGGGGACACTGCAGGAAGAAGGGGCTCCAATGACAGCTCCTTCACCATGTACTGAGAAACAGTCCCTTCCCTGAAGTGCTCATAATTGCCCTGCTCCTTTCTGTGCTCCCCATCCCTGCCCTCTCAATCAAGCTCCCGGGCCTAAGGCTAGCCAGTTATGGAGACCCAGAACAGCACAACGAAGCTCCCACGCAGGTGGTTTGAATTACTGTGCAGGCCAACCCGGATCTTCTTCTGGGATCAGCTAGCTCTTGCCCCCAGCCCTGGGTGTACAGGAGTGTTTCTCAAGGTGTGAGCTTGGACCACCTGCATCAGGCTCAGCCGGGAGCTTGTTAAAAAGGCAGATCCCGGGGAACCTCCCAGACTTGCTGAATCAGAAGCTCTTTGAGTGATGCTGGGAAATCAGCATTTTTAACAATCTGGTAATTTTGAATATATTATAGCTTGAAAGCCACTGCCTTGCAATTTGCAAAGTGCTTTTACATAGATTACGGGGCTCAAATCCCAAATTCCCGAGAGGTTTATTTTCTTATGCCCTTCTCTGAGCTGTTGCTGTTTTCCTCTTCAATCAGTCCAATACCTCAGACTCAGTAGGTACTCTGCTAAGAAGACCCAATGAACCAGAGTTGTTTCTCTGTCCAAGGTGGCAAGGAAAGGAAAATCAAATAGGCTTATAAACAGCATTTCAAGCATGAAGTCAGTGGAGGACTGAGCATGGAGAGACTTAGTGGTACCCAGTTCTGTGAACAATGTTAAAAGCAAGATTGAGTTCGAACCCGGCTCTGTTACTTTGCATCAGTTTCCTCATCTGTAAAATAGGGGTAACCCCTATAGGGGTTGTGATGAAGATTCAATGAATTAATACAGATAAAGTGCTTGGAACAGCGCCTGGCTTAATAATAGCAACTAGTTTAGTTAGTGGCAGAGAACAGCATGTTGAAAATCTACAATTGCATAAATCCACATGAGTTTCCAAGTTATACTTTGTAGAGCATAAGTACTATTGCCATCCTTTGGTTTGTTCAATAAGATTGAGAGAATAAATATTAATGGAACTGAATGTTAAGCAACGTCATGGTGCACCTTATTGGGATTATTCAACTTCAGCTCTAGTGACATTGGGGCCTGATAATTCTTTGTTGGGGGAGCTGAGGAGTCTCCTGCACATTGTAGATTTTTTATCAGCATCCATGGCCTCTACCAGTAATATCCCCTCAGCTGTAAAAACCAGAAATGTCTCCACACATTGCCAAATATCCCCCGGGATGGGGTAGGAGGGGAAAGTGGAGCATAATTATTCCTTGGTGAGAACTGCCTTATATCCATCAGTTTACACAGTGTCCACGAAAATTATACTCTCTCATTTTCTAACACTCCCTTGAGGTAGGGAGTGCAGATAGTCCATCACTGCTCCCAGTTTACTAATCAGATGATATTGAGATGAAGTGACTTGCCCAAGGTCACCTAGCTAGTTCTCGGGATGGTTATACTCCAAGTTGAGTCATCGATTGATCAGTACACTTCTCATCCATGTTCATAAAATATGAAAATGTTGTAGTAAGCTGAAGTCTTGTAATGCCTGATAACCTTTTATAATTTACGTTGGCAAGAAGTGAGTATGCAAGTATTGTAAAGTCTTGCCCTCAACAGGGTAGCCTTCAATCATCTTCCTTGAAAGTGTTCAATGATAATGAAAGAATGTTTATAGGTTCCTGTATCTCAGAAACATGGTTCCTTATGCTTTCAATGGACATTCACAAAACATCTACCACGCACTGGTTATTCTGCTACCCACTGGGGAGTAGAAGGCAATTAGGACCTTCCAAAGCTCACAAGCTAGTTGAGGATCAGTCACCCACAAGCACACATAGTGATAATGCAGGTGGGGTGGGACAGTGTGGATTGAGGGTTGAGAGAGGATAAATGCAATGACAGGAAATATATAAGGCACAATGGGGAAATTAAATGAATCAACTCTCCTGCACAGGGGAGGGGAGGCTTTTCAGACAAGACTCTCCGCAGGAAATGATGTTTAGGCTTAGTTGTGTAGGGTATGTGGAAGTTAATATTAAGTACGTCCTACATGCCAGGCACTGTATTGGGTATTTTATACATGTTAATTTATTTATTCCTCACAATACCTGTGTGAGACAGAGACTATCATTCTGCTCTAGAGAACAGAAAACTGAGGCACAGAGAGGTGAAGTAATTTGCCTAAGGTCACACCCCTAACAAAGTATCAGAGCCAAAATGCAGATTGGGCAATTTTGCCCCAGAATCTGTGTAATTTCCAATCTTCGTCAAGATAAATAAGGCCCATAAAGCATGCAGGTGTACAACAGCTCTGAATGTGGGAAACTGCAAGAGCAAGGATTTGATAGAATATTCTATGTGAAGAGAAGTGGTAGGACATAAAGGCCAAGAGGGACCAGATCATACAGGGACTGTGAGGTCCCCCTGGGTGGCTAGGTTTTATTCTGTGGGTGCTGGGGAACCCCTGAAAGGTGAGAGACCTGATCAGATTGTATTCAAAGACAGTAAGTTTGGCCTAGACCAAAAAGGGGAAAGAGGGACACTCTGGTTTCACATGAAATTAAAACCTCCAATATTTACTTCCAATTCCACCTCCCCCCCCGCCAAGATACTAAGAAAAAGAACAAATCTTAAATAGAAAAGATACAGCTGCTCTGGCCTAAACGCAGAATCCTTTAATACTATCTTCTGGATGATATACATGTGTGTTTATTCTGGTCTCAGATTTAATTGGATTTAAATAAGAATCTGAGCACAATCACCCAGAAGGCCTGACATAAAGAGGAAAGTAGCAAGAGGTCAGAGAAGACACATCCTGTCTGTTCCTATTGAAAGCAGATTCAGGCCTTCCCCACCTGCACCTTCTCCCCTCTCCAGCAAAAAGCTGCGCCTTATGTTACTAAGCAACAAAAATGCATTTGGAGAGTCTATATTCAATCACCCTTACCTCTACCCCACCCCAAAAAAGGTCAACCAAATGCTGTAGTTTGGATTTATATCTTTTGTTATCTATATCAAGTATGATAGAAATGCTTTGTTCTACTTTGGGCTCTCACAATGAGCTGCTTCATTTCAACATAACTGTAAAGCTAAAATACCGTTGGGACACTTGCCATCCTTTTGCGGGTTTAGGTTGGCAAGTGCACTTGTAGAGCTTAATTCTTTTCCTTCTAATTACACTTGCCTGCCTGCTCTTTGAGGGCGTTCTTAGTAGGTGAAGAGTGACCCAATCACTGTGACCTCATGATCTGACTATAAAGGCTTCACATGTTCGTGGTTAACTAGGTCTCTTCTAATCCTGGAAATAAACTATGTTTTTTGAAAAAACACAATAGAATTCTTAATTAAATTGTTAGCCTCTAATTCTAATATATAAAAAGAACCCAATCCTTGTCAAAAGAATAAAAATGAACTGTATGTGGCAACATACAGTAAAATTGAGGAATCACCCCAGAATGAAATATTAAGGAAAACAGAATTGTCCTCTGAGAGCTAAACTATTGAATACACAGTTCCTTAGGCAAGAGGTGTATAAAATCACCTCAAGAGACAGTATTCCATGGGTAAGCATGATGAGACTCATCTGATTGAGGGTATTCATAATCTAAAGAAATAATGGGTTAATTTGTCGATAACAGAGCATAAACATGGCAGTCACCCGGGCCAATATTGGTTGTGCCCATTAGGAACTGTCTACCAGGGGGTGTGGCTTTTCAGTCCCAGCCAATATTTACTTGTAGAGAAGGATGTATCCGCTTATCACAACCTGATGTCTCTAAACATTGGAATCATACATTCAAATGACATATATGGAAGTATGCATTTAACATATGTAGGTTAAATCATACGATTAACTCCTTTGCTCTTGATTCCATGACTACCCAGCAACTTTCTGATTATAATTTGACTTCCCATGTAATTTGCCCAGGAGAGAGACACAAGTGCTTGGAGGCCTTGGTCATTATTGCTTCTTATTGAAAATTAACAATTGTTATCTTGTGTTAGAGACTTGAGCCTCCTGGGGCTTCATCTGAATGAATTAGCCCCACTGATTGTCAGGGTCCAACAAGATGGGGTGGCTGCGTAGGCCAGGTTGACGGCAGGAAAATAATCCACTCATGTTGTAGCTCTTTGTGCTCCCAGCAATCATTCATGACAATTCCCTGGCTGCCACACAGGGCTTTCTTGCGACTTTTCAGTAGATTTTAGCCCTTCAGTCTTCAATCCCTTTCCCCCGGCCTGCCCATCTAATGAGTCAGCAAATCCTAGGAACTCTCTGCTATTGCCACTCCTACTTTGTTTCCAGGATTTATGTCCTCACTTCTCTTCCAGGCTAGCAGTTCCCAAAAGCCAGTGCAGAAACCAGCTGTATAAGAATAACCAGTCTGTGATGCGTAAACACATGAATGTTGGGGCCCCACTCTAGATCTCCTTATCGGAATGTGCTGGGGTGGTGCCCAGGAATCTGCTTTATAAGCTCCCTGGGTAATTCTGATAAGCTGCCACATTTCTGAATCACTATCTAGATGAGTGGTTCTCAAACTTGTTTACAAATAGAACTACTCTTAGAAAATGTCAGTGCTTAGGCTTTTCCCTAGACCCTTTTTTTGGAGGTGGAGTGTGAGCATTGGTATTTAAAAACTCTCTTTGAAGTGAATCTAATGTATTGTGAAGGCTGAGAACCTCTGGTTCAGACCTGTGATTCTCAAGTGTGGTACCAAGACCAGCAACAGCATCAGCACCCTGGAACTTGTTAGAATTCTAGATTCTCCAATCCTGCCCTAGATAACCACTAAATCTGAAATCCTAGGGATGAGCCAGCAATCTATGGTTTAACAGTATGTTGGTGATTCTAAGGTGCCATGGTTTAGCCTATTTCCCCAAAGCCTTCTAATTAATTAATCTCTCTGTTCCTCAATCCATCCTCCACGATAAGAATATTTCCACCTTTTCATCCTAGCTTCGCATTGCCCACCAATATCCTTAGCTTGGCAGTTGTGGCCTTCTCCAGACCACCCCTTCTAGTCCAAGCTCTCACCAGTAGACTAGGAGAAACCAGACTGCTCATTGATCCCTAGACAGTGAGTTTCCTCATTTTGCTAATGCTTCTCCTTTTGTAGAAGTCCAAGAGGACAGGGACCATTATCCCTACACCAGCACTGTTCGCACACTTGTAAATCAACACAGAGATGTGGAAGAAGGGAGTAATTTTATACTAATCTTTAACTTTCCTCTACTTAATCTATCATGGGTTCTCTACAGCCTGGAGAGCAGCTCAGCCAACCCTTTTTGTTTATTTTTCAGCATTAAAGCCCATCAGGATGTGTGCAGTGTTCTGTTTCCACACTGAACCATACCCTCAGTTGGGCATCGAGAGCCCCGTGGGGCTGGGTGACTGGAAGGAGATGGGGTGCTCCTGGGGTATGGATGATGTTCTAGTTCTAGATGTGGGTGTTGCTTACCACATACATTTCCCACGGTGAGAATTCACTGAGGTAAACACCAACGATTTGTGCATTTTTCTGCCTGTATATTTTACCTCAGTAAGAAGTTACAAAAAGTCCAATTTCAAGCAGTGTTTCTCTACCTTTTCAAATTCTAATTCGATGAGAATTTATCAAGCGTTGATGAAGTGCCAGGGACAGGTTTGGTTATTTCATTTTGACTTTCACAACCCCGAAGCAGGAACTGCCAGTACTGCTTTTTACCAACGAGGAAATGGAGGCTCTGAGAAATGAAGCACCTTCCCAAGTTCACACGGGTGGCACGTATCAGGCAGGCGCTGGGATATAGCTCGTGGGTCACCAGTTTCAGTGGCCCTCTCACTGTACCACTATGATGACACTTGCAGCAAGGTCTTTAAATGACACATATTAATGAAAAAATAATAATAATTTTGGTTTTCATGATTCGTCTTCAATGAGAAAGCATTGAGTTGCCTTCTTAGTTTTCATACCAAACATTTTGTTGCCCTCTGTGTCTTTGCTGAGAGGAAAGCTGATCAATTGCATAAGGCAGGTTCAAAACACGGAACAAGGGGTGGGGTTGTTGGCAAGTGTGGCCGAGGACTGGAGGCCCCCTTGGGGCCAGGAGTTGCTGCACCGCCCTGTGGGGTTGAGGAGAGAGGCCAGGAGAGTGAGGGTGGCAAGAAGGGCATTTGGGGGCTTCAGGCAGTATTGTAACTCCTGCCCACCAGCAGAATAGCTGCTCTGGGTGTCCTTGACTCTAAAACAGAATGCAGTGTTACCCTGCCTGCACACCTTGAACAAAGAGAGAGGGAAAACTTTTCTTAAAGGAAGACCCTTCACTTTATGATTGGGCATCTTGACAGTAAAATATAATTTGTTGAGAATTCATGCTGATTTTTCTTTATTCATTGATACAGTCTTCCTGATCACTCTCAGGTCCTTTTGAATCCTTGTTCTTAGAACAATTGCAGGATTAGCTGTCAAACGGAGAGACAGGACTAACTTCACAGCAGGGTCAATGTAAACAACAACAACAACAACAACCGCCCCCCCCCAAAAAACACCTCTAAGTATAAGACAGAAAACAAAAGAGGAAAAAGAGAAGTGGTGCCAAGTAGAAAAGCAGTAAGCAACATCCACTGAAGACTCTCCTGTCCCCCACAGCATATTTGGTGTTGCCCTTACATACAGTTTTACTAACAGAATAAAGTACTGAATATGAAACAAAATTTTTTAGGGCTACATAGTGGAAGAGAAAGAACTCAGGCCTGGGAGCTCAATCCAGCTTTGTTCCCAGTTGTAAGTGCATTTGCAGGAAAATCAGGAATGGTATTTAAAATCTTTGCTATCTCAAAATACCTGGACAGTACAGTGGCTGTAGGTTTGGCATGCTTAGAGAAAATAGTCCTGTCCCAATGGAAACCCATGTGTAGATACTGATTTTTCTATATCCTCTAGCCAGCCATTAGAAATTAGAATAAAACTAGCAAGACAGTAATTAAAGAAATAGTTCTCCAGATGTAGTAGACCATACCCTTGTCTACCCAACACCAATTCTCCCTCTTTCTAAGAAAACCCTGAATTATGCTTAAGTATATACCTGACTCCCCACTCCAGAGCAAATCCTGTTTGGTTAGCTCACACTGCTCAAAAGAAATACAGAGAGCCATACATGTACTTTTAAATTTTTCTGGCAGTCACATTTTTTAAAAAAGTAAAAGGAAATTAAATATATATTTTAATTATATATTTTACTTATCCAACATATCTAAAATGTTATATTGTCAATATAAAATCAACATAGAAATTATTAACGAGATACATATTTTTTCATATTAAGTCTTTAAAATCCAGTATATCTTTTTCACTTATAGCACATATCATCTAGGATTAGCCACATTTCAAGTGCCCAGTAGCCATATGTGGCTAGTGGCCACCATATTAGTCACTGAACCTGACCACATTCACTTGACAATTATAATTGGTCTGGGGCCTAAGATAGCCCATCCAGGCTGACAGCAAAGACCTTGCCTGTGGGCAAGCTTTCTCTCTTTTCCTCTCCTGCTGGATGAGAATAAGAAAGAATAAAGGCTGCTTAACACTGTCAACCTTCTTGGTACTACGAGAGGAGCCAGTTTTGAATGAAGCTGACACTGAATTTAGCAGAGAGGAGAGAAAGAAAGAACCTAGGGCTTTGGTGACATTACTGGGCTGCTGACCACACTTAAAATTTTCCCTGGCTCTGGACTTCCCATTTAATGAGGCAATATTTGCCCTACTCATTTAAGCTGGCTTATATTACATGTAGCCAAAAGAGTCTTAACTCTGTACAACATAAGTGGTCGTGCTTTGGCCCATTAGGATACCCCTCAACGTTATAGGATACAAGAGGAGGAACTAACCCGCAAGGAGGTTAGGAGGTTTTTCTTCCTGCAAGAAAGAAAAAACATCCCATATGGAAAGCACTTGAATTCATTGCATTAAATATAATGTTTAAAATGTACAACATAACAGCCATATGTATAAGTAAGAATCATCTGCAAAGCACGCATGTTCACTTTGTGTTCCAGAGTCAGGCGTCTGAATTCTGAGAGTGAACAAAGCCTAGGGGGAAAAAAAAACCCTCGACCAGATTTACAAGAATAGTTATCTTCATAAAATCTATATGAACTACAAAGTTATGAAGATGAAGGGAAAGCTGTTCAATAAAACTAAAGCTAGCAGGTCTCAAAGAGATACCTTTAGAAGTGTGGTTCTATTTTAAGTTTCCCACATAGCGCTAATTAGAACATACATTTCAATTAGAATTTGATTGCACTTCAGGAAGTGAATTATTAAATGACCTAGCACATTTTGATGTTTTCAATTGCCAAAACTGCCAGCTTTGGAGGACAATGATTCTTTAATGGTAATTTATTCTCCTCTCATTCCCATTATTGCTAGATAGCTGGGGGCCCTAGATACTTACGGGGCTCCAGGGACCCAGTGTGGGCAATTTCAGAGGAGGATACCAATTAGCCAGTTTGGTTTCACAAAAAAGCAAAGATTGCCCTGAGGGAAAAACTCTGCCTCAGAGGGAACACCCTTGAACTTTAACTGTCTTTATTGCTAATCATTAGAAGTCAGCAAAGAATTCGGCCTCTCTCCCACCATTTCATTATCAACACTCTTCAGTGTAAAAATGCATACTTTCTCTTAGTAGGAAGGTGGTAATAAAGACAGCAAGTTTGCCCTATACATAAAAGCGAGTAACCACTTTCTATTAGTTTTTTTTCTTTTTATTTTATTATGTTATGTTAATCACCATACATTACACCATTAGTTTTTGATGTAGTGTTCCATGATTCATTGTTTGCGTATAACACCCAGTGCTCCATTCAATACGTGCCCTCTTGAATACCCATCACCAGGCTAGCCCCTCCCCTCTAGAAACCTCAGTTTGTTTCTCAGAGTCCATAGTCTCTCATGGTTCGTCTCCCCCTCCAATTTCCGCTTTCATTTTTCCCTTCCTACTATCTTCTTCTTTTTTTTTTTTTTTAACATATAATGTATTATTTGTTTCAGAGGTACAGGTCTGTGATTCAACAGTCTTACACAATTCACAGCGCTCACCTTAGCACATACCCTCCCCAATGTTTTAATAGCACTTCCGCTGCCTCCCAAAATTGCCCTGGGTCATCTAACGTTGACTACCCCCAGGGATAAACATCTCAAGATTTTGCAAAAGGCCCATAATGGGTGTTTTCAGGACAGCAGAATTATGGGGCTCTGTTAAAGTGAAAAACAGCAGCCTCGAGGTTACTGAATAATATATGGCTGCGTATCTGACTCAGACATAAAGAACAAAAAGCCAATCTTCACCACCCCATCATAATTTTTTTATTTATTTAAATTTATTTATTTAGTTCCTTTATTCAACACAGTTTTTAGACTTTATTACGTGCCAGGCACTATACTAGCACCTAGGATCTTATCCTGAGTAAGACAGCAGAACTCTACCCTTTCAGACGCTCACATTCTGGAGGGGCAGGATGGATGGGTCAGGTGGGGGAGGGGCACGGAGGATGGTGACTCAGCAGATCATTAATTCCCAGAAAGTGCTACCTTCGGGTACCTGGGGAGGCCACAGAAAGTTTGTTTATTGTCTTAAAGACTGCTATATTTTTCTCAGCATCCGAGGTCTGCACATTGAACATTTGTTTTGAATCTTACAACCCTTAACTACCTTTCTGGCTATGTGCTGAATTCAGTGACCTCGTATTGACTGGTAGAACATAAGACACTTGTCCTTTGCTTGGAAGAAAGTATGTATTTTGGGGTTTGCAAGTCAATACTAAGTCATAAAAGCACTCATAGAGTAGTATATCCTAATCATGTGTAAGCTCAACCTCCAGAACCAGATCGCCTGGGTTTGAAACCCAAGCTCTACTGAGTACCGGATATGTAATACTGGCAAGTTCCTCACCTCTCTGTTCCTCAGTTCCTAACATCATAGGATACAGATGTATGTGTCTATGAATGTATGTATATAAGTTTATAGAGTTATGGGGATTAAATAAATTAATATGTTTACTATTACCTGGAATATAGTGTTAGTAGTACTATGTCCCAATACAAGTGGAATTGCATATTATTTGGTGATTAGGTTTGAAAATCAGTAGGTAAAGTTATATTTACATATAATAAAAATTGTCTTGAAAATCCTTGGGAAGTTACCTTTTTGGAGACCATAGCCCATCTCTCAATATATCTAGCACTGTCAATTTTCCTTCCAGTATTGGAACAGATTGCTGTTTCTCTGATTGAACATCGAGTAGTGTAGCAGGTTTGCATGTAGGGATTGTGTCATATCAAAAGTCCACGTTGTTAAACATTAACCTCACGCTGAGATGCACTCGGGAACCGATCTAGGGAAAAACAGACTCCTTTTTCATCCCAGGGTTGTTGAGTGAAAAGGCAGGCAAGAATTGTAACCCAATTTAATTTATCTGTTTCCTCCTCTTTCATCAACTTCTCCTTGCCCCTCTTTGCCAAGAAAGGATAATTGAATTCACAAAAATTAAATGTGAAGCTATTACTCTTCACAAACACCCTGAGGTGCAAAGCTTGTTAATTACTGTTTGGGAAAAGTAAGGCAAGTTGTGTCACACAAGACACAATATACTTCTCTTCTGAGATAAGTATTCTGTTATTATTTGCCATGAATATTATTTCAAATGATAGTAATATTAAAGCATTTTTGTACTTTCTTGAGTGTTCCCAGAATTAGACTACTCTTACTGCCTTCAAAGCTAACATCCTTTTTTTTCTTTAAAGATTTTATTTATTTATTTGAGAGAGAGAATGAGAGAGAGAGCACATGAGAGGGGGGAGGGTCAGAGGGAGAAGCAGACTCCCTGCCGAGGAGGGAGCCCGATGCAGGACTCGATCCCGGGACTCCAGGATCATGACCTGAGGTGAAAGCAGTCGCTTAACCAACTGAGCCACCCAGGCGCCCCAAAACTAACATCCTAATCCGAACCCACCACCCTCTTTTGCCCAGATTATGACGACAGTCTCCCAACTGGTCTCACAGCATCTGCCCTTGCCGTCAAGAGGATACAGTAGCCACAGCTGTCTTACAGGTCCTACTACTTCAACACCCTGCAATGAATCCCCATTTCGTTCACAGAAAAAGCTGAATGTCTTTTATTTATTTTTTAAAAATTTGTTGAGGTTTGTGTTATGGCCCAGGATATGGCTTATCTTGGTAAACATCCATGGGTATGTGAAAACATTGTTTGCTCTGCTCCTCCCGGGTCTTCATATATAGAGCACTCTGTGTATCCTGTTGGCTGATGTGTTGTTCATATTTTCTATATCCTTGCTGAGTTTCTATCTAGTAGTTCTTTCAGTTGCTGAGAAGAGGGTGCTGAGGTCTCAACTATAACTGTGAATTTGTTTATTTCTCTTTTCACTTCAGCTTTTGCTTCATGTTGTTTGGTTCATACACATTTGGGATGGTTATGTCTTCCTGGCGGATTGATTCCTTTTGAATTGAAGCCATTTCTATTTCAGATAATTATTGTTATTTTATTACTGCCACCTGATTATTTGTTTGCTGTCACATTTTTCAGTTAAGTAATTTCCATTTGGTTTGTTTTATGACTTCTATCACTTTGCCGAGATTTTCTTTTTTTTTTATTTAAGGCAATTTGTAATTGTTGAATCATTTTTATTTTAGTTGCTTTAAAATCCTTGTCATATAATTCCAACATCTGATTCATTTTGCTATTGGTGTCAGTTAACTGTCTTTTCTCATTCAAGTTGTGATTTTCATGGTTCTTGGTAATTTTTGAACATGTCCTGAATATTTGGTTATTATGTTAGGAGACTCTGGGTCCTATTTACATTTTTTTTTCTATTTTTGCAGGCAGTCACCCCGTTTAGGTTTAGTATCCGGGTCCCCATCTATTTTCATGGGCTGTGGTTTCAATGGCAATCACAGTGCTATTTTGGTCTGTTTGGTTTATCTTGTGACACTGGGACTCCTACTGGTCCCTGCAAACACTGCTTAAGAGGTAGAGGAAGCTCACCTAGGCCGGTCTGCCTGGTGCCTCTAGACAGGGAAGAAGTCTTTGGCAGGAAGGGAGGAAGAGAACTTCCTGGGCCAGGTGCTTGCTGTGGTGGGATCTCTCTTACTGGTGTCTCTGGCTGGGGAGGAGACTCTGAAGTCCTACAGGGAAGGAAAGAACTCCCTTGGCCAGAGGAAATTTGTGTGGCATGATCCCTCTTGCTGATGCCCCCAGGTAAGTGGTATCTCCGGGCCAGTGAAGGGAACTTTAGAGGCAAAGAAACTTCCTAAGCTGGGGCTACTTGTGACACCGTCCCACTTGTTGGTGCCCCAGGCAAGAAAATGTCTGTGGGTGAGGGAGAAGAGTCTCAGGTCTGGCAGGGAAGGAGTGCCTTGGCTATTTATTCTCTGTGGGACTTCTGATGCATCCCTCTTGCCGGTTATACCAGCCACACCTGACTTTGTTGGTGAGAATTCTGTTTGCTCCAGAAGAGAGATGAGCCTACCTGGATGCTTCCTGTTGCTAGACTGGGAGTCAGAAAATGCTAGACCTGGGCCACCTTCTTTTGGGTGGAGGGCTGTAAGATGCCTGTTCTGTCACTCCTCCAATCCCCTAATGTCAAACCAGTTTGCCTTCCTCTTCCCACCTTTTGGACTTCTCCTTTGATTTTGTCTTTTGCATTATTTCTAAGTTTCATGGTTGTCAGGAGGAGGAGGAGAGGAGTTGTCAGGGAGGAGCAAGGAGAGGCCTGTCTACGACATTTTGTCTGAACTGGAAATCCATAGTCTTTTTGGTGGCCTCTGGGTCTTGTGTGACACATCCTCTGTGATTTCTCTACTCTCATCCCTCTACTCTGCCTCCTGCTCACTCTTGTCCAACCCCACTGTCTTCTTTTCTGTTTTTGAGCATGTCAGACATGTTTCCACATTAGGACCTTCCCATTAACTGTTCCCTCTTCTTAGAACTTTCTCTCTCCAGATATTTGCTTGGAAAAACTCTCCAGTTTTTCTCATTTCTTTGCCCAAATGTCATCTTCTCAAAGGACTCTGCTCTGTCCAACACCCCACCACTCAATTCTTTAGCATCTTAGAGATAAAAAGACAAAGCTCAGTGGTTTTGCTTACTATGGTAAGAGAGAGTTGTGCAGCTCACATACTCTTTCCAAACAGAGCAGAGAGCAGACAGTCACATTAATCTTATCTAAAGTTTTGGGGAAATTGAAGTTTGGGGATTGGCAGGATTTCAGAGGCACAACTTTCATTAGGAGAAGCAAGGTTACTGCATGTTGATTAGTGGGTAGGCACTCAGAGGTATGTTTTATTTTTTTTTTATTTTTTTTTAATGAGTTCCTTCCTGATTGGCTGACTTTTAAGAAGCAAGGGACTGACACTATGGTTGGCTTGTAAAAAAGCATGTTCACAGAGGTGAGTTGTCCTTATTCATTGAACATTGTCTTGTTACCAGAGCTATAGAATCACCAGTCTTTTCCTAGCAGTGTGTACCTTTTTTTTTCTCACCCCCACTCAATTACTCTCATCCTACTCTACCTTTCCTCCCTGTTGTACTTACCACCTTCTAATGTAATAGATGTTTACTTATTATGTTTAGTGTTTGTCTGTCTTCCCTTGCTAGAATGGAAGCTCCACCAGTTGGGCATTACTGATTGTTTGTGTCCTGATAAACCCTACTTTTCTAGAACACTTCCTGGCACATAGTGAGCACACAATAAATATTTGTTGAATTATTAAATGTTTGGACAGTACCCACCCCAAGCAAGCCTAGAAGAGGCCAGATAGGTTTATTTCTGTACTTTTTCCTCCCTCCTTGGACAATCCTGTCCTGCCTGCAAATATATCTTTCACTGTGATGCACCACTGATATGATATGAATATATCTTTGTTACATTTTTTATTCTCAGGGGTATATACTTTTTTAGTTTGAATCTCATTTGAAGGTACATCCAGAACTTGGGGCTCTCTTCAAGAATAAAGAATACAAAATTAAAAATACAAAAAGGTGCTTGGAAAGAGCTCATGCAAATGGAGCTCTGACTCTTTAGCTACATTAATTCCAGCTCTCATGGTGGGATACAAGGCATCACTCCTTTTTCTTATCGTTGTGGAGGAATTTCAGACAGTAGCAAATAAGGGAAACACTGATGTTTTCCTAGGGTAAGCTATGATGTCAGTAATAGACCAGATTAAACTAAACGGTAAAGCAAAAGCAAAAAACAACAACAAAAAAAGGTAGTTTGATTCTGTCAACATAATACAAATTAAAGTGATTTACCTAAACCATTTAGTTTGACAGGTTAACTTTGGCTGCCACCAAAGCTAGCACTTGATTCTCTGCTGAGACAAGGATTTTCTTTAGCTTCTGACATGCAACCCAAACCTTCCAAATTTTTTGTTAAAATCAAAAGAAGGCTGGAACAGAATTACACTGTTTGAGGCAAATAGCAATCTGAGGGAAAGGAGAGGCTGAAGATACTAATGTAGTATCCACAACCTCAACTGAGTTTCCATTTATCTCTTTCCAACACCTCATTGTCTATCCAAATAGTCATGTGGTACTTCACTTAATTACTTGTTAGATGTTAAGTCTTTTCCAACTACACTGTGAACTTCATAAGAGCAAGGGCCCCTTCCAATCCCTTCCTGCTTTCTCCCCAGCACTGGCAATGTGTCTGGCACATAAAAGAGCTCAATTAATAATTGTTTTGTGGATTCGTTTTATGAATGAATAAATTAATTGAAGAAAACTTGGCTCGCTTTAGAATCCTCCACTTGGCAGAGCATCTCCCTATTCTTCTTTTCTGTATTTCCCTTATTTCTACATCAATAATTCCTTCTGCTCCTTATACCCAAGGCTAGAAGACTTAACTCCCTTTCTGGGAAATTCCCTAGTAGCAGCTGCCTTAATCAGAACCAGTTTGACTACCAAGACATCTTGTCTGTACTTTGTCTTACCTCTCACCTTCATTTCCTTTGAATTATATTAATAATAAATGCAGAGCAAGATAAATGAAAAATATTAAGACATACTCTCTTTACATAATTTGAGCATACATTTGACCAACTAAGTGTAAAATATTTGATATTTTCATGCGGAAATCGGTGACTTATGGTCTCTGATGTTGGTGCTTTTGTTTATTTAACACACTTTTCATAGTCATGTTACCGATAATTTTAGAGGTCCCAGAGTCAGAAATATTTCTCTTCCCTGGGTTCAGTAATTCTTTCATCCAAAGGGCTGAGACCTGTATCACTTGCTTCTTCATTGTTTAGCTACAGAGGAAGTTTTTTATGAAATGTCCTTTCTATTTCCAGAATGTATATTCAATACTAGAAAACCTGCTGGGAATTGTGCCAACAATTAAGCTATTATTTCTTTTAAAGAGCCTATTCTATTGCATGTGGCTTTAAAATGTAACTTCTTTAAAACTTGAGTTCAAATGACCACCTCTCCTTTCACCAAATTGCAGGGACTTTGGAATGCTATGAATTCATGGCCCATTCTGTTCCCAGTAAATCTGGCCCAGGACAAGTGTCCTCTTCAACATCCCCTGTCCTTTGTTGTCATCCCTCTTCTCATTATCTTTCTGATGCCCACCTTTGTATTTCCTGCCATGGACATTCCCTGTGATCACTCAAGCATATGTCTCCCCTCTGGGAGGAAGCTGATGAGAATTAATCTTTCATAAATGTGATTATGGATGATAATAAACTCTTCTCAGTAAAGATGTGCAGCTTAGCAGGACAGTTTTAAAATATTATCACTTTGCAGATACAGCATTTTATTTTATTTTTAAAGATTTAGTCATTCACTTTAGAGAGAGAGAGAGCATGAGCAGGAGAGGCAGAGGGAGAGGGAGAGAGAATCTCAAGCAGACTCTGTGCTAGGTGCAGAGCCCGATGGAGGGCTCGATCTCAGGACCCGGAGATCACGACCTGAGCCGAAACCAAGAGTCACATGCTCAACTGACTGCACCACCCAGGCACCCCACAGATACAGCATTTTAATAACCACACATGATTTCACCCAATACTCACAACAACCCTGTGAAGGAGAAGATGTGGCTAGAAACACTATCCTGCTTTTGTAGATGACAACACTATGGTTCCAAGAGGCTAAATGATTTGCTGAGGGTGACGAAACAAGTAGAAGCCTGATCTGGAACTAGGCTGAGTTGAGATACTCTTGCATCTTTCCACCACAATGAGGTTGTCAGCATTGGACATGATCAGATGATAAAATTTATGCACAGTGACCAGCCATCAGGAGGGACTAAGGGCACATCAATCTCTCAGTCCTATTAAGCCCTTCCCTCATCCCTGGAGTTCTCTTTTGCTTCTTTGACTCCACTTCCCCTTCTTCCCCTCCCTGACAGCATCTGGTAGTTTCCTATGCAGATTACTTTTCCATTATGTGGCCCTTGGAGCCCCCATGGTTTTTGACCCTCATTTCGGGGCACTGGTTAAACATACACATTCCTCTCCTTCCAGAGCAGGGAACTGGGATTCTGTACATTAAGTAAGTGTCCAGGCAAATCCTATGACTTCACACATTTGGGAGACTGAATAATGTGAGAAATATTTGTTAGCTGATTAATTAATAGATCGATGTGTAGATATTCAACTACTTAATTAATTGCTAATATGCACACTGAACTTCGGTATTGGGTTTTAGAGAAAGTTTAAGCAGAGAAAATCTGCACTGAAACACACCATCAGTTAAATATGAAAGAAACTCAAAGAAAATGTGAATTTATTATGCAGTTGACTTCTAATAACCTTTTTTTTCTTTTTGAAAATAAGAACCATGGGGAATGGAAGCATTAATATTCATAATACGTATTTTTGGAATTTCTCATTTCTAATACTATTAAGGAACATGTCCCACCTATCTTGAGAGCAAGGCAAGCAAAGGAGGATTGGGGGCCTCTCAGAATGGCAAAGGAGATCAAATAGAAAAAAATCAAGTGAAAGGAAACACTGATTCTCAGATTTTAATGAACTCTCATAATCAAAGTTTGAATCCCCTCTAGATTAATTGAGTGTTCCAAAAGGAAGATTTAAAAAGGCTTTCTTTTTTTTTTCTTTTTCTTTTTTAACTGATTCCTTAGATCTTGTGGTTAGCAAATAGGTCTTGCCAATTTTGATAAATTAGTTGCAAATGAATCAGAAACATGTGGACTATATGTATTCATATTTTAAATAGGGGAAAGGTACTTGGAAAATATACTTGGTCAATGCCAAAGTCTAAATATTTCAAAAATAGTCTGTGGTATTTTCAGAAAACAAAACATTTCCACTCTGTCAGCAGTCTAACTTCAATGTATTTATATAATGCTTATTTAGCCTTAAACCCAAATTAACAGAAAGGTTCATATTGCAAAATAGCTAACATTTTTACAAACTCGTGAGCACTGACTTGGCTGGTCTCTCCTATTCTTAGTCAATCACACACTCTAATGTTCAGTTATTTTTTCCTCACATAGTATGAGACAGGAACAGCCCAAAGGTAAGCTCAGTACACATCCATTCCTACTTAGATCTTCCTCCTGGTTGGTGGATCCTTAATAAATGCATAAAACATACGTACCATTCTGCATATATTCTTTTTTTAAAAAAGGATTATTTACTTATATAAGAGAGAGAGAGCTGGGGGAGGGGCAGAGGAGGAGGAGAGAGAGTCTCGAGAGAGTCTCAAGCGGGGCTTGATCTCATAATCCTGAGATCATGACCTGCACCAAAATCAAAAGTCAGAGGCTTAACTGACTGCGCCACCCAGGAGCCCCTCTTCAATGTATGTTCTTGAAAGAATAACCAGGAACACACTAAGTTAATATAATGCTGAAATATAATACACGGCAATTAAATCATAACTGTCATCGTACAGCTATGGCGACATCATAGAAAGAAGGATAGCATTTTATCTGGTGACTATCAGACTCAGTTTTTCCTTTTTTTTTTTAAAGTAGGCTCCATGCCCAGCATGGAGCCCAATGTGAGGCTTGAAATCATGATCCTGAGATCAAGAACTGAGCTGAGATTGAGAGTCAGACAGATGCTTAACCGACTGAATCACCCAGGTGCTCCCATAGATAACCAGTTTTTCCATTTTTAATTTGTCACATAATGTTCTTTTATATCCAGCCCAAACAATCAAGTATTAACATTGAGGTATTTTTTTTTCTGAATTATCAGTTATTTTACCTATGTAATACATGCATTTTTAAAAAATTGGCAATACTGGGGCGCCTGGGTGGCTCAGTCATTAACCATCTGCCTTTGGCTCAGGTCAGGATCCCAGGGATCGAGCCCCGCATCGGGCTCCCTGCTCAGCGGGAAGCCCGCTTCTCCCTCTCCCACTCCCCCTGCTTGTGTTCCTGCTCTCGCTATCTCTCTCTCTGTCAAATAAATAAATAAATCTTTAAAAAAAATTGGCAATATTGATGCCAAATAACAGTAATCCTGAATATTTGATCAGATGATACAAATACTCAGGAACTTCAGTTATTTACATTAGAAAAAAAATACAGCCCCATTATATAGAGAGATTACGTTTTAAATGACTATATAAGATAAAAATTTCATGCAGTCAAAACTGCCCTTAAATTCCCTCATTTGGCCATCAAGGGCAGGATGCATTTTATTGCATACTATTGCTCTACAGCAATTCTTCAGCACATTAGTTTGTGACCTGCTGAACTAGACTCAAGGAAGGAACAAAGGAGAGCTATTGTGCAAAGATTCCAACAGACAGATCCTTCGGCCTTTAAAATACCCGTGAAAAGAGCCATGGACTAAAATGGTAATGGGTAGAACATTCCAAAGTGCTCCTTCTTCCTGCAGGCCTTCTTTCCTTGACTCACTTTTTATTGTTTGGCTTTTATAACCTTAACACCTGTTAACAGAAATGTTTGGGGTGCGCTCGGAGGCGATAATGAGGTTTCATCTTAGAGATGGTCAGTTTCTAAAGACAAAACTTCAGGTAGAGTGCATTTATACGGACTTTGCTGATCTAATTAACTTGATGGAGAAAGAAGTCTACAGAAATAAAGAAAGGTATTGCTGGTGGGGTTATCATCATTTTAAACAAATAAACAAGAAGAAAATTCATCCCAGAAAATGAAGTCGTGTTAGGAACATGGGCGCTGGAAGAAGCCAGTCAGAGGATCATGAAGGAGAACACTTTTCAAGCTTTCACATGGGCACAGATCATCTGGAAGTCCGATTCAAAAGCAGATTGGGGCCTGGGATTTCACATGTCTGACAAGCAACCAACAGGTGCCACGCTGCTGGTCCCCAGACCACACTGAGCAGCAGGGATGTAAATCGCCCTCCCAGGGTCAGCACGCAGCGATCCCCAGACCACACCACACTGCAGGTGAGGATTAAAGAAGGAAAGCCAGGGCCCACCAAAAACCACACAGCAAACAATAACAATACAGTGATCTATGATTTTAACACACCATAAACAGCCCTTACTCTCCATATTTGTAGACAAGGATTTTTCTATTCACATTACCGAATCCGATACTCCACAGAAACCAGATAGAGGGTTTTCTTCAGAAATGGGGGCCCAATGATGTAGAGAGATTATGGAGCACATGCGGTGTGGTATTTTTATGTCTGTGATGCTAACAAAGAAGACAGTGACACCAACTTGTGAGCACCAGAAGTTTCTAAACCTTTTACATGAGGAAGCAACCCCTTCGCCTACTGAGTTGCTATTACTGTTTAATTTTAAGCTTCATTTTTATGTTTAATATGGTTGTGTTAGGATTATGGATTAGAACGAAGTGAAACCATGACCAAACAAAGAAAACTCTTATATTTTGGTAACTTTGTTAAGACAGCCCCTCAATACACAAACAGAACAAAACAATCCCATAATCATCAAACCTGCTATCAGAATTCAGTGGATTGTGGTGACTGAATTTACTAACCAGTTCAATCAGAACAGTTAATCCTCCTCAAAGTTCTAACACCCCTCTTTTTAGGAGTTTTTCAAATGAGTGAGTCACAAGCCCCAAGCCAGTAACTTGACAGAAAATTATCAAAAAGATTTTGCTAATTCAATTTTTCTGGAAATGGAATTTTAGAGCTACTTTACTAAAGCCTGTAACATTGGAGTTAACTCAAGAGATCTGAAAAGAACAAAAAAAGACTCTCAAGAAACAACGGAAATAATACAAAAAGAAAAAAAAGGATTTATGTAGAACAGTTATTAAATGTATAGTGTCATATAAATTCTAGGGAAGAAGATCTGTTCTGACAACTTCCAATGTTAGATTGATTAGAAAAATTTTGGAACATTACCAAGTTCTGTGAAAGGCATGGGAAATAATTTCAAAGGAAAGGGGGGAAAAAAAAACCCTGTCCTCCTCTGCATTGAAGAATATTACAGTATAATAACAGACCAAAAGCTTCTGGACACTTGCCAGGTGTTCCATGGAAAAAGAAATAATATGCAACAATATGTGTAATTATAACAGATACCAACCAGTTCGACCAATGTTTACTGCCAATGTCAGGTGGTTTGAAGGACCCAGGAAGTACCAATGCAAACGAATTTCTTGCATTCACTTTTTACTTCTGTATAAAAAGGAATGGTAAATTGTTTTTATCACATCTGATGAATAAACCTGATTTTTGCCCTTTTCCACCTTGCCTGCTATAAAAGTATGTAAAAAAATGAAAGGCAATGGCTTCCATGACTACTTACTCAGATGCCTCACAGCCTTAAACTTAGGGAACTCATCTGAACTCAGCACAAGGAAAGGCTTAGCCCTGTTTAAATAGATTAAGGATGTATCTTCAGAAATGGGCACCCTCTGTCTTCCTCCACTCAACGCCTGCAGCGGCTGGAGAATCAGAGTCCTGATGGAAAGATACTGGAACTCTGTGGGGTTAGAAACAAGTTTGAGAACTACTTCCTACAGGCTTACTTCCTGTTTCTTTCTTTCTTCTTTCCTGACCTCATTGCAGAAGGGACAATTAATTATACCTTTCAGTTCATGGAACATAATAATCATCGTTGCAAGCAAACTGTCTTCCTTCCCTCCTTTTTCCTTCCTTCCTTCCTTTTCTTTCCTCTCTCCTTCTTTATCCATTTCCCCTTATCTTCATTTCTTTCCATCCCATAGTCAGTCTCTCCAATGCTCTTTTTTTAAAGATTTTATTTATTTATTTGAGAGAGAGACAGAGATAGTGACAGAGATAGCAAGAGAGAGCACGAGTTGGGGTAGGGGGGAAGGGAGAAGCAGACTCCCCGCTGAGCAGGGAGCCCAGGACCCTGAGATCATGACCTGAGCCGAAGGCAGACACTTAAACGACTGAGCCACCAAGGCGCCCCTCTCCAGTTCTTTTTTTGTGCATCTTTTGTTTGCAGTTTTCTTGCAAAATGAGTATTGCTGTTCTGTGCGCCTGTATGTAAATTGCTGTGTGTTTTACCTTTTGCCCTTAAGCACCATAGTCTTAAGATATATTCATATTGCTATGCATATATTGAATCCACCGCCCCTAACAGTTACACTCCTGATGTGTATCCCCCACACTTCACGGTGATTTATCTATCACAAGTTCCTCCTCCTCTCTGCCACACATGTAATGCTGCAATGGATATCCTTCTACATGGCCTCTTGGGTCTGCATGAGAAACTGAAATATATGCCAACAATGGAGTGGCTGGAGGTTTCCAGTCTAAGAGAATGTCTTCTCCAGATCATCCAAGACCACTCCAGCTATTATTTGCCACTCAAGATTTTATTCCTACAGCTTTAAATAAGATAATGGATAGGGACATGGATGTTTATTTATTTATTTATTTATTTATTTATTTATTTATTTATTTATTCTTCTGTCACTCATTCAACAGTTTACTGAATACCTACTATGTGTATTTGATGGTATAAAGATGAAATGTCCTATCCTTCACCTTATATAGCCTTATATACATAAGCCATTTTTGCAGATGGGCAAAATATGGCTGAGGTCATGTGATTAATTAGTGACAGAGTTAGGATTTAGAAAAAAGTCTAATTCCAGATCCCCTAGAGAGAGAATAAAATAGAGAGAATATTGTCTCTATGGGAAAAACATAACCTTGCTCTCTTGAGGGTGGGAAATGAGGGAAAAGAGATATTCTTCCTCAGAAAATTCACACACACAGCTCTTGATTTGTCAGTGGAAAATAGTACCTCGGCAAGATGAGTCTCTAACACAAGAGTTCTGACACAGTGCTTCTGGGATCCAGAGAGAAGACTGGAGACTCTGAGGCCCAGGCCAGTGTTCTCAGTGGAAGCCAAGCAGGGAGGATCTGGCAACAGAAGCTTATAAAAGAGGAAGACTCTCTTTCCAGATGTCATATCTCCCTTTCCTCAGTACTTTTAAAAATACAAGTGCCAGTAGAAGGTACACAGTGCACAGAGCAGCACCATGAGAATGAAGTGCCCTACTCTTCCCTTATCCATGGTTTCAGTTATCCGTGGTCAACTGTGTTTCTGAAACAGATGATCCTCCTTCTAACGGACCCTCAGAAGCTCGGCAGTAGCCTACCGCTATATCACAAGGCATGTCAGTAGTCTCACATCGTCACAAGAAGAAGGGTGAGTACAGTCCAGTAAGATACTGGGAGACAGACAGACCACATTCACAGCACTTTTATTACAGTATATTGTTATAATTGTTCTATTTTACTATTAGTTGTTGTTCATCCCTTACTGTGTCTAATTTATAAACTTTATCATAGGTATCTATGTGTAGGAAAAAATATAATATATACATATATGAGGTTCAGTACCATCTGTGGGTGCAGCCATCCACTGGGGGCCTGGGAACAAATCTCCCAAGGATGGGTGGAGGGGACTATGGTAGCCTGAATGACTCCCATTAAAACACAAGGAACACATGCTGGAATGGGGAGGGTTAAAGAAGTAGCAACCATTTCCAGTTTAAGAACTCCCAAAATCAGAGGGTCTCAACTTTTTCTAGCTTGATATCTTATAAACATAAAAAGCATTTCAGTGATGTATTATGACAATGGTTGTTCACTTAATATTAGTTTCAAGTGAAGTATATAATAGCAAAACCTACAATGAATTTAGTAATACTTTAATTTGTATCTAACATTTTACAAATACCAGTATTTATTTTTGCTTTATGATTTTATCTTATTATTTATTATGTTATTTTTGGTGGTTGCATCAGAAAAGCTCAGGGGTGACTTGAATAGTAACAGTGGGGTACTCTTGGCTTCTTTTTTGGTGTTTTAGTATAAAAAGAACCCGACTGCTTCTCTGCTCACTGCAGCCTGCTTAATATCAAGGACTCCGATGTATCCAGTGCCTCACCAGAATGGTGGCTAGTGGCTGCGGCTCAGGAAGTGACCCCCAGACATTTGCTTTGCCCCAGTGACTGCCAGGCTGCTTCCTCGTGGCTTCCCCAGCCTGGTCGCACAGGTGATCATGCTACTAGAGGCTTGGGGAGATTCTGGGTGCTCTGGGGACTCCAACAGTGTGACCATGAGTGGGAGAGTGGACTTCCCAAGACAGGCTTGCTCACCAGTGTCTGGGCTTGCTGTGGGAAGACCCAGGTGGTGGTGGATGGCTTCCCAAGAGTACTCAGCACTTCTGTAGGAGATGTTATTGGAAGTGGAGCCCAGGATGCAACCGCACTAGTCATGAGCAGCCAGGAATGAACAGCTGGAGGGGATAGCTGCCATGTTCTTGCTTGTGGGCTGATGGAAACCTCGGTGTATGATTATGCATGATAGGGACTGAGGAGTGCTAGACCACCCAGACCATTTGCAAAGGAAGTCTCTTTGCTGGAGGCTGTTCTACCACCAACAAATGTGCATGCGCTCAGGGTGCATATTTATTATACTATGTGTTACTCATTGCCCTTATAGCCTAAAGCCTATGGTTAATGCTTGATGAGCATTTAGATTCCCAAACCCTTATAATTATTTACTCTCTCCACCCATCTACAAGAGACCATGTCCTGGAAAGCACTATTCTAAATGCCCCAAATCAGTGCTCCTAGTTGGGTACTTAACATACCACCTTGTACTGATAGTCTTAGGTTATATATTTTTTTTATGTTAGCATTCCTCATCTCCTTCATGTGGATTGTTAAATCTTTGAAAAGAGAAATCAATTATTACATTTTAATACCCAGGATGTTTAGGAGTAATAACAGTGCTTTGCAGAAAGCCTTGCTAAACAGGAAGAAAAAAAAATTATTAAGCACCCACTCAGTGCCAGGAATTGTGGCAAATGTTTTACATTTATAGAGGACATTGAAGTTAACTCTACAACTTCCATTCCAAACCCTTCCTTTGTGCAGCAACAAAGGAATGGTTTTTAAACAGTGTAATTCCATCATAGTAATCCCATTCCCTTGTCTCTGAGGGATTCTGAGCCCAGGTTTAAGCTAATCAGAGCATTGCACTCACCTAATGAGTCACTAGATTAAGGCTGGGCATAAGACCTCAATTGGACAATCAGATTGAAAGGAAAGTGTTTTTGTTTTTACCATTTTGGGGGATGGAGACAAAGCTCTGGACAGCAAATTAATGGAAAGATCTAGATCCTTGATGTCACAGAGCCATTAAATCAATCCACCAGACCTAAACGGCTCTGCGGCAGGTATCTTCCATCTGTCTCCCATGTCTATCGGCTACCTTCCTCGCCCCGCTCTCTGCTCTGAAAGGCTGACTTGTATGAACCTGTGTAAATGGGCTCTCTTTCCTCTGGCTCCCAGTTGGCTCTAACCAATGGGGAACACCAGGAGGACACGGAGAGGAGGGAGAAGAGTAAGGTCAGCATTTATTTATTCTGAGACAATGTCCTAGAGTGGGAACAATCTCTTCTGTGAGATAATAGATCCCTTTACTATCTAAACTAGTTTGAGTTTTGTTTTCAGTTCCAGTAAAAAGTGTCCTACTGATATATATATATATATATATATATATATAATCCCATATAGGTAGCCTTAGAGGAAGTTAAGGTTTTATACACACACACACACACATACATACATACCATATACATATACATATAATCCCATATAAGGAGCCTTAGAAAAACTTAAGGTAGCATTATTTCCATTTTACTGCAATAGAACCAGGGCCCAGAGAGGTTGCCTATCTTGGACAAGGAGCTGAAGGAAGCCTGCTTTTTTTAAGTTTAGAAGCTGATTTATGTTCACTAAATGCTCTATTTTAGAATTATTGATTTCACTTTTTAAAATTTACTAAATGTCTTTTAAAAACTTTCTTAACCAATGATCATAATCAAAAAATAGACTCATTTAACCTTTTATATAGGTTTTAATTAATGCTGGATGCCATGTATATTCTCCTTTATCACTTAATCACCCTTAATCTGTGAAGATTCTGAAATAAACTAGAATATAAAAATAGAGGAGCCAATTTGCCTTCTATTAAAGGACACCTTGGGATACATCCTAAAAGCTTTTAAAAAAAAACCACGCACCTATTTAGAAATAATTTGAAACTTACAATCAAGTTGCATAAATAGTACAAAGTACATTCCTATATTCTTCACCAAGATTCTCCTACTGTTCGTATTTTGCCCGTTACTCTTCCTTTCTCTCTCTCCCCCCACCCCCCTCTGTGCATATGTATATATATGCTGCATATCTGTATATATGTCTCTTTACTTCTAAATACTTCAGTGCGTATCTCCTGAGAACAAGGACTTTCTCTTACCTAACCACAGTACAGTTATCAACTTCAGGACATTTAACATTGAATACTTTAATCTCTGACTAATATTTCAATTTTTCCAATTGGCCCAATAATGTTCTTTATAGCATTTCCCCCTCCATAGAGGATCCAGTCTAAGATCACATGTTGCATTTGTTATTCATGTCTCTTTAATTTATTTGAATCTGGAAAAGTGCCTCAGCCTTTCATTGACTTTGATCACAGTGCCATTTTTGAAGACTTCAGCCTCACTCGTCCCTTTTAAATAAAATGCTCCTAATTTTTTTCCTGATGTTTCCTCACGATTAGATTCAGTTTATACATATCCTGTCAGACGACTACCTAGCTGAGGTTGTGTCCTTCTCCGGATATTGCACCCAGAGGCACCCAAGGTCCGTCTGCCTTTCCTTGATCACTTTAATTGTGACCACCTGGTCAATGTGTTGTCTGATTTCTCCACTATATAGGATGGAGGCCTGATTTTTAAAATCAGGATTTGTTAGACTGCAATGCACTGCTCCTGGCTGCTTCCTGTTGATTTTGATTCATCTGCTCTTTTTGAGAACCTTAGTGCAGCCATTATTTGCTGACTCTAATTGACGAGAGTTTTCTTTCTTAAGCAAAGTCTGGGCAAGGGAAGTTACAATCAAAGGATTTCTACAGCTTCTGACTTGTTTTCAATTCCTGGCAATTGGCCTCTCACTATTTAATTAAATAACTGTTAAGGGAAAACAAGTCTCTCGATTTGCCGAAGCTCTTTTCTTGCTGGCCACATCGCTTTTAGGGTATCTCACCTTCTCTGTAAAAGAAGTGTCTCCTCTGTCCGTTCAGACCTAAGGAGATTTGTTATGGCAAATTGCTTTGTTCCCAGAAGCAGCTTTGGGAGGAGGGAGCCCAGGGTGGGAGGGCACTCAGGGCGGGTTATGCAGTGGTCAGTCTTCTTCCACATCACTGGGGTTCTAGTCCACCCCGACAGTGCTAAAGGTCACATCTCCGATATCTCTCACTTTATCTTTCTTGAAGGATTACCAAGGTAGCTGGGAAGACAGTGAACTTTGGGCAGGCTTTGCAGGTGAGTCTCTGGGCTCATGTGAAATCTGGAGGTAATAGCTTTAGGTAAACAACTGATCCTAAAACCAGTTCAATTGGTTGTTGAGTCAAAATGTATCCTAGGCCTCAGAGACCTTTAGAGAAAGCAAAGCCAAACTCCTTACCTGTAATTACATTCTGTTGATTTGTCTGAAGTTATTCCCTTTTGTCACTTTAGGGCTGCACAAAGCTCCCAAGAGACAATGACGGGCATTGTTGGTGTACACAGTGCTGGTGTAATAGCCAGCGAAGTAAAGCAAACTTGTGGTCTGTGCATTTCACTGCAGGACACAAATCATGCAGCAGAATCTGGCAACTATTATGAAGCCGAAATAAGCACATCTAGTCACAGAACAAAGCAGCCAAATTATGTATTTAACGTAATAATAATTATAAAAGCTTCATAGGCATCATTTTGAACTCTCTGCTGCCATGAGTCCTGAGGGCTTCCTTCAACTAGGGGGAACACTGAAAAATGAACAGTGACAGGAAGCTGGGGTGGAGAGCGGGTTCAGTCATTAGTTTTCTTTTGTGTGTGAGCAATTGTTTTAAAGTTCAGTGCAATGCTCAGTGTATCACTGCTGCCACAAGTTACCCCTTGGATAGTTTACTCCGAGTGCCAGCTTCTCTGGGGTACCTTCTGGATTTTCCAAGTGGTGCCATCAAACAATGATTATTCTTCTTCAAGAAATTATCCAGAGTGGCTTGTAACATGACAGACATGTGGTTTGAATTTTGTTATAAACACAGAACAAAGGGCCTGGGAGTGTTTCTTTTCATTATCTGAGCTGTGTGGCTCTGAGGAAACATGAGACAGTTCATTATTCAAATGCGAATATTTTTTTTTTTTGCCTTTCATTTTCGGTTTTATTTCTGTATATCCATGACATTTCAGCAAGCAAGCTGCCTCCTCTAGAAGCACCATCTGCTTTTCTTTTCAACTGTGACACCATCTGAGAGAATACCTTCTCAGTCGAAGAAATACATGTGGGATGAGGGGTGTTAATTATATATATACATATATAGGTGTGTATCTGCGCGTGTGTGTGTGTGTGTGTGTACTTTGTTAGTTTTAATACTAGAGCATAGATGTATAATTCAAGAATTTGATCTGAGTAAGAAAACTAAGCAAAAATCTCCAACCCAACTTTTTCCCAGGTCTCAAATCCCTTCTTAGTGCAATAGGATATATATTCCATGAGCATGAGATTTTTGTCTGTTTGTTCCCTGGTGTAAGCTGGACTCTAGAAGAGTGTCTGGTATATAGTAGGTGCTAAATTAATAGTTGTTGAATGAAGTAGTTCCTGAGTAATTTTTGTGTGCTCAGCACATACCGGTCAGAAACTACTCTTCCTGGCTGTGGATGCTCCATGCCGTCCACACCCAGTGTGGTCATGAACCTCTTTTGCCCTGCATTAACATGTACTGGGATAGATGATGGTCTTGGGTGGGGATGCTTTCTCTAACTTGTGCTACATTTTCTTACCAGATGACGAAGAAAAGATGCTTTGACGCCATCTCCTATGAGTTGCCTGTCTGGGCTGCCAACTCTCTAGAATCACCTAAATTATCACCTGTGAGTGTCCAGCTTGAGCCCTAGTTTTAGGACCTTTGCTTCATTAATATGTGGATCATACAAGAAATCAGACCTTATTATCTACTGAGATGACTAGTATTAAGGTGCTACCATAAATCAGGAAATCTGTGAAAAATACCTTCCAAGGTACAAGTTTGTGCAGCATAACTGGCTAAGAAACAGCAGTGTCAGACTGGCCTGATGTCCTGCAACTGGAACTGGATTATCTCATTTCAGCAGAGATTTCAGAAAGAGGCAGGGAGCCAGATCAGCTGGTATTCAGGTTTCTATTGTGGAAAGGATTCATGTTCACATCTTGGACCTTTTCAGCCCACTCATAGAAAATCTGACAACAGCAGGCACACTTACTGGTCTTGACAGACTTGTAGAGAATACAGAGGAAGAGACTGAGGTCATCCATGACATCATTAAAGCCCAAAAGTTAATTGACATGGGAGGCAGAAACATGTGATACTATTTTTTAGCAGCTGCTCTAATGAGAGATTTTCAGTGATTCCCCATTCCCTGTAGAATAGAATCCAGAATTATAAGCAAGGCTCATAAAAATCATAGCTAAACCTATCTTCTTAGATGAAGTCTCCTTGCCCACCAGTAGCCACTGGAAGTGAGCTCGAGGACAGTCACCATCCATCCACTAAGCACCCCTACTGTGATGGCCACACCATGCTGCCTTGAATGGAATGCCCTCATCTCTGGTGGTTGAAGTTCTAGTAAAGGAGCTGATAATTTCCTCTGTAAACATATTAAATTTGAAGTACTGATGGTATAACCAAGAGGAACTGTGCAGTAAGGAGTTGGAGAGACAGCTCCAGAGAGAGGACTGGCTGGAGACTCAGCTTGGGGAAGCTTTTACCTCTTGATTGTATGTGAAGGTATGGGGTGAATGAGAACATAAAAAGTGAGCATGTAGAGCAAGAAAAGATGAGGACACCGATTTTATGGGAAAAGTGAAGAAACTGGTACCCATGAAGGATCTCCTGGGTTCTCTTAGACTCAGGAAATTAAGGAGCCCATGCTTTCTGCAATAATCTCTGCCCCAGTCCCACATCATGAAGGAACTTTTGCCCTCTTCAGCAGCTACCACAAAGATTGACCTGAAATATGACAGTCCCTTCTCTGATGTTCAGACCAATTTAAATGGAAGGAGATTTCCTTATTTGAGATTCCCTCAGTAATTCATGCTGGGCAATAGCACGAAATTCTTCCCATTACAGGGCAAATTTAAAAGGCACCAACCAGTCGCAAGTAGTTACGATTTGATGTGTTTAAAAATATATGGAACTCACTGGATGATAATAGTTTGTTTTTATAGTCATACAGTTCAAGTGCCCTCTACTAATTTTAAACAACACCTGGGTTTTAGAAAGACATTCAAAAGAGCAAAATTCAAAAGCAAAAAACATCAAAACCCTTCACTAGAAAAACCTGTCCATTTAAAAAAATTAGTTCAAAGTTCAATTCTCACCTGGTTCAAAAACAATTCACCTTATCCTTTGTGGGCTTTTAGAAGGGAATAGGCAGAGAAACAAAGGGAAAGCAGTAACATGTGTAAGTGATCACCAAAACATCAGCTCATTTCCAACTAAAAAAAAACATTCCTTGTACACAGGTCACCGAACACATCAAATCAAATGCAAGAGTTGAGGAAAGTCACAACTTACAGGGGAAAAAATCCAGGAGAGATTTTTTTGCAGACAGATGGATAAGAAAGGGTAAGTTTCACTCTTGTGGACTCCAGCCTAGGCTGTCTGAAATAACCTGTTAATAACGTTAATAATAAATCACAAGATAACTCTGAAAACAACTATAGGGGGATTATGCCAAAGGGACTTTCTTCTAAATAAGAGAAGGGACTTTCCACAGAGTTAGTGAAAAAACTATCTAGTAGAGTGGAGGTTTGAGTCTTCCCACTGGAGGGAAATTCCTCTGCAAGGGTTTTCTTTTGTGGCTGTATTTTCATTGGAAATAGTTCCTTCTGGAGAGAATGAAGCCAGTTCACTCTTGAATTTGCATGCAAAGGTGAGATGAACAGGTGAAAAAAAAAAAGAGCATTTTGTACTGAGGCCACATAAGAACATATGGAAAGGAGTCTGGCCCAGTGAATTTTGAGTTTTTCATCCACAGTTTCATTCATATGGTAGAACACTCCCTATTAAGCATAACTTTATGGACTGTTTCCCCCAGTAATGCAGCCAAAGTTGCTCAAAATCAATGATTCTTACGTTGGCTTCAACTGAACGGCTGTGAGAATTTTTTACAGCCTTCCAATCTTATCAGCATGCCCGCCCATGAGTAATCCATAAAGAGCCCACAAATGACCCGGGACAAATATCTGTCCAAAATAATCTCTGTCCTTTCTTCCATCTAAAAAACAAGAGTTGTGGCAAGGATCACATATTTGGTTTACTGCTGTGTTAAATAACCCCATTGCTTTAGGCTTCACAGGCTCTGTAACCCCTAGTACACCGAAACCCCCATGGTATGAAGGAAGATGAAGAGCAGAAAACTGCCATAAACAGCCTTGCTCAACTGGACAGGAAGGGACAGAAGAAGTTATCAAAATAATAAATACAGGGCTTACTCCGAGCTACATACTGTGTTAGACTTGGTGGGTAATACAAGGAAGCTTAGGATAAAGTTCCTGGGCTTAGGAATCTCTCAATCTAATATAGTATCTGGAGAGAGTAGAAATATAGAGTCATTATTTGAAGCCTATATTTTGAACAAGTATATAATAAAAGGCCAAGGACTCAGCACCAAATATCCTAAATTAAGATGTATCATCCCCAGCTACCCACAGCTTGTATGGGGTAAAATTTACTGGAACACATGAGAACATCCCTAAATCTTGAAGGAAAAAAAAAATAGATGCTTTACATGTACTCATTTAATCTTCATGACAGCCCTATAAGCTAGTACTATTGCCATTTCCATTGTACGGATTTGTAAATTGAGGCATCAAGGTTAAATAATGTGACCAAAGTCATACAGCTAACATGCAGCAGAGCTGGGATTATCCTACAGTGTATCTGAGCAGACCTAGACCCTAAATGAGTTATAAACGGTCCAGCGGTGAAGAGGAACCAGGGATTGGTACTATAACTCATTGTAGAGCCTGGCAATTGTATTCAAATAAATGTATCTGTAATACTTAAATACATGAAGGAAGGTTCTTTGTGCTTCCTAAATAGGGTGGCTGGATAATTTAAACAAATACTCTTCTAGAGATGAACAGCTAGGGTTCCAAAAGATCTTTTCCCTTTTATTCTTACACACAAAGTACCCCTAGATAAATGAGTTGCTCTGATGTAGTGACTTCTCATCTATGAAAGCTGATATATTGAAAAAATTTTAAGTAGCAGTTTCTTGACCTAGAAGACTTCAGAGTCAGGGAGCATCAGATGGAAAGGGTTGAGGGAAAGGCCTAGATCAAAAGAAAGGGAAGGCAGCATTTACTAAGTAAGTGAATGGAAATGTTGTTTAGGGGAGAAGCCAAATGGAAATGTTGTTTAGGGGAGAAGCCAGGAGCAGATCAATAAAGACGTATATTTCAAGAACCAATTATCTATCCAAGCACTGTTTTAGATGCTGTGGGGGAAAATGCCATCATCCTGCCTTCGTGTAATCTACATTATTAGTGGGGAAACAAAACTAAAGCACTTAAAATGATTAGCAAGAAGCGCTAACCACAAGTCTGAAAGTTCAGGAAGGATATGAGAGAACATCTTCCTGACTTGAGTTTTCTGAGGAAGCAGAGCTGACTTCTTGGGCTTGGAAACACCCCTCAACAGTCTTCTGGGACTTTGCCTGAAGAGTCAGTGGAGAAAATCCAGGCCTGGGTGAGATGGCTTCTTCTCAACCAGTTTCACGGAGTGCCTCCCCTACGTCCATGGAAGGCAAACGGCTCTGTCGCCTGCTTGATTAAGTGCTTCGTCAGGCAGACAGGCTCCTGGGAACTGTATGCAACATTTTATTGCCTTTCAAAGCAGTTGTTTCTCATTGTATAGATGTGCCTGAGTGGATAAATAATCTAGAGTTTCAATGCCAAAGGCTAATTTGCCCTGGCTTGGGAAATATCTGCTTTGTGAACCCCTAAGCAGCATGAATTATATTGATAGGTTTGCATGTTTCTGGCTGACCACCAAGGGCCCCCCTTCCAGGAGGATGGGAAAGTGGCGGGATGAAGTTTTCTCACAGAATTTACCACTGACTCGAAAGTGACACGGCTACAATGAATACTCATCCTTCCCCATGCCATCTTAATTGGGTTGGCAACACGTATAATTACCATGATGGCAGAGGAACCCTGTGATGTCGAATGAAGGACGAGCTCCTTTGGCTATTTGCAGACAGCCTCAAAAAAAGTCATTTTCTCAAAGACCCGACCACCAGTGAACTCATTTGAGTAGAGGTACATTTTGCTTTGCTTGGGCTTCCATGGCTTTCAAAATGCAGTGCTTTCATGTCTTGGAAATAGGAATTTTTAGAAAGTGAATGCTAGCTAGTTAAAGGGATTTTAATCTATCTCTCTTTCAAATGCTGTTACTAAAGTTCAAAGCATATAAGTCTCTATCAATGGGTTGCAAACCACTGTAATGCAACACTTATCCAATTTGCAAGGATGTTAGTTAAAAAAAAATTATTTTTTTCTCCAAGGGGGGAAAAAAAAAGCTTCACAGAGAGAGCCTACCCAGGAGTAAATTATAAAGCTCTCCCACGAACATCAGAGCTACATAAACTTAAATGTAATTACCACCTTGGTAGGAAAAGAGAGTCTTTATTTTTTACCTTTTCAGCAAGAGACTATCCACTCCTAGAAGTTCATGAAAGGTCATTGGCAGAATCTAACCTCTACTTTATGCAAACTACCAAAGCTAAATTATACATTTTTTAAGAGCCTGCTGAATGCTACGCAAAGGCTTCTTTACAAATGCCAATTTCCAGTCCAATCATCAATGAAACCTCAAGTCAATGTCAAATGCTTGCCAATAATATTGAGGTTCTTCAGTTAGATGCCTTTTACCCAAGGTAGGTTTCATTATCCCCCTCTGATTCCTCATAACCAGAGGGAAACTAAAGGAGAGTATGATGTTGAATAAAACTTGAAAAGTGCTTTAACTCTTCCGAAAATTAATGAGCTAGATTCTTTTGGGGGGTACAATCCCTCATGAGAATATATTATACATTTGCAATCTATATTAACTTACTCAGAATCCTGCGGCATCATTTTGTAAGTTATAGGCTTTCAGAGACTCTTGTATACATTTTTTTTTTGGTCTGGATTAATAGGGAATGGTAATACTGCTCAAGGAAGTGGGGGAGCGCAGACTGTTCTCCAACAGCGGAGGTCAAAATTGTGAAACAGGTATTTGCTTATAGGATCCTCCTGAGACTCCGTTTTCTTCAGCTAGCTCTCTTGCTAGCATGCAATTCAACACCTTCTAGAGACACTCCTATGTTAAAGAAGCGTGTTTGTATGTATCCATTTTTGTACTCTGATTTGTCTAGCGTGACTTTCGCTTGTTGATTGAAAGTACTCAAGGAGACTAGGATTACTATTCAATTATTCAATCCCTAGGGCTAGACCTCTAGGTAGGGCCATGTAGGAACCTTTCTCTGATCCCTAGGGCTAGACCTCTAGGTAGGGCCACGTAGGAACCTTTCTCTGATCCCTAGGGCTAGACCTCTAGGTAGGGCCACGTAGGAACCTTTCTCTGATATGCTTCAAATTACACAGGTCGGGCAACTTCTCTTATGATGAGTCCGATGTGATCTGAGATATTGCTGGGTTGATTGGGATAGCGGGGTCTCCTCCCTAAGGAGACAGTTTCTGTGAAGGGGGATAAGGAGATAGTTTGTATAAAGGGGGAATCAGGCTCATCCTTCCATGGAGGGAAATGAAAGTACATCTCGAAGCTTATGCTGTATGCCTGACCTGATAATATAAACTACTAAGAAATGCCTGTCTCTCACATTTTGGATAAATGGCGCATCTGGTCAATAGAGAATGGTTTTGTTTGTCTTTTTTTCCCCTCTTCCTGTGACATAGTGTTTGGAAGTGTTAATGTGATTTTCTTAAAATTTCCATTTTAATGCCAGGGAACAATTTCTTCCCTGGAAGTGTATAACTCAATATTTCTTAAAAGCCAAAAGAACAGAATGTGAAAAGGCTTTTCAAAGAGGTTTCTATCTTAGCTGAAACAACAACGATAGTAATAATCATGATCATTATCTATTTCATTTGTATAGGATTTTATAGTTTATAAAGTACTTTCATGTACATTATCTCATTTTTTATATAACCAAAACCTTGCATAATACAAAATTAGCTGTTGCTTATGTCAAGGCATCCTGTGGGTTATTAGAAGCTGTAGGCCAGATGTTATGAATGGTGTAGTTTCTTGGCAGAGCACTGAAAGGTCCAAACTTTTGGGTAGACTCGAATGGTAGGATAATGAGAAGAAAATGTACTATAGCTTGCTTTGCTGAATAAAGGCACCAGGCCAGGGCAGGACCAACAGACGCAGAAAAATCTGTTTTGGGTTCCCAATGCCTTAGCTCAGGAATGGCAGAGATCCACTAGAAGTGGCAGCCTAGAAATCTACATGAGACGGGTAGTGAGGCCATGATCAGGAGAAGCAGGACAAAGTCGAGGAGCTTCCCACTCATAAATTCACACGAATTGATGAAAAAAGCTGCTTGCCAAGCAGAAAGACCTCTACTCTGTTCTATCACCATCAGCTTTATTCATTCATTTACCATCCTCTTTACATACAATTATTGTGTCAGGCATTCTGCTTGGTGCTGGAGACACACAGTGAACAAGACAGACACAGGTCCCTGCCCTCATGCAGCTTGTATGGTATAGACAAAGAATAGGGAAACGGATAACAAAAGTTATAGATTCAGGTAAGTGGTTTGGAGAAAATAAGCAGAGCAACAGACAAAGGAGAAACTTTAAACTTATTTTAGAAAACATGGATTGTGGGCGCCTGGGTGGCTCCTTCGGTTGAGCAGCCCACTCTTGGTTTTGTCTCAGGTCATGATCTTGGGGTCCTGGGATTGAGCCCCACGTAGGCTTTGCACTTGGCACGGAGTCTGCTGGAGATTATCTACCTCTCCTTCTCCCTCTGCTCCTCCCCCTGCTGGTACTCTCTCCCTCTCTAAAATAAATAAATAAAATCTTAAAAAAAAAAAAAAAAAGCATGGATCGATGGAGCAAGTTCTATGAAGGAAGCCTTAAAAATTGCCTTATGTAAAAGAAAACATAACACCTCTTTGACTAAGTCTGGACTTACTTCTTCCAAAATGCCATAGATAGCAAGATCAAACACTGATGGAAAATAAATGGTTAGGGGGAAAACAATAAATATGGAAGTAAATGTATTTTCAGAGTACATTAAATCAAGAAGATATCTTCCTGTAGAAGAAACCAGGAGCATCAGTGTTCGAAACTTGCTATGGCAGATAGGCCTTCTCCTCAAATCGTGGTCATTACTTTGTGCCAGAAGCCCAATAGAGCAGTCCTGTACTAGCACATGGTAGAGTCATGGAGACGGGGCTGGGAAGACCATAGACTCTTCTTACTCTGTCCCAAGAGTATATAAAATGTCAGGTGATTTCCCCTCTGGGCAGAATGTGCTGGCATTTAAAAGGAGTAGCAGGTAGAAAACTCATTGGACAGTAAAATTCCTTCTGTTTCTGGGGCACCTTCAGTCTGTTTTTCTGCTGTGCCAGGAAAAAGGCCCAATATCCTATTTTATTCTAGAGCTTTTTGAAACTTTTCAGTCCACAGTTTAGTTCTGGCAATCTTTGAGGGATGGGATTTGTAAGTACTATTTATCAAATCATTACTTATTAGCTGACATTGTTTCAATTCAATAAGTATTTTAAATCCTTTATTATACACCGTTAATGTATTGCTGGGAACTCTGAAATAATATTTCCGGTCTCCTCTTCATTCTCTCTGGAATAGGAATAAGACACACATAGCTGGCAGTTAATTTCTCCTCCAAATATTATTTAAAAATTAATATCTTCTATTTATTTATTTGTTAGTTTTATTTATTTATTGACATACAAAAAGTTGTACATTACTAATGTATACAACTTGATGAGTTTGGAGATAAGTATATACCCATGAAACCACAACCACAATCTATGCCATAAACCTATCCATCACCTCCCAAGGTTTCCTCCTGCCCTCTTATTTTATTATTATTATTATTATTATTATTATTTATGATAAGATCTACCCTCTTGACAAATTTCATTTTTTGGGGGGGGGTAGAGAAAGAGGGAGAGAGAGGAAGCACAGAAGGAGAGGGAGAGAGAGAATCTTAAGCAGGCTCCACGCCCAGCGCAGAGCCCGACGTGGGGCTCGATCTCACATCCCTGATATCATGACCTGAGCCGAAATCAAGAGTTGGATGCTTAACCTGGTGGAGGCACCATTCGTCAATTTGGCCCCTTGACAAATTTTTAAGTATACAATACAGTATTGCTAATTATAGGTATCATGCGATACAGTAGATCTCTAGGGCTTATTCATCTTGTGCAACCAAAATCAATTAAGTATACAATACAGTATTGTTAATTATAGGTATCATGCTATACAGTAGATCTCTAGGGCTTATTCATCTTGTACAGCCAAAATTAAACATATAATTTTTAAGCTCCTTTGTAAATACCTGAACTGAAGGAAATTACAAAAAAAATTTAATGACCAGTATAATTTTATTCTCTCATGAGATTTTTATTATTAACCTTTAAGTTGAGAATTGATGTCTCTATATTAGATGTTAATGGCATTAATTCTCTAGATCGGATTCCATGTTAGTAATATCAAACCAAACACAGAAACATTATAATTATGATGTAATTTTCACCCAAGCAGTCCCAGGAGCATTTGGGAACAGGTACAATATGGAAAGGTTAAAGGTCATAGTTTAAGGGTTGAAGATGAGTCTGCAATTCACTAATTCAAAATCTCAATCAACTCAAGGTATTTACAGTGACTCTAATGGGTACATTTTATTCACTTGCAGGAAACTTGGAGTATAGTAGTGTAAGTAGAGACATTGGTAGAAAGGATCAGTTATTCACCTTGCTGATGGTTAAACACTGCTCTAGTATACAGGAGAAAACAATATTTGCTTGTGTTTTCCTCCTTTCTTCTTAGGCTTAAATGAAACGTAAGTATCTCTAATATTGCAAAGGAAACTTGGTTCATTTTCAAGTAAAGGGCTAGTGAGACCATTCTTGAAATTTTGCCCTGGAGAGGCCACAAATTTCTATTGTCCTTCTGTTTCCAATGGTGTATACTATAATTTTATTTTCTGCAACTCTGACTGAGGACTCCAGTCAGGACTTCCAAGAAAATTATGCCATTAATTTAATTACTAAGATTTTTATTTGTATTTAACTTATAAAAATATGTATGTTGGGAATTGCTTAATAGTATATTATTTCTCGTAACATAAGAAAAACAACCACTGTTGCTAATACATATAACTAGGAAAGAGAGAAGCCTGCTGGGATTCATCATATATAGCATACAGTCAAGCTATTGTAAAAGCAGTCATTTATTACATGTGACCATATTTACATTTTCTATATTTGTGTTGTCCAGAAGGATTTTGTTGCAAAAGAATGGTAAAGGAGGCCAATAACCATTAATATAACTAGATAAGTTTCTTGCAGAAAGACAGAGAAGGCCACAGGAACATTATAGGCTAAATTTTCTAGGAATTGTGGATAGCTGTAGATAACTGGGCTTCAGCCAATTTTTGACAGTATATAAATAATGTGATATATACCAGAAGAACTTTGGAAAAGTTAAGATGAGGCTTTCCTTAGAGACATAACTGTGTAAAGCTGGGCTGCTGATTACAGTGTGGAAAAACAGTCTACTGCTTCTTCTAGTTCATACAGTTCAAAAAGATCCCTCCATTCCCAGATTTGCACCCCAACAGTAAGTACATGGGCTCCTAGAATGGCGCTAAAAATAAGGCCTTTTTTTTTTTTTTTTTGTACTATAACTTGACTTTTACAGTTGTTGGGAAGGAAAGAGAAAATAGTTGATTTAAATCTGTAACAGGGTTCAAACATTTTGAGGCCTACCATTTTTTAATTTTCCAGTAGAATTTGGTTTGACACAGCCCATACCTCTACCTCTTATTTCTGCTGGCCTCAGCCTGCTTTCTACATACACCTCACTCAAAAGATGCTGGGGCAAACCTGAAATTTATTTGTGCAATGAATACAGTGACCATCTGTGTCCGCACAAGCAATATCAAGGGTTGTCCCAATTATTCAGACTCCTGGTGGCAAATCACTGTGTTATAACCAATCAATAGCTTCATTTTGCTTATGTGTCTGAATTTAAGCATCCAAATAAAAATGGTGGCTGAGGGGCGCCTGGGTGGCTCAGTCGGTTAAGCGTCTGCCTTCAGCTCAGGTCATGATCTCAGGGTCCTGGGATCAAATCCCGCATCAGGCTCCTTGCTCAGTGGGGATCCTGCTTCTCCCTCTGTCTGCCGCTCCCCCTGCTTGTGTTCTCTCTCTCTTTCACACAAATAAATGAAAAATCTTTTTAAAAAATGGTGGCTGAGAAAATGATCAGAACAATTGTCAAGAAGGCATTAGATTTGCTAAGTGTCTCCTCCCAAAGTTTATACACCAGACCTGCAGATGCTGGAGGCTGGGGTAGAGTGGATGAAGGGTATGATGATTAAGTAAGTTTAGGAAACATCATACATATTTGTATATAGGCAAAAAGGCTGTGATAAGTCTTGCACTAAATAAATCTATTTGATTTTGTTTGATGTAGCCATTCTTAAATTTGTTTGACAAAGGAACCCCCGCTTTTTTTCACATAAAAACTAAAAACCTTCTGAAGAGCTGGAATTTCACCAAACATAACTTTGAGAATTACTAATCTGGAGAAACCCCTCATTTTAGAGATGATGAACTGAGCCCTTGGAGATTAAACTGCACACCTGAGTTCCCACAGTTCACTAGTGGCTTACCTGGCCCTAAAATCTAGGGCTCATGATGTTCTCAGCGTCAGTATACTACACCCAACCTGTTCTGTTTATCTATAGTGCCCCAATTCAGCAGATAATTTTGCCACATTTCAAAAGCTTTTTTAAAAATTGATATATAATTGACATTAAGTAAATTTCACCCTTAGTGTACAGTTCTGAGTTTTGAAAAACTACTACCACAATCAACAGTTCCATTTATTTCTTAAAAAGTTAAATTTAAAAGTTTTTAAAATGTGTGCTACAATGCATAAAATAATTTCAATAGAAATATGTTCAAATGGTTTAAAATCTGCTTAAGAAAAGAATCCTAGTCAGTCTTGATCGATGCAGCTGACTGTATATAGATTTCAAGAATGACAGTGGGTATACACAATTATATTGAGAAAAAGAAATGACAAGCCAAACAGTCAAAGACGAAGCTGTACCAAGAGAGGAACATGCAGCCGAAGGAATTACCAGCTGGGACTCTCACTTCTAACTGACTGCCTATGCATAAACAACTCAAGGGGACGAAAGTAGCAGCAAGAAATCATCTTGACAATTCCTGTAAGAATTTCTGAGAAGTCCTGGGCAAGAAGCCCCCAGAAAACTCTAAATTCAGGGCATGGTCATTTCTCATTGGAAATACAGTACTTTCGACCCATTTTCCCTCTCGTGTTTCCCTTCTCTACTCTACACTTGCTCTTTTCAATTTCCATTCCTGAACTGAACCAGAAGGTCCCTTCTTCCTTTTTTTCCTTCTGCCTGTCTGAGATACATCTGATTCAGTGGTGAGCTAAAATCATCATGTTTTAGTTAAATACCAGTCATTGGAAGAACTTTGGAATCATTCAGTTTCATATCATAAGTACATTTATGCTACTTGATTATAGTTTCCAAGTGAATTTAAAATATCATGTCCAGTTTTGTTTTTGAGGCAAAATGGGCTCTGATTGAAACCAGCAAATCTCATGTGTCCAGATTTTCTTTGCTCTTTTTGATCGTTTCAAACTGAGTAGCTGGGTGAGAGAGCACACCTCATGTGGGACTCTCCTTTATGGATGCCACCCCCTGCGTGGGAACACATCCTGTTTGCCCTAACTTTGTCCTAGCTTGTTTGTTTCCCAAAACAACCAGCTTTAACCATGTGGGATGGAAACCAGAAATGAGATACTCATCAGGAGGGGAGAGCATGCCTGCTGTGCAGGTAGGTCTTGCCCAATTTTAACATGAAAAGGACCTGGTAAGAAAGAAAACATGAAGCCCTAGAAAAGAACAACAATCTCCATATGGAGGCAAAATGAAAGTGAGTTGTGTATACCGACTCTCCATAGGGATGACGCTGGGGAGAGGAGGCTGCTGGGCCTCTTCCGCTCCCGTCAGATGGCTGAGCAAGGAAAGTGCAACCCTAGTGCAAACTGGCTGCTCCCCACGTGTTACAGAGCACGGACTCCTATCCCTCTGCTCCAGCTGGGGGCCACATGGAAACCAAATGCGCGAGGATGTCTAAGAATGCAACCGCCAGCTCTGTCTGCAGGAAAATATGGTCCTAGAATGGCAAGTACGATCGAGCTCTTTAAATCAGCAGGATGACCTGATCACCCAATGGGACACTCTCCTCTAAGGAGCTCTTGCTACGTGGCAGGTCCTGGCAGGCGCTCTACATGCTTCAGCTCATTTAAAACTCATAGCTGTCCTATGAAATAAGGACCATAAGAAAACCCCCGTTTTATCATGTTGGAAACGGAGGTTCAGAGAGGTTATGTAACTATGTTAAGTTGCAGATTCGGTAAGTGGCAAAGATGAGACTTGAACTCAAGTCTGGTTTACTCCAAATGCTGTGCTCTCAACTTCTTTACTGCACTGCAGGTTAATGGGACAACAGGAAACAATGTTTGCCCTGCATTTTTTTTTTCTTATGTCCTATAAACTCAAAGCAGCGCAGTTCTTTCGGCTACTTAATGGATACAGAATAACTGTTCTTGTCTCCAGGATGGTAAATGTTTTAGTCTGACTGCTTAGCGCAAGCCAATTCTCACTCTTTACAGAATGCACTGATGCTGATCTATGCATACGTTTTACTCTTTGGATAGTAATGACTAATCTTTTCACGGTTAGGCAGTTAAATTAGTTAATCAATCTACAAGCAAGAATACACTTGAAAAGTTTTTGTGGAAAATTCACTTTTCAGCCCTTTCCCAACAGGCAGGGAAGGGAACGCTGATGCCCTGTTAGTCTCTCCTGTTCATTACTGAAGCCTCCGGTGCGGGTGGCCAGACCTTCAGTAAGAAGTCCAGTGCCATGGAGGAAATCACCACCCTTTCAGTTTAGTGAGCAGAAGCTTTCTGCATTTTTAATCTTCTCACAGGTATCCTGGTGCATTAGTTTTGAACATTTAACGGAGGAAAGCAGAATTCTAATTTCTCTGCTAACCGGTGCTATTTTGTAAAGTAGATATTAGCACGTGACTGAGTAATAAATAACTCAAAACCCATGACAACCACAGGAACATCAGGTTTCTTCCTGCCTCACATGCTTGCCAGGCAGCTGAAAGACTGTCTGAAAAAGCTATCCAAAGGTAATGAAAGACAGAATCTTCCCTCAGATACATTTCTTGGGGAATTTACATATGCTATTATTTACCATATCCTATAGGATATGGTGAAATAGACATGACAGTCATACTTGGAATGAACACAAAGCTTTATTTATGTGCCCTACATATGGAAATAAGATGAATTTCCATGAAGTCCTAAGGAAAGTGCATTGACTATTTTACTTTTTTCTTTCAATATAATGTGGTAACACCATACCACATGGAAAGTAAATTCACAGTTACAAGCATTCAGACATACTCTCTGATATGGAAAGTTTGTAGCGTCACTTTTGGTGCGGAGACTCAGCGCCCATATTGACCTGTGGGTCTGATGCATATGGCGCCCGGCTAAAAATCTGGATTTGTTAGTGGTTGCCAGAATAGTCTTTGATACTAGTGTAGAAGGAAACAAAAAAATTAGACCAATCTACCTATTTCCAATAGATTTTTATGTAAGTCAAATGAGATAATTTACACAATAGTTATTTGAAAACTAGAAGCCATTTTATAAAAAAAAAGACTTTACTCAACATAGATGAATCTTAGAAGTGTAATGCGAAGTGAAAAAAAGCAAGTAACAGAGGACTTTACATACAGTGTATCAAAATCAAGCAAAACTAAACAATCTATTGTTTAGGCTACCTATATATGTGATAAAACTACATAAAACAAGAAAGGAAATGAACACAAAAATTCAGTATAGCTGTTACTTCTTCCCACGGGCCAGTAGGAAGATGACATAGATCAGTAACACATAGGAAGACTCACATCCTGATTTTTGAATGTGTGTTAGTTTTGTGGGCATTCATTATTTTGTTTTAAAATTTAAGTAAATTTACCTATATTTTATGGTTATCAAAATATAGTAAAAAGGTAATGAAAGTTTATTGCACATGGTGCTGCATAATAATAAGAAAATTTAAATCCCAATTTTATCTCTGAATCATCCCTGGCATAAAATTTTTAGGTTCATGCAGTTTTACAATTGCTTCTTTCTCGTCTTTCCTTTTTTCCTCCCTTTCTCTTTTTTACTTGTTCTGACATTTACAGACTTGTAATGAATACCTAGGTAGCACCAGAAGCAGTATAGCAGAGATGTACAAACTAGCATAATAACATCGGAGACTTGGAGCCAGCCCTACGACTTACTGTCTGGTGACCTTCGGCAAGGTCACTAAATCAAGCTGTGCCTTAGTTTCCTCATCCTTAAAATGGGGATAAAAGTCAAACTTATTTCACAGGGCTATGATGGAGATTAAATGAGTTAATGTCCGTAAAGTGCTACCTCGTGTTGTTAAACTAGATAAACACTGTGCTGGCAATTGTGGTTTTAATCTTGGTCAACTCACTTGCTCAGTTCTGCAAAAACAAAAATTGGATACTAAATGCACTATCATATTACATAAATAACAGAACTTGAACCAACAAAAACTTTTCTGCAAAAAGACATTTTGAGAAAGCATAAATGACTTGGGTCTGTTATCAGGACTGGATTAGATTCCTGAAGATAAAAGAATGGTGTTCCTCCACCCGGCCTCTAAAATAATCCTACGTGTCCACTTTTCCATGGAGACACTCCTGGAAGATCTCACGGATGCAAGTGGTGGTCCCGCAAGATAAAACTGTCAGGCTGCTCAGTAATTACCTTGATGAACTACTGACAAAATATTAGACCAATAAATGTTCATAGATAAAGAGGAGTGGAACATATGCAGCAATTTTCTTGTTATTCCAAGAACTGTTACAAACTGTGACCCCCTAATACTAGATTGTAAACTCTGTAGACCCAAGAAAATTTCCGGGATAAATCTAAGGTTTCGGTCAAATTGATTACAACCATGGGATGAGAATTTTGTTCACAGGAATTAATTATTCACACATTTTTTTGGAGTCTCAGGGGATAAACATGCCTTTTCTCTTCACTTTGGTAAAAATCCTTTTTGTTTTTTGTATTCTTTTTTTTTTTGGGAGAAAACCCTGTATTTACAGACCCATTAACTCTCAGGATTTTATAAAAAATATGATTTTTGGATTAATTTCAAAAGTCATAGTTTAGTATGAGAGTGGGTTTATGTTGTTTTATTTTCTTAAAGACATCCAAGTTATGATGAAGTTGTTATAAGATGAGAAAACAGCTAGCAAAGAACTATGACAATTGCAATAACCAGAAGTCATAAGAACAAATATGCAAACATGTGGTTTGGGGTAGAAACCAGATGAAAAGGTTATTATAAATGTCAAGCTAGAAGCAGGAGAAAGAAAATTAGGAAAGGAATGGGAACAGAACAAGAAAGATAAAATGGAAGGCAAAAATATATATTAACAAAAAGACATTAAAGAGTTCATGTATCTATTCCATTCCACTCCCTTGACAGAAAGAAAATCTGGTGAAAGAGCAATCGAGGAGAGTGGGAAAAGATTGCCTTTGCTTTGGCTTAAGCACAGCTATAGTCTTGCACACTCTGCCTCCCTATGTAATTGAGGTCATTTTTCTGGTGTGTTCCAGTTTAGGAAAGGGAAGGAAAGAATCCCATGATTCATTCCAAACCTGAATGGTTTTCTGTTTTGTTTTTGTTTTGCATCATTGTCTGAACAGGAGAGCACTGGGCTAATGTCTGCAGTATGTCACACACACACACACACACACACACACACACATATCTGCATAGGGTCCTGATTCTGAAGACCATTTTCCAACACTATAAAAGTGATGTCTACTCCTGTCACCCTTGGGTGATCGTGCCATCTCATCACTCACCCAAATAGAGAGCTAGCTCTTTCCTTTTTTTAAGGGTCTGAAATGAAGGAGGCAGGGATTCTAGAGATTTTTGACTCAGCTTTCTTTCAGAGATTCTACCAAGCATATTTGGAGTCTTTCTATCGCTTCCTTACTTAACAAGATACAAATAATAGCCCCTCAGAGGCTGAGTTCACAGTGATCATAGGCTAGCCTTCTGTCTCCATTTACCACCACTTATTACTGCTGCACCCCAAAGATACTGCTGACAGGCTTTGGCTGTGCAGCAGAAGGCATCTTTGTGGAGTCATGCATATGGGACAGTTGTAGAGCACATTTCACACATTGTGAGAATGAACACGCTAAGTGCCAACTGCCGACATTCAAATACGGCCACGGTACAAAAATAAATTTTCTCAGAATGGGAGCGATGTCATGGGTCATCACTTCTAGGACAATACCAATAGCAAAAAAGAATGACAGAAAATAAGGTTGGGAGGAAAAGAAAAAAAAAATAACCTCTGAGCATTTAAAATATCTTTTTCATTTGGAAAGAAACCATTGTAACCAACAAGGAGTGGATTGTTCTGCAGTTCTTCATTGCCTTCAGATTTGGATATAGTCATCACTAGAGTGTCTGTTTTCTACAGTCTAATTTCAAATGTAATGCAAAAAAAGAAGCAAATGTCTCATTTGGGCTCTTTAAAATGTAATACAAGTAAGCATTTGTGTATGTGAGGCATCTAATAACGCAGTAACTCTACAAAGGCAAGCTAGCACAAAAATGTTTTACATTACAAGTGGAAACTATGATTTTCAAAAGTCGAGGGAAGGAACAAACAGCTAATTTTCATTGTGTGCACTAAAAATAGAAGCTGTTGTAATGATGTATGTTTTCCCCCTTTAACAGCAGTAGTTAAAGCTAAGCCTTTGCTAAGAGGCCAGTTGAGTATCCTAACACCCATTTAACACCACAGAGATTTAAACTCTCAATTCCCTTCACTGATTATTGTCTTCACATCGGCTTAAATTATTAGTTTACTTTTAGGCAATTTTGAAACAGTTGCAACATCTCATTATTGCATTATAGACACAGAACAGGCCATCATTTTTATTTTAGAATGATGAACCATTTTAAACGTGCTGGTGTCTATGGTAAATAATATAACAGAACACAAAGTAGCCACCATCCCGAGTTAGTGAATTTTGTTTGTATGGATTCATTTATCCTCTTTCCTGTTCATGAACATATAGGTTATTTTCTTTCTTTTTTTCTTTGGCAGGAAGTAACAGCATCTTGTATGTGTGTTCTCATGTAGCTATGAAAAATTTTTCTGAGATCTATAACTAGATGTGAAATTGTCACACAGTCATGGAGTGGACCACCCTTAGATTTACCAGATAGTGACAAATTGTTCTCTAAACGGACCACCTTATACTCCCAGCGTCCCATATCCTTGCAAAATTGGATATTGTCAAACTTTAATTTTTCAAGTTTTCCATTTTTTAACCTTTTTATAATGCAAAATCTAAACATTAAAAAGTAGAAAGATAATGTAACAAATCTTTATGTACCCATCCTCCAGTTTCAACAATGGTCAACTTATGGTCAACCTTGTTTCAGGCATCCATTCACCTCCTACGCACCTAGCCCATAATCACCACTGGATGCTTTGAAGCGCATCACTGAAAATATATTGTGTCATCTGTAACTATTTCAATCTTTATCCCTAAAATATGAGGTCTCTTTAAAAATAACTATAAATCATTATCATACCTAAAAAAGTAACAATAATTTCAACAATAATTTCTTAATGCCATTAGATATTCAGTCAATGTCCAAATTCCTAGCTCTGCAAGAATGAGACCCTAGTATAATAGCCTGATTTCCTGAATTGTCAGAGAAAACTAGAAATTTAGATTTTTGTAAAGTCTACAAAATTTAGATTTTGTAAATTTTGGCAACTAATCCAAAATTTTAAGAACACTGTATAAACTATGAAATATGCAAGCTGTTAATAGTCTGAGAGCCATGTGTTTTGACACTTGAATTAGAGGTTTTCTAAATAATATGTGTTTTAAAATATAATATTTGGATGGTTGGAGTAGTTCAGTTAGTGGAGAAGAGGAAAGCAGAGCCCACCTGTAGGGCACTGAATGATTACCTTAGGATGGAGGGATTTCTTCCATTCACAAATTTCCTTTTCACCCCACAAGCAATTCTGGTAGTCTCCAGTAGGCGGCATCTGTCATTCTATCTGAGAATTTCCGCCACAGTTAATAATGGGGATGGGCTGCTTTCCTTAAATTATGTTGGGATAGGAAAAAAAAAAGTGGAGTGATGATCATACAAGCACAGACGCTGAAATCTCGGAGAGATCCTTGAAGGAACTGGTCCTACTCCAGGCTATGTAAGTAAGGAAGTAACGATTCACAAAAGTTGAGTGACTTGTTCAAGGACACGTGTTGAATGAGTGGCATCTACTGATTTTTTAGGTTTCTTATCAAGTCTCAAGTTTTGTGTTGCTGTGTACAGCCAACCGATCTAGTCGTGAGACTGCAGGAACATCTTAAGGCCCAAGGAAATGCGAGGCTTTCTCTATGCATAATTAGGGTTTAATTAAATTCAATTATTTATAATTACTCAACTAGAGATTGAACTATATTCTCTTCCCCATGCTTGAATAAGAATTTGAAAGATCAGTGAAGTCAGTAATTAAGCATGCAGGGCCTTCTATGTGTAGTAATGACACCGTAGTTTCTTGCTACAGTCTCCAGCACTGCTGACGGGGTTTACACAAAGATAACTCCCTCATCATTGTAGCTCTGAACAAAAATGATCATTTTTAAAATTATAATCTTGTTTTAAAAACTGTTATGTGTGTGTATATGTGTGTGTGTGTGTGTATAATCAGAGATGTTGAAGCTTTTAGACATTGAGTATAAGGAATAGTAGCTTCTTTATGACCAAATAATAATTAAATGTCATCTAATGCCTAATATTCAGGCAAATATAATAGTAATGCATATTATCATTTAGAGTCTTACTATGTATCAGAATTGATGATAAGTACTTTGCCAATTCTCTCACTTGATCTTTTTAATGTCTATGAGGCAGCTAGTTTTACAGATGAGGATCCCGAGGCTTACGTGATTGTGACCTTAGATTTGACTCAAGACCTCTGACTTCAGACCTGTACTATTAATCTCTGCACTACACTGTCTACTTAAGCAGATGCTTCAAATTACATTAGCATCATCTAGAATTCTAACAAAGATCACTCATCATAGTCTTCTAGGGGATTAAGGGGAGTTTACCAGAACTGTTTGTTCTTTACTCCACATTTCCTGTGGAAGTTCTGAGACTTGATTTCCTCAAAGCAACATCTGCCTAGTGGCACTGCTCAAAATTCTGGCTTGTATTTCTTTCTTAGCACATACTCCATCATATGTAGTCTGAAGTGAGACTCCTAACAAAGAAAGCAAAAACACCCAAGAAAGTCATGTTGTAAAAAAAATGAATAAACTTTATAAAAGACTTGTGAGCATTAGTGAGGAGGTTATCTGACAATGTGCCATAAATTTAGATCCCAATTAAACACATGATGTGCAATAGTTGTCTATAAAATGTAAACATGTTGCATATATTTTAACATCCAAGTTTAAGCATGTTGCTTAATGAGAAAGAGCTGTTGTATGATGTCAAACAGAGTAAAATATCATTTATGAGAAATCATATCTTCACTTGACTTTATGGAAGTAAAATTAATCTGTGAGCAATCAGGTATTGGGATGAAAATTGTTTCCTGTTTTCTCAAATAATACTTGGAAATTTAGGTAAGGGCTATTAGCTGTGGCTTACTCTCCCGGGCAGCAGCTCGCATTGGTAGACAGGGACTGAACTGGAAACTCCCTGACATGCCAACTCTTTTAAACTTTGGCCACTCAGGAATATTTGCCCCCTTCCATCCTGAAGAGTCCACATCTACTTTAGTGGCTTACACATGAAAGGAATAGTATCAAAAGATTTTGGCCTCATAGTTTTTGGGGGGATTTGTTTCATTTTATTTTATTTTTAAGAGTTCATTTATATTCTCTAGGTGGTGGTATACACTTCCTAGTTTGCTGCACTCCCCATCGATCCCTATTAATTAACCCTAGCTGCTTCACTCATTCACTCTTATCCTGGTCATTAAGGCATTTGCAACCCTCTTTTATGACCTAATTGAGACTGACTCAAATGTAAAGAAATAAAATAATGGGTTTTATGTGAGTAGAGTGATTGTGACACAGTGGGGGACTGTTATGGAATGAATGTTTGTGTCCCCCAAAATTCATAACTTAAACCCTAATTCCTAATATGATGGTATTAGAAGGTGGCATTTGTGGGAGGTGATTAGGTCATGAAGTTGGAGCCCTCATGCATGGGATTAATACCCTTATAAAAGAGACCCCAGAGAGCTCCCTTGCCTCATTCCACCATTGAGGGCATAGCTAGAAGATGGCCATCTATGAACCAGGAAGCAGGCCCTCATCAGCCACCAAATCTGCCAGTGTCTTGATCTTAGACTTCCTAGCATCCAGAACTATGAAAAAAAAATTTCTGTTGCTTATAGACCACCAGTCTATGGTGTTCTGTTATAACAGCCTGATGGACTAAGACAGTCACAAAAGAGATAATTCTTCAGATTAGGGGGCACTTTAGGAAGGGTTTCTATAAAGAGGTAGCCCTTGAATTGATATTAAAATACATACAGACAGGGCGCCTGGGTGGCTCAGTTGGTTGGGCGACTGCCTTCGGCTCAGGTCATGATCCTGGAGTCCCGGGATCGAGTCCCACATCGGGCTCCCTGCTCAGCAGGGAGTCTGCTTCTCCCTCTGACCCTCCTCCCTCTCATGCTCTCTGTCTCTCATTGTCTCTCTCGCAAATAAATAAAATCTAAAAAAAAATAAAATAAAATAAAATAAAATAAAATACATACAGACATTCTCTAGGAGTACAGGGTGGGGAAGAAAGGTATACTAGGAATAGGGAGCATATGATCAAAGAGGAGAAATCAAAAGGGAGAAAAGGATCAAAATCATGGAGGTAGGTTGGGGACAAATTTTGGAGACCATTAAATGAGATGAAAGGTGAGCAAGTATTCTCTAGATGTACCTTAATTCCTATTCCAAATACATGTATTATCAACTGTGAGCACTGCAGATTGTGACCTAGGGAGTAAGAAATAAATTGCTTACAATTTACTTTTAGTCATTTTCAGGATGAAAAATGAAAGTGACAAAAGGAAACTTTGTAGGGTGGTGGAAATGTTCTATTTTGAAGGGGATATTGGTTATGTGAATGTACACGAGTCAAAATTCATCAGGCTGTACATTTAGGATCTGTTACGATGTATGATAATACTTCAATGAAAAAATTATAAAATATTGTTATAAAATCATGATAATAATTATGATGTTTTAATTAAAGTTATAAGTAAGTAAAAATCTCTAAGGGTCAGATGACAGTTTGACTATTTTTGCAATATTAGATTATGTTCATAACTTTTCCTGGCCAGATATTTTCTTCTCTCTTCAATCCAAGCAGTTATTTTCAGAAAACCAGTTCCATGAGAATATAATCTATTTTCAGTTCTGAGTTGTGTATGGATGATATTTGGCAAAAATATTATCAATTCTTATATTCTCATCTTGTATACAATGGGTGCTGTTTGGACAGCATAAATTTCAAACAAATGAAAAGTATAAATCAAATATTCTGAGATTTTTTAAGGAGAGGAGTGTACGTATGAATAAGTGTCATGAGGGCATTGCCATAATCATGATTGGATAAACACGTTCACTTAGGTTTTGTGGTTGCATAGATCTGCATTTGACTTTTAAGTCTGCCATTTTGTAACCGTATGATATTAGGCACATGATATAACCCGTCTTGTATTAGTTTCAACAAAATGCAACACATTCAGTAATTTAAAACAACACAAATTTATTATCTTAGAGCTCTGGAGACCAGAAACCTGCAAATGAGTCAGCAGGGCTGCATTCCTCCTGGAGGATCCAGGGGAGAATCCATTTGCTTGCCATTTCTAATTTCTAAAGGCCACCTGGATTCCTTGGCTAGTAGCCCCTTCTGCCATCTTCAAAGTCAGCAATGGCTAGTTGAATGTTTCTCATGCTGCATCATGCAGACAATCCTCTTCTATTGTCAAATCTCTCTGTACTTCCCTCTTACAAGGATGCTTCTGATTTACATGGGGCCACCCTTGATAATCCAGTAGAGGCTTCCTGTCTTAAGACCCTTAATTAATCATATCTGCAAAGTGTGAGATAACATATTCATAGGTCCTGGGGATTCGACCACTGACATCTTTGGAGGAGGGGTGTAATTATTCAGTCTACCATCCTTCATAGTAGAGTAGGAATAATAACACCTATATATACTATATATATTTTATAGAGTTATTGTGAGAAATAAATAAGATGGGCAGTGTGAAATAACTGGCACAATGCTTGGCACATGGCATGCATTGAGCAGAGTTTGGTTTTAGTATTAATAATGATAAACTTAACCTCATCTCTATCATCCTCATGAGTGATGCTATAACCTTGGGCAATTTATTTTGTCTCAGAACTTCAGGTTTTTAAACTGTAAATAAAGATAGTAATACTTAATTTGCAGGAATGTGTTAAGGATCAGAAATAATATATGTCAGGTACCTAGAAGTAGTAGGAGCTTGATAAAAGCTGTAAAAACAATGACAGGCATCAACGTGATGATGTTGAAAGGGGAAGAAATTGAGGGGAAACTCTTTCCTGTTAGAAGGTTAAAGAGTTTGAACTGATCTTGTTCTGCAGGTCAGCTTGTATAAAAGAGGTTTTACACGCTTGATTATGGCTTCCTGATTATTCTTTCTTCAAAACCTTGTAAGAAGTTTCAGGATTTGTTTCCTTCTTATTCCTTTGAATCATACTGAAAGTTTACATCCTTTCACTTTGTGCCAAATAGCATATTCCTTATGTTAAATTCATTTAGTGAACTCTAGAACACTGTAAACCTATATGATTAGTCTTACTAAAACCCACAAAGTTAGCTACCTATACTTCTATGTAATGGGACATGTAATGAGCATACCGCAAATCTAAGCTGAGCTCCTAGCATGCCACGCTGCTGTTACATTCAGACCCACTATATATCTTCCAGCACGACTTTCATGATCCAACAACAACAAAACACTCGCCCAAGAAAACAGATTGTTACCTTTGTTACAGAAGTGCAAACTGACTGAAATATGGATATTTATGTGTTTAAATGTTAGTAAAAAGCCTCTTTTTGTTGGGGTTCTATTTCCCTTTTGATACACACATATATTTACACGTGCAATCAGATTGCTTGGATTCAAATACTGGCCCTCTCCCTTACTACTCATGTGATATTGACCAAGTTACTCAGCCTCTTTTTCTTCTGTTTCCTCATATGTAAAATGAGGGTATAAATAGTATGCACATCATGGGATTGTCAAAGGTCAGACTGGAGGGCAGATTAAATGTATTAAAACATGTAAAACCCTTAAAACAGGGTCAGGCACACATAAAGACTGCACCAGCATTTGTTTACTGTAGGCTTTTAAAAAAATAACATTATAACGTGTCCCTTTATCTAAAAAGTCGTCTGCGTGTTAAATGATGGAGTTAGACAAGATGAGCACCAAGTTTGTATTCTACCATTCTACTATTTATTTAAGGCTGGAAACACACCATTGTATTTTCAGAACACTAGAGTTATGATGAGTTTTCAGAGTGCACATTCGGTCCAACCCTAGAGAAAAACTCAAAAGGATGGAAAATTTTACAAAGGAAAGATTAGATATACTTTTGGATGTTTTACTGATATGCTGGGCAAAATGCAGTTCAATAATAGCCACTGAACAAAGTCAGTTAGCACTAAAGGGCTCATGTGACAGGATTCTTGTTAAAAGCCTGAAAGCTGTTATAAAGTGACACAAACAGGGCGCCTGGGTGGCTCAGTCATTAAGTGTCTGCCTTCGGCTCAGGTCATGATCCCAGGGTCCTAGGATCGAGCCCCACATCGGGCTCCCTGCTCGGCGGGAAGCCTGCTTCTCCCTCTCGCATTCCCCCTGCTTGTGTTCGCTCTTTGACTGTGTCTCTCTCTATCAAATAAAAAAATAAAATCTTTAAAAAAAAAAAAAAGTGACACAAACAGTCTTACTAGTTCTGGGTCCGCACCCTATCCCTGGTGCACTGTGCTCTGCAATCCACATTTCTCACTGTAATGCAGGAAGCTTGTATTAGCAGGGTTATCTGTGGTCCTTGGGCACTTAGTATTACAATGCATTAGTACTACATTTAATATGTTATGGAGTCAAAAAGTACCATTGTTAAGTGGCTAAAATTGTCCACATGGCATAAAACAATCCCAAATAATGAACAAAAGATGAATTTTCTAAACATTTCTTTACTGTTTAGTTTCTGCCTGAATAGGGAATTTTTAACTTTAAAATGCCAGTAGTAGTTTCAAAATTTTCTCTGTGGAAAATGTACTGAATAGCACATATATTTGGGGAACTTAGCAGAATGTTCATCCAAACGCTTTGAATGCCGGATTCTAAGTGACGGTCGCTGTGCCTCTAAGCTGGCGTGCCCCGCAGGTTCTCCAGGCCAACCTCACTGTTTTATAGATGTGAAGACGGGGTTCTGGAAAGGTTACGTGATTTAGCTAGTGCCAATTAATTTCTTACAGGAAGAAGCTAGATGAGAACACTAGTGTCCAGTTCTTTCTGCAACATAAAATTGCTTCTTCTTTCTAAATTTTATGGACTATGGAAGTCAAAGGAATCGCTATATCCACATCTCCTTTTATTCTCATGTTCGAACTATAACCTATAAACACATTTACTTAAATATGATCATAGTTCGCCACTGAACTCCAGGTCTCTCATCTGTGCTGTTTTTCCTTGCCAGCAAGTCTGTCATAGATAGGATTTCTCTCAAAGGTTCCCAAAAGAGGTGATTTTGGGAGCCAACTGACAGAGAGCCAGAGCCCCGAGGTCGTCAACTCACATTCATATATAGTTACATACATTTTTTTTATTGAAATGCATGTTTGAGGCACAGCCCAAGTATCAGCTTTTCCCACTGACCTCATTTAGAATGAGGAGAAAATGAATTGTTCCTAAAATTCAGAAGTTGTCAGGTTTCATGTCTTATAGTTCTGCTAGAGCAGCAATAGTTGACTGGATCATGGATCTATAGCCTAGGAAGCCCCACAGAGATATTCTTGACCAGATGGTAACTGATCAGACATAATCAGGTTATTTTTGTTTTAGGAATTAGAGAGGGAAGGAGGGAGGGGGAGAGAGAGAGAGAGAGAGAGAGAGAGAGAAAGAGATAATAGAGTCAGGGATAGAAGCTGAGGCTAAATTGTGAGACTGGCTGACACTAAGGCAGAGATGGAAGGGCTCATGCTCCTTAGAGAACAGTAGTTTATGTGGGTCACTTAAACTGTAGGATTGCTGAAGCAGCAAAGATTTATTGAGCACCTACTGTGTGTTGGGTACTGTTCTAGGTTCTTGGGACACACTAGTGTATAAAATAAATGAAGTCTTAACTTCATGTAGTTTCATTTTAGTGGGAGAGGAGAACAGACAATAAGATGTTGATGTAATAGATAGTAATAGGTTAGAAGGTGGTAAGAGCACTGTGAACAAAAATGGTAAAGCTTGGTAAAGGGTTTAAGAGAGTTGGTAGTGGTGGTAGATGGGGGCTTGCTATCTGATATTTTCTTTCCCAAATTATTTTTTTATTGTGATAAAAAACATGTAACAAATTTTAAAATAGAGTTAAGAGCAGGTCTCATTAAGAAGATATGTGAGTGGGGAACATGCACCCCAATGTTTATAGCAGCAATGTCCACAATAGCCAAACTATGGAAAGAGCCCATATGTCCATCAATGGACGAATGGATAAAGAAGAGGTGGTATATATATGCAATGGAATATTACTCAGCCATCAAAAAATGAAATCTTGCCATTTGCAATGACGTGGATGGAACTAGAGGGTATTATGCGAAGCAAATAAGTCAATCAAAGAAAGATAATTATCATATGATTTCACTCACATGTGGATTTTAAGAAACAAACAGGAGCATAGCAAATAAGATGAAATCAGAGAGGGAGACAAACCATAAGAGACTCTTAATCATAGGAAACAAACTGAGGGTTACTGGAGGGGCAGTGGGGTGGGAGGATGGGGTAACTGGGTGATGGGCATTAAGGAGGGCATATGTTGTAATGAGCACTGGGTGTCATAAACAACTGATGAATCAATGAACTCTACTTCTGAAACTAGTAATATACTATATGTTAATTAATTGAATTTAAATTTCAAAAAAGAAGATATTTGAGCAGGGCAACTGGGTGGTTCAGTCCTTTAAGCATCTGACTCTTGATTTCAGCTCAGGTCATGGTCTCAGGGTCATGTATTGAGCCCCAAGTCGGGCTCTGCACTCAGTGCAGAGTCTCCTTGAGATTCTCTCTTTTCCTCCACCTTTGCCCCTCCTCCTACTCATACTCTATTTCTCTCAAAATAAATAAATAAATAAATAATAAAATCTTAAAAAAAAAGAAGATACCTGAGAAAACACTTGAAGGAGATGGGAGAGTTAGCTATGGGGCATGAATACTAATGTCCAATAGAGGATGACCTATTGTTCCAGTTCACTTTGGGGCTTGCTATATATTGAGTTGGATTAAGGGAGACCAATTGAGAAGTCACAAATGGCACCAATCTACAAGAGCTACTGAAATAGCCCTGAGAATGTAAATGTAGTGCTTACTAAAACTTCTCTAAGAAAGAGTATTATAATGTGGTTGGAAGGATATCTTGAAAAAAAAAAAAATGTTTGAGGTAGAGATGAGATCCACCTATAGAGATATATAATACATGATTCCTAAACTGCCTTCTAAAAAGGATAAGTTTCATTTGCTGTAGGTTTTTATTTTAGGGGATGTTTCTCTTTCCTGCGTGAATTTTGCATTTGGGGTCAGATTTTAATTTCTTGGGAAAACTGTAGAGATTAAGCCCTGCCACTGAAGTCCATCCTCTCTACTTTTTCTCCAAGTAATTCTTAGCAACTCTCCTAATACTGGAGAATACTGGATTGAAAGGGTGACACATTATTAGAATGCACAAGTATAGTGGACACTGTCACCACCCCACCCCACCACCCCACCCCAGCTCAACCCGTCTTCTGTGCTTTGCTCCTAACAACTGGCACTTACAACTGCCCGTGGACATTGGAGCCCCAGGAGCTGCCTTGCATGAACAGAAGGATTGAAATTTTCCGTTCTTTTCTTTCCCAATTCCCTTTCCCATTCTTGTCTTTTTAGCCAATGCTGACTGAAGTGAGGTATAAAAGCCCACTTCCTACACCTCAGGAAAGTACGAACTCTGAAGAGTGATTTATATCCCAGAAATGCCCTTGAAATCAGGTTGAAATCATACTGTAACTTAGCTTCTCTGCCTTACCTACCCTGCTTCTCCCACTCCCTTACTGGTTTCTCCTAAAAGCACTTCCTAAATAAATCACTTTCACCTGATCTTTGCTCAGATTTGCATTCAGGGTAAGCCCAAACTATGACAACAGAGTGGCCACATTCTTGGTCAGATTATAGCTGTATATTTCCACCCTAGAAGTATTAAGAAGTTGCCTAGAATTCCTCATTTCTCTGTTTACCTGAACCTTTTCTGTTTCTTGAAATTGGAATGAGTGTAACAAATGCAAATGACAAGACCTTTCCTAGGAAAATACTGGAAACTTCAGATTCTTAGATGCTTTACATGGAGCCATGAGTATAGTAGTTCTTTAATTGTGGCAATATGGGTGTTTGCTTCAGCAGTACATATACTAAAAGTGGGGCAATATGGTTTTGTACACATTTTGTAAACATGTAAAGAAAGACATATTTAACCACCTGACACTGTTGAGTGCAAAAATTATTAAACTCCTTTATCAAATAAAAAATTGCAAAAACTAATTTTTTTCCTGAGCATTTAGTCACTAATAAGAATTCTGATCAATTAAATTTCCTGAAACAGCCTATACAACTAAGGTTTTGGCATTGCTGATTATATTTATAAATCAAATATTTAAAAATCAGACAAACATGTAAATGAATACAATTATACATAAATTTATTCTGAAACACCAACACTATGAGTTTAAAGTCACTTCTTTATTTTTTTCTATGCTTATTTCTTTATCTTCCTGGGGTTATAACTATACTGATTTTGATATCTTCCAAAGGTTTTAATAATATAATTTTAAATCTTACTAGAGTTGCACAAATATTACCAGACCAAAAAGAAAAAGAATACCTCTTCAGACAATAGAAGCCCGAAGATCCAGATGATCAACCGATTGATTTCTTATTGGGACAGTGGAACTTGGATGTTCCTTCTCAGTTGACTCACACATAAGTCATTAGGCTGAAATTAATTATAGTTTAACTTTACTTATAAACTTCACTAGTTTGTCAAAAGTCTTTTAAGTCAATATCTCTAAAATGGGTTTTAGTTTTTGCAATTTAGTGTCTTCATCTTAAATGGTGCATCTAAAAAAGTCTTGCTTTGTGTTTGATACTTCTGTTCAATGTACAAACCTATGTAACCACCTTAACCATCAAGATATCAAGATATGGAATGGTCCTATTAATCCCAAACTCCCTTGTGTATCTTGCCAGTCAACTACTCCCCCCACCTCCCATATACATATGCTGGACTCAAGGCAACTACTGATTTGCTTCCAGTCACCATAGATTAGTTTTGTTCTTTCTGTGCTTTCATATAAATGGAATCTTTTGTTTCTAGCTTCTTTAATTTGGCATTATGTTTTTGAGGGTCATCCATGTTGTTATATGTATCAGTAATTTGTTCTTTTAGATGGTTGTGTGGTATTCTAGTGTAGGGTACACCACAGTTGTTTATTCATCTGTTGATGTATATTTGGATTATTTCTAAGTATCGATTATTATAAATAAAGCTTCTATACACATACATGTTCAAGTCTTTGTGAGAACATGTATTTTCATTTCTTTTGAATAAATATCTATGAGTGGAATTGCTAGGTTTATGGTAAGTATGTACTTAATTTTATAAGAGACTGCCAAAGTTTTCCAAAATGGTTGTACCATTTTTATATTCCCACCAGCAATGTATGAGGTTCCAGGTGCTCCACATTATCGCCAATATTTTCTTTTTCATTGTAGCCATTCTAAGGGGTACAAAGTGACATCTTATGTGGTTTTAATTTACATTTCCCTGATGATTAGTGATTTTGAAAATGTTTTTGTGTTTATTGGCCACTCACATATTTTCTTTTATGTCTGTTCAAATTTTGGGCCTATTCCTTTAATTGAACTGTTTGTCTTTTTATTCTTGAATTTTAGTCTAAGAGGCACAGAGAACTCCCCTCAAAATCAACAAAAACAGGTCAACACCAAGACATATCATAGTGAAACTTGCAAAATACAAAGATAAAGAAAATTCTCAAAGTAGCTAGGGACTAAATGTTCTTAACCTATAAGGGTAGACGCACAAGGTTAGCAGCAGACCTGTCCACAGAAACTTGGCAGGCTGGGAAAAAGTGGCATGATATATTCAATGTGCAGAATGGGAAAAATATGCAGCCAAGAATAGTATATCCAGCAAGGCTGTCATTCAGAATACAAGGAGAGATAAAGAGTTTCCAAGACAAGCAAAAACTAAAGGAAATCATGAACACTAAACCAGCTCTGCAAGAAATATTAAAGGGGGCCCTTTGAGCAGGATAGAGAGACCAAAAGCAACAAAGACTAGAAAAGAACAGAGACAATCTACAAGAACAGCGACTTTACAGGTAATACAATGGCAATAAATTCATATTTATCAATTATTACTCTGACTGTAAATGGACTAAATGCTCCAATCAAAACACATAAGGTATCAGAATAGATATAAAAAACAAGACCCATCAATATGCTGCTTATAAGAGACTCATTTTAGACCCAAAGACACCTCCAAATTGAAAATGAGGGGGTGGAGAACCATCATGCTAATGGACATCAAATGAAAGCTGGAGTAGGCATACTTATATCAGACAAACTAGATTTTATTTATTTATTTTTAAAGATTTTATTTATTTATTTGGTAGAGAGCATAAGAGCACAAGCAGGGGGAGTGGCAGAGAGAGAGGGAGAAGCAGGCTCCCCGCTGAGCAGGGAGCCTCATGCAGGGCTCAATCCCAGGACCCTGAGATCATGTTTTGAGCCGAGGGTAGATGCTTAAGTGACTGAGCCACCCAGGCACCCCAGACAATCTAGATTTTAAACCAAAGACAGTAACAAGAGATGAAGGGCACTATATCATAATAAAGGAGTCTATCCAACATGAAGATCTAACAGTTGTAAATATTTATGCCCCCAACTTGGGAGCAGCCAAATATACAAATCAACTAACAACAAACTTAAAGAAACTCACTGATAATATAATATTAGTAGGGGACTTTAACACCCCACTCACAGCAATGGACAGATCATCTAAGCAAAATACCAACAAGGAAACAATGGCTTTGAATGACACACTGGATCAGATGGTCTTAACAGATATATTCAGAGCATATATTCAGAGCATATATTCAAAGCAGCAGAATACACATTCTTTTCGAGTGCACATGGCACATTCTCCATAATGGATAACGTACTGGGTCACAAATCAGGCCTCAACCAGTACAAAAAGAGTGAGATCATACCATGCATATTTTCAGACCACAACGCTATGAAACTTGAAGTCAACCATAAGAAGAAATTTGGAAAGACCACAAATACATGGAGGTTAAAGAACATCCTACTAAAGAGTGAATGGGTTAACCAGGAAATTAAAGAAGAAATTAAAAAAATACATGGAAGCAAATGTAAATGAAGACATGACAGTCCAAAACCTTTGGAATGCAGCAAAGGCGGTCCTAAGAGGGAAGTATATAGCAATACAGGCCTACTTCAAGAAGCAAGAAAAGTCTCAAATACACAACTTAAACTTACACCTAAAGGACCTAGAAAGAGAACAGGAAATAAAGCCTAAAACCAGCAGAAGAAGGGAAATAATTAAGATTAGAGCAGAAATAAATGATACAGAAATAAAAAAAAAAACAGTAGAACAGATCAATGAAACTAGGAGCTGGTTCTCTGAAAGAATTAAGAGTTCTTAATGTATTCTCATTACAATATTTTTTGTCAGATATATGTATTGTGAACATATTCTCTCACTTATGGCTTGGCCATTTCATTTTTTAATGGTGTCTTCAAAGAGCAGAAGTATTTATTTTGATGAAATCCAATTTATCAATTTTACTCTTATGGTTTGTGCATTTTATCTTCAAAGAAATCTTTGCCATGCCAGTGTCATGAATACTTTTCTTAGGCTTTCTTTTAAGTGTTATGGTTTTGATTTTTCATGTTTAGATGTATTTTCCATTTCAAGTTAATTTTTATGTAGGGTATAAGGTAAGAAATAAGGTTCATTTTTTTCCCCATTTGGATATGCAATTGCTCCAGTAGCATCTGTTGAAAAGACTATTCTTTTCCCATTGAATTAATTAGCTCCTCATTTATTTAAAAAAAAAATCAATTAACCAAATATTTATAGGCCTATTTCTGAATTCTCTGTATTATTCCATTGAGACTTACACCAGCACTATACCATCTTGATTATAGTAGTTCTATAGTAATCCTTGAAATCAGGTATTAAGTCCACCAACTTTGTTCAATTTGTTCAAGACTGGTTTGGGGGAGTGCCTGGGTGGCACAGTCGGTTAAGCATCTTGGTTTCAGCTCAGGTAATGATCCCAGTGTAGTGAGATGGAGTCTCACATCAGGCTCCCCACTCAGCACAGAGTCTGCTTAAGACTGTTTCTCCTTCTCCCTCTGCCCCTCCCCCTGCCCCTGCTCTCTCTCTCTCTCTCTCAAATAAATAAATAAATCTTCACATTTACATTTATATATTATAGTACAGCAATCAGAGTGACCATCAATTTACTTGGCTTTCTCTGACTCAACATTTTATTAACACTTTTCCTTAAGTATGTGGTTTTCTTGACTACAAAGACTCCTTCCTATTTGGCAAATACTTAATTGGTTGCATTTCCCAATTAAAATTTTTAACTGCTTTGTTTGATATTACAAAAGATGTTTCCTTTTTGAAATATGTATTAAAAAGTATCTTATGAGCTGCAATTAACTCATAACTATTCAAATCCACACAAATTCCAGTTTTACCATGAGGAAACATACACTGGTATAAGTAAATTTTTTTTATTCCAGAAAAATTCTACTGATATGTCCATGCAATTAAAGGACTGTCACTTCTTATTGAAGAAGAACACAGCTTAATTCTTTAAAAGAATCCAGATATTTCTGGACTACGGATATATCTCTTTGAGTTGAAAAATTACACTAGAATATTACAGAATTATATTATTCTGGATATTTTTTGGCCCAAATTTACTGCCTAATAGACATAATAATGACAGTTTCAAAAGATGAAAGATTATGTTTTAGGATTTCAAGTATGTCACAATAGAGGGACAAAAAAGATGTTTAAGACAATAACCTCACAGATTAACTAGCAGAAGTTGTAAGTTTATGTTTTGGAAAGGAAACAGTGTAGAAGAAGTTTTAAATATATAATGCTATATCCATAGGAACGGTCATAGAGATTTTGGTTTCTTATCTAACTCATCATACTCCAGAGATACCAGTGAGATAGGCTTCACTCAGAAATTGCTATATATTATATAGTCAATGCATTCAAAACTGTACCAGTATGATGGGCTAACATTCAATTTTTACATATAGACTGAATCTACATAACAGACTGCTTCTGTTAGAGATCAGAATGGCAATCTTTATAAATATGACAATGGCTAGCTAATAAGACTCATTCAGTTGACCTGCACCAAGATGTCTCTTTCAGATGCTCATGGACTCAACCACTTTTTTCAGGACATCAGATAATCAGGCATTGTTCTAGTCAGGGTTCTTTAGTGGAAAGAGGTAGAAACAACTAAACTAGCTCAAGAATTTGGCTTTTAAAAAAGATAGAGTGGGGCTCATAGAAATCCAGGAACAGGATCCACTATTTAACCAGGCCTGGGACCCAAAATTATAAAGCTATTAGGAATGAAGGCTACTCTGTCCCTTTGGCTTGAGGGGTGCAGGGGTGTAGGGTTATGGGGTCTCTGCTACTCTGTGTATATGACCCATTGTCAAGTCCGACTATCTCTTCTTCAGCTTGTACGTAATTCAGAGGAGCTGATCCAGCTCCTGTTATATCATGGGAACTCTTGATACTTACATTTCTGACCTCCATTTGCTAATTAGCTAAGTGTTTAAGTATCCAAATTTCTAGGGAAGATTGGCCCCACTTACGATTTTTAGTCAAACCTCACAAGGCACAAGTTCTGGAAGCATATGAAGGAACTGACTACCTTTGGGTCAGTTGTCACACTGGCTCAGTTAGCTGTGATCAAGGAGAGGGCATGGGGTCACTCAGTGGATAACATGGTTATTCAGGGCGGCAGGACCTGCACTAGTATATGTTGAATGTTTGTTGAATGAATGAACGAATGAATGAATGAGTGAATGAATGTAGTATCTGAAGAAAAGAATGAAAGAAGATAAAACTTGGCAATGCTCTAGGATTAAAGGCAACAAAAAAACAGAAGAGGAGGCATTAAATGTATTTACAGGCATTTTATACCAAATATAAACAAGCTATATTGAAGGCTGTTATGCCATCTGTTCACCACATAATTACATGGTTTAGGAGCCCTGCCTGCTTAGAGGAAGAAGACTAGATTAGAAGAGCAACAGTATGATTCCATAGGCCTAATTCCCAATATTACTTCCTTCTGCTTTTAGGTTTTAGCTAGTTATTCTGTGGGTTTGCAAATATTCCTATTATTCCGTGTTGCAGAAGTTCCTCCATGTATTTGTATTGTGCCCTTGTGAGGGAGAATGTAGTTGGCATGTTAGTGGAATCTTTCTTTCTTGATTGATATGTTCATTATCTTAATTTGAAAAATTGTCTTAGAAAATTACAAATTGTGATGGTTTGGTTTAACTGTTTGCAGCATACATCTGAGCTCTAAGGATACTTGTCTTTTGAGCTACCCTATTTCTCTTCTGGACAAGAGACGTGTTAGGATGGTTCTAACTTTTTTAAATAACTTTTTTCTTAGATTTTTTTTTTCCTCTTAGATTGCATCTCATATGGCAGCATGCACTTTCCTGTACATCTTCCTTACCAGGTCTGGAGTTACACTGTTCTTAATGTACACAGAAAACTGTTTCTTGTTAAGTCCCTTTATCTTCTTCCCCTGATGTGCTTACCAAGTGCTTTTGCACTGAATTCTTTGCTTTCTCAACCAAAACCCAGGAATCATTTGGTGCTACCTGGGCTGAATATGCATCTATATACAGCTCCCCAGAACCCTGGAAGTTTGTTTCCAGGGATAGTTTTGATGACCCCTGCATCATTCTGCAAACACCCTGCTAAGGCACCAGCTTGGTCTTCACTACAATCTACCATATATTCATCTTTGCCTGCTTGCACTTGACCTTCAGAGATTGTATCCATGCTAAACCTATTAAGAAGCTGTGCTGGCCCACAGTGGGCCCACAAGGCCTCAACCATGTGCCATAGCAACATTTGTCAAGGGAACCTTTACACTTTCCATTGGACATTCATGAGCAGAAGCACTTTTCCAAATGACTTTTCTGTTGGTAACGCTATCATTCTGCATTTGGGTGTGTTCTTATTCTTATCTTATCTTGTTCTTATTCTTATCCTAGATTTCTAAGCATGTCTGAGCACACTAATCAGTTCTACCCTCTCATCTTCTCCCATATTGCACTTGGAATCTCTGGAGATTGGCTTTATTCTCAAAAATTTGAACAACACCATCCTGCCAAAGAGACACTCATGTTAGGAGCTCTGCACAGACCTGCAGGTCTAGCAACACTCAGGAGGATAAAGTGTTAGTAGATATTTTTTTGTTTTTGTTTTCTAAGTATCAGGGCTTCATTTATTTACTTATGTCACTTTTTAAAAAATTAAAGTATAATTGACATACAATAAATATCTGAATAGTTTCAGGTGTATATCATACTGATTTGATATTTTTATACATTATGAAAGGATCCCCACAATAAGTCTAGTTACCATCTCTCATCATACAAAGTTATTATAGTATCATTGACATTATTCACTATGCTATACATTATATCCCCATGACTTATTTTATAACTTAAAGTTACCATCACCTATTTCACCTATCCTCCCACCTTCTACCCTCTCTGGTAACCATTAGTTTGCTTACTGTATCTATGGGTGAGAATTTTTTTTTTAAAGATTTTATTTATTTATTTGACAGACAGAGACACAGCAAGAGAGGGGACACAAGCAGGGGGAGTGGGAGAGGGCGAAGCAGGCTTCCCACGGACAGGGAGCCTGATGTGGGGCTCGATCCCAGGAACCTGGAATCAGGACCTGAGCCGATGGCAGATGCTTAACGACTGAGCCACCCAGGCGCCTATGGGTGAGGATTTTAAAGTAGCAGAGAAACTTAACCAAAATCTTCCTGTAGCAGCTTACAAGTCCCACTGCACATACTCCCATGTCCTTGTGACATTCAGAGACTCTTTTCTTTAATTACAAGCAGATGGGAAGATTGAAATATCATGGTTGATAAAGTAAGTAATGTGGCAAATAATTCAAAGAATTATAGCTCATTTTCTAGGACAGGACTAAGAGAGAAAATCATCTGAAGAGGAAGCCCTCTTTATTTTGCCTTGGAAATGTTCACCATGGATATATTTCTTACTTAATGTATTGTAGTGACCTTGCTCTAATGCTTTCTCTTTCTGATTATTCTTTAGCAATAAACCAGAAATAGGAAACCACCACCAGGTTCCACTGGGAGTTGGATGTCAAATCCACAAGGCTGAACTTCAAAGTGTTTTAACAGATTAAAAAATAGAAGACCACAGAAACCACATGGACCACAGAAGGGAAAGAAGCTTGTTTACAAGGTCAGTTCAAAGTGTAGTCGAGTGAATGACCTGTAGCTGGAATAGAACTAACTGCACCAGAAGCAGCCAGGGACACTCCTGAAGACTAAGACTAAGGCAGGTTGACTGCATATGGATGAGGGAATGAGCATGTAAATGTGTGAGGCTCTGTATAAACATGGGAGCAGTACCGGTCATAGACACTATTTGAGCTCTTTTCTGTTGTTTATCATTATAATCTTTAAGTGTTTCCTTTTGTTGCTTTCATGTCTGCTCCAAACTTGCAAGTTCCCAACAGACTGATTTCTTTCTCTATCATAAGTCTGTCACTTCTTCCACACAAAGTGCACTCACTTATCATCTTCATGGTCACTATTATTTATGGATTCCTTACCATATGTCAGGCATTCTGCTGAAAGCTAGACACCATTGCTTCATGTAAGCATGACAACATTGATGGGCTTAGGGTATTATTATACCCACAGTTCTCAAAGACGAGGAAAGTGACTTGAGGTGACGTAGTTTGGTCAAAATCACACAGTAAGGACTTGAACCCAAACTAGTCTTATCTCTAAATAAAATTGCCTATTAGCAAAAACAAACAAAAAAACCCCCATTTTTTGAATATTTAAAAATTACTTAAAAAGAATAGTTAACAGATATTCTATTGTGACAAAGAACCATCAAAAATCTACCTTCCCTGCTATGAAATGAAATACCCCATACTGTGTGAGGAGATTACTTAAAAATAAAATCTCGATCTTTAAAAAAATTAAATAAATAAATAAATAAATAAAATCTTTAAAACAAATTTAAAAAGTGGTAAGACCAAGATTTTAAAAATTTGAAACAACTAATCAAAGGGGCACAACCAACAAAGTTAACTTCAAAAATAGTGACAGCCAGGGAAAGAAGCAAAATACCCTGTCCCAGTGTGGCCTTCCTTGGCCCCTTGTCCTACCCCACCTGCCAAACACTGATGGGCATGACCAGCAAGTATGGGAAACACTTACTAATATCCTAAATATGGCTATCATTCCCCTTTCCTGACTGAGAGGGAGTTGGAATGACTGCTGAGAAGAGAGAGGTGGACCAGAAAAAGGAAACAGCTGGGACTGGCTCTGGAGGAGTAGCCGGTCCCAGAGCCCCAGGCTGAGCTAGGGAAGCTCCCCAAGATGGCCACAGGCATGGGACTTACCTCCTAGTGCCTTCTCTTTGGTGCGGTAGATCCCAACACAGGACACTGAACAAACAATGACCAAATCTGGAAAATGGGCAGGCAGGGCACTAAATGTCTGAATAGGGGCAAGGAGAAGGCATAGAAGGCTTTACCAGGGCTAGCCTCACCTTGAAGAAGAACTGAAGCTAGGGATGAGAGTGCTGGGCAGCCTTCTTCAATTTTACCTTAAGAACTGCTTCTGATCTCTGTAATGCTTTTAAGGGATTACCATGTAAACTTCCCAAAGACCCGTGGAGAAAGGTCGCTGGGAGTGCTTAGTAGAAAGTTCCAAATCTGAAAGCCATCCCCAAGAAGAGATGGCTTGACACCTGCAGAGCAGCAGTCACTTCAAAGGACAAATGGGAGGGTCTCTCCCAAGGATCAGGATGTAATCCCCTCCTAGGGCAGAAAGCTCCAGCTTTTTGTGGGCAGCTTCCCAAATGCCCAAGAGGATAGATCTCACTAAGTCAAGTGGCTCTCTTGTTAATTACTGCAAGAGCTTCTAAATCTCAAATGAAAAGATTGGGTTGCATGCAGTTTTTCATCCTTGCTAAAGACTGAAAGCTTAGCACTTCATCTCCAGTAACAGCTTCTCCTCAGTGGGGCAGGACGTGTCCAGGTATGTATGTTATGTGTTTTCCCAGAGCGCAGACCTAATCAGTACAGCAGGTTTTAAATAATGATTAGATGTGATAGCCATTCTACTAATACTGAGAAAAATCTTAAGCATTCTAGAACCTCACCTGGAAGGTCTGATGTAGAATGAGAAAGGAAAATGTACACATTCCCACCTTCTCTTTTTTTTTTAAAGATTTTATTTATTTATTTGACAGACAGAGAGCACAAGCAGGGGGAGTGGCAGGCAGAGGGAGAGGGAGAAGCAGGCTCACTGCTGTGCAGGGAGCCTGATGCGGGACTTGATCCCAGGACCCTGGGACCGAGCCAAAGGCAGACACTTAATCAACTGAGCCACCCAGGCACCCTCATCCCCACCTTCCTTAAAATTAAATGCTATGGCCTCCATTTGCTAAAACAGATTCCTGAAAATTGCCAGAGACTATCAGAGAATCTAGTTGCAGGGCCAAAAAGCTAGACTATATTCCTGCAATTTCTTTTCCATATATTCAAAATGTTCCTCTCTTGGGGTTCTGTGGGTTGCTGATGAGCAGTGCAGTTGCACGAAGCAGAGCTGTTCTGTTTACATAAACCTAAGCTACCTCAATACCTCAATATTGCTCATGTCAATACATCAGGGATAGGGGAAAGCTCAAGGACGCCTTTTTCTAAGAATATGCTATTGCCTTACTTGTTTGGAATCTGATTAGCATTTTCCTAACTTTTTGTCGTCAAGTTTCCTCTTTTGCCTTTAGGTTCTTTCCTCGTTCCTCTTCTTGGGTAATCTCAGAACTCAAAGGAAATTTTGTTCTTTTTCAAAAGGTGTAGCCATGAGAGGTGAAGAAAGACCTGCCCTGGGTCACGTGGATGATTAGAGACACAACTAAGATCTCTCAGACACCTTTGTTCTCCTGCATCACAGTGCATTCTCCTGGCAATCACAGTGTCCTCACAGGACTTGGATGGATATGGCCAGCCTACACAGACAATTTCTCAACGTTTGAGACTTCCTTTCTTCTGCACTCCCTCCTTTTCTTTTCCTTCCTTCCTTCCTTCCTTCTTTCCTTCCTCCCTCCCTCCCTCCTTCCTCCCTCCTTCTCTCCCTCCCTTCCTTATTTTCCAATTAATAAAATTTTCTTGACATATTTTAAGTATCATTTTTAATGTTCTTTGTCAAAAATGGCATATATATCTGCGTTTGCGTTTTATTTTACAATTGCTTATTCAGAGTGAAATTCCAACTAGCAGTGGGTGCTAAATGTCCTTGTTAGATGTTCACATAGAAAATCAAATTTCACTTGCCTCTTTGCACAGCACATTCAATTCAATAAAGCCTATCGTGAACCTGACATGTTGTTTGGCTGCCCCAATAGAATCAGGACTGATCAGATTATGTTCTCTTCTTCACTCTAAGAAAAATCCCCATTTGATAGCACAGGACATTTACAGCAAGGCTGGAAAAAAGAACACTCCAGATCCTACTGCCCAATGTTTTAGAATAGAAATTTAAAGGGTTCTCTTAAATGCCAGAGGCAAGGAAAACTCTTGTGTTTGTCTTGACAGAAATAAATAAAAACAAACAAACAAACGCTTTCTTCCCGAAATAATCTCTGATACCAGAAAGTTTCCTCTGATATTGACTTCTCATGTAAAGTCATGGGTGAAGTCCCTCCCTTCCACTGGCCATGGGAAAGGAGATTATTGTGTTGCTTTGATATTCTTACTTTTCAGAAGTGCTAACAAAATGTCCCATACTCACAATAGGCCAGCTTCTTTCTTGTTAAGTTTCATAATGAATTGTTGGTCAGGAAAAGCAAAAAAAGGCTGGTAACTTTTATGACATTAAATATAAAACAGCTCTCCCCAAAAATGGCTGATTCCCAAAGGTTTGCTTATATTTGCTTCTGGTCAACAACATTCCTCAAAACTCAGTATTATGGGGTTTACCAACCCAACCAAACCAAGCAAAACATGGCACCTCAGAAAAGAATTCTACTATGTGTGGAACAGGTTTGGGTGAATTTGCTGGAGTGGTAGACTTGCCCCCAACACAACCTGCTAAGGTTTGTAAAGGAGTGGCAATTTTTACCCCTGGCTCCACATTAAAATCTCCTGACTCAGGGCAAGAGTTCAGAAGTACAATGTCCATGCCCCATCCTCAGAGATTTTTTTTTCCCTCTCTAGAGAGCCCAGATATTAGTATTTTTAAAAAAGATCTCTAGGTGATTCATGTGCAATTAGAATTGTGAACCATTAGGGACCAGACCAAGTGCATACAGTTCTCTGCAGGAACAATTAATTAATCAAGTGCTATGAAATCGGGAGACTTAACTGTACTTGATTTATTCAAATGTCCATCAGTTGTGCATGACCTTCTCAGAAACTTGCAAAACAGGCTATGATCAAGGTTTTCAGAAAAAGGTTCTGAGTAAATGTATGGATTTCTCAGCACATAAAACATTGATACCGGTGCTCAATCTCACTGACTACAATAGAAACTGCTCTATTGATTTGTGGTATTTACAAGTACTTGCAGGAATAGATTGTAATTTGAATCAAATTGCTCAGAAAATTCCCCTGGTGAGTCCATCTAGTAGAAAAATATTCCTAAAGAATAAGGAGTATGCTATTCTACACAGTGGGCCTGAACTCACCTGCTCAGGCCTATACAAGAGGCAAGTCAGCTGCCCCACTGGCTCATCCTTCTCTCTCAGAGAAACTCCCTTTCCAGACAGAGAAGCACTTCTACTCCATCCTGGAACTATAGGTAAAGACACAATGGCCCACAGTCCTGTGGAGCAGGGCGGCAGAGGTGAGAAAGGGGTGAACTGTCAGGCCTGCTAGAGACTTAAAGGCAGGGATGGTAATGGAGAGAAGGGGTCTCTGGAGGAGGGCACAGGGGCTTTGTACCTACATTAAGAATGTTTTCAATTTTGGCTTCCCATTAGAATTATCTGCAAAGCTTTAAAAATATCCTAGTGCTCATGTTCTACCCTAGACCAATTAAGTCAGAATCTTTGTGGGAAAGATTTGTGGCATCAGACATCTCTTAAAAAAACTCAGAGATTCTAATGTGCGGCCAGAATTGAGAACCACTATTGCGCTATCAGACTTTCAAAAGGCTAGTCAAATAAACTGGTAATAAACATAGCATGATTTCTTAGGTGCTGAAAGAATCCTTTTTCCCTTGAGTCCCTACCTGACTAACACAATAATGCCTAATAGTCAACAATCCGAGATACATTCCTTTGACTTAATAAGAGGTTTTCTCCTCTGTTATAAAGCATACACTCCAGAAAGAAGCATATAGGGCCTTTTAAGTCATTTAAACCGTTATTAACAGATGTTTTAACAGAGGAAGGAATGACCATAAGTCAAAGGGAATCTTAAGGCACCATGAAGGGCAGCACTAGGATTAGAGTGAGAAAGGGGGACTGAAGACTGAATTAGCAGCCTCTTCAGTTTTGCAGACTGCTGGCTTCATGGAACTTGCAGGCTGGGAGTCCCACATTTTTAACTGGGAAGGCTCAAGATTCAGTGGTCACATGGTTGTGGCAAGAGAGCCTCCATCTGGCCATTCTTCTGATCCTCCATTCTTTGAGAATCAGAGAACAGTTCAAGGCCAATGTCATGAAATGATAGATGAGAAAACTGGTTGGGAGTGATAGAGATGGGACTGAGGCCCCCCAACCTAATTCACACTTCCCATTCTGCCAGAAGGTTCTTTTTTAAAAGAAGACCAACTTCCCTCTTCCTTAGATTTACTTTGTTCTATGGAAGTGGATTTCTCTCTTGTCCCCAGAGGCCCTTACTGGCAATTATGTCTTTTTGTTCCCTGACTACAGAGGGCTCCCAACTTGCAGAGGGATTGTGTTCTAAAAGCTTAAGTGGAGGTAGTTATTTGTAATTCAGAATATACTTTCTTATAGAAACAATGCTATATAGCTTCCCAGATAAATTCATGAACAGCTTCAAACGTAAATATTCCTGAAGTGATATGATATTCTATAACCACCATGGAAATAGGAGTTATCAAGTCAAGAAATTTTGATTTATAAATCCAGCCCCTCCCTCTCTGCCTGAGAAATTAATCAGGTGTTCTCTCCTCAAATGTCTTTCCGCCCCATCAGGCCTACAGTAGTAAAATTTTAGGGAAAAGATATCAAAATAAATATTCCTTGTATCAATGCATAACTTGGTAAGTCACTAAATGTAAGTTTATTCTGAAGAGTTTGGGGTGGGAAGTGAGAGAACCTTCCCTCCAAAAAGGAATTTATAATATTTTACAGATGCATATATTTATAAATGAGGGACATAAGTAATATCCACCTATTTACTTCCTAGAAGTGCTTTCATATTGAAAAATAATTGTATTTTTATACTTAAAATTCAGTGAAGAATATCCACTGCATCAGATCTAATCATACCCAATACCAACTTCCAAATTTTGTATCTTGAAACCATGATGTGGGACATGCTATTTTTCAGGGTGTTTGGCATTTCAGTAACAAGCACAAGCAACAGAGGGACTTCGGCCAAGCTGTAAGAGATGTGGTGGATATATTAATGGAGAGAAATGTGCTCCTAACAATGACTTTGAAAGATGGCATAAGAATTTTGGGAGGATGTGTCCTCTATAGCTGAAGTCTTACCTTTATGCCTTTCAAAGTGACAAAGTTGTATCAGTTACACAAAGGAATTGGGTGTTGGCCATACAGGGCAAAAGTAAGTAGCCCTGGGGCACCTGTGTGGCTCAGTCGTTAAGCATCTGCCTTCAGCTCAGGTCATGATCCCAGGGTCCTGGGATGAAGCCCCACATTGGGCTCCCTGCTCAGAGGGAAGCCTGCTTCTCCCTCTCCCATTCCCCCTGCTTGTGTTCCTGCTCTCGCTATGTCCCCCTGTCAAATAAATAAATAAAATTTTAAAAAAAGTAAGTAGCCTTATATCATGTAAGATGAAAGAACCATGAATGCAGCCAGCCAGCCATGGGATAGGGAACTTGCTTTTAAAGCCAGATAGAGGATTTTGTCAGACAAAGGAAAGAGAAACAACAGCTGAAGCAACAACAACAAGAAGAAACAAAAATCAGGGGTGGGAGGTCATCAGAGCAAATCTTCACACTTGCATCTTCTGACTGTTCGGCGGTGGATTTCCTTTAAATTCTGAAGAAGCAAGGAGATGATAACAATTTTTTAACTCCCATTTTCTACAAAAACATGTTTCTCTAGCCACCTACTGTCAGCTGATGACACAAGAGTTGTTTGAAATGTGACTGAGTACCTAACTTCCTATATAGATCCTCTGTTACCCTTTAACTTTGAGGTTATATCCATCCCTCTATCCATCCACACATGCAATAAATATGTAATAAGCACCTACTTAGTGCCAAACAATGTTGTTAAGCTCTGGAGATAGAGCAGTGAATAAGAAAAACTCATTCCCCTTATTTTATAGGGGAAACATACAACAAGCAAATAAGTATATAATTATATAATATAATGTCAGGGATAGGAATCATTAGGAAAATAAGGCAGTGTAAGGAAGTATGGTGAAGGGGAGGCACAGAGCTATTTTAGATAAGATGGCCATGCTGAGGAGGTAATATTTAAGTAGAGTCCTGAGTGAAGAGAAGGGGTCAGCTATTGGCAAATCTGGGGAAAAAATGTTCCAGGTGGAGATGTCTACTAGAACAAGGGCCCTGAGGCAAGAGCAATCTTAGCATATTGGAAGAATGGCAAGATAACCACTGAGAGCAATGTGGGGGTGAGAATGGTAGGTGAGATCTGAGAGGTAAGCAGGGCCCAGAATATGTAGAGTCTTATGGACCTTAGTAAGGAGTGTATAAAGGGAAACTATTTGGAGATTTAGAGCAAAGAATGGACATAAAATTATTTATGTTTTAAAAGCCACCCTGGAAAATCTGCTTCCAATTGAGTAATAAGGATTGAATTTGCCCTTCTGCCTGAAACAATTAGAAAACCAGACAAAATACATAAACAACAATTTTCAAAACATTGGACATCATGCAGAGAAGGATCTCTAAGAGATGGAAAGCAAATCAGGTGAGCCCTACAATTGCCTGGCTTACTGCCTAAAGAAAGTTTCCAGGCCACAGCAAAGGAGGGGAAACCAGGTAGGGCCTAGTGATCTCATGAGTTGAGGAGACAGCTGTAAGTTTGGGGGAACCAAGGTATTTCTAGATCACAGAGCACAGAGAGTAGGAAATTGGACAGAGAATTCCAGGATCTGTAGAGGAGCATTCAGCTGAGTACTGATCAGGGCATGTGTGTGTAGAAACCACCTGAACGTGGGTGAAAAAAACCTCCTGAAAGAATGAGAGGAAACAGTACTCAGAACTCACACAGGGCCAAGAATAGTGCCTGTTTCTAATATTTAGAGAGAAGAACCTCATAATTCAGAGGTCACTGATTAGAGTACAAAGAAGAGTCTTGCAAGAATCGTGGAGAAAAATTAACCCTACACTAAATGCTGTTGTGGTTCTGCTAACCATGCTTAAAAATAAGACCCAGTAGGAAGAAACTATGAGTACCAGAATAGAACTCAAGAATATTTATAGGTAAACAAAAATAACCGCACACAACAAGGTATAGTTCACAATGTCTGGCATCTAAAGGTATACAAAGAAGAAAGGAAACAATTAGAAATCAAGCATTTGCATTAACCTGTAGTTGACACCAATGACAGAATTAGATTAGGATATTTAAACAGCTATTACTGTAATAGTATTCCAATGATAAAGAAGCTAGAAGTAAGATTGAACAAATAAAGACATGGGAAATATAAAAACAACCCAAATTTAAGTTATAGTGTTGAAAACTACAGTGCCTGATTTACAAATTCACTGGGTGGGATTAATAGCAGAGTAGACATTGCAGTAGAAAAGATTACAAAGCTAGAAGACATAGCAAATGGCCCAAAATAGAAAAGGCCCCAGGGAAAAAGTCTAAACAACAAGAAAGAACAGAGTATCAGTGATCTCTGGGATGACTTCAAATGACCAAATACACATATAGAGTTTCCAAAAAACATAAGGGGTGGGTGAGTCATAAACATAAATATGTACATACATATTTTTTTTCTCAAGTAATCTTTATGCCCAACGTGGGGCTCGAACTCACAACCTCGAGATCAAGAGTTGCATGCTCCACTGACTGAGTCAGCCAGGTGACCCAAGACATAAACACATTTTAAGAAAGAGTTGAGGTAAATTGTCCAAGTTGGTGAAACCACAAATCCACATACTGAAGATAATCAATAAACCTCAAGCACAATAAATATGATGAAAACTACCCCAAGGTGCATCATAATAAAATAGATAAGGAGAAAAGTTTTACAAAAAGTTCTATAAAAGTGGTAATCATTTTTATGCTTCTCTTTTTAAATTTGATAAAAAAAATTCAGTGATTCTGATTTATAAATAACTATGGTTTTAGTCATTTTTGTCAAAAAAAAAATCTTTTGCTTTAGATGCAGAAGATAGAAAGCTTCTTTTTTTTCTACCAATAGAGAACATACAAACAACAAAAATTACAGTTGCTAGAAAAATGTCTTTCCAGTACAGCTTAGTGTCTCCTGTTTTCTATGAGAATTTATTTATTAATTAACAATATCTTTAAACACAGCAAATGAGTGCAAAATTAAGTTGGAGAAAGAGGAGAGTATTATGCATTTAATACACAAGATGGTAGACTAGCCAAACCAGATGATAATCAGTCAATTGGTAAATAAAACTCTAGACATGGATTAAAACATCACCATGTTTCCTTTTATTTTAATTTTTTATTTATTTTAATTCCAGTATAATTAACACACAGTTTTATATTTGTTTCAGGTATACAATATAGTGATTCAAAAATTCTGTATGTTACTCAGTGCTCATCACATTTAGTGTACTCTTAATACCCTTCACCTGTTTCACCCATACCACCGCCCCACCTCCCCTCTGGTAACCATTAGTTTGTCTATAGTTAAGAGTCTGTTTTTTGGCTTGTCCTTTTTTACTTTGTTCATTTGTTTTGTTTCTTATATTCCACATATGAATGAAATCATATGGTACTTGTCTTTCTCCGACTGACTTGTTTCATTTAGCATTTTACTGTCTAGATCCATTCATGTTATTGAAAATGGCAAGATCTCATTAATTTTATGTCTGAGCAATATTCCATTGTATGTATATACCACTTCTTCTTTTTTCATTCATCTATTGATTTCAATAGCCATTATCTTGGCTATTGAAAACAATGCTGCAATAAACATAGGGGTGCATATATCTTTTCAAATTAGTGTTTTTATGTTCTTTGGATAAATACCCAGTAGTGGAATTTCTGGATCATATGGTAATTCTCTTTTTAAATTTTTTTTAAAGATTTTTTTTATTTATTTGACAGAGAGAGACACAGTGAGAGAAGGAACACAAGAGGGGGAGCGGCAGGCAGAAGGAGAGGGAGAAGCAGGCTTCCCGCTGATCAAGGAGCCTGACACAGGACTTGATCCCAGGACCCCGGGACCATGACCTGAGCCAAAGGCAGATGCTTAAAGACGGAACCACCCAGGCGCCCCCCCTTTTTTAATTTTTTGATGGACCTCCATACTGTTTTCCACAGTGGCTGCACCAGTTTGCATTCCCACCAACCGTGGAAGAGGGTTCCTTTTTGTCCACATCCTCACCACACTTGTTCTTTCTTATGTTTTTTTTATTTTAGCCATTCTGACAGGTGTGAGGTGATATCTCATTGTAATTCTGATTTGCATTTCTCTGATGATGAATAACGTTGAGCATCTTTTCATGTGTCTGTTGGCCATTCGGACATCTTCTTTGGAGAAGTGTCAGTTCATGTCTTTTGCCCATTTTAAATTGGATTGTTTTTTGGCTGTTGAGTTGTATAAGTTCTTTATATGCTTTGGATACTAATCTTTTATCAGCTATGCCACTTTGCCACTTGCAAATATCTTCTCCCACTCAGTAGGCTGCCTTTTAGTGTTGTTGATTGTTTTCTTTGCTGTACAGAAGCTTCATATTTTGATGTAGTCTCAACAGTTTATTTTTGCTTTGGTTTCCCTTACTTCAGGAGACCTATCTAGAAAAAAGGTGCTACTGCTGATGTCAGGTAAATTACTGCTTGTGCTCTCTTCTACGATCTTTAGGGTTTCAGGTCTCACATTTAGTTTTTTTTTTTTTTTTAAAGATTTTTATTTATTTATTTGAGAGAGAGAATGAGAGAGAGAGAGCATGAGAGGGGGGAGGGTCAGAGGGAGAAGCAGACTCCCCGCTGAGCAGGGGGCCCGATGCGGGACTCGATCCCAGGACTCCAGGATCATGACCTGAGCCGAAGGCAGTCGCTTAACCAACTGAGCCACCCAGGTGCCCCTCACATTTAGTTCCTTAATCCACTTTTAGTTTGTGTGTAGGGTGTAGAAAGTGGTTTGGTTTCACTCCTTTGCATGTAGCTGTTCGGTTTTTCCAACACAATTTGTTGAAGAGACAGTCTTTTTCCCATTGCATAATCTTGCCTCCTTTGTTGAAATTAATTGATTATATAATTGTGAGCTTATTTCTGGGCTCTCTATTCTGTTCCCTTGATCTATGTGTATCTTTGTGACAGTACCATACTGTTTTTATTACTACAGCTTTGTAGTATATCTTGAAATCTGGGATTGTGATATCTCCAGTTTTCTTTTTCTTTTTCAAGATTTCTTTGGCTATTTGGGATCTTTTTGGTTTCATTAAACTGTAAGATTATTTGTTCTACTTCTGTGAAAAATGCTGTTGGTATTTTGATAAGGATTGCATTAATTTGATAAAGATTGCTTTGGGTAGGATGGAGATTTTAACAATATTTTCTCTTCCAATCCACGAGCATGGAATATCTTTTCATTTGTTTGTGTCATCTTTAATTTCTTTCATCAGTGTTTTATAGTTTTCAGAGTACAGGTCTTTCACCTCCTTGGTTAAGTTTATTTCTAAGCATTTTATTATTTTTGGTGCAATTGTAAATGGGACTATTTTCTTAATTTCTCTTTCTGCTGCTTCATTATTAGTGTATAGAAATACAATGGATTTCTGTATATTGATTCTGTACTGATTTGCGACCTTACTGAATTCACTTATCAGTTCTAGTAGTTTTTTGGTGGGGTCTTTAGGGTTTTCCTTATAGAGTATCATGTCATCTGCAAATAGTGAAAGTTTTACTTCTTCCTTACCCATTTGGATGACCTTAATTTCTTCTTGTCTGATTGCTGTGGCTAGGAATTCTTATACTACATTGATTAAAAGTGGTAAGAGTGGACATCCTTGTCTTGTTGCTGATCTTCAGGAAAAGTTCTGTTTTTCAGCACTGAGTATGATGTTAACTGCGGGTTTTTCATATATGGCCTTTATTATGTTATGTTCCCTCTAAACCTAATTTGTTGAGGGTTTTTATCATGAATGCATATTGTGCTTTCCCAAATGCTTTTTCTGCATTTATAGAAATGATCACATGGTTTTTATCCTTTCTCTTGTTGATATGATGTATCATGTTGATTGATTTGTGAATATTGAATCACCTTTGCATCCCGGGAGTAAATCCCACTTGATCATGGTTAATGAATTTTTTAATGTGTTGTTAGATTTGGTTTGCTAATATTTTGCATCTATATTCATCAGAGATATTGGTCTCTTTTTTGTACTATCGTTATCTGGTTTTTATATCAGGGTAATGCCGGCCTCATAGAATAAATTTGGAAATTCTCCTTCCTCTTCTATTTTTTGGAATAGTTTGAGAAGAATAGGTATTAACTCTTTTAAATGTTTGGTAGAATTCACCTGGGAAGCTGTCTGGTCCTGGACTTTTGTTTGTTGTGATTATTTTGATTACTGATTCAATGTCATTGCTGGTAATCAGTCTGTTCAAATCTTCTATTTCTTCCAGATTCAGTTTTGGGAGGTTGTTTCTAGGAATTTATTAATTTCTTCTAGGTTGTCCAATTTCTTGGTATATAATTTTTCATAATATTCTCTTATAATCCTTTGTATTTCTGTGGTGTTATTACTTCTCCTCTTTCATTTTTGAATTTATTTGAGCCCTCTTCTTTTTTTTTTTTTTTTAATGAGTCTGGCTAAAGGATTATTAATTTTGCTGATCTTTAATAAAAAACAGCTCCTGTTTTCATCGATCTGTTCTATTATTTTTTTCAGTTTCTAGTTGATTTATTTCTGCAGCATTATGATTATGATTATTATTTTCTTCCTTCTACTGGTTTAGGGTTCTGTTTGTTCTTCTTCTTCCATTTCCCTTAGATGTAAAGTTAGGTTGTTTATTTGAGATTTTTCTTGCTTCTTGAGGTAGGCCTGTATTGCTATAAACTTCTCTCTTAGAACCACTTTTGCTGCATCCCAAAGATTTTGGACACTTGTGTTTTCATTTCCATTTGTCTCCATGGATTTTTAAATTTCGTCTTTGATTTCTTGGTTGACCCATTCATGTTTAGTAGCATGTTATTAAACCTCCATGTATTTGGGTTCTTTCCAGATTTTTTTTCTTCTCATTGATTTCTAGTTTCAAATATGTGGTTGGAGAAGATGCATGGTATGACTTCAATCTGTTTGAATTTGTTGAGACATTTTTTGTGACCTAACATATGATCTATTCTGAAGAGTGTTCCATATGCATTTATACAGAATGTATATTCTGCTGTTTCAGGATGGAATGTTCTGAATATATCTGTTAGATCTATCTGGTCCAATATGTCATTCAAAGCCACTGTTTCCTTGTTCATTTTTTTGTTTGAGTGATCTATCCATTGATGTAAGCAGGGTGTTAAAGTTACTATTACTGTATCACTATCAATTACTTCTTTCATTTCTGTAATTAGCTGTTTTATGTATTTGGGTGCCCCATGTTGGTTGCATAAATATTTATAATCATTCTGTCTTCTTGTTGGATTGTTACCTTCATGATTGTGTAGTGTCTTTCTTTGTGTCTTGTTATATAGTCTTTGTTTTAAAGTCTATTTTGTCCAATATAAGTATTGCCACCCTGGCTTTCTTTTCACTTCTATTTGCACAGTAAATGTTTTTCCATCCCTTCACTTTCAATCTGCATGTGTCTTTAGGTGTGAAATAAATCTCTTGTAGGCAGCATATAGATGGCTCTTGCTTTTTTATCCATTCTGTCACCCTGTCTTTTGATTGGAGCATTTAGACCATTTATATCCAAAGTAATTATTGATAAGTATGTTTACTTGTTTTATGGTTGTTTTTTAGTTCTTCTCTGTTCTTCTCTTGCTCTCTTCTCTCATGGTTTGCTGGCTTCCTTTAGTGATATATTTGGATTTCTTTCTCTTTATTTTTTGCATATCTATTACCGGTTTTTGATTTGTGGTTACTATTAGATTTATATATAACATCTTATGCCTAAAGCAGTCTATATTAAGTTGATGGTCACTTAAATTTAAATGCATTCTATAAGCATTAAATTTTTATATACCCCCCCCCTTGGTATATGAAGTCATACTTCCTTTTTTTGTATATCCCTTGGTATATGAAGTCATACTTCACATCCTTTTTTTGTATATCCCTTGACCTATTTTTTATAGATATACTTAATTTTACTACTTTTGTGCTTCCTACTTTTCTTATTCCTGCTTATGGTCTTTCCCTTCCATGTACAGAGTCCCCTTTAACATTTCTTATAAGGCTGGTTTAGTGGTGATGAATTCCTTTAACTTCTGTTTGTCTGGGAAACTCTTTATCTCTACGTCTATTCTGAACAACAGCTTTGTTGGATAGAGTATTCTTGGTTGCAGTTGTTTTTTGGGTTTTGTTTTGTTTTGTTTTGTTTTCCAGCACTTCGAATACATCATGCCACTTTCTTCTGTCCTGCAAAGTTTCTGCTGAAAAATCAGCTTGTGGCCTAATGGGGTTTCCCCTGTATGTAGCTGTTTTCTTTTCTCTTGCTGCTTTAAAAATTCTCTCTTTATCATTACTTTTGCCATTTTAATTACTGTGTCTTGGTGTGGACCCCCTTACATTGATTTTGTTGGGGGCTCTCTGTGAATCCTGGATGTGGATTTCTGTTTTCTTCCCCAGATTCAGGAAGTTTTCAGCTATTATTTTTTCAAATAAATTTTCTGCTCCCTTTTCTCTGTATTCTCTTTCTGGGATCCCTAAAATGCAAATGTCATTATGCTTCATGGTGTCGCTGAGTTCCCTAAGTCTATTTTCCTATTTTATTATTTTTTCTCTCCCCTGTTCAGCTTGATTGCTTTCCATTACTCTGTCCTCCAGGTCACTGATCCATTCTTCTGCTTCCTCTAGTCTACTAATTACTCCCTCTTGTGCATTTTTCCCCTCTAGTGTATTTTTAATTTTAGTTGTTGAGTTCTTAATCTTTGACTGGTTCCTTTTATGTTTCCCGTCTCTTTTTTTCAGGGTCATACAAAGGTCCTTCACTCTTTTCTTCAGTCCAGTGAGTATCTTTATGACCATTACCTTAAATTCCCTATAAGGCATATTACTCATCTCCATTTCATTTAGCTCTCTTATGATTTTGTCCTATTCTTTCATTTGGGACATATTCCTCTGTCTCTTCATTTGTCTAACTCTCTGTGTCTGTTTCTATGTTTTAGGAAAGTCAGCTGCATTTCCTACTCTTGAATGTAGTGGCCTTATGAAGAAGAGTTCCTATAGTGCCCTGCAGTGCAATGTCCCCTGTTCATCAGAAATTGGCACTTCAGGGATGTCTTCTATATGTGTTGTGTGCCCCCTGCTATTGTGGCTAAGCCACTTTTGCCTTCAGCCAAGTCATCTGCAATGGCTCTCTTTGCCTGTTATGGGGAGGGTTTGGTCTCTGGGGTGTTAGTGGGCCAGTCTGGAGCCAAAATGAATTAAGTTGAGTCAGACCAGGCTTTTGCCAAAGCGCTGAACTGCAGGGTGCTCTCCCTGTGTTGTCCCCTGAGAAGCTTTCATTGGTGGATGCTGCCTGTAGTCAGACCTGATGTTTGCCCCTAGCTCACTGCTGGGGCACAGTTGGACCAGTATGTGTGGTTATCCTCCCCTCTCCCCAAGGCAGAAGTCATTTTGGAGTGGCCACTATTAGGGCTGCTTACACACTGCCAGGCTTGTGGCACTGCTTTGGACTGGCTCTAGCCAATTGGAGGAGGCAGGTCTGCAGGAGAATGCAGGGGTGGAGGTTATTTCATTTTATATTTTATAAATACCTATTCACTGTTATATATTGAGATTAACACATTGTTTCATGAAGTTGTGTAGTAGCTGTGAAATGGTTAACAAACAATTTAGAAAATTACTGTTCTAAAAAATAGAATAAGGCATGAGAAAGAACTGAGTAATTGTAATTCTGAAAAGAAATTAAGCTCTGATTTTTAAGAAGGCATTCCTGGAGGCTGAGCTCTTTTTTTTTTTTTTTTTAAATAATAATAATAAAAATTTATACCCATTCAAACCAGTTTCCTGTCAATTAAACACTGAATTAGATTTATTGTGTGGCAAAATCAACCAATGGATTGTACAGAAATCCTTGTTTGAACCAGATTAAAAAAATCTTTGTTAAAAACAAAAGTTGTTTTGCTCTTATGTATAAGCATTCCTCTTCTCCTGCTGGCATACTGAAAGAATTTGCCATTTTCTCAAAGGGATAGAATCCAAATAAACAGAATGTAAATACTGGTGAACTTTCACCCTCCAAGACATTATTTCTTAAAGGACAATAATCAGATTTTTGCTCTGAAGTAAGGAAGCAAATGTCTTCACATATGAAGAAACCTGATTTGTGAGAAAATTGCAAATGATTTTTATTTCATTTGAAATAAGACTAAACCCAGAACAGAAATGAAAAGTAAGACTGTGATTTTGGCCTAAAAGGCAAAGAAAGCATCTATTTTACAGATTGTGGTATAACTTAAAAAATTTGTATAACAGTATGATGTCTTAATAAGAATTAGGTATAAAAACTTTCTAGTCCTTCTTGTTAACAAAAGAGACAATGAATGATTAAGCCTGACTCTGCATGTTTTTATTTTTGAAAAACTGTTATATGTTCTAATAAGTAATTACATTTTGAGGAATGGCATCTCAAGATTCTTCCATTTATATTCTTAGGGAAGATCTTGTCTACAACAATTGAACCATTAAAAAATAAGGGAAATAATCATGTAAAGGAGGGTTTACAACAATGGTGATGCTTCAGGGACCATGGGAGCCTAGAGGACAGGAATACAGGAAAGGGTATGATCTCATATTCCTCAAAGACTCTCTCCTCTCTTCCAGTCAGTTGTTTCCCTCTCTCCTGGTCTTTTCCCACTTCTAGGTTTTCTTGAAAACCAGAGAATTCTAAAAAAGGAGGAGAGGAGTAAGCCACACCTATGATGTCATCTAAGAGCCTCTTACTTGGAATATTCTCTTTAATTGGCCAAAAGGAGAAAATTTGAAACAAAATGGGAAAATAACAAAAACAAAAACACCCTTAAAGCCTGGAATCACTTCCATGATGAAAAAGCTCCCAAGGACTGGGTGAACCTATTTATTCTCATCAGTCAATTTATGAGATGTAGTTATGATCAATAAATATTTTTTAATAAATGATGTGACAGAAACAAAGATGGATAAGATATAATACTGGTGGATGTATGGAATATAAATCCAAGCATAGCAAATATTTCTAGGCAGAAAGCAAACATTATGCTCCATTGAGGCAACACGCAAATACAATGCCAATGTAATGCACAAATACTAGGGCATCCTATTTAATTCTCTTTGTTTTATATCTTAGGAAAATTCCCTGGGAACTGTTAGACAAATTACTGAGGGAAAAGAATTTACCATAAGTTGGAAAACAATGTGATTTAGTTCATCCAGCTCCTTTTGTGATTTTTAAGTGTTCAGAGGTTAGCTGAAATGGCTCCCAGAAATAGGAAGAAAGTTTTACTTAAGTCATCAAAGGAACATTATAGAAAGGCATGGCTTCAGGGATTTGGGTGATGAGAAATTTCTTTGAAAGAAAACAAAAATTTAGATAGAATGAACAAGCTAGGCATGAGTGGTGTTTTTCTAAAAACTAAATCTGAGTTTACTGAAATATTTTCATAATAAATAGGTTCTTTTTATCTTCTACCTAAATATTAATGCCATTAATAATAACACTAATATTTTTTGCCCTATGAAGTTAATAATTTATTTACTCTGATTTTTTTATTTTGAAAGGTCTTGAAACACTTCTTTAATGCTTCATTTTTAAAAATATCTCCTAGAGTAAGATATGTTCACATTAAATTTCCAATTAGTATTTTGCAGAAAAAAAAATTAAAAAAAAATTTTCCTCTTGTGCACATAATCACAGATCATATATATCTTGCCCTTCTTGCTGTTCTTTTAGGATATATTTGATACGGATGACTGTCACCTAATGCAAAGATATTGCCTATGTACAGAAACTCTTATTTGTTGTAAAGCAAAAATGAATCTTCCCAGTTTATTTAACATTTCCTTCTAAAAAACTAAAAATGAAACCTACAACCAGAAAACAAAAAGGGTAGAGAAGGAGCTGCAGAATAAATATGCCTCCTGTGGATGGTTCATTCCCTTTCCATTTAACCCCCAGGACGTGTCTCAGTTCAGAGTGAATGAAAGATGCCCCATTTTTCTCTGTAATGTGGGATGCTCAGCACTTCCTGGAGAAGCCTCAGAAGTGATGATCTGAAATTCATATGAGTGATAATGCTACAAAACCTGTCTTGCCCAACAACCATCCCTCTCCCCAATCACATGATCCATAAAAAAACATCTGACAATTTGCTTTGGCTCACATTTATAAAAGCACTCAGTGAATTGACAGTTCACTTCTCTTGCCCACAAGCAAGCTTTTTAATGTTCTGTGTTCCAGTACAAAACTGTCCCTTCTCATTAGTGTTGGCATATGGCACATGTTAACAGTTAATATACCCTTCCCCATCTCCTGCCTTTAAGGAGCTTAGTTTTCTCCCATAGCAGGGAGAAAAAGGGTAAGCTGTTTTTAAGTGATAAAAAGCCATTGTTTCTCAAAAAAAAGGTCTCTCTTCCCAGTATCATGATACATGGCTCAGAAAGATGCTGCCATTGCGTATCTGCTCTCATTCAGGGCAAGACAGGGATGGACCCTAAGTATGATCAAATAGGTTTCTCATGGTTAGGCTGACAGGCAACTGAGGTGGGACAATAAACTTTATTAAAATGGACATATAGGTGGCCAATGTTCTTGAATTTACAATTCAAGGTGAATATCTTTAAAGGAAGCCTAGAAGAGAGCTGTTCCCTCCACTCCAAGAATGGGAAACACAACCTTTTATTAGTATGGCTTATTTGAGGGTAACACTGCTATTTAGTTTCTCAACCGGGACACTTTTGGAGTGAAAAAGGTGCTATTAATAGTTACACTGGGATAATAGAAGTAATCAGGACTGCCCCAGGAAAAACAGGATGTATGCTCACCCTACTTACAAGTACATTAGCTCTTATGGTAATCCATTCATCCATCTGTAGATCATTTTCTACTGTTTACAAAAGTCTTACATCTGTTTTCATTCTTTTGTTCTTCAAGAAACTAAGTCTATTTTTGAGGCTCTTTTCACAGTGCAAAGGGGTTAACTTCATGCTATACAAATTTAAAGTTTGTTTTTGAGATTTTTAGGGCTGGAGAAAAGAAGCCTGTCCTCTACAGGATGATATACACAGCCCAGTACAGGAGTTGCAGGATATGTGGTCTTCTAATACACTTTGCTTTGCTCTCTGTTGAGAATTTAAAGAGCAAAACAAAAAACCTCCCTTTCTGAGCCATTTAATAACTTTGGCCAATTAGGAATGCATACTTGGGTAGTGTGGATACGGAGAAGGAGTGTGCTTGCTTCAAACTGAGTAAAACAGCAAAGCTTATCCAAACCTGGTTGACCAGGTTGACTATGTTGACGTGGCAGACTGCATGCTGATGAGATCTACTAGGCAAATATTGCTCTAGGAAAAGTGCTTCAGGACTCAGCATGTGGGGCGCTATATATGAACTTGAATGAGGAAATATTCCTAGAAATTTATTTTCAGACATGGAAGACTTTAGAAGTTATCTAACACATATTTTATAGGTGGGGAAATTTAAGTTCAGCAAAGTAAGCAGAGCCAAAACAAGGTTTTCTAGCTCCTTTTCCAGGGCCTATGAACCAAATCCATTGTGTTGCATGGCACCAAAGCATGATTCAAATACACTATAACAGCATGATTTAGAATGTATAGTAATATACGGGGAGTGGTCTTCATTAAATTTTGAGTTGGGCTTAATATCAGAATTTTGATTACCCCATATTTGTCACTTAATAATACTGACTTGGTCATTAGTTGTAATTCCAGTTCTATTAACTACCAGGAAGAACTTTGGGAAAATCATTTCACAGTGTGGTTTCTTCCCCTGCAAGTTGTGGGGCTAAGCTAGATAAAGTTCTTTCAAAGGCTCTTTCATCTTGAATTCCCAGTTAATCAACTCTTCTCATTTTACCACCCTAATGTGTCATTTGAAAAGTAATTACAGTATAAATCCCAAAGCTATAAGAAATTAGCAGAGCCCAGACAAAATTTTCTACTATACCCTTACTTTTTCTTATCTTCCTTACTTTCCCTCCCATTCTCTCTTCTTTTTCCTTATTCTCCATCCTTTGTTTCTATTTCTTCCTTCTGTTTTTTTGTAAATTTTCTCACCTTCCCATACAAAAAGTAAAAACAATATTAATATCAAAGAAACAAAAAGAGAAAGAGAAAAGAAATATTCCTTTGAATATAATAAGACTAATTTGCCTTTCCGTAGATAGTAAAATATTCAAGGAAGAATCTTAGAGGCATCATCCAACCAGATGCTCATCTCAGGAAGGTGACATAAGTTTATCATGACATTACTCAGGTCCTTGTAAATCTCACATACAGGGGAACAAAAACTTATCCATGCTTATCAGGAATGTACTGTCTCCCAGCAAACTGAGAGTCAAAAGTAGCAAATGGAAGCAAAGTCTGAGATATCCTTGAAGTCTTGAATGTTCTGCAGAGATCAAATTCAGATTTCACCTCTAAGAATCTGTCTGCTGTGAAAGGTAGAGAATAAAGCAGATAGTTGTGGATCCTAAACTTTATATATTTTAATGACTGTTGAATTATCATGCAAAAAGGAAAGTAAACTACTTCTTAATGCTTAAATACAGATTCACATAGAAAAGCAAGAAATGTCCTACATTGTAGATCTATTATTACAGCACGTGTCACAATAAAATGGAGAGGAAAAAGCAAAAGGAAATTTTAATGGTAGTGATTTGAAAAAAATAACAATGGTTTGTATTTTCTTGTTACTCTTTTCTCCCTTTTCCTGTAAATTCATATAACCTTTATTGACATTTTGTAACTGTATTTTTCCACCAGGAAACTATACAATCCTATGGTAGCACTAAAGTGGGGTAACTAACTCTTGCAAAAATGTTGAACAGCAACTCACTTAACACAGAGAGCTTCTTTAATATTTTATCCCCTAGAGTTAGGTTCTCAGCATTCAAGTCTTCTAAGACTATACAAAGAAACTCCTGTTTAGTCTCAGTGTAGGTCAAAAGATTTGGGTTTTGGAGAAAGGCAGGTTGTGTTAATTGTAGTTGCTGAGAGGAACAATATCTCTTGCTTTTCTCTGTTGGGTTTGAATGCATAGATTTCTCTTTCTATGTTAAAAATATAACTTCCCCCTTTTAACTATGCCTGGGAGAGCTAAAATATATGGAATGAAAAATCCCTTTAGTCTTTCACTGGAAAAAAAAATGAGTAGCATAAATTAAAAAAATGCTATTATCTCAAAATACCACAAGCTGTCTATTTTCATCAACTCAATTAACCCTTTAAAAGAATGGAGGCATCATCTTGTCCATCAAGATTAAAAACTTGAAAAACTGCTAGAAACTATCACCAAGTAGAAACAGCATTAAATTCAACTTCAAACGTAAATTCTGATTAATCCTATGCAATGTACAAATCTCAACTGATTGACTGTGGTTGTAGGCAACAAACATAAAAATAGATAAATTGGACTACATCAAAATAAAAAACTGTACATCAAAGGACACATTCAATAGAAGGAAAAGGCAACCTATAGAACAGAAATAAATATTTATAAATCATATATCTGACAAGGGATTAATATTTGGAATATATAAAGAACTCCTATAATTCAACAAAAAATAAATAACCTAAGAAAATGCGCAAAGGACTTGAATAGACATTTCTCTACAGATGATATACAAATGGTCAACAAGCATATGAAAAGATGTTCAATATCACTAATCACTAGGGAAATGCAAATTAAAACCATAACAAAATACCACTTCTCACTGGCTGGCTACTACCAGGAAAAGAAAACAAAACAGAAACTGTGTTGTGAGGATATGAAAAAATTGGACCTTTTGTATGCTGTCGATGGGGATGTAAAATGGTGCAGCTGATATGGAACGCAGTATGGCAATTTCTCAAAAAGGCAGAAATAAAATTCACAGATGATACAGCAATCCCACTTCTGTATATATGTCCAAAAGAATTGAAAGTAAGGATTTCAAACACTCATGTTCATAAAAGTATTATTGCAATAGTCAAAAAGTGGAAGCAATCCAAGTGTCCAACAACAGATGGATGGATAAACAAAATGTGGTATGTACATACAATGGAATATCACTTAGCCTTAGAAAGGAAGGAGATTCTGACACATATTACAACATGGATGAACCTTGAGGGCATCATGCCACATGAAATAAGTCAGTCACAAGGAGACAAATACTGTAGGATTCCACATATATGGGGGCATTTAGAGTAGTCAAATTCATAGAAACAGAGTAGAATGGTGCTTCTCAGGGACTAGGAGGAGGGGGAAATGGGGAGTTGTTTAATGAGTACAGAGTTTCAGTTTTGTGAGACGAAAAAGTTCTAGAGATTGGTTGCACAACAATGTGAAATATGCTTAACAATACTGAACTATATACTTAAAAATGGTTAAGATGATAAATTTTATGTTATGTGTATTTTACCACAATTTAAAAAAAATTAGGACGATTAAAAAAAAACAGAACTGTGATTGCAAACTATAGTTCTTTAGTCAAATACTAAGGACTTCCTTTTTTTCTTTTTCTACGATATTTTAAATAGATTACTCATAGAAACATTTTTCTAGAAATTTTTCCTCAGGCAAGGGAAACAAAAAGTAAAAATAAACTTTTGGGACTATACCAAAATAAAAAGCTTTTGCAGAGTGGAGGAAGCCATCAACAAAACAATGCAGCAACCTACTGAATGGGAGAAGATATTTACAAATGATATATCTGAGGGGCGCCTGGGTGGCTCAGTCGGTTAAGCATCCGACTCTTGATTTCGGCTCACGTCATGGTCTCAGTGTCGTGAGATTGAGCCCCATGGCCAAGCTCCACACTCAGCGGGGAGTCTGCTTGAGATTCTCTCCCTTGCCTTCAGCCCCTTTCCCCCCGCACCTGTTTTCTCTCTCTCTCTAAAACAAATAAATAAATCTTTAAAAAAACCACAAATGATATATCTGATAAATGGCTAATACCAAAAATATATAAAGAATTTATACAACTCAACACATACAAAAAAAACAAATAATCCAATTAAAAATGGGCAGAGGACCTGAATAGACATTTTTTCCAAAGAAGACATGCAGATGGCCAACAGACACATGAAAAAATGCTCAACATCACTAATCACCAGGGAAATGCAAGTCAAAACCACAATGAGATATCACCTTATACCTGTCAGAATGGCAGGTATCAAAAAGAGAAGAAATAACAAGTGTTGGTGAGGATGTGGAGAAAAAAGGAACCCTCATCCTTTGGTGGGAATGCAAACTGGTGCAGCCACTGTGGAAAGTAGTATGGAGGTTCCACAGAAAAATTAACAATAGAATTACCACATAATCCAAAGCTTTACTAGTGGACAGCTACCCAAAGAATACAAAAACACTAATTCAAGAAGATACAGGCACCCCTCCATTTATTGCAGCATCATTTAAAACAGCCAAGATACAGAAGCAACCCAAGTGTCCATCCATAGATGAACGGATAAATAAGAGTGGTATATGCACACAGTGGAATATTGCTCAGCCATAAAAAGGAATGAGATCTTGCCATTTGCAACAACATGGATAGACATGCTAAGTGAAATAAGTCATACAGAGAAAGACAAACACCATATGATGTCACTCATGTGTAAAATTTAAGAAACAGATGAAAAAAAGAAAAAGAAAAACAGAAACAAACAGAAAAACAGACTCCTAAATACAGAGAACAAACTGGTGGTTGCCAGAAAAGATGTGGGTAGGGGGAAGAATAAAATAAATAAAGGGGATTAAGGGTACACTTACTGTGCTGAGCACTGAGGAATGTGTAGAATTATTAAATCATTTATACTGTACACCTGAAAGTAATATAATACCATATGCTAATTATACTTCAATAAAAAAAGATGTACCATTCTAAAAAATAAGTAACCTCCCATAAGATATTATAGAATAAAATATGAACAAAGATAAAAGGTCAATGACAAAAATGCTAAACAGACTACCATAGTCTACAGGATAATAATGAAAGCAAAGTTGGTGAATGAAGTAGAAAGAGAACTCGTCAATAGAAATGGTAATGAGCTACTTTGTGGAACATTAATATGTGATCTCAGCAAGCAGAGCATACAATACAATGTGGGCTCCTCTTATTTTCTTTCAGGTCTTTTATCATTAATATGAACATTCAACAAGTTTGTAAAATACTGGTGAGAATAAATTCTTTTTATTCAGTATACCTGCCAACAGACATTTTAAATGATAAGAAATCCTTCAGGCAACTAGAACCCTTTTGGAAAATACTATTCACATTCTTTCTGTTGAAATCTTACCACAAATGCTAAAGGACTAAAACATATGTGAGGAATTTTCTAATGGCAAGTGAGTGGCCTGTTCTCTGCTACTATGGTTCAGAGTCACCCCTGAAATTGAACAACCCCTGGGCCATTAATACAGCTTCATTGCTGAGGCCGTGGTCCAAGAAAACTCGAGTGCTGGTGTATGCCCCACCATTCAGGAAACCAAGTGGAATCTCTACCTAGTTGCCTTCCAGAAGGCTGTTACTGTAGATTCTGGAACCTGATCCCCTATGCTTGAGACACTCCCAAATACCTCAAGGTTGGCTTAAATGCACCAATTCCTATTTTTCTTCTCCATAGGCATTATAAATATCTACTTAAATATATAACTTTCTTAGGAAAATCAAATATGAGATAATTTTAAATTAATCTGTCTTGATATGCTTGACCAGCAAGATGGAATCTGACTTTTCCACTAATTTTGGAAATCTAGGAAATGAACCCCAATTGCATACAGTAAAATAGTTCACCCAATCAACCTTTGAAAAGTTTTTTGTTTATTTGTTTAAATCTAGGGTTAGGAGCCTCAGTCAGACAGGTGGGAGACACTTTTGGAAGCAAAAGCACAATGGCTACCCAAGGAGAACCCCAAGTCCAGTTCAAACTTGTACTGGTTGGCGATGGTGGTACTGGAAAAACTATGTTAGTGAAATGCCATCTGACTGGTGAATTTGAGAAGTATGTAGCCACCTTGGGTGTTGAGGTCCGTCCCCTTGTGTTCCATACCAACAGAGGACCTATTAAGTTCAATGTATGGAGTACAGCTGGTCAGGAGAAATTTGGTGGGCTGAGAGATGGCTATTACATCCAAGCAGGGTGCCATTATAACGTTGGATGTAACATCAAGGGTTACATACAAGAATGTGCCTAACTGGCATAGAGATCCGGTATAAGTATGGGAAAACATCCCCATGGTGCTGTGTGGCAACAAAGTGGACACTAAGGACAGGAAAGTTAAGGCAAAATCTATGGTCTTCCACTGAAAGAAGAACCTTTAGTACTATGACATTTCTGCCAAAAGTAACTGCAACTTTGAAAAGTCTTTCCTGTGGCTTGCTAGAAAATTAATTGGAGACCCTAACTTGGAGTTTGTCGCCATGCCTGCTCTTGCCCCACCAGAGGTTGTCATGGAGCTAGCTTTGGCAGCACGGTATGAGCACGATTTAGACTTGCTGAGACAACTGCTCTCCTGGATGAGGATGATGACCTGCGAGAAAGTGCACCTGCAGCCCAGCGTCAGAAGTCTGGTTTTCTAGGCCAGTATCCATGGTATCAGTGGTGCAAGGTGCTTGCCACTGATTATATAGCTGAGCACAACATGTACTTCATCTTGGGGATGCTGAAGGAGATGAATGGGCTTCAGAGTGAACGTGGCAGTTTAAAAGGACCTTCATTTTTTTGGACCTGCATATTTAGATGTTTTGGAACGCAGTTGCTTCCTTCCTGAGTTTCAGATGTAAGACTACTATAGCCACATCACAATATCCAGTGGTGAAATCTCATTTATCCCTGTCATTCCCATTCCTTTTTGTTAAGAATCAGCATAAAGTTGTATTTCAAATATCTAAACAAAAATAAATGAATAAAAATAAAATAAATCTAGGGTTAGGAAAAGATGTGACTTCTCCCGTGTGTCTGCCTTGACCCTGGTGGAGAGGGTTGGTCAGAGTTTAACCCACACTGGCTAGTGCTGGTCTCAGGACTGATAAGTGCCCAAATAGACCTACTATGAGCCCAGATTAAGGACAGCAGTGGCAGAGTCTCTGATTCCTAAGAGACTTTTAAACGTGGTTATCATTCTTTTTTTCATTCTTTTTCATTTGTATTTAAATGTTTAAAACATTACAATTTTAGAGGCCCAATGAAAGTTCCAACTTAGTGCCATGTTTATGTATTTGTTCTTATTTGAAATGTTACTTACATCTCACCCAAAGAAAAATACAATGGGGTTTTATGTTATTTGGTTAGAATTTCCTGAGTCTCTAAGGGAATTGGAATTAGGGTTGGCAGTTTAAACAATACATCCTGTATAAAAGTTATAGCACAATGAAGGCATCTATAGAGACTGAGTCCACACACCACAAAGGCTACAAATCTCTACCAGGAAGGTCAGCATGTCTGTACCCAAAGATCTTCAGTGACCTTCCTGAAATATCTAGTTCTTTTCCTTTGAAGAAAATGCTTCACGAGGTAGAGATGTGCCAGTGTCTCATGCAATGCGTGAGTTGCTGTGGTAAGTGATCCCCTTTTTCCCTTATGGAACAAGTAATGCATTGTAACCCCTAACAGAAAACTCCAGCTGTCCCTTTACACGCCAGTCTTTTGGCAAAGGTTCAGATTTTTTTCCCCCTTGAATAGTCATAATTCATAGAGAGAGAGCCAGACACACAGATTTCTTTTTTCAACTGACTTTGTGTTTCTTTGGCTATCTTATCCCTAATTGCTCCCTGCAAACCCACCCCTCCATGCTGGTAAACTAGAGGGAACCAGTTTCATGAACCAGTAAATACAAGATTTAAACATTCACTCTGTGAGACATATACAACATTTACTGCCAATTTTGATTCAAGTAGAGAGGAAAATTGCGTAAGTCGGTTATTAGGAGCTGCAGGTGTGCCTGGAGAGGGAGAAGGCTTCTTATTCAGGAACTATAGATAATCCCTCTTATAAAACTTCCCTAGTTGTAAAATATTTTTTTCTCATCCCTTTGGGAAATGCTGTAAGCAGGAAATCGCATATGTGTATTAAAAGTGAGGTGATAAGCCAATTTTACCAGACTCTACTTTCAGGAAATGACTGTGAATTTTGAAATTTTGTTGACTCTTCAAAAATTTCTGATTTACTTGAACTCAATCTTAACCAATTCACACTATATGTGATTAACTTATTTTGTGCGCATGTCTTTTTACATGCCTGCAGATAAGCTTCCACAAAACTAATGTCATTTGAATTGGCAGGAAGTCTTTATTTCCTGTCCTGAAGTGTACTGTAAATGAGAACATCTGAGCAAAGGCCTCATCCTTCGTTTTTTTTCTCTTTTTTCTTTTGTCTACTGAGCTGTGCGTTATAACTTCTCATTAAAGCAAGGGCACCCATGTACAAGGAGAACTAAGTGGGGCCCCATTTGTGAACATTTTTAAGAAGAAAAGTTTTTTGTTTTTTTTTTTTTCTTACACAGCTGACCTAAGGTAGGTCAGGGTTTGAGGAATAACTATATTTTGAATGACCACAATGCCCCAGACCCTGTGCTGGGTGTTGTAGGCACAGTTCCCACCCTCAGGGAGCTTACAATCTCACAGGCAGAGCAAGGTTTACACATCTCCCAGATATATGGCTGCAGAGAGTAGGGTGTATTCAAGGGCCCAAATGAATGGAGCAGATGGAATGATCTATGTGTGCTGCAGAAAGAACTGGTAGGCAAGGTTGGGCTGAGGGATTAGATGTGACTAGGCGAGAATAAAATTTGGCTTCCAGGATGGACATAGCTTAGATTGTCAAAAGGTATTCAATACAGAGGTGAAAACATAAGCCAAGGGCAAGTAGTTCTGGTGTTTTGGAGGTTGTGAGGAGCGAAATAAAGGTCCATGTGGAGCTTGGATACCAGGCAGAGGAGTTTGTACTTTATTACATGGGCAACAGAGAACCTACTGAGGAGTCCAAAGCCAGTGGTTGACACAGATATGGACCTTATTCTGATCCAGTCTAGACTTGAACTTTCTAGCCTCTATATCCTATGTCTTTGCAGAAGCCTGTTTGGGACCCTATCCTGTGCCTCCCAGATTCCCAACTACTGGGAATGCTGTCAGCAAACAGAGCTCAGTTGTAAGCCCTCTTTGGGAATTGCTGCAGCTAAAGAGAGTGGCCCCTGCTAAGGGCAGCCCACATCTAAAAAGTGGTTAATGAGGTAAGAGTGGGTATAAAGGTCTCACTCCCTTGCTCCCATTTGGGAAGTCTCTGAGGGTTATCCTGGCATTAGTGTCCCCCCACAGGGTCTGCCCAGGCCTTGTAACTTGTCTGCAGCCCTGTTTCTCTGTTTGTTCGATCTGGCTTCCTTCCCTCCCCTTCTATAGTCATTGATCCCAAGAGGACTGCCTGACAACCCTCCTGCATATTCATTTCCATCCTTGAATCTGCTTCGCAGACAACCCAACCTGCAACGAGGTTGAGGTAATCTTCCCCTATGCCCACAAGTCACTGACAAAGCTTCTGGGTAAGTTTCTTGGGAAGTATTCAGCCACTGCACTGCCCAGTCTTGTGGCAAATTGACAATTATGTTTATCTCTAGAAGAACTAACAGGTATTTATTAAACGCTTCTAGTTTTCGAGGCACTATACTGGACAATCGAGGCACTATACTGGACAACAACTGGACTAATTTGGCACAGACATGACACCACGGAAATATCTATTTCTGAGGCACAGAAATAACACCACAAATAGCTTGTAATGGCTGAAATGAGCTGTATACACAGCGAGACTAGAGAAAGTCAAGGCCAACGTAGGTGTTAAAGAAAAAGTTATTCATGACACCTGTTAAAATTTTAAGGCAGACTTTATTCAGGACTATTGCCATAGCTATAGGGATTACTGCAATGGGCTTTTGCAGTAGGAGGAAGGGAGAGAGATCAGGCTTAATTCCAAATACAACAAGGAAAAGTGGGGATTTATAGCCAAGGAGCAGAATGAGGGATTTGATACATGAAAATTACTAAGAGGTGGGATAATTTTTTTTTTCTAAACTGACCAAACAGGATTCTTGCTGAAGGCAGGCCAGCATGATCAGATAATACTTGGCGGCGGGGGGGCGGGCAAGATGAGGAATTTGGTCAGATATGGAGGGTGATCAAATAGTATGGTAGGGGATTTTGGCTAAACTGACTTAGCAAGATTCTTTCTAAAACTGGACTCTAAAGGATGAAGACAGAAGCCCAAGACCAAGGAATCTTTGTCAGGGTTGGGATGATCAGGGAAGGGTTCATGGAAGACCTTGTGAGAAGAAATGGTTCAGAAGAGACCAAGAGGAGGGAAATATGGGGGATTCTTACAAAGGATATATAGTGAGCAGAACTGAGAAACTTGAGAGACACATGCTTGAAATCAATAAATCTGTCAGGACTCAAGTGATTATCTCGGAAAAAAAAATTAAGAGGTAAGGCTGGAAAAAGTGGAGCGCTATTGTGTAGGCACTAGTTGGTATCCTAAAAAGTGACATCTTTCCCCAAAGCCTCCCCAGAGGGTACAGTATCCTCAGCTAGTGACTAACTGACACTGGGTGGGTGGTTTTTGGTTTTTTTTGGTTTTGGTTTTTAACATACTCAAGAACTGGAAAAGTAATAGGGAAACAGCAGGCCCAAGACAATGTTGAGAGCTTGGAACCAAAGAAGGTGACCATATCCAGAGACTCACCCATTATTAAGAAGACAATTCTTTCTAAAAGGATTCCTTTCAGCTTTATTCTCTCTAGGTTCTGAGGAAGAAGAAAACTATAGCACAGAAAGTTTTACAATTTGCATAACTATGGATGCTCAGCTATTAAATAGTAAAGCTGTGATTTGAACCCTGGCTCCCTGACTTCACAGCCCCACATACTTAACTATTATACAATATTACTTTCAGCTGGAGTCCTTACAATAATTGTAGTGAAAGGAGAGGTGGGAATTCAAAACTAGTATTTTCCTTCCCAGGTAATCAACAAGTGAGTTACTCCTTTCCTCTATTCTGAATATATTTGTTCTAAATTTTAGTTTCTATATACCCCTAGATGATTTTCTTATTCATAATGCTAGTTTGGCATTATGCTTTATAGTTCTATCTTAAGACCCTGACTCTGTCTCACAGCCCATTTCTCTATGTACTTTATTAACTTCAATTTTCACTATAGATTTTCTAGATTAAATCCTCAAAAGGAAATACATTTGGTCTAACTAGCTCACCTTTTAGGATTAGACAATGTCATCAGTTATTGTCAGAAATTGATGTACTTGGGCCATATGTCCGCTCCTGATCCAATAAGCTGCAGTTACTAGTGAAGTTTTTCAGGATACGTAAAACAGGGCTAAGCAGGCATAAAAGGCTGAGGGTGTGGAAAATTTCCTTGTGAGATAGGTAAGGTAGGCATTGTAGTCAGCCTGAATCCAAAAGGATAAAGCCACAAAGGGATATTATTCAATACTAGGTGGAAATTTCTTTTTACCTTTAATTCCTTCAGAAGAATTGGGAGGGGAGGAGCACAATCCCAGCGTTAAGGCTTCTACTACCTGCCTGCTCCCCTACCACCAGCCCCTTAAAAGAGGTGCAGTATAGTCTCCAGAATACTTAGCTTTATCTAGCTTAGTGTTTTGACAATCAAATACTTGTCTAAATCTGAAAGCAGAAAGATTAAGTAGAAAAAAAATTTTAACCTTCTTTCTTTAGTAAATTTTTTATTTTGTCAGAGATGAATAATGATTTGGGCAGGATTAGGCAAATTCTAAACTTGAGGTGGAAATCCATTCAATGAACCCAATGCAGGCAAACTCTTCACAAATAGCTGCTGCCAACTCTTTACAATCTCATGATCCTACATAATTTACATTCCTGCATAAACATCTTATTTTTGCCACCACTGAACCATTTTCAAATTCTTTTTACTTAACCTAATAATCTAAACCTTGATATCAAGCATAATTCCTAAACCATGACTAAAACTATTTGAAGCAGCACGGTCTAATATAAACTATGGAAAGAACTATTGATGCTAACAGAAATCACTTTCAAAATACAATTCTTGTAGTGGTGAAACTACAAATTAGCTAGACAGATGTGCATCCATAGGTAGAGGTTAACTGAAAAGTATGTTTTATCAAAACTGCCATATTTCCTGCAGTTTGATTATAGTTAAACCAGGGTTCTCAACTGGTGACAATTTTACCTTTAGGAGACATTTGGCGATGTGTGGAGACATCTTTTGTTGCCACAGTGGAGGCTGGGGTTAGAAGGCATACTGTCATCTAGCAAGTAGAGGTTAAGGGGGCTGCTAAACATGCTGAAATGCACAGGACAGCGCCCACAACAAAGAATCATCCAGCTCCGAATGTCAACAGTGCCAAAACTGCCAATAAACTACAAAAGGAATCTGAAAGCGTCTGATAGAGCAATAAGAATTGCTCTGATTCCCTAAATGACTGAATGGAACAGAGTGGCCCTCCTATCCTAGTACTTATTATGTACAAGAGAAATAAATTTGTATGTTCTTTGAGCCACTATATATTGGGGCCTCTTTGTTATAGCAATTTAGCCTTCACCTGACCTGGGACACATGGTCTGTTTTTCTGGTAGCGATTTTAATCATTGGTGGTGTTGGTGGGAGGGGTTTTCAGGGCAATAAAGAGCAAATATGGGCTTAAGAGGACTGGGAACTGGGGTGCCTGGGTGGCTCAGTCGGTTAAGAGTCTGCCTTTGGCTCAGGTTATAATCCCAGAGTCCTGGGATAGAGTCCCACATCGGGCTCCCTGCTCATTGGGGAGTCTGCTTCTCCCTCTGCCCCTTCCCCTCCCCATGTTCTCTCTCTCAAATAAATAAATAAAATCTTTTAAAAAAATAAAAAGAGGACTGGGAACTGAGCAGTTTATCTGCTAAGGTATTGTGAACAACTGATCTTCATTTATTCATTCAGTAAACATTTATTGAACCTATACTATGTGCTGGAAATAAGAAGTAAGAATAAATATTCCCCAGTGATCAATTTTTTTTTTTGGAAAAGTAAACATAATATGTGCAGTATGTTCTCTATTAAAAAGATGACAATAGTGATCTTCATACTTCCCCCTCTCTGCCAATTTATTCAAGATCTAGGTATATAAATCGAAATGTGCTAGGCTCAAAGAAACAACTTTATGAGGAAATGGCTAGGTGAAAGATGCAAACTGAAAGGCCCTGGGCCATGTAGGTAAAAATTAGAGTAAGGTGGAGTGGGTGGAACTGTGTCAATCTGGAAAGTACAAGACCTTTCTAAAGTGTTGGGCAGCTCCCTTGGCTCTAATGTATTGATTCCACATGGAAAGACAGACTGAGATTAAGAATGAGCAGAAATAGGGATTTTTATGTGAGCATTCCCAATTTTGAAGTGTTGACAAGGTATGTAAAATATTTATTGAATTTCTTGGGCTGGTAATCAATAAGTAAATTAACACACTTATTCAATTCCAAGATATCTGGCCATTTTAGTGAACATGATACAGAGGTCTATAGTAATGGATAGGGCCATATCTAGAGATGAATACAGGTAGAAAGAAAAGTAAGTTTTTGGTTTTGTTTTTGTTTTTAGTGGGAGGAAACATGCAAGGGAAAGATCATATTTAGCATGATTTTCTAAAAACTTTCCAAATTCATTCTCAAGATTTTATTTTAGAATAATTACCCAGTCTATATTGCCAAGGCAATAGAAATGCTTTTATGAAAAACTTGCTTACAGAATAAGACTACCAAACAGTATCATTATAACATTGTAGAAATGTTCTATGTAATAGAGCAGTAATACCTTCTGAAATTTTCCTAGAAAACAAAGAAAGCCTTTAAAAATAATAATGGTTGTTTACAATTGCACCCAAAACCATAAGATACCTAAGAATAAACCTAACCAAAGAGGCAAAGGATCTGTACTCAGAAAACTATAGAATACTCATGAAAGAAACTGGGGAAGACACAAAGAAATGGAAAAACATTCCATGCTCATGGATTGGAAGAATAAATATTGTTAAAATGCCTATGCTACCCAAAGCAATCTACACATTCAATGCAATCTCTATCAAAATACCATCAACTTTTTTCAAAGAAATGGAACAAATAATTTGTATGGAACCAGAAAAGTCCCCGAATAGCCAGAGGAATGTTGAAAAAGAAAACCAAAGCTGGTGGCATCACAATGCCTGACTTCAAGCTCTATTACAAAGCTATGATCATCAAGACAGTATGGTACTGGCACAAAAACAGACACATAGATCAATGGAACAGAATAGAGAGCCCAGAAATGGACTCTCCACTCTATGGTCAACTCATCTTTGACAAAGCAGGAAAGAATGTCCAGTGGAAAAAAGACAGTCTCTTCAACAAATAGTGTTGGGAAAATTGGACAGCCACATGCAGAAGAATGAAACCAGATCATTTTCTTACACCATACTCAAAAATAGACTCAAAAGGGATGAATGACCTAAATGTGAGACAGGAATCCATCAAAATTCTAGAGGATTTTATATCTTGCCACTTTACTGAATTCCTGTATGAGTTCTAGCAGTTTTGGAGTGGAGTCTTTTGGGTTTTCCACATAAAGTATCATATCATCTGCAAAGAGTGAGAGTTTGACTTCTTCTTTGCCAATTCAGATGCCTTTTATTTCTTTTTGTTGTCTGATTGCTGAGTCAAGGACTTCTAGTACTATGCTGAATAGCAGTGGTGATAGTGGACATCCCTGCCGTGTTCCTGACCTTAGGGGAAAAGCTCTCAGTTTTTCCCCATTGAGTATGATATTCGTTGTGGGTTTTTCATAGATGGCTTTTATGATATTGAGGTATGTACCCTCTATCCCTACACTGTGAAGAGTTTTAATCAAGAAAGAATGCTGTACTTTGTCAAATACTTTTTCTGCATCTATTGAGAGGATCAGATGGTTCTTTTTCTTTCTTTTATTAATGTATTGTATCACATTGATTGATTTGTGGATGTTGAACCAACCTTACAGCCCAGGAATAAATCCCACTTGGTCGAGGTGAATAATCCTTTTAATGTACTGTTGGATCTATTGGCTAGTATTTTGGTGAGAATTTTTACATCCATGTTCATCAGGGACATTGGTCTGTAGTTCTCCTTTTTGATGGGGTCTTTGTCTGGGTCGATCCCATTTACAATTGCACCCAAAACCATAAGATACCTAGGAATAAATCTAACCAAAGAGGCAAAGAACCTGTACTCAGAAAACTATAGAACACTCATGAAAGAAATTGAGGAAGACACAAAGAAATGGAAAAACCTTCCATGCTCATGGATTGGAAGAACAAATATTGTGAAGATATCAATGCTACCTAGCTCAATCTACACATTTAATGCAATCTCTATCAAAATACCATCAACTTTTTTCAAAGAAATGGAACAAATAATTTGTATGGAACCAGAAAAGACCCCAAATAGCCAGAGGAATGTTGAAAAAGAAAACCAAAGCTGGTGGCATCACAATGCCTGACTTCAAGCTCTATTACAAAGCTATGATCATCAAGACAGTATGGTACTGGCACAAAAACAGACACATAGATCAATGGAACAGAATAGAGAGCCCAGAAATGGACCCTCCACTCTATGGTCAACTCATCTTTGACAAAGCAGGAAAGAATGTCCAATGGAAAAAAGACAGTCTCTTCAACAAATGGTGTTGGGAAAATTGGACAGCCACATGCAGAAGAATGAAACTGGACCATTTCCTTACACCCCACACAAAAATAGACTCCAAATGGATGAAAGACCTAAATGTGAGACAGGAGTCCATCAAAATCCTAGAGGAGAACACAGGCAGCAACCTCTTCGACCTCAGCCGCAGCAACTTCTTCCTAGAAACATCGCCAAAGGCAAGGGAAGCAAGGGCAAAAATGAACTATGGGGACTTCATCAAGATAAAAAGCTTTTGCACAGCAAAGGAAACAGTCGACAAAACCAAAAGACAATCGACAGAATGGGAGAAGATATTTGCAAATGACATATCAGATAAAGGGCTAGTATCCAAAATCTCTAAAGAACTTCTCAAACTCAACACCCAAAGAACAAATGATCCAATCAAGAAATGGGCAATAGACATGAACAGACATTTCTCCAAAGAAGACATCCAAATGGCCAACAGACACATGAAAAAGTGCTCAACATTGCTCGGCATCAGGGAAATCCAAACCAAAACCTCAATGAGATACCACCTCACACCAGCCAGAATGCTTAAAATTAACAAGTCAGGAAACGACAGATGCTGGCAGGGATGCGGAGAAAGGGGAACCCCCCTACATTGTTCGTGGGAATGCAAGCTGGTGCAGCCACTCTGGAAAACAGTATGGAGGTTCCTCAAAAAGTTGAAAATAGAACTACCGTATGACCCAGCAATTGCACTACTGGGTATTTACCCCAAAGATACAAATGTAGTGATCCAAAGGGGCATGTGCACCCCAATGTTTATAGCAGCAGTGTCCACAATAGCTAAACTATGGAAAGAGCCCAGATGTCCATCAACAGATGAATGGGTAAAGATATATATATATATATATAATGGAATATTACTCAGCCTGCCTGCAGTATCAGTAGATCAAACACTCTGTAAGTCTGAATAGTGGTGCTGGCCAAGGCCCTGTAAATAGGAGACAAACTCTGACTCAAAACATGTTCCATTTCCAGCCAAGATGAACCACTGCCCCTTCCAGGGTAGAAGGGGCTCAAAGCAAACAACTTACCATCTTGATGCTGTATGCCCTTTGGTACTGTCAACTTGGACGCTGTGACAGCAGACCTTAAAATATCTGAGTATTCTCCTTTCCCTAGAATTCAGTTACATGAGTAAATGAACTCCTTTCGGAAGGGTCTGGGGAAATTATTACTCTATATATTTATTATGATGTTGGTCCTTCCTCTTGGGTACCTACCTTCTCCTATGGTCAGTGAACTCTGAGTCTAAAAATGGGCTCAGTTCCTAAAACTAGGAAAGGGACCTTGATTTTTTATTAGATCGCTGCCTTCAGGCCATCTAATCCTATCTATCCTTCATTTTTTTATTGTATTGGTTAATATCCTTGTCTGCCCATTCATCTTTCTGTGAGAGATGCTAAGTTCTGTTATCTATCTTGATAGCCCCCTCCAACCTTGCCTTTTACTGCAGTACTTGCACTGACTTTGCTTTTGTTAAGAGTCTCCACCTGACCTCTGTTATTTTAGAGCCCTCTTAACCACCTTCCCATCAAGAAGCCCAGTTATCTAACACTATCTCCTACTCTGTGTCCTGCAGAGTCACCACTGAGCTCCTCAACAATGCTGATGCCCTTCTCATCGAACAAGCTCTTATCACTTTGATAATGGACTGTCCTTTTGGCTCTATAGTTTCTGGGTCGTTGTTTCATCTAAATATTCAGAATTCTCTGAAAAAACATCACTTAGTGCCATACTTAATAACCTCTAATTGTGAGTTAGGAATTTCTAATGGAGCAGGAATAAACAAGAAAAGAAATCAATTGGATATACAAGGACTATCCATCATGGGCAAAAGCTTGGATATAATACCAAATTGCTCCTTATTATAAAACCATTATCAAATCATTATCATTACCATGATTAGTTTTACAATAACGCTTTAAAAAACATTTTATTGATGTAAGTTAATTTGTCTTATAAGGGCTTAAAGGATATACACCAAAATTTTGATCATCTCTGGATGCTAGGATTATGAGTGATTTCTTTTATTATATTTACTATAAAGTTATCCAAAATTTCTATTGTAAGCATTAATTATATACTAATTTTTTAATTAGCTTTTTTACTTAAAATTATATCAAATGTCTATTTCACAGTAAAATCAATATCCACTGGTTATATTATTCAAAGTTCTACAATGTTAAGTAAGTTTTGAATATGTTCTTTCACAATTTGATATTATAAATGTCCTCATTCATCCATCTCTCAATTGCCTTCTAGGCTATTTCTCCAAAATCTTTCATTCAAATTCCTATACATTTCTTTCATCAGTTTTTAAATTATTTGTTAATCAAAACAACAAAAATAATAATGGCTAACATGTACACAGCTTTAAAATGAACTAGGCACTACGGGAGCTTCAGACATTTTACATGTTGTTATCTGTAACCACATTATAATGTAGGTTTTTTTGTGTTTTTTTTGTTTTTTTTTTAAAGATTTATTTATTTATTTATTTGACAGAGACACACAGCGAGAGAGAGAACACAAGCAGGGGGAGTGGGAGAGGGAGAAGCGGGCTTCTCGCCGAGCAGAGAGCCCAATGCGGGGCTCGATCCCAGGACCCTGGGATCATGACCTGAGCCGAAGGCAGATGCTTAATGACTGAGCCACCCAGGCACCCCTATAATGTAAGTATTACTGACTTTAACAGATGAGAAAATCAAGATCTAGAGAAGCCGCTGTGGCTTCACCATAGAGAAGCCACATTGTGACTGTTTGATTCCAGAGCCTAATCTCAAGCCACCAAGCACTGCATTCTACCACCCTGCTACTTGGCACTGGCCTCTTGGCAATATGAGGCTGGGATCATTGTTTTCTCCAGCTCTTTTGGAATTGGATACTGCTTTCTTTTAAACCAAAACCATTATCTTTCTGCTGTTTGGATGCTGTTTAAAAGCAAGCTTAGAGATCTTCAACTTTTGGGGGTATTTACAGTTTTTCAATGTAGTGGAAACTGAAGGACTAGCCAAGCAGAAGAATAGAGTGAGGACACTGTATTCTTTCCATATTCTGTGCAGGCCAACCCCAAAGGGATATGCTCATTATTTTGCTTAATGGGTGGGGCTTAATATATTGAGACCTCATACTCAAATGTCAGCAAGAATACAACTCTAGTGAAATCCAAAAATAAATCACTTTTGGATAATGTGTCATTTAAGGAAAAATGTTTAAGTGTTTACTTTAGCACTTAGTGAATTAGAAGATTGGGGTCATTGAATAATATGCTCATCTAGAAAACTATATCTATAACACACATAGTTCCCAAATTAAGTCATATTCGGTGGTGAGATCAGCTCAGGTTATTTATCATTATGGCTTCTCGTTTTTAAGTTACATCATCTGTCTTGCAACATGGTAGATCCCATCCCTGCCACCCTCTCTTCACCTGTCCTGGAGCAGCTGGAGAAAATCATACCAGGGATTTTGGCACTCTAAATTTACCACCGCATCCTCCGCATGCCCAGCAGCCCCACCCTATTTCACGTGTCTCAGCTTCTCCCTGTTCTTCACAGTGACCACTTCAAACAATGTGCTTTCTGTTCAAACATTAACAACCCCCTCTGTACACCTATAGCCTCTAATCACCTCTAAATTCTCTCAGAATAAAATCCAAAATCTGTACCAAAGTGTCCTCCCTTCTGTACCTGGCTGATCTCCTCTTAGACCGACCTCTCCTTTCTTTTTTTTTTTTTTTTTAAGATTTTTTTATTTAGGGCGCCTGGGTGGCTCAGTTGGTTAAGCGACTGCCTTCGGCTCAGGTCATGATCCTGAAGTCCCTGGATCGAGTCCCGCATCCGGCTCCCTGCTCAGCAGGGAGTCTGCTTCGCCCTCTGACCCTCCCCCCTCTCATGTGCTCTCTCTCTCTCATTCTCTCTGTCTCAAATAAATAAATAAAATCTTAAAAAAAAAAAGAGAGATTTTTTTATTTTTTTTTATTTATTCATTCGAGACACAGAGATACAGAGAGAGAGAGAGAGAGAGAGCATGAGCAGGGGTAGAAGCAGAGGGAGGGGGAGAAGCAGACTCCCCGCTGAGCAGGGAGCACGATGCGGGGCTCGATCCCAGGACCCTCGATCCCAGGACCCTCAATCCCAGGACCCTGGGATCATGACCTGAGCCAAAGGCAGACGCTTAACCATCTGAGCCACCCAGGCACCCCCCAACCTCTCCTTTCCTGACTCTTGCTGACATTCTTACCATTCCTCCCCCAAAACACTAAGCTTGCTTCCAATTTCGGCCCTTTGCACATGCTAATCCTCTGCCTGAAAAACATTTCCTTTCATCTCTCCATGACTTGCTTCCTCACTTCACTCAAACCTCCACTCACATGCCACGTTTTCTGGTAGACCTTCTTTGACTACCCTATTTAAAATAGCATCCTCCACTCCCACCACCAGTCTCTATTCCCTTTATTTATCCTGTTTCAGTTTTCCTCATAGCAATCACCACCAACTAATATAGTTTACTTATTTATTAGATTTTTTTGGGTCTGTTTCTTTGAGTAGAATATCAATTCTATGAAAAAGATTTTATTTTGTTTACTTTTATGTCACCTATGTTTACAAAGGAATTTAGCATATGCTGTTCCAAAATAAACATTTGTTGAGTGAATGAATGAATGAATGAATAAGCTGAATTTCATGACTGCTCTTTGTTCTCAGTCTCAGTCCTTTCCAGGATATTCTGCACAATGCCAGAGTGAATATTATAAAACAGTACTGCTCAGAGTATGGTTTCTGCACCAGAAGCATCTGCATCACCTAGGGGTTTATGAGAAATGCAAATTTCTCAAGCCCCACTCCAGGCCTACTGTTCATATTCTCTATAGTAGGGACTAAGAAACTGTATTCCAAAAAGCTCTCTGGATGATATTTACACCTTCCCAAGTTTGACAAGCATGTCTTAAGAAGAATATATGACCTCATGATTGACTTGCTTTTACTCTTCCCTCTTGCCTGGGACAAAGTTTAAACTCTTTCACATGGCTCTTAAACCCTGTGAGGCTCAACCCATGCATCCATCTGCCCAGCATCACCCAGTCACTAATCCTCTTTCCACCCAAGTTCCAGTTTGCTCAACTTTTTGAGGGTTTGCATTCTCTTGCTTTGTCTTTCACACATATTCCCTCTGCCTGGGACCTGTCTCTTCCTTATCACTACCTTTACCCGCTTACTCCTGTTTATCCTCATCATTTAGGTTGCTAATGCCCCTGTAATGTATTCACCAGCATCTCACTTTCCCTACTCACACCTGTTTTTGGTATGTGTGTTAAGGTGTTGAACTGACTGTCTGAACCACTAGGCTGAATGCTCCATAAGCTCAAGGTATTATTCACTTAGCATTTTAGCTACTCTACCTGGCCTTTAGTGGACATCGATTAATATTTCTGTATAAATTAATACATATGGAACTGGGAATACATTTTTTTTCCTGATAAAAACAATGCTATAAATGAAGTCTGGAGATAAGGTGAATGGTATTTCAGTTCCATAGCTCAGAAAGATCATTTATTAACTGTACTTTTCCCTTCATCTGGACACATAACCATTTTGGAAATTCATTTCAGGGCGCCTGGGTGGCTCAGTTGCTAAGCATCTGCCTTCGGCTCAGGTCATGGTCCCAGGGTCCTGGGATCGAGCCCCACATCGGGCTCCCTGCTCAGTGGGAAGCCTGCTTCTCCCTCTCCCACTCCCCTCTGCTTGTGTTCCCGCTCTCGCTGTGTCTCTCTGTCAAATAAATAAAAAAATCTTAAAAAGAAAAAAAAAAGAAATTCATTTCAATCCCAAATACCTGATTTGCATGTTGTCTTTAAGAAGGTTCCCAACTGGTAAATTCAGTACCACCATTAATCAGAGGCAGTGGTGCAAAATGAAAAAAAAAAAAGAAAGAAAGAAAGCAGTTCCTAATAAAAGACCCGTGGAAGATTCGGGAAACCACAAGCAAGAGGGTTTGAAGGAAAGTGTTAGAAGGTCACATAGAAGGCTAAAAAATACAGACTGTTTAGCACCAAAGGGCTTATTGTAAGGACATGCGACTTGGGAGAGTTATTCTCTGACTCTGATCTATGAAAAGAGAGGAAGTTATTATGCCTTGAAGTGCCCAAACTGCTAGTTTATTGTATAACCCAAGGCCCTACATTAAGTTAGAAGAGAGGTAATTGCAAATGAATGTTCATATGTGTTATTGCTTAACCTTCTCTTTTATGTTTCTGCTCCAATAAAAGGAGCTGTGGTACTTTCTTTCTTTTATATCTCATTTTCTCCAGGCACACAGTTCAGCGGAGGCTGCTATGTACTACATGTTGGAATGATTAGTTGATCAGTTGACTCTTCAATGCAAGTACTTTCCATACCTCATGCATTCATCTTCAAATGCTTAGGATCACCAGGGACTCTATGGTTATTTGAGCTGCCAGGAAGGAACAAAATAAATGTGGATCATACAGGGACATTCTCACTCCCCACCTTTCCTTGGTTTTATTTTTTTGGTTTACCATTCTTCATTTGGGCAATATCAACTCAACTGGGATAATAAGGAGGCAGCTTAGTATTTTAAAAAGAGCCTGGATTTTGCAATCCACCAAAATGCAAGTTCCAGCTCTGCTGACTATTAGCTCTGTGACCTCAGGCTAGTTATTAATTTCTTTTGCTTCTCCATTTCCTTCTCATTAGCAAAATGGGGCTAAGAATAGCATTTGTCATGAAATGGAAGTAAGATACTGTATGTAAAATGCATAACTCATAGTAGACTATTTAAAAAAGATTAATTCTGCTTCCTCCAGAATTCTTCACACTTTAAGTAAGGAAATCCTTCTTCACACTTTAAGTAAGGAAATGATTATTGATTAATTGTTAATTTGACTAATGTACCATTAGATTTAAGACCTGAATTATCAGGTCTAAGTGTTTCTATGTTTACTAACCACCCTGGTTAATTAACAATTCTTTTTCTACTTACACACAACTTAAAAATCAGGCCCACATGTAGTAGAAATCTTTCTAAAAAAGAGTGCTAAATGTGGGGAGCAGCACATAGGAGCACAAATTGTATCCCTTAAAAGAATCAGATTTTGGAAAAGCATTTATAGAAAAGAGATTGTAAACATCTGAGAGATGGAGAAACGAAGGTACAGTATTGTGATTACACTGATTCTTCGAGAATCTCTGTCCTATATGGGATTTATGTGCATCTTACACTTTCCCAATTATTCAGTAAATCATCTTAGGAAAGCACATATTCCTCCTTGCCCCTTATTATTCCCTATGGTGGCCATAACTTGGTTCCAACCCATTGCAGTAGATATATGTTGCAAGATCTCTTAGAGGCCGCTTTTAGGCAATGGGCCTGAACAATGGAAACCTAGGTAAGGTAAAAGGGCCCATAGTGACTACCAGGCTGAATGCAAACAGGCTCTTTAGGTACCCACCTCAAAATATCTATAAGCCCTAGCTGACCAATGGGCTACTTACAACTGGGTACAGGTACCAAGAAAGAAAAATTCCATACCTTCCTATACCTCCTCAACCCCCCCCATTAGTTAGTACCCCCCCACCTCAGCACTGCCTCCTGACAGACACTCTCTCCTTTGCTGTCCTGCCCACAGCTTCCCTGCAGTGTATTCAATAAACATCTATCCCCTTTGTTCTTCTACTGCCTGTGCTGCCAGCCTCCACCCAATCGGGTCACCCCACAGAATCTAGCCAGGGATCTTAAAATTCCATTTACTATTCACAGATGATTAAATTGTATCGATTACCACTAGGAAATTTCAAAAAGTATATGCCGTGCTGATGGTGGGTTGGTAGCACATACTTTCTAAACCAAAAATTGGGGCTCACTGTCCAGAAATGGAAGAAAATATTTTAAATTTTTATGGTTTTACATAATTTGGTAAATACCCAACCTTTAGAAAAATGCATTTAGGATTACAATGAGCAACTGAGAGATGACCTCAAGGAACACAGAACTGTGTGTGGTGTACATATGCATGTAAACATGTGCAGATATGTGGTCGAAGGTCTCCAGAAGGGCAGGTAATGGGCTTGCACAGCCAGGACTTAACAATGTCTAATATGTGTTTTTCATGGAGTGAGTCAGATGACTTTTTAAAGGGTTGAATTGGATCCACCCAACAAAATATTTTCACCAAACCAGAGTTTGACTCAGCAAATATTCTCACACAGAATGGAGTTTCCTGTTGCTCAGAGGGAGGTTGATGTGTTACTTTAGAAATTCCTTTTCCCATGTGTGGTGTCTGGAATTGTCAATGGGCTGCATCTATGTGATAAATAATGTGGCAGACAAAAGGCCAGGCCTTGCCCAATTTTCTGAGGTGTTAAGGATAAGTCCTTTATGATGGGGTATTTACAAGAAGACAGGATGTGAAAGGCTAGCCTCACTCTGGGCCTGGAGGACACCCCTCAATACCCTATCAGGCTAAACCATATTTCAGGTGTGAGAGAATATTCAAGGTAATATGTGCTGTATCTAGAAATACATTCAGAAAGTGAAATTTTACAAATTTGTAGAAAATAGAAAACTACTTTTAAAAATATAAGGCTCTATCCAACTCTTAGATTTCTTAAGTCATTGAACATTCTCCCTCCTGGAAATGAGTTGAAGAATATCCTTTTGGCTCCCTGGATATGAAGATCCTAAAAAATAAGTAGAGTTTTAAAAACCATACCTCATTAGAAATTTTTCCATATTGATCTGGAAGCTTTGAATGTTAAAATAAGAAAACAACAACAAAAAACAACTAAATAAAATCCCTGGTTTGAAGGTAAATTAACTTCCTCTCTCCTGAAACTTTCAGTCTCTCTGGTGACTCTTAGCATATTTTCCTGAGTAGTCCAGTTCTTTGGGCCTGCTCTTTCTCTCCTATAGATTATAAGTTCCTAGAAACTAAGAACTTTATTTTATTCATTTAAAAAAGGAATTTCTTAAAAAAAATAAAAAATAAAAAAGGAATTTCTTACTAAGACTAGCTTGATGTGATCATGTACGAGAAAAGTAAAAAACAGTAAATATTATTAAATGTGTATATTGCAATGAGGTAAAACCATCTTTGGATATGAAGCAGAGATCTGAGTCTACAGAAATCCTATTTTAATTATATTCCATCAAGGTCCTAGAGTTTGGTCACTGAGTGACCTGGATAACAAAGGATTACTATGTTCCGTAGATTGCAAGTTATGGGAAAGATCATAAATTATCTTGATGACTCATTTCCTCTAGTCACTCTACCACTTCCAATATGTGGAAACTTTCTGCCACTTTTCTTTAAACTTGTGAGATATAAATGGGAGAAAAGAACCTGAAATTAAGGTTGTTCAAAAATTGCTATTTAATATGTATATAAAGCTTAAACTCTCTTATAACCATTTTAATAACCAATTGATCCCAAAGGCATCCTTAAGGTGACTCAGTATTCTTTGTGTCATTTTGTAGAGGAGTGGCTTGTGATGCCAGGAGGTTATTTCATCTAAGTCATACAGGATGTTCCCCATGTATGTGCTGAGTATGCCAGAGTATGTAACAAAGGTCCCCTGTTCTTGAGACACAGATTGAAAAGGAAAGAACGGAAGAGTATCTTTAATTTCTGAATGATCATATTCTCTGAAATGCAGTTCAAAACCCTAAAAGGTTATGTCATTTCTAAATTCCTCTATGCCTATACCAAATTCACCCACAATTTTTTTTTTTTATTCGTGTACATTCATTAGTGAAGACAAATGGCTTTATTTTGTTCTTTAGCTTTTTACCTATTTGGACATATTTTTAGATAGTTTTTCTTTACTTATTTAGCACAGTCCTAAACAAAATAAATGTTGAGTAAATATTCCTGAGTTATCATCTGTAAATTTCTCCTTGAAATTCGCCGATGGATTACTGCTCTGTGGCTGCCAATTGTCTCATTTCCTTGTCTTTGTTCTCATTCCAGGATCCTTTGGCATCTGTTTCATTTCATTGTTCTCTCATTTTTCATTTTTTCCCACGTAGGCTAGCCTAATTAACTGCAACGTTGTAAGTATCAAGGATATGAATTCTGTACCATGCTTTGAAATATATTTCATGTGACATTATATATTTATGGATAAAATTTTTCATTCTATGCATTCTCTCTTTATTCTTCCCTTTGAAGAGGAGGAGATCATTTTAAGGAACCTAAACTGTGGCTCGCTCTTCTCACTAATAAATGTTTCCAAGAATTTTACATCTCTCATGGCTGAAACATTGGATGTTATAGATATGTTTTTCATTAAAAAGTCGACTTTTTATTGTTGGTGTGCATTTCCTGTTTTCCTTTTTTTCAATTCCCACACCTCACTTCAGGACTCCCCTCCAATGATGGATTTCCAGAGGGACCTGTTAACAGGGCAATAACCACAAACTCCCTTTCAGCTACTGCCTGTCAGCACTCCCACCCAAGTGGTATGAGGTCTCCATGTGCTTCCCTTTCTCTGTTCCTTTCTTTCCTCTTTATGACCCAGAGCCCCTTTCATACCAGGGGACATCCTCAGTTCTCAAATGGACCTCAGGGGGCCCAGAAATTTGCCTCCTGCCAGTAAGATTTAGCAAAAAATTAAGAGCAACAGAATTTCTATATACTAGTCTCCTTGAATTTGGAAGCCAAGGAAATATTTTCTACTATTGCTAGACTGAAGATCCTCCTTGGAACAAGCAGATGCTGTGTGAAGGATGTGAAGTGTTGGATAACAAATTACCTTTTGGGAGTTAAGTCCAAGGACTTGGCACTGCCTTTACATCACTGTCTTTTGTCAAAGGCAGATGTAAAATTTAACAGATAAGGGTTGATTTGTGAGTTTTTGTAAGAAGCTTGGTATTGATACTTAGGGGTATTAATGCTGCTTCAAATTCTAAGTCCTTTCACTCCTGTCTCTTGCCTATTCTTCCTTTTTTATGTGACTTGATCTCAATCTAAGTATCTCCTTTCCTTTCTCTCTCTTTCTCTCACTCTCTCTTTCAATAGACTTTAAATAATTAAGAATATGGTGTAACATGAAAACCCATTATCTTCTATGGGTTTTTCAGTGGAGTAAAGAGTAATTAGAGCCACTTTAAATGGCAAATTATGATCTTTATCAGTCAGGATATGATTTATTTTTTAAATATCCCTAAAGACAATAATCAGCTCATTCCCAAACTACCAGCTTCAGCTCTCTTGAGTCATGACATTGACTAGAGAGAAAGAAGATGAACTCTGAGGAGAATCCTGTAGTAATCCAAGGTTATTACATCAGATAAATCTGCTAACTATGTTTAAAGCTCAGCATAGGCTCTCAAATGACAAAACATAAGAATTGATGAAGAAGTTTAAAAAAATTTTTTTGCTTATCTACCCCAAATTATAATAACCTCTGAGAATTATACTCTGTATCTACCATGGCATTTTAAATACTCGATTAACATCTTTGCTCATTACTATATTGATATGTTTTTCTCATAAGTTGATTTTTCTGAGGGAAAGAAATAATTTCTTGAAATCCTCTTAAAAAGTTATAATAGGCTTTCAAATCTATAATGGCTTGTCAAGAGAAATAGGGTACTAATAATCGAGGATTAAAGAGTACTATAACAGATGGAAGTTAGAAAATACTTTAAAAATGGGAACTGCCCAACAATGCAGAGTAATGAGCTCCTTATAATTAAAATATTCCAGCCAAAGACAAATGACCATCAGGCATGAATGCTGCACAGTATATTCACACACTGGTTAGGAGGCTGTATTAGAAGATGTCTACTCATTTTGTTTAATACTATCTGATGAAGTTTCCAAATTCCTTGCCATTTGCACTTTCTGAACAATCCATGTCACTCTTAAAATGCAGTGTCCAGAGATTAATCTAATACTGCAGACATGCTCTGGCTAGGGCAGAATACAAAATGTCTGATGTACAAATGACCTTTTATTAACATAGTCCAAAATTATGTTAGATTTTTTAATAGACAAACCATATTGCCAATTCTTAGTGAACTTACGATAAGGTAAAACTCTCCGATTTTTTTTCCCATGTGAATTCAAAGAAGCTTAGCCTCTTTTATCCTGTTTTGCATAACTGACTTTTAAATCCTGAATGTAAGTTTTCATATTTATTGCTGATGAATTCCATATTATTGATTTTGATGTCAAGATGGTTTTTCATCTTGAATTAGCTTACTGCATTTATTATTTCTCCTAGCTTTGTGTCATTGCAAAATATAAAAAAAAAAGACATTTTCTACATCTTCCAAATTGATGATAGAGGTTGAATAGAACTGAATCTAGCAACACCCTGATAGTCTTCCCATAGGAAATTTGTATCACTCCTCTCCATAAAGCAAACTCCCTGAACAGAACCTACAATGTTTTAAAGAAAATGTTTTTCCTTTAATCCCTGAAAATAGCTCTTCCCTTGTCTTTGAAAAAGAGCATGAAAAATAGTAATATGCAATTGACAGGATTTCCTAGCGGGTGGTTTTTAAGTTATCTTAGGCTGAAAAATATAAGAACTCAAATAGGGACCTCCTAACTGCTCTAGGTTAATCAATAACCTTTGGTTTTGCAAAAACATCTGTGACTGTTAAGAATGAATTGAAATACATTAGAAATGGCATTAGCGGTGACGGTAAGGCTGCAAACCAGAGGTTACCGGCTCCGGCTTCCCTGGGCAATAGGCGCGCCTTCTGCTCCCTTTGAAAGCCTTTCACATCTGGCTGGTGCTGAATGAATCTACTGTCAAGCCACTGCTGCTGTGGTACCTGGTTTCTTACGAATTAATTACATGTTCAGAACAGAGGACTTAGGGGTGTCTGGGGACTCGTGGCAGAGTTCACACAGCCTCTTTCAAACAAAGGAGGCTCTGTCTTAACTTATCCTCGTGCTCTTAACGAGGAAGTGAATTTGATCATGGGCCACGTTAGGGATCCCTTATTTAACAGAGCCAGTGGTGATTGGATCAACGTTTTTCTAAATAGCATCTTGTGTGTTAGCCATAAAGGAGGTTAGCTTTGTTCTATTTGGCTTTCAAATATGGTTCTTATCACTGACTAGCCTGAGAGAAAAGAAAATGGCACAACTGTGTTCCCGGGAAGTGTGCATGTGTGTGTGTGTGTATGTGTGTTGTTAATCACAAGAAGTAGGAGAAAAGCCGAAGTGCTCACAGGACAGGAGAACTGGAGGCAAACTAGCTAATATCAGAGGGTAAGGACTGTATCTGCTTGCTGTCTTTACCTCTGGCCGGGAATTTACATTGGAATCGGGGTGGGGGGGGGAGGTTTGTGCAATCTGAAAGGACAACTCTAGCTGACAGTGACAATGCTCTGTGATCACAGAGGTTGCAACCCAGAACCTGAGTTTCAGAAACCTAGGATTTTCAAAATGATTCCCACTCTGTTTAAAAACTACTGTTCTTGAGTAACAATGAATGGCTTTTTGGTCAAGTCCCTTTCTATAATCAACTTAAAGTAGCAAAAACACAAAAGAAAGTCAACCCTACTGGATTGTAGAGCCTGATCTGGGACTTGGAATTGAGACAGTGTTGCTTTTCCATTACCATTAGCATGGACTGTGTCCTTCTAGTAAATCTATATCCATGCTTGTGCTATGCGGGCGATTAACAAGCACAGAGGAGAAGGGGACACTGAAAACCTGGTGAAGCAAGTGCATGAAATAAAGTAGGAATAAATAACACATCAACTATAAACAGCTGGCTAAGTGAGGCCATTAAGCTCTAAAGGCACTCAGAGACTCACTGGTAGCTCTTCAATTCCCAAGACTGGATGACAGAACTTCCCCTGCTCCCCACTCATCAGCTGTCACAAACTCTTGTCAGAGAAGAAAAAATATCCAGAGGCAGAGAATTAGTGGGAAGGAAGCAATGGGGAGTGTGAAATGCTGGAGGGAAACCTTGCATATTGAAGCTTCTTTCTTTGGTAAACTTAATTGTGCTGGCTAAGTTCTTTCTGGAAGCAAACTTGTATGCACTCTGAATCAGGACAATGGGAGGGAGGAAATTTATTCAGACTCTGCTTCTCTTTCTATACTCTTCTTTCTAGCTGAAGCTAATGAACACGCAGACACTTCCAACTTCTCAAAGATCTTTTGTAAATTCTCAGAGCCGTGTGTTAGCGAGAAAATTAACATGCAGTCATAAAAAGGAGGCTTGGAGGTGGGTTTGTTTCCTGGTCTGCTTGTCTGTGATGCTGGGCTAATTGTACAGCTGAGCTGTCTGTGTCCACACATGAGGAGACCAGCCAAGGGATGGAGGTGATGAATTAAAAGGCTTTTCCCATTACCAGAGTCTAGAATTCTGAACTGACTTAGAAGTGGAATGAGTCTAAGCAACTAGGAAAAACAAAGAAAATCAATCTAAAACAAATGGGAGGAGTAGCTCTTATGTGTAATTACTACTTTTTACTTTTGCATTGTTTCCTAAGTAACTAAACAAGTTCACTTCAGCAGCTAAGCACGCTGCTTAGTGTCCAGTTCTCTTGGGGTCATGTTATTTCAATCACCTAATCTACTGAGATTTCCCTTTGCCAAAAGACCAGAGGGATCCTTGAAAGCAATTTTGGATCACACCCAAAAATCTAAAGGATGTGGCATTTTCATTTCAATTGCAAAGCAAACCACATTACAAGGAACTGAGAAGAGTGGTACATAAGGGATTCGAGGAGTGGTACAATTTGTAAAATGGAATACATTCTTTCTCCTTATAAGCACACAACTGGCATCTACAGATCCAAGTGGGGATTTTGAATAAAACAAAAGGAAAAAAAAAAGAATAAAACAAAAGCAAAAATGTTTGTGGAAATTTTTTTGGATTGGTCAAATTATAAACTATCTATTCAGAAAAACAAAGACAAAAGACAAGTGTTAGTAAAGCATAAAGTTAGTGGTAAAGTTGTGATTATCATGGTGCTGCTCTTTGGTCCCAAATGAGCTGGAAATGTACGTTGGATTTTAGCCTGAGCTACTCTCCTCTTTTGGCTCCATAGCGAAGAAAACTATTTGGCATCCGTTCCAATTCAGTATTGGAAACAACACTTTCAAACACCATATGTATGTGTTCATGCACTTGCCACTGTGAAAAACAACTTTAGAAGACACGGTCCTTCATTTTATGAATCTTACTATGGTTTATTACAAAAATAATGTTGGGCGTTTAGAGGGATTGATCCTCTAGCATCCTTCTCCTTCCTACCTGAATTCTGAACCAGAATTGGGAGATAGAGCCAAGAGTCAGACAGATGGTATTCAAATTATCACTTTTGTTACTGATAAGCTAGACAATGGGACTTTAGATCTATAGCCAAAAGGGCTTGTAATAGTATATTCCAGCATTCAACAGACATGCCCAACAGTTCCTGACAAAGCTGGGCATCTGCAGGGCTGCCCTGAAGTAGCAGGCTCCAGAAACCCAATGGAGCACAGACCTGGGGGTCTGATGAGATGACCCAGAAGCTCGGAGCCCCCTGTGTCCAGTCTCTACTCCCCCGGGCAAGAGTAAGGGAGGGGCAAAAAGAAGCCAGCAGTATTCATCCTAAATTCCTCCACATGAAATTATGATGCCTGAAGGAAAGGAGGCCCTGCAAGAGGAATAATAATCCTATTTCTATATTGATTTCATATTCCTATTGATTATCACACTTTGCAGAGAGAAGAGGGGCTTAGCAGCTAAAAAAACAAAAAAACAAAACTTGACTTCTGAGAGAAAAACAGAAATGGCAATTATGTATATAAAACAGATTTACCTCTTTTCAAGGCCTAAATGTATCCCATTTTCATCTCAATAATTTTTTTTCTAATAAATCACTCTTTTTGCATTCTTGTATTAGATCCTGACCATATTCCCTTTGTTGCTGTAATTACCTCAAAATTAATAAAAATTATTTTAGATTTTATTTTCAGAAGTTGATATTGCAATTTTCAGTGATAATATGTTTGATGACATCTGCACTCTTTATACCTAGATCGTAAAAGAAATAGACTGATCTCTAATTCATAAAGAAGGCAGTTGGTCATATTCATGATGTTCTTTCTTTTTTTTTTAAGATTTTTTTTTTTATTATTCATTTGAGACACAGAGATAGAGAGAGAGAGAGCATGAGCAGGGAGAGAAGCAGAGGGAGAGGGAGAAGCAGGCTCCCCACTGAGCCAGGAGCCTGATGTGGGGCTCAATCCCAGGACCCTGGGATCATGACCTGAGCCGAAGGCAGACGCTTAACCATCTGAGCCACCCAGGCGCCCCAATGATGTTCTTTCTTTTTAAATTCAGAGGCTCCATTTCCTTTTCTCGTCTTTCCCATCTAAAGCATAAAGAACCTAGAATATGGAAGATTTTTTCTTCTTTTTTTTTCTGGAAGTAGGATTCAAACACTTGGGTGTCAATACAAAAAACAAATAAGGACTAGTGATGGACTGGGACTCAGGGCTGCCAGTGGGTGACCTCTGCCCTCACTGGAAAGGCTATGGCCAGAGGGGGACAATGCAGCCATAGTGGGAAAAAGAAGCAGAGCCAAGAGACAGAGAGATGGCCCCAGTGACACCATCTTCATTTCTAGATCCAGGAAGGAATTAAGCCAGCTGCCTTCTTGACTTTATAGTTTTGTGAGCCAAGAAATGGCCTTTAGGTGAATTTATAAATGACTTTAAGTGAATATGAGTTATTTCCTGTCACTTGTAACCCAGAAAGTCCTGGACAACACAAGGCTTATTCCTCCCCTGCTCCCTCACCTCCCTGCATATCTAAGATTAGTCTGTAAAGTTTATCAAGACTTTGGTAAAGGTTCCAAGTTAATAGAAGAGAATTACAACACAGAGACACAAAAGTGGCTCTCTACCCTTAGGATCGATCCTGTAAAGTCAAGTCCCTGACTCCTCCCAAGGAAAATTCTGCATGGCATTTCCATGCCAGGCCATAGGCTCTTCCCTGGTCAGCTATAAGCTTTCACCTCTGCTTAGTTGTTGGTGTGGCTGTTCGGCTAAGGTCCTCTTTCCCTCATCTAGGAACTCCTGTGCTCATCTCCTGTCCAGGTCTGAGAAGACTCAGAGAAGTTTCTCATCCTAGGCTTCCCTCCAGACTAAAGTCGGCCTGCCTACCATTTCCTTATTTGTTGTCCCTGGATCCACTTCTTAGCATAACTGATAGTTGTGAATGTCTACTTGCCTCAGAGGAGACCCCTCACTATACCCCTTGTGGGATCTCAACAACCACACTGAAACAGAAGAAGCCAACATCAGTATTTGTTACCCATCTGGTAGCAGAATGCGTCCCTTCCTCATATTTATTTCCCAATTATAAAAAGAAAAGGTAGTCTCTTCTTGTTAAAATACAATCTTGGTTGAATGTTGACAAATTTTCATCCAGGAATGCTTCCTCCTTCATGAGGTAAAGAGGAATGATAGGCAAAATTGGTAGTAGATTAAAGGGACAGAAATAGGTGTTGAAGAATCAGAAAATTAGCTATGTAGCATCTTGAGTTTACTTCTGAAGTCAATGGTTTCTGGGGGATTCTTAAGAATTCTCAATTTAGATATATCTTCATCTATTTCTATTTCTATAATTATAGATACAAATTAGATGGTGACATATCTTATCCAGGAATGCCTCCTCTACCATGAAGTAAAGATCGTCCTATGTACTCTTCTACCTTCTGGGCTTTCAGTCCTAATTTTCTGTGAGCAACTACTTAGGTCAAAAAGCTACCTCCATAGGAGAAAGCAACAGCATCCTGGTCCAGAATGATACAATCTCTACTCAGAAAATAATTCTCTAAAGAAAACAAAGGCTTTAGTAATGGAGCTTTGTGTAGGGAACATGTCACTTGTTTCTATACCTGTCTATGCATTCAAATTATCTGAAAAACTTTTTACTAACTCAGCTTCCTGGGTCCTACCCCAGACCTGTTAAAATTTTTTTTTGGAAAGGGGCTTGGGGATATGAATATTAATAAAGCTTCCTGGATGATTCAGATACTGTGTTTGGGGACCTTTTTCTTCTACCAGCTGTCTTGGTAAAAAGGAAACTCCTCCCACACATGCTCTCATAGTGGAGCTCTGAGAGCAGAAGGTCTACTTTTTGCTTTAATATCTTGTTCCCTCACTGTGTTTTCCCTACATGCTTGGTCTCTGAGATATTTGCCAAATCCTTCCCAATATACATTTACATCTGCTAGAATAAGCTCTTATTACTGTCTTAAATTTTTTAATAATACCTATATATTATATAAAAAGAAAAATAACAACAACAGAGCATGGGGCAGAACAGCACTAGGTAAGGTTGACTAGAAACTACCTCACCTGAGCTAATCTAGTAGGACTAAAAAATGTTATCAGTCCTAGCACCCAGGGTGGGAAAGAGCTTATGCATGGTTTTAAGTGATCTCAGCTGAGACGTATAGCGTGGACAATGGACAAGAGGATAGCAAGCCAAAAAGACTATTCAGTTCAATCCAAAAGAAAATCCCTCAGAGATTCATAAAGACAACCATACTTGGTATGGATTCAATAATATTTCTACTAAAGTTGAAAAGGAATACCTAAGAATTTCTAAGATTTTAACATCCTGCATTTTAAAACCACTTGTAGATGTCCTATGTCAGTGATTGTAGAACAAGGATGCCTTGGCTAAATGTAACATTAATCACAAAAGACAGAAGTATCCTTTGAATCAAGACTAACACAAGGAAAACAGTATCTCCATCAATAAGACATTGACTGCAAGATTGATCCTCTTCTATCCAAAATGTCAGTAGATTAGAGACATACAGTTTGTCCATTAGGGTATGAATATACTACAACACAACACAAACAGCATTCAGTTACTTTAAGTACATTTTGGACAAAAACCAACAAATTGCCCTCAGGCCCATTCTACCATATTTTAAAAATAAAAATAAAAGATGACCTTATTTAAACTTTTAGATGACAAAGAAATTATATTATTTAAAAGTTTATTGGTATAGAATAATAGAAATCAGTATATCTGGTTAAAGTGAAACTCAGATAAACTGAAGCTGAAAACAGGAATATTAGCAATACCTATAATCAATAACATGCATGTGCATGAATATATGCAAATTTGTGTCACAACAACAATCTCATCTTTCTGGGAATATTATTTTTCTAGATCATTTGAAAATTTCTTGAATGCTAACTACATAACCAAATGAGAATGTTGCTGGAATATTGAGGGTAGGTTGGGTGGCTATTATAGCCTTTGGCATCATAACTATGGTGGCTTTGTAAAGTGTCAACTTGGCTAGGCTAAACTATATTCCCCAGAACTGCCTCTCCTGTACATTTCCCATTAGGGTGCACCACATGAGAGTTTTCCTATGGGATTTGAAAGCTAGAACTGCTCCTCCTTCCCTTAATCCTCCTTTAGCTTCTTTGATTCTTGAGCCAAGTGTCTAGGCTTAGTTCCACGACAAATGGCCCTGGCTTCTGATGGCCCAAACCATCAAGGTCAGAGACAATGAGAAATGACATGGGTTCCAGTGTGTCCTCATATATTACAGCTTGTGCTTGTGACTTCCACCTTGTTCTTTCTCTTCCCCATTTTACAACTATCTTCCCTTCCTTGCTGCCTGCCCTGCAGACTTCAGGATCTAGATCAGATGCAAGGACAATGGTGTTATAGAGACTGCTTAACTGGCACTCACAATTGTGTAAGGTCAGATCACTATAGAAATCAATCTTCATCTATCTCTATTTCTATAATTATAGATGTTATATCTATCTGTCTGTCTGTCTATCTATGTCATCTACCTATCAATATACCCTAGTGGTTCTACCACTCTGACTGAATGCTGGGTGACACAATAAGGGCTACATGACATCCATAACTCCCCAGGTCAAGGCAGACATGTTTTCTCTTTCTCTCTCTCTCTCTCTCTCTCTCTCTCTCACACACACACACACACACTTCTTTTGAGAAGGCCTTTAGTAGAGATAAAGATCTTGGGAACTTACATGCTTCAGGTACTCCCTTACCTTACTGAGTGAGAAATGGGGAAGCTCTACTTCACTGTGCTAATTATAATATATGTAGTTCATATCAAAAATCACATTTGGAAAAATATTTATTAAACATAATAATTCTTTGACTCAACAATCCAACTTCTGTGCATATATCCTACAGTAAAACAAAAAACAAAACAATACTCCCCTTCCATATACTCATATACATCTATCCATATGTTCAACATAGTAAAGGGACTGGTTGGCTCAACTGTGGGACTATACTATAGCTTATTATATACTGTAACTTATTATGTACCACTAAAAAGAAAGGTTGCAAAGTGATACACATGTTATGGTCCCACACTTATAAAAAATAACAGGGCAAAAGTCCCATGTGAGAATGTGTTTGCCTATAAAAAGCATAGGAAAAGGTGGATAAGACATCACCATACTGGACTGATAACATTGTTTACTGGAATGGAGTGGGTTTGGCAGGAAAGGAAGATATTAACATTTTCTTTATACAACACCTCTATATTGTTTGGATTATTACAAGAAGCATACATTATTTTTGTACTTTTTTCTATCCTCCCCAAAGTCTACAAACTAACTTCAGAAAACAACAATAATTTCCTGCAGTTCTACTCTTTTTAGAGAGAAAGGAAAGAAAATAGCATATGTGACTGTTCCCATGCTCCCTGAACCTAGTTAGTTTGCTGGGGTGTTACACCTATGAGGAAGGTTATTTTAGATTCTAAGCTGGACCTCTAACAATGACCTCTGATTAGGTCACCCTCTATCTTCTCTAGTCCTTGACCTTGAATTTCTCCAACTCCTTATTCAAGGTCTATTTCTCAGCATCAATCCAACTAAGGTCCAGGAATGGGTTATAGTTCTTATATTTATATCTATAGTTCTATATTTCAGGAGAATCATCCTTGTTTTATTTTAACTGGTAACCTATTATCAATCAACCAACAAACATCCTTCGAGAGCCTAGTTAAGTACCTATAGGAGAACACTAATATTATACATATATGTTATGTATACATTATGTATATTTATATTTGCAATCAGATTTGCCTTAAAATTGGTAAGAGTTTATCTAATTTAGTAAATAATCTATTTTGGAATCATACAGTCTCAAAGACTGTTCTATACATCCAAAACTACTCAGCATAATAGAATAATCTTTAGTGGAATTCCAATGAGTTAGCATGTCTCTCTCTTTATGACAGTGAGAGATTATATATAATGTACTTCTGGAAAATAAAATATTAATTATTTAGTATTTCTCTTCCTTCCTTAGTAGTTTTGGAGAATAGTTAGAATCTTCAGGGGTTTTCAGGCTTTTTCATTCCTGAAAGAATTTTTTGGAGGGTTTATTTCTCTGAACCAAAGAAAGAAGTAGCAGTAGCCACAATGAGGTGGTGCAGAGGAAGATTTCATGCTTTCTGGGAATGTGGATTCCAAGTTATGCAACAAGGCATCCTTTTTCATTAAATGATCTTGTGATTGGCTGAAGGTTGGCCAATCCCCATTTGTTACCAATTGTAGAATCCTATAACATGCAACATAGAATATTCTTTATTACTATTCCAGAAAGAATGTAAAGAAAACACCAGTGTTTCAGAATATATATTGACTGGAAATGATATGATTATTATATAAATAATTTCAGAAATTGCATTTAGCCACCACTAACAGAAACCCACAAAACAGGGATAACAATGAACCTTGAAGGTAGAAAGTCTATTATCAGTAGGGCAGCTTCATGATGTGAATAGGAACTCAGGGTCCTTCTCTTTTTACTCAGCCATATTTCCTGTTCTCTTTTCCTCATGCTTACAAGATGGCTCCATTTCCACCACTCTGTTCAGTGCCTTAGTCCCCACTCTAACTCTTTGAGCTATCAGACTATGTTGTGGGCAGGAAATAGGAAAAACAAGGCACTGACCAGTCTTGCTAGCAGAGTCAGCCCGGTAAGAGAGTTCAAATCTCATTGGCCAGAGATGTGTCATATGGGTATCCCCCGCAACAGGGAGCTGGAAAATGTTATTTTGCCACTTCTCTCCCTCCCTCCAGAAAAAGCAAGGTCTTGGTAGTAAGAAAGAAGAGAATGGATATTAGGTTGGTAATTCCTAACCTCTACCACAATAAGCAATCCAGAATGGAGCTTTTTTTTCCCCTTTCTTTAAAAGTCACACTATGCTCCTCTAGGAATCGACCCCAGGAACAAAATTGAACAAGCAAGCAAAATATACTTACACTTATTTCAAAATTGTTTTTGAAACTTTACATTTGACTGGTTACTAAATTGTGGTATGTTCAATTATTTTTTGCTTTTTAAAAAAATATTACAATGGCTGGATGTATATACATGCAAAGAAAAAGTAGTTGCATAAATATTAATTAGCCCTCTTTATCTTTTCTTAGTAGTAATAAGGATACTTTGTATTTTATCTGGTTCACTTTTCACTGCATTCTGATTTTCTTTCTCTCCTTTTTTAAAATGAGCAGGTATTACTTTTCTTGTTGCAAAAATTTAACATAGCTTATACCAACTTAGAAAAAAGATTTTTTATGGATTTCTTCATTAGGTTATCACTATACTAACCATAGGAATAAGAAACAAAGTGGGATATTCTTGAGAAGAAGGCACTTCAGGATAAATTTAATTTCTGGACAAGAACACGTTTTTGTAGAGGAGGTTTTTCCATCTTATTTTCCCTTTCCCCTTTTCCTAATTCTCAGATTAAAAGTGGTATTAGGGTTGCGTGTGCACTGCTCTTCAGCTGCGGTTCCTTTACCCCACTTTGTCATGCCAACAAGTACAGAGCAGCCAGTTTTCTGTAAGATTCGAATATATCTGACCTTCTGCTCCAAAAATTGTTAAAGACTGCTGTTTTGAGATGTAAAGGGAACTTACAGATAATCTGGCTCGATTCTTCCATTACAAAACTTCAAAATATGACACACTTTTCAAAAATTTTTCAACATTCAGAGAAGCCCAGAGAATACTATAATGCTGTGCACCACTATACTGCCCTGATGCTGGAATACTCACGTTGGACAAATATTAACACTATGCCTCAGATTTTTTTTTTGATAATAAAAGATCACAGATATAACAGAAGGCCTCAAATCTCAGGCATCCTCCTCATGTCTTAGAGATAAGCATCTGAAATCTGTGTGTATTTTATATATGTATGTGTGTGTGTATACATATGTATATACACACATATACATATATATATACATATATCTCCTTTTATTGGGACTTCTTATTTCTATCATTCCACTTATGTTGTTAGGTTTAAATGTCTGGTTGAACTTGTTATTATCCCCTAAGTAGATACAATCACCTTTAACTGTGAAGGTCTTTCTCCTCTTTCACATCTCCCACGCCATATTTCCTCCCCTCCCCCCACACATAAAGCCATGATCAATCCAGTGATACCATGATCTTATAAATTGCTGGATTGCAAATTATGCACAAGTTAATGGAATATAGAATTATATATTGTACTTTGAGTCTCTAGGTGCATACACTAGGATCACTCAAGGGATTCTTCAATGGTATATTCCAATCCTTAAAACTCAGATGTTACATAAGCTTTGATGGAAGAGGAATTTTCTAATGCTACACTATATTACAAGAAATGCTTTTTTTTTACTCAGAACTAGTGAAATTTTGCCTTACCTTCCTTAACTTTACATGAACTATAAGTAAAAGAACTGACTTCAAGAGCACAGTTAACCTAGGATTTTAGTTTATACTATTATTCAACTTGGGACAGAAAAATTTATGTGCAGATTTTTCTTGAAAGTGACAGAGAAATCTTCAAATATTATTTGGAGACACATTGCTTTTAAGATGTGCACTGAAGGATTCCGAGAACATACACATTTTTAACTAGACCATGGCTTCCCTTCTTTTATCTTTGGGTATGGAGGAAGGAATCTACTTTATAAAAAAGAAACTCCCCCTCAGCCCATTTCTGAGGCTATTTCTAGATTTATCTCTCTTTTCTCTTCCAGAAAATAAGAGTAACATAGATTTAGCATATGAGTTAATGAATTCACACAGCTCCTGGGGAGAGGGAAAGCAGTGTGTTTCTCTACTACTGTAAAGACAAAGTTACAGGATAGTTATTGACCAAGCCTGTGCAGTCAGTGAGGTAGACCCTCCTAATACCCTGCCAAGACTGCAGGCCATTGACCCAATCTTAAATACTTGAGGAAATAGAAAGGCATTTCACAGAATGCAGTTACCAACCAGAGACTAATTCTCATTCTCTAGGAAAACTAATCTAGCTTCCCACCTATGGTATATTTATCATATCTCACAAAGCAAATTTAGCTTACCTTTTTTTTTTAATGTCTAAAAATAGTTTTCTTTTTTTGCCTAATTCACAGCTCTATGACATCATCTCTCCAAGGTCCTTCCTCACTCCATTCGAAACATGGAGGCATTATCTTTTTACCAGCAAAAAGTGTTCTAAAAAACATCCCTACCTGGTACATTTCGAAAAATTAAAAGAAATATCTCTAGCATTGGATGAAAAGAGAAATATTCAGCCATTTAAGTGAGTCATGCCTTTCAAAACATTGAGAATTTCAAAACATCTATGGTTCTTGGGCTGACATTAGATTCTCTAGATCCACTTCCTTATAAATCTTCAATTCCAACATCAAATTTTCACAGGAGGAAAAAAAAATGAAGGAGGTGGGTTATAAGACAAACCTTTTGGGAACCAGACACCCACGTTTGTTTTCTATCATCCAATATGAGTCAAGAAACTTAGAATGATCAGTGATTGAGCAATTTATTTTTAATGGCAATGGAAATGAATTATAAATGTTAAATGCAGTAGTCTCTTCTCATGAAGACAGACGTATTATCTGCCTCTGAGCTCATCTGAGAGAGTAGTAGTTCAATTTTGCAATGTTTACATGATGTACCTAATTTTGAAAGAAAACAATCTGTGTTGGTCAAATTTTCTTGTGTTGACTGAGATTTGGAAAGGATGGTTTTTGCATCTCGGATACGGAAAGATTTCTGTTGTGGCAACAAGAAATAAATCATAAAATGTGTTTAATGAATTATCCCCAATTACCATTTTTAGAAGATCATAGCTCTCTCTAGAGTGGTGGCTGCTTGGCTGTGCTTTTGGATCACTTGGACAACTTTTAAAACACCCTGACACCTTGGTTTAATACTCTTAGAGATTCTTAAGTAACTCAGCTGATGTGCCGCTGAGACAGAACCTCTCCTCCAGAATATGCTGTTAAAACCTTCCTCATCATGTTCCAGCCACCCAATGGGTAAGTTTTAAGGTGTTTCATGATTCAAGCCACTGCACTTGTCTCATTTACCTTCAGGTGAAAGAACAGACACATTCCCGAGAACAGTGTGGAAGGTGAACTCTGAACTACCAGAAATTTACAGGGCCAAATTTATGCAACTTGAAATATTAATAGCCACCCTAAATTCTAAATTCACTACTTCTCTCTCTCTCTCTTTCTCTCTTCCTCCCTTCACCCCCACACCTCTCTCTCTCTCTCTCTGTCTCACACACACACACACACACACACACACATACACACATGCATTTGATAAAGAAGGGAAATGGAACTCCTACATTAGAAAGAAAGAAAGAAGAAAGGTTAGTTAAGGCACAGAGAGGCAGAAATATCTTTTTTTTTCCAGTCCATCTTTTAATTTTTTTGAAAAATTCCTGACATTACAGAACTAAACTGAAATGTATTAATATTCCATTCTTACATTTCCATGACAAACAGAAAAAAATTCATGAGCCGAAAAAAGGGGGGGGGGAGAAGCTTATAAAACTAAATATGGATCTCAGCATTAACAGCTGAACAGAGAAAGGAATTAAAACGCTTTAATTAAAAAATCACGAGTGGATGATAAAGTGTGTAGACAGTGTCTCTCATCTTTCCGTTGAACTAACTCTGGAGGTAGATATATTTATGTCCTCCTGCACCTTGGCTTCAGATACCAAGGGCAGCTGGTACAGGAAGGACAATGGTCGTAACAGTTCCTGTAGCACCTAAGAGACACGTCTCAGTAGTAAGAATCTTGGAATGTTCAGGATCATGTCCCAGAGCTTTTACTCTCGGTGGACTCACCCAGCTTCACTGGGTGCCCTGGAGGGAAAGCTCTTCTCTGGAATAAGGTCCCATCCCTAAGATTAGCCCAACTGTCAATGGGGAAACTCTCTGAGTCACACAAGGCAGATACCACAGCATTTTACTTCAATCCAATTAAAACTGAGAAAAAGTGAAAGAAAGATGACAGAAAACCTAATGTGTAATAGGATATTGGTATTATGGAAGCTTGGAAGTTCTTCCAATACTCTTCTTCCCTCAAAGCTTCAATAGTCAACACCCTTGTTATAAAAAGGAATATGTAAGGCAAACTGACTTTGGAAGATAAGATGCAGATTATATACATTTCTTCTACAACTAGTTTTCTGAAACCAGAACACTCTAATGCAAAAGATCTTGCAAAACAAAAACAAAAACAGGACTTGGTATTTTTCTAATTCCATGACCTATATTCCTAACTGTAAATGCTTCTGAAATTAGAATAACTATGAATGATAGTCAAGTTGTAAGGCAGCATTCTGTTTTTCAAGACCTGAAGAGAAACCCTTATCTCTCTTTGCATTAACAAGCATAAAATGAGAATTTATATGCTTGTTTCTTTTTTTCTAATATAGTCATTTAATACACAACACATTGTTATTGAGCATCTGTGTGTCATGCACAGTACTAACTCCAGGGATTGCAGTAATGAGTAAGATTTGATTCTTATGAGAAACAGTGTAGTAGGGGCGATACTGAGGGTGTACACAAAATCCTTTAGAGCACAGACTCAGAAGTGACATAAGAAGAAAACAGGTGTGTGTGTGTGTGTGTGTGTGTGTGTGTATACCCAAGTGATTAAGAACTTGGGAGAGAATGCCTACAGTGAGATCTGTTTATTTGTCTTTGTCCATAAGAAATCTTAGCACATCTTTCTTTTGTTTTAAGACCTACAAGTCATCCTAAAAATTGGAAGTCTAACCACCAGCATTATGCTCACTTCGTCAGGCTGCACAGACGGCTGTTGGGATGTACTAACAAGCTCCTGTTACGAACATCTATTAGGTTTGATGTTAGAAGCCTCAACATAGGCATAGTTGGTGAATTTTCTGTCTACTGGTAAACATACCTTGACTGTGACACACCTATAAAACAGTGCATGACCTTATGGACTCTCACAGCACTCTGCCCCACCTTTCTTTAACGTCTGTTTCTTAATCACTGGTTTTAATCCTGTTCCTCAGATGCCTAAATACAAAAAGTACAAAAACTTCAAAACAATTCAATGCAGTTTTCAAACACTTTAAAGCCACAGAACCCTTTTCTTCAGGCAAAATCTTATGAGGGAGATAAATACATAAAGCAGATTAAAATAGGACTGCGCTGGTTAAAGGCAAGACCTAGCTTAAAGCCCCATGTGTGGATTCCTCCCCAGTTTTCTGTTCTCCAGCCGCTGCTTCCTTCCCTCCCAAACTCCTACCTGAGGCTCTCCACAGAAGCCCTCAGGTTCCTCAATGCAAAGCTGGCAGACCACTCTCTGAAGGAGAGCAGATATTTCATGCAACACATGCAATCACGTCTTTTTGGTTGAGCTTGACTGGAGTGGAGTTTCAGGCACTAATCCAAATCCCCTAAAGCTGCTGAGCTTTTGTTCTGTCACAAACCAGACACAAACTGGCATGTCCCTGCAACTTTGTGAATCATTCCTCATCTCTACCATGATGTCCTGAAAAGTTGTTTTAACACTTAAAAAAAAAACTTGCAAAATTAATTTGTAACTTTAAGCACCATTCAAATACAAAGACTTCTGAAAATGTGTAGAACTTTCCCTTGATTTAACTGGGGTAAAATGAAAACAACTTTAGGTCCAAAAAGGTCTGCATTTCAAACCTGGTTCTGCAATTTACCATATATGTGACTTTGACTGAGTCATTTTATCCTCTTGGACCCTCAGTTTCCTAATTATCAAAAATGGAGGCAGTGATGGCAAACAAGTTTCTTATAAAATATAAATGACAGTAAGAAGTCCCCACCTAGCCCAATGTTTGGTACATGGTAGCCGTCAGATAAATGTTCATTGGACCCAAATGCATTTGTTAAAAAAAAAAAAAAAGCCACATCATTTCTCTTTAGTATGGATTTTACATCGTAGCACTGCACTGTAGCAAATATATTACCAATTGTCTCACCTGAAAAATGGTGCTATATAAATGCAAATTGACTTAGCACAATCACACGTACTCATCAGTATATGCCTCCCCACATCTTTCTTTCTTAAAAGCTATACCTACGTCTTCGCTCTGTATAGCAACTACCTTTAGAACTTAGTGAGTCAAATTATTCATTTCTCAGCTTTTTCTCTTTGTTGATAGAAAAAGCTCATTTGATCAAAGGTGATTTGATGAAAATTTACAGTCAGGTTAAAACGTAGAAATTACAATATCTTTAAAAGCAGAACATTTACTGTTTTTCTCTGTTAAATCACTATTTTGATAATATATACCTATATATTTTCTATCATATATGATATGTCTATATTTTTCTATATCTTACTGACAATAGACTACCGTGAGAATCTTAGAAAAAGGAACATAGAAACCAGAGAAAGACCACCCTGCTATCTAGCTCTTCTTTTATTTGTTTGATGACTATTTTTGAAATCTTGAAATATGTGAAATACATGTCTTGCCAAATCTTTATATGTTTTGTCACTTCCAATAAGAAATTAGATCTCACATCTGTTTCTGTTTTGAGAATACATCACATTTTTTTTTTTTAACAGACGTGAAAATCAGAAAACGAAGGGATCGGAAATCTGTGTTGAGAATTTAAGTCTCTGGTTGGGAGATGGGGGCAGGGTGGGAGTGTCATGAATTCAAGGTAGGTCCTCCATCTGGTGGGGGGAGAACCAACTGCAGCCACTCCCCACTGCCCCATACAGGGCATCCCAGTCGGAAGAGTAACAGAAGCCGTCTCATCTGAAACACTCACTGACTCTTCCAAACCAGAAGGAAAGTATTTAATAAGTTGCTATCTCATGCCACTACAATTGGGTGATATTAATTCTCCTCAATTAAAATTAGTGCCCATTTACTGAAAGCTTACTTTATTAGTTCTGCTTGGGGAAGAGAGAATTCTTATTCCAACCCACTTAGTGAGGCTGAACTGATTAGACAAAACATGCATTTGGTGTAATTCTTAGTTTCTGGGCAACAACTGCAGCGATCATAACAAACCTAAAGTGGGGAAACAGCACATTAGATGCCGCACGGTGCACCAGCAGCAACAAAAACTGCTGTATGAAACTACAAAGGTAGAGGCTGCGGACAATGCTAATAACACGCAGGAAAGTAGATGTACTCCCGGGGCAGGGACTTCGTTATACATATAATTATTGTCTTCGCAATGATGTTCAGTGGAATAGTCATCGCTAAAAAGAACACTTGTCCTTTCTGTATTCATTCTTGGAGGAGGTGATGAAGTAGATAGGCACCCGAATTAGATAACAAATCTAATTTTGTAGCCTTCAAAAACAAAGCTTCCTGAAGCCTGCTTTCTCTCCAGGGAAGTGGGGGATGCAGGAGTGAAATGTGCTCTTGGTTCTCACTCCCCAAGTGATGAAAATGGCAACCGTTCTCCTGCCCAATGCACACACCTCACTGAGACAGTTTCATTGAACACTGCAGAGTATTTATAGTACTGTACTTGGCTCTTTTTGGTCCTGGAACTTAGAATACTTTATTTCCAATATCTCTCTTTTAGAAAAAAGCAAAATAAGATAATTCAACATGGTTTGTTTAAGTTGTATTTCTTTTTCAAAGATAGTAAAAGACTACTACCCACTGGTTGTTTTAATTGTTGGCTTATTTATGCCTCACGGTGTCCTGAATAAGCAGTCGAGACCAGAGAGAATTGCTTTATCAATTCCAAATGCCCAGAATAAAGACTCTCACACTTGGATTTGGTCGTGTATCCATCTGATCCATTGTGCAATTGAAGCTGAAATGTGGGAGATTCACCCCTGTGGGCTTCACTACTCAGAGAAAGTGACCAGAGTTGCAGGGTGAGTAGATACCCTAAAACATTGTCTACTACTTGTTAAATTGCCTGGAGGCTGTACAGAGATTTGTAGGGCAGACCTGTTATTGATTTATATTCTCTCTTCCTCCAGAATGAATTTTAAATGGTGTAAAAAAATGATCATATGAGCAGAAAAGGGCAATTAGAATTGTTTTTAAAATAGATTTTTATGAAATAATGATGACATGTAAGAGAAAAGAGATTACACTTTTAAGCTCCTAGGTAATTAGATAGTTAATGCAATTACATGCCAAATTTACATACGAGTTCCCTAGCAACCAAGATAACATAGAAATCTGATAGATTATAGGGTTCTCCTGTCCAGAAAAAGTGGTAAAAGGAAAGAATTTTTTTCCAGGCCCTGAACTTTAGAAAGAATTCATAAATTAGGTGTTTACTTAAGAGATACCACATGAAATAATTGAAAAGGATTTCTATTATAGTTTTAAAAAACATTCTTTAAATAGACATTTCTATTTCATCCTTCTGTGGAAGCTGAAGGAAAAACACTAAACTTTAATTCAATAAACTTATGGGGGTGAAAGATTAATGTGGTTCTGTCTGCAAATACCTCTGGGAACTACTGATTTTTATATCACAACTTGCTGTGGGGTCTTCACCAGGCCTGAGCTCATCTGGGAGGATAGGCTGAGAGCTATGTAGTAATTTTCCAAACATACAGAAATATAATGTTACACCTTCCAATTATTTTTAAATAACACTTTTATTATAGAAGTATGCAACCATCGTAGGTAATTTTAAAAAGTCAGAACTTCACATTGTCACCACCCAGTGATCACCACTATAAATTCTTACGCATATCTTTCCAGATATTTCTGCAAGTGTTGGTATTCTTTTCAGTCTGCTTTTTTCCCCCAAATCACCAATCTCAGTCTTCTTCTTTCAATAAATTTTTATCTCATCTAATACTAAGACCAAATTCAAATTTACCCAATTGTCCCTAAAATACCTTTATACCCGGTTGGTCCAAATCAGGATCCAAGCAGACTCATTCTATCTGGTTATTAGGTCTCTTTTAGTCAAGCACAATCTTTTTATTATGACTTCAACATGCTGAAGGGCCAGGGCCAGGGCCAGGGCCAGTAGTCCTGTGGAGTGTTTCACCTTCCAGATTTGTCTAGTTAATCAGATAATCCAGTAGGGGGTTGGAGGGATGGAAAATTAAGGGACCTAGATGCTCTCTCCCATGGATGAGGAAGACTCTAGCAGGTGGAGGTGCAGAAGTTTCTAAATGCTGGATGGTTTAGTCTGGGCACTGGCTGTCAGGAGAGGATCCCCTCCTATGAGTTTGTGATAGGACTGCAGTCAGCAGAAAGGGGGTAGGGAACTAGCTGTGGGCCAGGACTGAAGCAGACACTAGGTGGAGAGCTGTTTACTGGAGCATGTCTCTTAGAAAACATCCATTAGTGGCTGTGCCAAACAAGGTTTGGTTTTCAGCACTATCCTTTAAATGGGACAATTAGCCCATCTGCGTGACAATCACATTGCAGTGTGCCTGAGAAAGGAAGGAACTTCCCTCTCCACCTGTGTTAATACTTGCATTTTACAGTGGCCTTTTCACAAGGGGGTAATTCATTCAAGAGTGGTAACATACTCATCTCTGTATCTGCAGTATCTGGCACAGTCCTTGGTACATTAAAGGACAGACTTTGGGGACATCCCTAACATATAACAAGTGTGGCTATTCAGAACTGTCTTAGGCACAACCAAGAGAAACCCTTCTGTAAATGGCTCTACTCTGGGCTCCTTCAGTCATGCCCTCCTAGTGGGGTGAGGTATCTCCAAGGCTAAGGGGCATGCCCATCCAGGGATCCAACCTCATTTCTAGACTAACTATATATATATATAGTCTGCTTGGACCCTGATTTGAACCAACTGGGTATAAAGGTATATATACACACACACGGACCATGGAATTAATTGTACATGGCTCCAAATGCTTTTTGAAGGACTTGAGCTGACCTCCTGCAGGCTTGAATTCCTGGGAGCCCCTCTAAGCCAACAGTATATGAACCTCTAGGCCTGGGGGCTTGGTCATGGGATGACTATTTGCAGGGGCTGGAGATGGAGTTTGGATCAGAGGGTTAGGGTGTCCACATGTGAGCTCAGGAGATGCCTTGAGATTTGGATGGAGCTGAGGTTGAAAGAGAAGTAGAACAGGCTGCAGAGAGTAGTGAGGGGGAGGCCAGAGCCTGGACCAGCTTTCCCTGCACTGCCACATTCTAACTGGGAACCCTGAGGAGTCTAAGAGTGCTGAGTTCTAACCTGGTCTTCCAACTCATCAAGGGGCATTTGTCAAGGTAGGAGACAAGGACATCTTATTTAACAGTATTTTTTCTTAATGTATAATGTTTAAGTATTTAGACAAATGGTATAGGACCACCCTTGCCCCAGGTTCATAATCACTCGGGGGGGAAGGGGGAGCCTATAGGCTTGTACTTGCTGAAGGAAGTACTCTTCAGAGATAATTGTTTATTTTTTTTTCTACTTCTTTCCATAAGTCCTTAAGTCAACTGATCTACCTCTAGTGCCCACTGCTCCCGAGTGAGTGGAGCATGAGCCTCAGAACTCAACCAAATTCATGGGAATCCTTCACAGGTCCTATGCTCGTTCCTCTCTGAGACTATCATTATGGGGCCATTAGTGAATCAAACTTTAGTCTGAGAAGTAGTTCATGGATTATCCAGGCTCCCCACTGCCTCTCCTCTCGTTCTACTTTAAACCATTCTACTATCCTTTCCTACCTCCACCAGTACAGTATCAGGAGAAATATAAAGAAAATGGCTATTAATTTTACTGAGTTAATGTCCCTTGTAACGAACATACGTATTGGAAGTATAAAAAAACATTATTTTAAAAAGATTTTATTTATTTTATTTGAAAGAGAGAGAGAGAGCGGGGGGAGGGACAGAAGGAGAGGGAGAGATAGAATGCTCAAGCAGAGTCCCCGCTGAGCAGGGAACCCATTGTGGGGCTCGATAACAGGATCCTGAGATCATGACTTGAGCCACAAAATCAAGAATTGGCTGCTTAACCTACTGAGCCATCCAGGTGCCCTGTTATTTTGTTTTTATAACAGCCACTACATGGATATATTCCAATGTTTTTGCTCTCCATTAAAAACTATAGCCAAAAGTTGACTAAAGACTGATTTTAGGAGAAACAACAAATAGCTAATAAACATCTAATGTTTAGGAAATCATACACTAGAGAAATGCTTTTGCAAAGGAGAAGGGGGAAAATGAACATTTCTATCTTGTCAGCTATGCTGTTATTGAAAGAGAAATGAAATGTCCTTACTTTCATAAGCAACAGTTTTCTCTTTCCAACCTGAATTATATGTCTCAACCATATCAGAGACACTTCCTGTAATAATTTTGTAAGGAAAAAAGATCATGTGCCAGCAAAATTCAATCCTTGGTTTGAAATGTATTTATACATTATAAGTGAGGTCAGAACAAAATGATTCAGAGAATGGAGGGAAAGTTTCCTTTGATGTGTTCTGAGAATAAGAAAAGCCCCAGTGCCCAGATGGAAGGGCCATTTGCTTTGTATTTTCCATCTTTCGCTCTCCTAGGACAAACTATTGCAGTGATCCTCAGACGGATATTTCATAGGAAGGCTCATAAGTGAAAACATCCGAACCTTGGGAACCTGATCTCCGTTACCAATTCTACATTTCCAAAAGGGCATTTAAATACATCATTGTTTGTTCCCAGTGACTAGTTAATTGCATTTTGATTTGGTAATTGCAAACAGATCCCCCAGTCTCTCAGCTTTTCTATAAGCATAACAATCTTTAATATGATGGAACCAGGGTTATACGCACCAATTCCCAAAGAGGTTCATATTAGATTCTCAGATGATTTTTCTGCTCTTCTATTGTTAATGTTAGATCTGGATTTTTTTTTCTTTAACTTACAACAATAGTCATTATTGATTGAATGTTGATTTGGTCTACTGGGAAATTGCTCAAAGATGATGGCAGAAAAGACCACAAAAATGCTCTTATTATTGCATTTCATACTATAGATTATTTACATTTTCATGCATTCCAGACCTAGAGAAAGAAAGGATACCTACAAGAAAAGGAGAAGTTTTCTTGAATTGGGAAGACAGGGGAATTATAAGCTTCTTTGAGAATGGTACTTTCTGGTCATCATACTTGTACCATCTCTAAAGTGAGATACAGATTATTAGTTGAATTAGTAGGATTCTGAGCAAGATGAAACCAATGATAAAAGTGAGGGGACTCTCCACAGCAGTAAAAACAAACTATTAATAACATGCAACAACATGGGCAAATCTCACAGACATTATATTAAGCAAAAAAGCTAGACATAATGGCCTATATACCATGTGATTTATTATATGCAGTTCAAGAAGAGGCATAGCTAATCTACGCTGTTGAAGTAAGAACAGTGGTTATCTCAGGGTTAAGGGCTGGGCATGCCTGGAGAAGAGCAAGAATGAAACTTCTGAGGCATGGAAATGTTCTGCAGTTTGGCTGCGGTAGTAGTTATCCAGGTCTGTACATAATAAAAAGTCATCAATCTGTATAGTCCTAAAATTCGTGCATTTTATACACTCTACTGCATGTATGTTTAACCTCAATTTAAAAAAAAATGAAGAGAGCAAAAGAGTTAGCTTCTGTTACTCTCTTCTCTCAAGTTCCTGCTTTATTTTCTTTTATTTAGCTTCCCTCAGCTCTTTTTCTCTCTTCTCTTTCTCTTCATATCTTAAATAAAAGGTGTTGGGAGATTGAAGAAGTATTTGAGTTTGTGAGAAAACAAACTGGATTCAAATGTTATTGAATTTGGCTTGAAGCCAAACCATATTCAAAAATTCCTTAAGGATAAAAGTTTAAATACATAATAAAATTAGCTAACATTTGTTTATTACTTCATAGTTCACAAAGCTTTCCCATATTCATTATCTCATTTAATCATGAAACAACACATAAAATACACATTCAGGCCTTCATTTTATAGATGGAAAAAGCCAAGCTCAGAAAGTTAAAATGACTTGACACAGTGAATATTCACTATTCACAGTGAATAAGTGGTAGAGCCCTTATTTAAACTAGATGTATGACTCTAATTCAGGAGATCCATGAACTTGAAAAGGAAAACCAATTTATATCTTTATTTTGTAACTTCCAACTAAGAATTTCTTTCCATCCTCAATGTATGCAATAAACCTCAGTAGTATTCATACTTGTGAATGTTACTGTCTTAGTCAGCTTGGGCTGCCATAACAAAATACTATAGACCAGGTGGCTTAAACAATAGACATTCATTTCTCCCAGTTCTGGCAGCTAGGAAGTGCAAGATCAAGGTGCTAGCAGACTCAGCATCATAAGGACTATTCTCTGGCTTACAGCTGGTTGCCTTCTTTCTGGGTCCTCACATGGCAGAGAAAGAGAACAGAGAGAGTTCTGATCTCTCTTCCTTTTCTTCTAAGGCCACTAATCCCAACATGGGGACACCTCCCTCATGACCTCATCTAAACCTAATTACCTACCACCTCCAAATACCATCATATTAGGGATTAGGGCTTCAACATTTGAATGGGGGAGAGGGTTACAAATAGTTCATAAGAATCACCAATAGAAATAACAGATATTTCTTATCACCTCAGAGTGATAAAAGATATATTTATCTATCATTTACATACTTGACTACTTTATAATCAGTGCTAGATTACATGTGATTGAAGCCCTTCTGCCTATAGATGCTCATAGGAACTACCTGAGCACTTTTTGGTTCAGGCACCATGATGAATTTGAGGGTTCTCACTCTGGTGACCCAGACACCTTGGTTATCTTCCAGTACTTTACACCTCTAAATTGTTGGTGATCAATACTTGGAAGGAGGTGAATTAAAGACCACCCCATACCTAATGTTCTCATTCTAGCCTACACATCTTTAAAATATAACATTTAACTTTAACTTTCATATATTTTCGATATATTGTCTAATTATGCAAGGCATTAATAAAGGAACACATACAATACAGTATTACATTTAAAATATTCTGATAACTACATCTCATTATAATTAGTTTCCTTTGTAGTAATATGCATTTTATTTTATGAATTAAAAATGCTCTTCTGAGAAGGTGTCCCTAGGTTTCATTAGTCTGCTGAAAGGGACATAGTACAAAAAGGTTTAGAATCTCTGTTTCAGGGGCACCTGGGTGGCTCAGTCTGTTGAGTGGCTGCATTCAGCTCATGTCATGATCCTGGAGTCTCAGATCAGGTCTTGTTAGGCTCTGCGCTCAGCAGGGAACCTGCTTCTCCCTCTGCCCCTCCCCCAGCTCGTGTTCTCTCTCTCTCTCTCTCTCTCTCAAGTAAATAAATAAAATCTTAAAAGAAAAAGAACTTCTGCTTCAGATCTGTGCTTTTTCCATTATGGGATCATTTTATAACAGGAACAAATTTAGGAAAACTGCTTTAAGAAGAAGTAAAAATTCATCCATCTGTATCACCCATTTTCTCCAGCTATTGCTTAAAAACTAGGTGAAATGTTTTAACTTTTTTCTTCTAGATCTCTGCAATGTAAGGATCAACACAAGCTGAGCATAGTCCATATTGCAAGTTCCCTCCACAGTAGGTGAAGGTGTAACCATTAGCTCATCTGAGTTTTCTTTTTTTATATGTCCAAGTGTCTAATGTCAGTCAAGGTAACTAAACAAAAGCAGTGTGCTCTGTCTTCATTCGGCCTAGTCCCTTTGCAAGCTAAATAGTGTCATTAGTCCTGTGCTGCTACTTTCTAGAAATGGCAAAGCAGTAATTTATTTATCAGCCTAGGACTATGAACACGGTGTACAAAGAATCTTGGCATCTATACGGCAGGTACCATCACAGACCAGCGTTTGAACGGTACACAGCAGAAGCATGTGATCAGATAAGAACATGCGTCATCCCCTACCAACTCTGAAGTCGTAGTGCAACAAATAATAATACAGTAAGTATGCTGTCTTTTAATGTAAGAAATGCAAAGCTCTATTTTTTAAAATGAATCAAATGCTATTGCTCCAATTATGATTATGATGGAAATGAAAACAAAACTGCTTAATCTGTTTGAAGAAAAACGTCTAAAAATATCTAAAAATAAAGATGATAGAAACAGCAGCAGGTGCCCAACTGCCTAGTTCCATGTTTCTTTCTTTTCACTTTATTGAATTAATAAACAATTACAAGTATTGGGCACTTGCAAATGATTAATTTGCTGAACTGAACTACTGCCTTAAAAATAAAAATAAATCCACAAGTGTATTGCCAAATCCAGTACTTAATTATTTTTTTCTCATGCTAGTGAAGTGTGGTGGTTGAAAGTGTAGAGTTTGAAGCCTTACTAAATCTTAGCTCACACACTTTCTAGTGATGTGAAACTGAACAAGTTTCTTAATCTCTCTGGGTCTCAGTTTTCTCATCATAATTTTTTTTTAATTTAAATTCCAGTGTAGTTAACATAGTGTTATATTAGATTCAGGTATACAATATAGTGATTCAACAATTCCATATATTACTCAGTGATCATCAAGATAAGTGCACTCTTAATGCTCTCTCATTGTAAATTAAAGATAACATTAGTACTTCTGTGTTAGAACACTGGGTGCAGGAAACACTCAACAATGGTAACTATTATAAACCACTCAAACCTTTTAAAAATAGATGCAGATAAAAATTATGTTTAATTTTGTTTCCATACATAAAGTGAAAATTTCTACGGGGTCTTTTATATTCCTTTTCTTTCTTTTTTCTTTTTTTTTTTTTTGTAATTCATCCTTCTAAATAAAGATCCAGCTGGTTAACATTAGGTTCCTAACGCATTGAATGGAATACCTAAAATAGGTGATTTCTATAAGGGAAGACATATTTATAAGTCTTTGAAAACTTTATCATTTCCCACTATTCAATACAAATATTAAAGTGACAAATAACCAAAAGTATATGATCCACTCTGTCTATACATAAGAAATCATTTGGTCATCTTGGATATTATAAATATAACCACCTTTCCCATCGAATTGGTTTTCTAAGGCCACAAAAATGTCCTGTCATGACCAATCACAAATCCTCAACAGCACGTAACAGTAAACATCGATCGCTCACACATCTGGGGTCTTTGGCTCAGCATCTCTGTGATCTGGGCAAGGTTCACTAGCTAATGGCTGATCTGGGATGGCTGTGGCTAGGGTGACTGGCATGATTCAGTTCTACTCCACATGGATCTTATCATTCGGGTTAGCTCAGATGTGTTACTGTCATGATGGTGGCACAGGACAGAAGCAAAAACAAATGCACAAACATCTTTCCAAGTCTCTGCTTGGTTATATCTTCTAAATCCTACCAGTCAAAGTGAGCCTGCACTGCCCAACTCTGAATTAAGAGGCAAGGAAATATACTACACCTCCAGATGAAAAAACCTGCAAAGTCATATGGCAAAGCGCACAGACCTAGGGAAGGGTGAAGAACTGAGACCATTACCGCTCTCAGTATACCACACCCATGTTCATGTATATCATTGCTGAAGAGTCTACCAGGCTAATATAATTGACAACTCGGACCACTAACTTCCAGGCATCATAATATATTGATGTATGCATGCCTGCCCTTTGAATGCCGCCATGTACCACTTTCTCCCTTTCCTGCATTTATCAATTCCTCTCACATGTTGTCTTATCCAAATTACTGTTTCCATTCTTCTTTTCTTCTAGAATAAATATAAACATTGTTAAGCAGAAAAATACATATATATGTGTACACTTTTTGTCTACATTATAGTGTGCCTCCGTTGACTGCAACTGGAACATTTAAATTTTGCACATGTCAAATTTTAGTGCACCTAAAGCCCAGATTTATGATGAGTATCTAAATATATATATATTTATATATATATTTATATAGATATAAAAATATATCTAAATATACCTTCTGTTGGTTTTTACTATTATGAAAGAGTCATGATTGATGGTTTATACTAGTCTCTCCTAGTCATGATTGTCACTTATATTTATATTCTTCTATAAATACCTCAAATCTGCCTAGAACCTGGTCCACAGCTGACTTCTCTAACGTCACCATGTCTCTTGTGCATAATGACCTGGCTAGCAACACCTTCACTTGTAAATAATATGTGAACGATACACAGCCTTGTCCTCGTGGCAGCATTTTTTACTATTTCCCTTGACATGGGTTTTCAAAAGTGAGTCAAGACTTTCCCTCATTCTGTAAACCTTAACGCCATGTTCTTTCATATTTGGCATTTATGACATTCCCAGTGACTTTCCAATGAAGATTCCCACAGGAAAATCCTGAGGGAGGCACTTGATAACTTCTTCGAAATTCTTTCTGTTATTGAAATATGAGGATAGTTTTGAGATTTTTTCTTTCTCCTGCAAATAATTTGTTTCCTCTTCTTTTCTTGGGACATTAGAAATTATGTATATCTTTTATCTTTTAACGATATATCCTTGGTATATCATTAGCCTCACTGTCAGATCTCACTAAATATATGTTTGTCTGCCTCCAAGAAACGTCCTGCAGAGGAAGACAAGTTTTCCAGAAATAGCAAATGTGTATGTTCACATTACAGACCTGTAGTAAAAACTGGAGTGTCATACACTTGGTCAGTTTAAAATGATACAAGCTAACGACAGGAAACAAACAATGACATTTGACCGCCTTTGTTCTTTTTTTTTTTTTTTTTTGCCTTCTCCATCTCCTTCTACTTTGCTTGCGCTACTGTCTACAATGACTACTTAGTATTTTATGCATCCGTGCCAGGAGAAAGTATGTCTAAGGTTTTTATCCACTCTCTTCCTTGTGAAACCTTTTGTTTGTTTCTGTTTCCCCATCTGGGGTACAGTTCCTCCACTCCTCCACTGCACTATCCACTCTAATTCATTTCTGATGATTCTTGGAAGAACTCTCTTGGGCCTTTTTTTTCCTTTCTTTCTTTTCTTTTCTCAGGCTGTCATGGAAAGCAAACATATTGCTTATATAAAGTTAGGTCTCACCCTCTCTGTTTCAGAGAAATTTTTTTTAAGATTTTATTTACTTATTTGAGAGAGAGAGGGGAGGGGCAGAGGGAGAGGGAGAAGCAGTCTCTCCCCCCACCCCAGCAGAGAGCCTGACATGGGGGCTCTATCCTAGGACCCTGAGATCATGACATGAGCCAAAGCCAGACGTGTAACCAACTGAGCCACCCAGGCGCCATGTTTCAGAGAAACTCAAGTGAAAGTTTCACTCTGGGCTGGAAAAACAAAAACAAAAATTGTTTTATGTATATCTAATTCACATGTGTGGCATTTGTTTAATTTTCCTCATATTTAGTTTTGTTGTAAAATGGTCTGCCTGCTATAGGAAATGTTACAGACAGATACACTGACCTCTTTTGCCTTAACATAAAAGACTGTTCAGAAATTCAAAACAAAAGGAAAAGAGGGCAACAGTAAGAGGGGAGCTGATGGCTGAGAGGTCTTACCAGCAGTTTGCTTTTGTAGCCTAAAGGACTGAGTGATTTAGCCCAGAACACTGATTCCTCTAATAAATAATAACGGAGTATAAGAAACTTGAAAATAAGATATGACACTCATGCTCAATCGTGTGGTGATGTAGGTGCTATCAAAATTTCGATGGGCATATAAAATAAGCATAAAATTTCTGTTCAAATTCCTAGCCATTTCTTTGATATATATTATTTGTCCACATAGGCTGCCTTGATGACTTTTATTTGCCTGCCCAGCCTCATTCTTTTCTGAAATAATAAATAAGCTTTAAATTTTTCTTAAAATAAAGGTAATATATGTTCAATCTGGGATATTCAAAATAAAATATTAAGATAAAATTTGGAGTATTCAGAGTAAAATAATAAAATAAAGATTAGCATACTTCTAACAACTAAAGATAATCACAATTAGCATTTTAGTTATTTTTTAGGCTCTTTATACCTCTAATTATATGACCCATGAGGACATAAAACTCAATATAACCAAAGGAGTACCTATGAAATGTTAGGCATTATGTTAAAGCAACAACAACAGCAGCAACAACAACAACAACAAAAACTGAGTTTGTGTCCTACTGGCTCTTATAGTCTAATGGCAAATAATAAGCAAACAGATTAAAAAGAAATCTATCTGTGAGTGTCATCTTTCCTCCCAAACCTACTTCTCTTCATTTTGGGAGACAAGAAATTTTCCTTTTTCTCATACTCCTCATCCAATTGTTCCTCTAGTTCAATAGGTATTATCTCCTTAACAGCCTGCACATCTGATATCATCTCTCTCTATCCCCATCCCCTCTATTTTTGTTCAAATCTCATCAGCTCTTGCCTAAACTATTACAATACTCCCCTAAACATGGTCCAAAGTGTGCTTCCTAAAATACAAATCTGGTCTTATTACTTCCTTCCTCTACATCAGGTTTAAATTAGAAAATACTGCAACTCTAGCACTTCTTAAATCTTTGATGTTATGATACAGGTAAAACGAGAGTAACATCTCTGCCCTGGTTCTTTCTACCCAATATAAAAAGGACAGGACAAATACATGGGAATGGGAATGTAGACAGTTGTTTTGTTGTTGTTGTTGTTTTGTAGATTCATCCTTTATGACATTCTTGGCCCACAGTACTCTTCCTGCGCACATTATCTAAGAAAAATGTGAAGTTGGAGGGAAGATGGTCATAAATTAAGTAAATAATAAGAATATAATAATATAATAAATAAATAACATGTAATTTAGAATAAATAAGAAGGAAAGGTAACAAGGCATCAAATTTAAAAAGTAAGTCTAAAGACCCAGGACCTAATATAGGTAGAACAATGGAGGGGTTTTAGACGAAGAAAATAATCTATGCTGTGAAGAAACAAATGGGTTAACCCTAACTTTTATAAAATGAAGGCTTAAAATCATGTATACTAAACACCTCTGAATGGAATATTCTTCTTCTCACCTAAAATGTGTTAGTCTTTTAAATATGCAGCATAGCCTTGTAAGGCTATCTACGTATTCCCACTTAAACAATAACAAAGCTTTGCAAGCCTGAAAGAAAAGGAATACAGGACTGGCTTATCCAATTCAAAGGAGGGGGTGACCAACTGGAGTCAGACAAACATGGGTTCAAATCTTGCCTCTGCCACTTATAGCTAGTAAAACTGCATAAGCTGCTTAATTACTCTGAGTTTGCCAATGTCTTCATACAGAAAATGGGAACAGTAATAGAATATCTATCTTACAGGAATGCTAGAAAATCTGGAAATGCCACATGGCATATGTTTGGCACAACTGCTTGGCAGTTTTCTCAATAAATGGTATGTATTGTTAGGATTACTAGAGTCATGGAAAACTCTAGAATCAAGGCAAAATAATCGCATACCAATGCCAAAGCAATCATGTGGTTTGACCTAAATTATATTAAAACTAAAGAAATATATGTTATCAGAGAATTCTAAGTAGAAATTACAATGTTATGAAATAGTTTAATTATTAAAACCTTCACATAGTATATGTTCTTTAGAGAGGAAATGTAATCTTCAGCATTTATCCTGTTAAATGCTACCATTTTTCTGTTGTATTGTTTGTAAAGTAGGTTGCTGAGAAAAGCCCTGGGAGAAAAGCATAGAATATCTATTTCTTTGGAGAACACTGAATTTGAAAGACCTCTGCTAAAGTGTTGAAAGCATGGACTTCAGTGATTCATGCTTGGCATAATAGCTTAGGTCACTGAGAGGTATTTTGCAACCTGTGTTTCAGCAGAACCTTAACTTCCAGCTTCATTCCAAACCCCAGAGAAAAAATATATCCTAACCAAACAATTAAAAAAAAAAAAAAAGGAGAAAACACCTTTCCCAGTAAACACTAAATGAACAGTTGAGCATTTGTGAGGAGCTCACTTACTTGGGGATCATCCAGAAAGTGTGTCAGAACACCAGGTATTTAGTTTCCAAAACATGCTGTACTGGCTTTTCCACCTTTAATAAATATCATGGAGTACCCACTATGCATTCCAGGTGAAAGACAACATGTATACAGAACAATCAATTTTGTTTCAAACCGGCTGGAAGAGCAGAAGTTTGACTTGATAGGTTCTCTTGGGATGTTAATTCCACAAGAGTCTGTTAGCATTTCCTTGCTTAAGAAGTGCATGCTGTCTGGAAACTAAACCCAGTACTTTTTACAGCCAGCGAACAGCTCTAGTCCATGGGGGCCTGGGCTGGCCAAGACTAGCAATGTTTTCAGCATGCACGTACCTTCCAGTGGCTTTACTCAATACAGAATTGAAATTTCGAGGCACTTTGGAGAAAAAAATAGAACTCAGTTACTTGAGACCAAATTTTTCTAAATTTTAATGTTTATAAAGTTTTTTTGGAGCGTATGAATATAAAATCATCTGCAAAAACTTAATCCCAGAAAATATTTCTTGCCTTTTGTTTCATTTTTCTCTTACTTCTTTCACTGGGTGTGTGCAGATAAAAATTAGCAAATGCATTGTGATCTTTTGTCAATGATACTTAGCATTTTGCTGCTAAGACTCAATAAGTGATTATTCCCAATGATCTATCATATACCAAATCATTGATAAAGGTGATAATCAGAATAAAATTTTATACATAATACTGTATTTTACAATGATATACATTCATTAATCAGCCTGTTTGTGTACTTTTGTTCACTTACAAATCCATCAAACTTGTTCACTTACAAATCCATGATTTCAAGGCATGTTTCCCCAAATTGCCCAATTATCCAAAGGAACATTTTGAGAGATCTTTATAATATACCTTAATAAAATCCAGATACACAGGTTTATAGCATTTCTGGATCTAATAGATAAGGAATTCCACCTGTGAAAGGAAGCTAGTCCAATTTGACTTATTTTTGGTACTCAGTCTGAGCTCTTGTGATCTCTGGTTTCTCTTCCATCTGTTCTAAAACTCACTTCTAATGCCTTTAAAGATTTATTTATTTATTTGAGAGAGAGAGAGAGAGAGAGGGAGAAAGAGAGAGAGGGAGAGTGTGGGCAGGGGGAGGGGCAGAGGGACAGGGAAACAGAGAATCTCAAGCAGACTCCCGCTGAACACAAGTCTGACACGGGGCTTGATCCCAGGACCCTGAGATCATGACTGGAGCCAACGCCAGATGCTTAACCAACTGAGACTCCCCAGGCGCCCCCAGGCAACCATTTTCTATTCTATATATTTGCCTATTCTGGACATTTCCTACATGGCATTATACCATGTGTTCTTTTGTAACTGGCTTCTTTCATTTTATATAATGTTTTTGAGGTTCATCCATTTTGTAGTATGTATCAGTGTTTCATTCATTTTTATTGCTGAATGATATTCACTATACGTAAAGACCATATTTTATTTATCCACTTATTAGATGATGGACATCTGGATTATTTCCACTCTTAGCTTTATGAATAATGCTGTTATGAACATCTGTGTACAAGTTTTGTGTGAGGATGTGTTTTCATTTCTTTTGGGTAAATACTTAAAAGTAAAATTACTGGGTCACATGTTAACTCTATATTTAACAATTTGAGGAACTGCCAAACTGTTTCTAAAGTGGCTGAACCATTGTACATTCCCCTAGCAGTGAATGAGTTTCAGTTTCTCAACATCTTCACCAACACTTGTTACTATCTCTTTTTTTATTATAACCACTCTAGTGGGTGTGAGGTGTTATTATATGGTTTTAATTGGCATTTCCTTAATGACTCATGATTTTGAGCATCTTTTCATGTGATAATTAGCCACCTTCTCTGGATTTATGCCTATCCAAATCCTGTGTACTTTTTAAAAATTTGATTGTCATGGGGTGCATAGGTGGCTCAGTTGGTTAAGGGGCAGACTCTTGATTTCGGCTCCACGTCATGATCTCAGGGTTGTGACATCCAGCCCGAGTAGGGCTCTGTGCTGAGTGACCAGTCTGCTTGGGATTCTCTCTCTCCCTCTGCCCCTCCTGCTCATGCTCTCTTTCTCTCTTTCAAATAAATAAATAAATATTTCTAAAAATTTAAAAAACAAAAAAATAAAAATTTGTCTTTTCGGTGCCTGGCTGGCTAAGTTGGTAGAGCAGGTGACTCTTGATCTCAGGGTTGTGAGTTCGAGCCCCATATTGGGCACAGAGCTCACTAAAAAATAAAATAAAATAAAAAATAAAATAAAATAAAAATTTGATTGCCTTTTTATTGTTGTTTTAAGTGTCCTTTATATATTCTAACTACAAGTCTCTATTATAAACATTTTCCCCCGTTCTGCCAGTTGTCTTTTCACTTTCTTGATGGTATCCTTTGGAGCACAAAAGCTTTTAATTATGATGAAGTCGAATTTACCAATTTTTATCACTTATGCTGTAGGTTTCCTAACCCAAGGAACCACTGAATAACTCAAGATCATGAAGATTTACTCCTGTATTTTCTTCTAATAGTTTTATATTTTTAACCTTTACATTTGCAATCCACTTTGACTTACTTCTGTGTATGGTATGAGGAGTTTAAATTCTTTTTCTTTTTTTTCTTTTTTTTTTTTTGCATATAGATATCTTGGTGTTCCAGCATCATTGGCTCAAAAGACTTTTATTCCTCATTGAATTGTCTTGGCCCCTTTGTCTAAAACCATTTGAACATAAATATAAGAGTCTACGTACAGAGAGTCTACAGAGAGAGAGAGAACATGAGCAGGGCGGAGGGACAGAGGGAGAGGGAGAAGCAGACTGCACACTGAGCAGGAAGCCCCACACGGGGCTCCATCCCAGGACCGCTGAGATCATGACCTGAGCCAAAGGCAGACGCTTAACCGACTGAGCCACCCAGGCGGCCCAAGAGTTTACTTTAATGCCATTTTTACCTAATTCTAATTAGAAATTACATCAATTTAATCATATCTTTTGGGGGGGAATTGCATTATTTTTGTCTTTTTATTGAAAATAGCACATAGTTACTCTATAATTATATACCACTTTCAAATATCTCAGTCTTCTTTATATCCAGAGCCTAAGGATTCTTTTGAATCATTTTGGCCTTACCATAATATTCTTTTCACAATCCACACTCATGATTATGATCTCTTATTACTGTTAGGCTGGGCTGTTAATATAATTCCAAAATATGTCCTGAAGTTTTTGACAAGTAGAATATACGACATATATGGGTCACACCAAACTCTTTGAGCTTTGAAAATTCTATGGTCTATTCCAAGAAAATGTGACCATTCCTACTGCTCACAATTGAATTCTTTAACAATACGTATTATTTTCATTCCAGTGCTAGATCATACTTGTTTTTAAGCTATTTTCTATGACAAAAAAAAAAAAAAAAAGGAACCAAATTTGGTTTCAAATCCAACCACATGTGTCAAATGCAAAGAACTTAGTGGAGGATCCTGTGGTAGCTAATCATCACTAATCCATTTCTAGGCATAATTTATATTGGGTCTGGTGGGTATCTAGAGAGTGTACTTTGTCTTTGGATATTAGACACCTTCCATTTTCCAAAATGTTAATGTGCTAAAAAGAAAAGTGTGACTTAACAATCACAATCAAGAAAATACAATAATATCTCTTAGAATCTTGTCCCTCAAAGTAGTTTGTGGAAAACACTTTTCTCTAATTATAATACGGCATATTTTCTTACACATATCCCTAGTCTCTCACCAGGATTCTGAGATTGCTGCCACTCTTCTTTGAAGGTTCTCTTTGTACCCTGTGGTTAAATTCATTCTAGCCTGTAGGTAGACTTCTTTAGAGCTGTGAGGGTGCCTCTTAGAATCATTTTGTATATCCTGGTTTTATTTCCCCTTATCCATATTCATCTCATCATTTTCCATCTCAAGATGATTCTCCTTGATGGAAAAGCAAAACAGAACATGGAATTCAGCTTTTTGTATCTCCAAAATTGAACCATTGTCCTTGGGCAGAAAGCATATTTTTCCTTTGCTTTTATGGCTTCAAAAAATAATCTAAAGCAACGTCTTTTATCTTTCTTATAATCCATCAACATTTTTACAATAAGACATAATTCTAATAAGACTATGCCATCCATTTGCACTTACCCTTAAAGAAGAAACTATATGTGAAATGCTTTGTACAGTACTTGGCACATGGTCAGTTATAGTAGTAGTCATTATTGTCCTTATTGTCATCATGATTGTCATTATTAACTGCTCTTATTTTTCCTTTTGGAACTGGCTCCTTTAAAATTTGAAATATTTGTGCAAATTGAATGCCTTTTTAAAATAGTACAAACCTCTAATAACTGAAAAACCTCTTGACTCTAACCTTCATCACTAATTCATCACCATAAATTGCTTGTCTCTGTTCCCAGAGCAATCCAGGTTTCTAATAAAGTCTTTGAAAGAGAAATACTATATTTGCAGCAAACAGGAGGAACAAATTAAAAATTGGCTCCCATTCTTAAAGCTTTAAGTGAGTGCACCCTGTTGCTTTCAAAAGATTTTATGTAAGATATTTAGACTGGAAAGTTGATCTCACAGGTGTGCACACTGGGTCTACTCATGCTTTGACAAAAGGAGTGGGGAGAGGGGTAAGGGGGGGAATTCTGAAAAACTGGCAGGTTTAGTGCCTAGTGAGAATTGTGGAACCACAGTAAACAAACATAAACTCAAGGCTAAAAAGTAATGATTAGAAGATTCTAACCAACAAATGAACCATCTCTTTCTTTTTCTCCTGAGCTTGCTTTCTTGGTCCTCAACATTTTATGAGGCTGCTTTACAAGTGAAAAACACAAGTTTTATCACTATTGGTTTGTAATTTTTGCCATGTTTATAAATTTCTGAATTGTATGCTTTAATGATGAGGATTATATACACTCAGCTTAAGGCAACCTTCTGTACAAAGCCCTTTGCGACTCTCTTACGTAATGCCAACCACTTCTTCCTTTGTGCCCTCATTGTAACTGTATACTTGTTCTTCTGGCTGCACAACACTTCACTGTTTATTTATAGTTCCCACCCCTTACTACCAGATATTAGCTTTTTGTAGTGGCAACTCTACTGGGAGATATATGGTAAATCTCCACAAATATTTGTACAGTGACTCCATGAATAAAGAAATGATTTACCCAACAGTTTACTACTTCTGCATCTTTTGTTGTATCTAGTTGACACTACATTTTTCATATAAGAAACTAGTATTTTACACTGTAAAGAGTGAATATTTTACTACTCAGATCAGGATTGGTGTAGCAATTACACCTCCTCTTCACCTTGACTTTTCTATTACTCCATCATTATAATAATACACAGCTAAGTACTGATCTAGCCTAGGGAATAATTCCTTTTCCCGGGTCCTTTCTTTGTTACCTACATTCAGAGTAAGCCTCTGAAAATTTAAAAACTCTTGACAGTGCATCTTATGTGTCTTGGAATACTGTCAGATGCATGCGGAGGGAGATTTTGTATTTGCATTCACTCAGACCCCCAGAAGCCCCATCTGGAGTTAGGTCTTTTAATAGCATTTTGGAGCTTTGATGAAATGAGGGATATCAAAGACCCAAGTTACAGTGTGGTTTGATTTAGTTCTTTGTTGTAAGGCTACCCTCCCCACCCACCCACTCTGCCTCTCTAGACCATATTTGTTTCAGTCATATCTTCAAGCAGAGGTCCTCAGTATCTTTCCGCTTCCTTCCAGGAACTGGGAAGCCCCTGGTCCCCTTAGGCAGAGCCCTTTTAGCCATCTTTATCCCCAGGTACCAAAATGCTGGCTGTCAGTGCTTTAGTCCAGCTCCCATTTTTGCATAGCTTTTCCATTTCTGGTCAAAGGAGGTATTTGTCTTGTTTTTGTGTCTTTTTTTTCGTGTTGTTTACTTGTTTTAAATTTGTTGTTCAATAATTTCATTTTTTTCTTCTTTTCAAATACATGCATTTTTAAGGCTATAAATTTTCCTTTTGTACTGCTTTAGCTACAATCTATTAATTAATTTTTATACATAATTTTCAATAAATTATTTTTTATTTTAATAATTTAATTTTAATTTTAAAACTTAGTTTAAAATTCGTAATAATTTCTTCCTTGGCCTATTAATTCGTATCAATTCATATTAATTCCTTTGGGCATATGAAGTATTTAGGAGCAAGTTTTAAAATTTCTAAACATATGGAGTCTTTTTTTGTTATCTTACTGTTATTGACTGCTACCTTAAATTTTGTTGTCAGAGAATTTATCTAATATAATAACGGGTTTGTAGAATACGACTTGTCTTAAAGCCTAGTTTATGGTAAGTTTTTGTAAATATTCCATGTGTGCCTAACAATATTGTGAAATACATTTGGAAGGGTAGGTTTCTGAATATGTCTGTTAGGTCAAATTTCGTTAATCCCACTATTCCAATCTTCTATATTCTTGCTAACTTTTTCATACTTACTCTAGCAGTTATAATTTTGTTATCATAAAACCTCCTACTATTTGGGTTTGTCAGTTTCTCATTCCAATTGTATTAATACATGCTTTTTTATATTTAAAAGTCACATATCTCTATGTAAACAAAATTATAATTGTATTATTCTCTTGGTGAAATGAATCTTTTGTCATTACACAGTAATTCTTTATAATTCATATGGTTTAGTGTCTTAAAGTTTATTTTATCTGGTATTAATTTTATACTAGATTTCTTTTGATTAGTGTTTGCCTGACATATTCTTTTCTCTATCTTAGTTGTAGCCTTTCTGTGTTCTTACCTTTTAGATGTATCTCTTACAAAGAGCACAGAAGATTATTTTTGAAGCCAATGTGATAATATCAATCTTTTAAGCAGTGTTTGGTCTGTTTATACATATTTTGATTGCTGAGCTATTTGTTATTATTTCTACTATCTTATCTTGTACTTATAATTTGTTCTATTTTTCCTGTGATTCCTCCCTGCCAATTTTTCTACCTTTTTTGGATTGTTTCTGCTTTTATTTCCATTTTCCCTCTTTTACTATTTTTTAAGTCATATACAATCTTTGGTACCCCTCAACATTGTCACAGTGATTTTTTTAAGTTAATCATCTCCATCTTCCTCCTACACAATACAAAAACTTGTAGAACACTAATTCCATGAGTCCAACTTCATCTTACATTTTATTGTTATTTATGTTTCTATACTTATACTCTTCTTTAAAAAAAAAAAACATCATTATTGTTTTATATGCTCAGTATTTTTTAGGACTTATTCCACGTGTTTAAAAATGTCTTTTGGGGGTGCCTGTGTGGCTCAGTCAGTTGAGCATGACTCTTAATTTTGGCTCAGGTGGTGATCTCAGGGTTTTGTGATCAAGCCCCACTTTGGGCTCCACACTCAGGGGGGCTTCTGCTTGAGATTCTCTCCCTCTCCCTCTGCCCCTCCCCCTACTCACGCTCACATGCTTTCTCTTCTTTCTCAAATGAAGATATAAAATCTTCTAAAAACAAATGTCTTTTGGGGCACCTGGCTAGCTGTCGGTAGAGCATGAGACTCTTGATCTCAAGGTTGTAAGTTTGAACCCCACTCTGGGTCTAGAGATTACTTCAAATCTTTTTTAAAAATCTTTAAAATGTCTTCCTTCATCTTTCTTTCCTAAATCTGAGTCATTTGGGGGTTTAATTTCTTTTTTTCTTGAAGTACATCTCTCAGTTTTGATTTGTCTGAAACTGGCCTATTTTGCTCTTCAGGTGAAATATTGACAATAACAAAAAATTGACAATAATTTTCAGTCAGCATTTTGAAGATATTATTTCACTATTGCTGTTGAGAGGTGAGCCATCAGTACCACTACTTTTCCATTAGAGATCGTTTTTTCTTTTTTCTCTGACTGCTTTCAAAATCTTTAAGTGTTGTGCACTTTCACAACAATGAGTACAGATATGGATTTTTTAAAAATTCATCTTTCTTGAGATTTGTTGAGATTCATGAATTTTTGGATTGATGTTTCTCTCAAGCTCTAAAAACTTAGCCATTTATCTCTAATATTGGCTCCCATTATTTTCTCTTTTTGAAACTCCAATTAGAGATCTTTAGACATTCTCATTCTATCATACTTCCTATGTTTCTTTAACTCATTTTCATATTTTTCCTCAATGTCTCCCTCTTTGATGCACATGCTGGATGATTTTCTCAGATTTATCTTCTAGTTTATTAATTCTTTCTTCAACTGTATTTAGTCTATTATTTAACCTTTCCATTAAAGTTTTATTTTCATTTCTATAAGTTCTTTTCCTAGCCTGCTTTTATAGTCTTTTAGTTTTACTCCCATTTCTTTTTTTTTTTTTTAAGATTTATTTATTTATTTGAGACAGAGAGAGAGAGAGAGCATATGGGAGGGGCAGAGGGAGAGACTCTTCAAGCAGACTCCCCATTGAGCATGGAGCCTGACTTGGGGCTCCATCTCAAAACCCACAAGATCACGACCTGAACCAAAACCAAGAATTAAATGCTTAACCAACTGAGACATCCCTCTTATTTCTTTACACATTTAAGGATAATCACTTTATGTTTCTTCCATAATATTTACAAAATTTGAAGTTCAATGGGTTTAATTTTTCTGCTTGTTTCTGCTATGTTTCAGGTGCTGGCAAACTGTCTAGCACTAGGAGAGGTCTTCAGTTCCATTTTCATTTTTAGTCCCTGGGGATTAAAATATAGTTTTATTTTATTGATATGAAATTAGTATTTATACTGATAGAATAAGTATATTCTTCATTTGACTATTATTGAAGTTTCTTTTCTGTTTCATTTTTACTTGCTCTTCATGCATATGATCCATTTTCATTTTTTTCTAATACTAATTGTCTTTGAATGGAGCCAGATTTTTGCTGACGAATAATGTCAGGAGCGGTGTTTCTGAGTTGGGAATACAAAAGCATCTGTACCCTGGAAAGTAAATGAAGACTGAGATATTTCTCCTCTTCAGTGGTATATCAACAATGGACAGTAGTGGTTCTGTACAAAATAAGTTCTCAATAAATACTTGAAAAAAGTTTTTATTTTAATTCCAGTTAGTTAACATACACTGTTATATTAGTTTCAGGTGTACAATATAGTGATTCAACACTTCCATACATCACCCTGTGCTCATCACGACAAGTCCACCCCTTAATCTCCATTATCTATTTGATGCATCCCTCCACTAACTTCCCCTCTGAAAACCATTAGTTTGTTCTCTGTAGTTAAGAGTCTGTTTCTTGGTTTGTCTCTCTCTTTCTTTTTTCCTTTTGCTCATTTGTCTTGGTTCTTAAAGTCCACGTATGACTGAAATCATATGGTATTTGTCTTTCTCTGACTGATTTATTTCACTTAGCATTATACTCTCTAGCTCCATCCATGTCACTGCAAATGGCAAGATTTCATTCTTTTCTATGGGTCAGTAATATTCATTTGTATATATATATACTACATCTTCTATATCCATTCATCAGTTGATGGACGCTTGGGCTACTCCCAAAATTTGGCTATTGTAAATAATACTGCTATAAACATCAGGGTGCATGTATCCCTTTGAGTTAGCGTTTTTGTATTCTTTAAGTAAATACCCAGTAGGGTGAGTGCTGGCTGGATCATGCATAGTTTTATCTTTAACTTTTTGAGGAAACTCCGTACTGTTTTCCACATTGGCTGCACCAGTGTGCATTCCCACCAACAGTGCCTGAGTGTTCCCCTTTCTCCACATCCTCGCCAACACCTCTTGTTTTTTGTGTTGTTGATTTTAGCCATCCTGATATGGGGAGGTGATATCTAATCGTAGTTTTGATTTGCATTTCCCTGATGAGTGATGTTGAGCATCTTTTCATTTGTCTGTTGGTCATCTGTATGTCTTTTTTGGAGAAATTTCTATTAATCTCTTCTGATCATTTTTAATTGGATTATTCATTTTATAGGTGTTGAGTTTTATATGTTCTTTATATATTTTGGATACTAATCCTTTATCGGATATATCATTTGCAAATATCTTCTCCCATTATGTTTATTGTCTTTTAGTTTTGTTGACTGTTTCCTTTGCTGTGCAGAAGCTTTTTCTTTTGATGCCACCCAAATAGTTTATTTTTGCTTTTGTTTCCCCTGCCTCAGGAGATATATCAAGAAAGAAGTTACTATGGCCAATGTCAAAGAAGTTACTGACTGTGTTCTCTTCTAGAATTTTTATGGTTTCAGGTCTCACATTTAGGTCTTTAATCTATTTTGAATCTATTTCTGTGTATGATATAAGAAAGTGGTCTAGTTTCATGTTGCTGTCCAGTTTTCCCAAAAACATTTGTTGAAGAGATTGTCTTTTTACCAATGAATATTATTTCCTGTTTTATCTAAGATTAATTAACCATATAATTCTGGGTTCATTTCTGGGTTTCCTATTCTGTTCTATTGATCTATGTGTCTGTTTTTGTGCCAGCACCATACTGCTTTGATGATTACAGCTTGGTAATGTAACTTGAAGTCCAGAATTGTGATGCCTCCAGCTTTGCTTTTCTTTTTCAAGGTTATTTTGGCTATTTCATGTCTTTCGTGGTTCCATACAAATTTTAGAATTGTTTGTTCTAGCTCTGTGAAAAATGGTGTTGGTGTTTTGATAGGGATTGCATTAAATGTGTACATTGCTCTGGGTAATACAGACATTTTAACAATATTTGTTCTTCTAATCCATGAGCATGGAGTATATTTCCATTTCTTTGTGTTGTCTTGAATTTCTTTCATCAGTATTTTATAGTTTTCATAGTATAGGTCTTTCACCTCTTTGGTGAGGTTTATTTCTAGTTATCATTTTTGGTACAGTTGTAAATGGGGTTGTTTTCTTAATTTCTCTTTCTGACACTTCATTATGGGTGTATAGAAATGCAACAAATTTCTGTACATTGATTTTGTATCCTGTGACTTCACTGAATTTGTTTACTGGTTCTAGCATTTTTTTGGTAGATTCTTTTGGGTTTTCTATATATAATATCATGTCATATGCAAATAGTAAAAGTTTTCCTTCTCCCTTACTGATATGGATGCCTTTTATTTCTTTTTGTTGTCTGACTGCTGTGGCTTTATATACTTTTTGAATGAATAGTTGGATAACTGTACAATCCAAGGTTATCTTGGACACCTACTCATTGTGTCTGTTTTTTCTTTTTACCTGGGTGCATATTTTTTCCTTCAAATTTGGCATTCAAACATCTAACCTTCTTTATAGTAAAATTCCTGGTATGCTAGATTGTTTCTTCTTTGCCCTATCATTTACATAGGCTAGGAGACTAGAGCAGAAACAGTTAACTTCCTGGACATTCTGAGCTATTTGTGCTAGTTGTCTACAAGGGGCAGCCTTATTTCTTCTAGGTTTGCCTACAATCCAAAGCTCTTGTCTCTTTATTTAAAGGATCATCAGTTGGGCCTTTCAGGACTGTAACACTGATTTTTAAAGAAATTTTTATCCTGTTAAATGTCTAAAGAAGCTTGCTTGGGCACTCAGCTCCTTCTTGTTTTCATTGTGTAGATTTTTCAGTATTTGGAAGGTTTGCTTTACAATTTGTGGTTTGAAGTTGTGGCTATTTCCTTGTTTTATTAAACATGGAGTGCTTTCCCTTCAATTTTTCACTAATTTATTATTCAACCTACCCATGTATGTCCCTCTCTTTTTGTCATTGTTAATATCATATTCTCACTTCTAGGAAACACTGTACCTTTTCAACATCCAGCTCAGACTTTTTTCCACAACCACATCTCATCCTGCTATCTCTAAGAGTTATTAACTTTAAGTCAGGAACAAGAAAATCATCTGGTGCTTTTCTCCCCATAATTTGTGTATCACCACGTAATATTTCAGTGATTGTGCTCTGGGACCAGTTATACAAAAATAAATCCATGATTATGATAATATCAAATGGGTAGCCTAATTGCCCAGATATGTAAGTTGAATTCCTTTATATTATTGATTTATAAGAAATAGGTTTCCATGTTATAACAGATTTAAACAATACATAATTTCATAGATTTCCTTTGTGACCAATGAATGTACTGTTACATGGCAGATCTGGTTAGATAAGCCATCTGTATCAACAGAAACTAGTTAACTAAGCCATTGGTATCAAACTTACGGTCTTTGTTTTCTTAGGACACTGTTTCTACCTAAGTGAACCAGTCAACAATGGGCTCAAGCTCCAATCCATAATAATGTGCTCTAACATTCAATCTATTTATGTTCCCCTCTACCTCAGTAAGTATATTTCCTATAACAAAATACATATAATAAATTTTAAGTTATTTAAAAGCAATGTAAGTGTGATTGTTTTCCACCATGTATATTTTTTTTTCTCTCGTATACTTGTTAGACCAGAGTATAAGTAAGATAATCAACAAAACAGGAAAGAAAGCGTAAGTATTTTGATCCTGGTCTTTTTTCTAAAATTGTGACAAATTTATGTTTTTTAACTTTCTTTTAGTCTACATTAGATACCATCTTAATAATATCTTTAAGTCAAAATCTAGAAGATTTTATTTAAGTTTAATCAAATCTACAGTGGGGAAACAAGAGGAACCAATCTTGCCAAATTTTAACATGCTTTCCAAGTGTAGAAAGTAGCTTCGTGTAGGGTTACAATGATCCAAAGTTTCCGAAATCTTTGATGGCATTATCTATTGTTGGAAGTGGAATTTTCTTCCCTTTCCAGTAATTATCTGGACATTATGTCACTTTTGTATCCTGAATGTACAAACAGTTCTGCTATAGCACTTGTTTGGAAAAATGAAAATTTGTTTCAAAGCAATTGATATATTGGGAACTTACTTGAGTATAACACAGATTTTATGTTTCTTTATGTGTAATTTTGACTGCAGGAAACAGGTAAACACAGAAAGCTGCACCTAACCTCAACAACCAGATGAGTAGGATTATACAAAACATACACATGCACAGATATCAGTTTTTAAAAACTCTACCAGCTTCTTCAGTTCACTGCATGTGTTATGAGCCACACCAATACATCTAGTGTTACAACTTTTCATCCCATGTCAACTAACCTTCCTTCCACCACTTCACAGTAACACAAGCTGCAGCCCTTGTAACGCCCCCTTCCACAAACCAACTTCAGGTTTTTGTCAGGGCAAAGTGCCACATTTAGTTTGGTATTTATGCACTTCTTAACCATTTAACATGTGTAAAACTGTGCTACCAGTTTTATAAAGTTCTTCTTCTTCTTTTTTAATATGTCATTGAGAAAAATTTTGAGTGCTGTGATCCTCACCCCATTTTTCACTTAATCCTTATAGGTATTTTGTAAATTAAACTTCCTTGTTTTGAGATAATTGTAGGTCCACATGTAGTTGTAAAGAATAATACTGACATAGCCAATGTATCCTTTGCCCAAATGTTTCCCCCAGTAACACCTTGCAAAACTATAGTACAATATCACAAGCAAGATATTGTTATTGACATAGTCAAGAAATAGAATTATTCCAACACCACAGGGATCCTCTCTGTTGTCATTTTTTTTTTTTTTTTTTTTTAGTTCCTCCCATATCACTCTTGGTTCCCCCTTCCCCATCTTTAACCCCTGGGAACTACTAATCTGTTCTTCATTTCTATAGTTTTGACACTTTGAGGATGTTATATAAATGGAATCTACACTGTATAACCTTCTAGGATTGGCATTTTTCACGCAATATAATTTCCTGGAGAGCTATTAGAGTTATTGCATGTATCAGTAGTTTTTTGTTTGTTTGTTTGTTTGTTTGTTTTTTATTGCTGGGAAGAATTCTGTGGTATAGCTATACCACAGTTCAACTATTCAGGGCTGAAGAGCATCTGGGTTGTTCCCAGTTTTGGGCTATTACAAATAAAACTGTCAAGACATCCATGTAAAAGTTTTTGTGTGAACATAAGTCTTGATTTCTCTGAGATAAATGCCCAGGAGTGCAAATTCTGGACTGTTTAGAAGTTGTGTGCTTAGTGTAAGAAATTGTCAAAGTGTTTTCCAGAGTGGCTGTACTACTTTACATTCCCAACAGCACTGGGCTTATTTATCATCTGTATACCCACTTCAGTAAAACGTCTCTTCATGCTTTTTGCTTATTTTCTAATTGGATTAGCTTGTTTATTTTTTCATTGTTAAGATTTTAGAGTTCTTTGTATATTCTAGATACTAGTCCTTTGTCAGCTATGTGGATGGCCAAGTTCCCCCACCACCCACCTATAGTTTGCTTTTCCATGTTCTAAACAGGATCAAAAGTTTTTTACTTTGATGAGAACTAATCCATCAATTTTGCCTTTATGGCTCATGCTTTGGTGTCCAGGCCCTATGGTTTCTGTTAAACAATTCTGCATAGTGTGTGGTTTTTAGGCGTGCACATGTCACATTATAGCAGAACTGACTGTACTTAGGAGAAACAGAATAAAAAACTATTAGGGCAGCAAACTTATCATCTTAAAATAAGCTGTTGTTGGCTCAGGGAAATTCTAAAATCCCAATTAGATTCTGGGGTTCCATCTAAAACAATTTGGAAAATCTGACTTTAAGTCTAGTTGTGCATTGTAATAAGTTCAGGAGATGTGGCAATTATCTGCTTAGTCTGACAATATTGATTAACTCAGGGGAATAGATCCCCACAAGTTTAAATGTGGAGACTCATTCTGTTCACAGCAGCACACAGTGTTTAGCCACTCGTCCCAATAATTAGTAGGAAAATATCTGTCAATGAGTTTAGTACTCTTGTTAAAAGATCTTTTTATCTCACTGATTTTCAATTAAGCAAGACCTCTATTACAACAAAAAGCTGAATGTTTTCCAGCCAGGCCCTCAGGAAAGACACCATTTTGGTTCTGAAAGCCATTATGAAAATTTGACCTTTTTACCTTTTCCTGACCAGGGCTTTTCCAGATGCAAATTTAATGGTTTAAACGCTGAATGCTATCAGCCTCATAAAGCATGAAACCTCCTCTCATCAAAGCAGCCATCATAATTTAACTGGCGAGGCTGCCACTGTGCAGTGGGCTCCAGCCGTGTGCCTGCCAGAGAAACCATCAAATCAGACCTGCTCTTTCTTCAGCTTTCAGGGGTACTGAGAATTGACCTCGAGTTAGGTCTCTTCCATGTAGAGGAAGGGGAAGGAGGAAAATAAATTATTACATAAAACAAAGACTATATTATTTGGTACATATGTTATGGTTTACCCCATTTCATCCTCTGAACAAGGGATTGTCTGCCTTCAACTTTTCCAGGGCTCTTAAAATCCCTCTTTATAGTCTGTGCAGTCAACTTAATGAGGACCATTTGAGAAGCAAAAGCGAAATGATGTCATTTGGTCTCTCTCTCTCTCTCCTCCTTTTTCCTCTCTAACTACAGGATTTGATCCACCCTGAGTGGGACATAATATGCACACAGTCTCAGAATTATTAAGATGAAAGCTCTGACTTGCTTCAGAGAACCAAACTAATTCCTGCCTCTTCACCATTCAAGACTAGCCTTCTGGATTCACCCGGAATTTATTGAGCACCAGTGTGCCAGGCATTATGCTAGACATTTTCATTTCACATGCACTCATTCTACCCTCACAACAATCTGCAATGCTAACTTACACAGCTCTGGAAGATTAGTTTTAGACTTGCCTCATTATATTACACCCAGAGGGGTGCTGGAGCCAGGCTGTGCTGGCTTGTAAGAACTGATTGTTAAATTTTCAGGAATTTTTGGGCACTTATTCAATACAGCCATTATTAAAAGTTACATTAAATAAACTTACAAATACACACATTATATTTAAAGCAAAGATAAATACTCAAAATTCATCACTTCCTAATTATTTTACTATGTTTCACTAGTATCCCTTCCCTCGAGGTCCTTTATAGCTATTATGTCTGTGTGGTGAAAATACTATCTAATAGTGTGCTGCTGAGCATCAATTCCCAATTCCACTTACAGTGATGATGGTAGCTTAAAATCAATATGGGTGGGAGTATTTATATTAATGAAACCAACAAATGCTACAAATCATAGGTTTTGCCTTCCAGAGAGCTGGTTGCTGATAATTTACCAGCACACCAGTGACGACAATTTTCCATGGCTCATACGTTGTACTATGAATAATACTTTATTGACTGCAAGCTTTGTGGATAACTGCAAACCAAAATAAATAACCACATGACAAAAAGCCTCTCTGTGTTTTGAACTCTGGTAGAAATCAGAAACATATTTAAGTTAAAAGTTACATGAATTTTTTTGTTGTTATAGAAGAAAAATGTCCTCAACTTAGGAACTGGATTCATGTGCGTCACACAAATCTACACCTGTCTGAACACAGTGCGTAGGGCCTCAAAGACAATGTTTGTATGAGAAAATGAAGAACTCCATGTGAACTAATATATCCTAAGGAGAGAAAAATATGATTCATGCAAGTATGGACCAAGGGCAATTGTGTGAGCACAACTGGAATGTACACTGGCCTCTAGCTCTTTCCTCCACCTGAGGTTGTGCCAGAGTTCTGTGCAGTGATGCCTCTGAAAGACAGAAGGCAACATCAGAAGCAAACATGCCATTTCACTAAGATCATTATATGATATTGGCAGCATGAGGCAGACCAGCTTTGTGACCATGTAATAGTGTAGCATGAGCTAGGGTTGAGAATTCTTCTTCACTTCAGCAAGACACTAAACCAGGATTTAGGAAACCCAACACAAGATGCAAAGCAGGAAAGGTCACATGGCCTGTCTAGTGTGTCTAGTCTACATCTGGAGTTGATTAGAAGTCCCAGAGGACCCAATGCATTATGGAGCATCAGATGGGGTCTGAGCAGTTCAACATCGCTATAAGAGACAGATGGGAGAATACAAAAAGTTGTGAAATGAAGGGTACTTAGGAGGTACCAGAACAGCATACCCAAGTGTGTGAGGAGAAAATGGAAGACTCCACTAGTGGCCAGGAGTATTGTTTACATGATCACATATGGAAACAAGCTCAAGGGACTTCTTGAAATAACTGGGAGAAATTTAAGAGGACTAAAGCCTCACTTTTTTTTTTTTTTTTTTTTTATAGCAACCGAGTCAGGAAATACTACCCTGTCGCTTCCATTCAGATCTAGTTTTCCTCAGGTTGGACTGGCTGCAATGGGATCAAAGTGCTTTCTCATCAGTAGGTCCAATGGCTTATCCATGTTCTAAGACAGGAAAGCATAAAACCAGAATTAACATAAATTTTAAGTGGCTATTCTGTTTTATTCAACGAAGACTAGATAGAAGTAAAATCAGTATGTATTTAGATAGTTTTTCCAGTGAGAAGAATCTGGTTCATTCTCTTTTGTCATTTTCATCATAAAGCATCTCTGTTGATGAGTTAATAAAACAAAGTATAACAAAATAAAGGTCCTCCGGTTTTGAGGAAGTGTTATCAAAACACTTGGTCCTGGCTCTGCCACTCTCTCACTGAGTGACCTTTTCCAAGTCATAAAACCTCTGTGTCCCTCTGCTCACCATCAGCAATCGGGGGATTCTAATATCCTAGGATTCTAAGTGGGCCAATTCAAAAGAAACCATGCCCACAAAGAAATGTGTTTCCAATTATTCAAGTGGCCAAACAGTCAATCACCAGATAATCTTCTTTGGTAGATATCTTCATAGCAATCTTTGAAAAACATCTGGCCTAGAGGACAGTGTTAATGACTCTTTTATGGTTTAATGTACCAGGCCTCCTTTTCCATTCACATTACTGACACACTGTAGGGAAGAGTACTGCCACAAAAACCTCCCCAGTGACTCTCTGATGCATTTCCATACAGACATTTCACACCTTTCAGACTGTATATTTCATGTGTGTATGCAAGATAGACATCTATCTCACAGCTCAGGTCTGAACTCTTTAAGTGCATTTTCCCCACTTCATGATTTAGAATAAATCAGGCATGGACTGAGCGTTATTTGCATCTTTTCAAGATCCTGTGTCCACTAAGCTTGTTGAAGAATAAATAGTGTCTAGGTATGCTTAATTACTTATTATTACTATTTTTTAAAAGATTTTATTTATTTGAGAGAGAGACACAGCAAGAGAGGGAACACAAGCAGGGGGAGTGGGAGAGGGAGAAGCAGGCTCCCCGCTGAGCAGGTAGCCCAATACGGGGCTCAATCCCAGGACCCTAGGATCATGACCTGAGGCGAAGGCAGATGCTTAATGACTGAGCCACCCAGGTGCCCCTACTTATTATTTTTAATATAAAAGAGAGAACTTATTGTAGAAGTAATTTTTGGATTAGTTAATATTCGGCTGCTGAACCAGCTTCTCAGGAAGCTACTGTTGGTAATAAAGGCATTTTTCACACGTTACTACAAAGTAAAGCAAATAAGGGGCCTGGTGCTTTTCAAACAGAGAAAAGCAACGTTTGTAACAAAAGCAAAAAATCGAAGGTAAGTAGCTGGATGGTTCCCCTCCCAACACCAGGATACTGGGTGTGGCTCATGGGTTGAGCAACCACTAGTTTTATCAAAAAGAATGCCATAACAGTATGGAGGTTCCTCAGAAAGTTGAAAATAGAGCTACCCTACGACCCAGCAATTGCACTACTGGGTATTTACCCCAAAGATACAAATGTAGTGATCTGAAGAGGCACGTGCACCCCAATGTTTACAGCAGCAATGTCCACAATAGCCAAACTATGGAAAGAACCTAGATGTCCATCGACAGATGAATGGATAAAGAAGATGTGCTGTGTATGTATATATACACACACACACACACACACACACACACACACACACACACACACAATGGAATATTATGCAGCCATCAAAAAAATGAAATCTTGTCATTTGCAACATGTGGATGGAACTAGAGGGGATTATGCTAAGCGAAATAAGTCAATCAGAGAAAGATAATTATCCTATGATCTCAGTGATAAGTGGAATTTGAGAAACAAGACAGAGGACCATAGGGGAAGGGAGGGAAAAATGAAACAAGACGAAACCAGAGAGGGAGACAAACCATAAGAGACTCTTAATCTCAGGAAACAAACTGAGGGTTGCTGGAGTGGAGGGGGGTGGGAGGGATGGGGTGGCTGGGTGATGGACACTGGGGAGGGTATGTGCTATGGTGAGCACTGTGAATTGTGTAAGACTGATGAATCACAGACCTGTACCTCTGAAACAAATAACACATTATATGTTAATAAAAAAAAAAGAATGCCATTATTGTATATAGAAATTTTTTACTGATAACTAAATAAGAGAAAGAGATTGTAGTAGAGTACAGGAAAAAAGAGCATATGTATCTTGAGAAAAGCAACGATTCGTGGTCCTTACTTTGGTTCGAGATCGGCTACACACCTAACTCAGCTCTACCAAAAGACATGCTGCTTTGGGCATAGCTGCTTAATACTGTGCTGCCCGTGGTCTTTCTATTTAGGCCCAGGTGACATTTACATTCAGTCATGTGTGCTGAGAGAAAATCAAGCTGTATGGCCCTTGATGGAAATTAGAGAGGTAAGGGGAACACTGTTCCCTGGGTCTCAGAGTTCTGATTGTCAGTCATCAAAATTCATGTTGAGTGGTAGAAGTCCAGGAGTCCAGGAACCTCAGTTCTAGACATGTGTCTGCTACTATTGGGGTGTGGCTTTTTTGGCATGCCACCTAACCACTCAGAGTTGGATTAAATAATAATCATGATCCCTTCAACTTCTACATTTTAGAATTCTTGCAAGAAACCGTGAATATCTTTTGTAGATAAATCATTTTTAAGTCTCTCACTGAATGAGTGTCAATACTTAGACATTTTGGAATGCATATGTTCTGAGGGCAGCTGAAATCAGGGTGATTACCCCAGACTCCATATTAGGAATATGTGAATTGTTAAAATAAGTGACTGATGGGCAATGAATGCAGGGCCCATTTTGTTAGAGAGAAGGAAGAAAATACAGCTCCACAGAACTCTTGGAATAATCCTGATTCCTTAATCTCCTTGTCCCGGTGTTGATTTGAAAAGATAACCAGAATGCAGAACACAGAATATCAATATGTTATGGGGAGGGGAGAAAATAGAGGTGAAGAATGGGTATTTATGTTGGGTCAAATTGCAGTGCTCTACAAATGATTTAGACCTATTCTGTCTAATAATGTGGGCACTAGCCATGTGACTATTGAGCATTTGAAATGAAGCCAGTATAAATTGAAATGAGCTTTAAGTGTGAACTGTACACTGATGCTTGAACACTTACTATTAAAAAAAAGATCAATGTAAAATATCCAGATGATTTTTATATTAATTACATGTTGAAATGATTATATTTTGGATAAAATATATTAATTCTACTTCTTTCTTTTTCCTTTCTAAAATGTGCCTATTAGAAAATTTAAGATTGCATATGTGGTTCACATTGTATTTCTGCTGGACATTGTTGGTTCAGACATTTTGCTGACCTTTTATGAACCCTGAAAGATTTATGTTCCTCACTGCATAGCCAAGAACCCAAGACTAAGACTGTAGGGTAGAGCTGGAAGTAGAGGAAACAGGGAGGCAGAATGGATGGAAAAAAATTAGCATTGTGCCCAGAGCTACAGGTTTGTCATTTTTTGTTGTTCCCCAAACATCTCCTCTCTCTTACTAGGTTTACTTTTTTTTTTTTTTTTTTTTGAACTAAAGATACTTTGATTTATAGACATAAGTATGTCTTCATCTCCTCCTCTTCTACATTTCCAGAGCAGGGAAACTAGCAAATCATGGAAAACCCACAGGGACCACCAGCACAAAGTGAGCTTCCAAAATGCCCTGATGACCACAGCAGACACTGGGAGTTACCTAACAATGTCCATACCCCCTTTCAACAGTACCCATTTTGGTCGGGTATTTAACCTACTGGATTATTTACTTTTTATTATTCATTTGTCTAAGATATCTATTCACAGAAGAGAAAATCTGAATGATTAATAAGTGTATGACAAGATGCTTAATACCAGAAATAGTAAGAGCTATTTGAATTAAACAAAAAATGAGATGCATTTCAAATTCATCACATTAAAATTATTTAAATCTGATAGCAGTAAATGTGAGCAAAGATGTAGAGCCATAGATGATGTCATAAACTGCTGGTGGGAGCATGCATTGGTACAACGTGGTAGGATAATTTAACAATATATAGTGTAGTGGACACTGTGAATATACTTCAACCTAGCAATTGCTCTTCTATTTATCCTGGACATACGGAGAAGGATGTTCATACGGCAGTATTTGCAATAGTCTAATCAATATAAAATGTGGTATATTATATAATGCAACTTGATATAGCAATTAAAATAATGAACTGGAGTCTCATGTGTTAATATTTATTAATCACTTCAATATAGTAGTGATTGAAGAGAACAGTTGGAGACTGACACTTGGATGCAATACCATTTATGTAAAGTCTGAAGATATACAAAACAATGTATTATTTACTGATACATGTCTAGTATGTATCTGATAATATATGATAAAACAAATACAGAATAATTCTTACCTCTAGAGAGAGAGAGGGATCAGGGAAAAATACACAGAACCTTCAATTTATATGTAGTTTTACTTCCTTTAAAGTGGAGAGCAAATGTGATAAAATGGGCTAAGTAGAGACAAGCTATTCCTAACCTCTGTTTGGCTAAATCAAAAGTAATCACCAATTTCTCAGTCATGCATTCATGCAATCATGCATTCCTTTATTCATGTAACAAGTAAATCATGTTTGAGTACCTACTCTGTGCTAAGTGCTGGGGATGTAAAGAAGGAGAAGAGCACTGGTGAGGGATTAAGAGCAGCAGTGGGGGCATAAAGCACAGGCAGTTGGTCCTGCGTGGTGCAGTGGGTGGGGAGGAGTTCAGGGAAGCCCTCCTAAAGAATCAGTCCCCAGAGCTGAGCTTCAGTAAATAAGAAAGAGTTAGGGAAGAAAGGGAATAGAAGCAGTGAGCCTGGGCACTTGGGGAAAAGAAATCCCAGCATGAGCAGAGACCCAGAGATAACAGCAGCACTGTTTCTGGGCAGAGACTCCATCCAGTTTGGTATTGCTTTGACAGGAGAGATCAGACTGGAAATGGAGGGAGGTGAGCAATGAGGCTGTAAGTGGGAGAACTGCAGTGGCTGATGGGCCACGTAAAGATTCTGTTCTTCATTCAGGTCAGTGACGTGTTTCATCAGGGAGGGTGCACGATCAGACTGTCCTGTCTGTGACAGAACAGAATGGACTGGAAAGGGAGGGCAAGCCAAGGCAACCAAGCAAGCTTAGAAGTCATCAGTTTTGGATGACAACCTGAACTGCAGCGCTGGCACTGTAGGGGGATAAAAGGGCATATGGGCTCAGAGAATAGTTTAGATGAATCACTATTTGGAGATGAATGGATGTTAGTGGATGATGACAAAGTGAGAGGAGTCAGGATGACTCCTAAGTTCCTCAAAATCAATCTCTGTCTTTGCAGAGATAGCACTTAAGGAACCCAAATGTAATCATGTATGGAACTAATCTGGCCTCAGAATCAAGTGAAGCAGCCTCTTTACCATACCCCTACCCTTACACAAAGGCGATGCATTATGAAGGGCCATCAATATCCCTGGAATCTGTTACTTCTGCCTCAATCCCTTTTTAAAACATGAAGGTAAATGTAAAACCATACAGTCATGCTAAGCCTTCCTTACTACAGACCAGTGATGGGCTTTATGGGATTTTCTGAATATATCTGATGTCGTGGAAGGGGAAAGAAACCCAAGACATGGGGTGAGTGAAGACCATTAAATATAAATGGCAGAGAAGTTTAGCTCAAAGTGTCCTTAGCAAACTCTACTTGACAGTCTTCCCAGTTCTCTTCGGGAAAATGAAAGAGTGACAAATAATTTTAGAAGGGACATGATAAAATCCTCATACTAAGATATTACATAAATCAGATATATGCATTTCCAACATGCATGTTTATTTGCTTGATTGGTTCCTTACAAAAAAAGGAAGGGGGAAATATTAAACTTGGAAAATATTTAAATGCAATATCCAAAATCAAATGTGAACACTTGGCAACTGCTCTCCTTTGGAGATTTTTCAGTTTATTTATCTAAGATTTGAATGTAAGGTTTCATCAGTCGCTGAGTTGTGACTTGTTAAAGGCTTTTACCTTTAGAATCTGTGCTCCATAAAACCCTCCAACCACTCTCTACCAGAGACATAATATTATACAGAGCAGCCTTGTGTTGATTTTTTTCCAACCATCATACACTTTGGGCCAAGAACCACACACTAGGAAAAGCAAAACTCCCCAGTGCATCACCCGACTATTATTTTTTAATGTTCCACATTATATGAAAGAGAAAAATGTCTTCATTGTGACTGAATGCATATAGGAACAAAATACGAAGCCTTCTGAAAGGACAAACTTCAAGTGAATTCTAGCAGGACTAGGAGGAGCCTTAAAGAAGAGACTGAAGCCAGCCCCCCCAACTCTCCTTAGCCTTTGATTTCTCTTTCCTGTTCCTTCACAGTAAGAGCGATGACTATGGCCTCTTCTGGCTTGAGAATTGAAATTGGAACTGTTTTGTCTACAGTGGAGGGAACTGTGGATATGTGGACCCATCTGTTAGAGAGAAAATGCTCTTTAAAATGTGAAGGTTTTATAAGCTAAAATGATAAGGAGACCCCAATCAAAAGCAACTGATGAATCTCCAAGAGTCAAAAGAGCAAGAAGTGCTTGAGTAGTGGGTGTTTACAGTTGCCCCCCTAAGAACTATCAGTTTGCACATCTGGGATAAAACTTGGACCAAACCATGCACAGTACGTGCCTACAGCATTCAAACCACCCAAGGCACTTTTCACTGCCCAGCATATTCTGCCACCCAATAAAATTAAGCACTTGGAAGTTATATATTTGTTTTGCCACCTCTCAGTTTACCTACTCCTGATTTGTGATAACCCACTAAAATAATGGGGATAATGATGAAACGTTCGGAGAACTGAAGTTTTCCCTCCTGTCTCTGGGTAATTTTTCATGAGCCTCTGTGTTTCAGTATCTTTGTGTTTCTTAAATCCATTACAATTAAGCTGCATCTCACCATGGCACCTGGGCCAACACTAGCATTGGGTTTGCTTCTCCCCACTTCTGTCTGGGAGCAGGGACCAATAGCAGAGGGCAGTTTGTCCACCAGGGACCTGGTGGAGCTCTTGACTGGCACACTGCTGCTCTGGGCTTCCTGCAGATGGCATCGTCCAAATGCCTGGACAAAGGCCCCCGGACACAGGGTCAGAAATCTCTGTGCAGAGAAAGCAGTCAGTGGAGAAATGAGACTGGCCTAGAGCCTCATATCTCTTAGCAAACAAACACACAAGAAATAGGAACTTACAAATTCCTCTCCATCCTCCTTATCTGTGCTACCTCATCTGCAGAGACAATGTTTTAGTTCCATACTTAAAAGGTTAGACATGGGTGTGAGAAAAGGCAGAAGCAAGATGAGTATTATATTTATAAGGAAAATAAGTCTTTGCTTCATCCTGCAATTAGGAGACCCTGAGCAACTATTTCAGGCTTAGACAATACAGTGAATGGCTCAGGGACCACCACGCATGGTCATGGCACAACGTGTCACCGACTTGTCAAGTGCCCCTGACTTTCCCTGGGCATCTATGCAACCCTCGGGGCTCCACGCCAGCCTGCTGCAGAATTCATATTTATACCCTGTATCACTGGAGCAGGCCAGAAATAGGTGTTTTGCACCTGACTCTTCCTTGTTGGTGCCTCCCTGGCAAATGTCACTCATTTTCTCATCTCTCTCAGGTCCCTGCTGTCTAACCAAGTGGACAAGCTGATCAGCCCCTTAGCTCAAAGCTGACAATAGCTTAAAATGTTAATCTTGTTCAGACACTGGAACTGGAAAACCTGTCTTCATTACCCTTCTCAAAGAAAGGGACCCCTGGTGGATGTTGAGAGTGGGGGTGGGGGGAGGGGGCAGGACATCAGCATAAGACTGGTTCTGATAGGTATATCTAGAGTGTCCTAAACTAGCTGAATCAAGAGAGGTCAGAGTTCATTTGAAGCAAGAGTTAGAATGGGGGAATAGACCATTAATCTGTCACCTTCACGGAATGATCTCTCTTCCTTACAGTTTGTGTCATCCAGCTATTCCACTCATCTTGTGGCTGTCATCTACACAGTTCCCAGGTTCACATCCCCAGTCATGGAATAGACTGTCCCCAGGTCATTCTCTTCTCCACTGCAAGTCCTGATGTCACCCTGGACAGCTTCCACAATCATATATGGAATCCATGAACCCACCCACAGAGCTTCTCACTTTCTCAAACCAACAATCTTCACCTCTGCTCCACCCCAGCTTCCCATTCTTATGAACACCTCCCAGGCTCCCTCATCACTCAGGATTCCTCCATCTAGAAATACATGAGCACACCTGAGGCCCCAGCAATCTCACCCACCTGATTCCCATGCAACTGCTCTTCCATCTGAGGCCTTCAAAGCCTCCTCCTCTCCCTTCTCCTTGACCACACCCTCCTCACAGCTTTGTCTCCTTCTCTACTCTCAGAGACCTTCTAACATCACTTCAACCAGAATTCTCGGGGTCCTTCTGCCACCCTGCCCTCTGCTTGGGCTCAATCTCATTATTGACCTTTTCATTTCTATACACAGAATGCTAAGTATTATTGTATAAATACACACACACACACTCACAAACACACGCGTGTACAGACTGAGTCCATGAGAAATGTATCATCTGAATTAACTTGAGTCCAGTCCCTGGCCATCATCTCTTGGCCATCTGTGTTCTTTGTTCCATTTCTTCTCAGCTTTCTCAATACCAGGACTTCGCCCTCCCCTATCATTTTGTCCTTTCCCTCTTCACTGTTTTCTTCCCCAGAGCCTGTAAGCAGACTCTCCACTACATTATAGATTTTTAAAATGCTCTCCCTACTCTATGTCAACTTCTAGTTATTTCCCTCCTCTCTGTCCTACCTTTTATATAAGGCAAGCTCCTCAAAAGAATAATCTAATAGACCAACTTACTCACCAGCCAGTCACCCTTCAAGCCGCTGCCATCTGGCTTGTCCACATGACACCACTGAAAGAGTTCTGAAAAAAAGAAATACAACTTTCAAATTTCACCTTGCAGCATTTGATAACATCAATTTTTCCTTCTTCTTAGACTCTCTTGTCCACTAATGTCTCTGGCCTCCTTCTCCCAGTGTTCTTTACCAGGTCCTCTTTTGCTGTCCAATAGTTAAATAATGCTATTTCTAAGGAAATAGCAAGGATCCAAATCCAACACTTCTTAGCTGTCTGACCTTGAAAGGGTTTCCTAAACCACCCCAAGCTTTGATTTGCTCAGCTGCAAAATGAGAATAATAATAGCACCCACCTCCAAGGGTTATTGTAAAGGTTAAGTGAATTCACACATGGAATGTGCTTACAATAGTTTCTGGCAAATAGCAAACACTCAATAAATATTAGCTGTGGTTGTTGTTGTTGTTATTATTATTGGCACTCTTCCCACCCCATAGCTCATATAGGAAGGTCTCACTTCCATTGCTCCTACAAATTTCATATCTGACGATTCCTCTCAAGCTCGTTATGTTAAATACTAAACTTGTTTCATTTCCTCCTAAAAATTTTCTCCTCCTCTACTAGTGGGAATCTCAATGAATCACACCATTATCATTTATTCATTCTTTTAACAAATATTTATTAGGTGTGTGCTTCATACCAGGCACTATTCTCTTCCCTGGGGATAGAGATGAAAGTGAAGTCCCTGCCCTCAGAGGTAATAAATGAGTGAACACACAAATGTTCTCTCACAGAGTAAGGAGGTCTATGAAGAAAATACAGCAAGATAAGGGACAGAAAGTAACTTGGCAAAGGTGAAGACATTTTTTTAGAAAGGATGGCCAAGGGTGTCCTCCTAGAAGAAATGACATTTGATCGGAGAGGTGCCCAAGCCAGGACGTCAATGGGTAAGTAAGTTCTGACATTCTCATCTTCTAAACTCTCAGGTCAGCTCTCCACTTTCTTTCCCTCTTGCTGATGTTTCAGGCCTCCATTTCTCTCATGTCAGTTATTTCCAGAATTCCAAGATTCTAGAATGTCAGGGTTTGCACAATGAAACCATGATTCTTTCCTTAGGTGATATATATTAGCATGTTCAAAGTGTGTTTCATGGAAAATTCCCCTGGGATCTGTAGTCAGATAACTTTGAGAAACACTGGGTTAAAGTTATTTAGATTTCTTTACAGCAGGACTATCAGAGCATTTAATAAGCTAAGACACATTATGAATTTCTGAGATGGGATAATAGTGACATAATAGAAATCACTATTTCCAAAATGTATCAGACCACAGAACGCTTTTTTTTTTAGTTTAATATTTTTTTTATCATGTTACGTTAATCACCATACATTACATCATTAGTTTTTGAACCCTTTTTTAAGATGCATCTCATAGCACTAGTGGTCCATAGGACAAGCTTTGGAAAATGCTTACCTAAATGTATATTAAGCATCTACTTTACTAATGTAGACCAGCCTTTAAGAAAAATCCATATCATTCTCCTATTAAACTCTTATTACCTTATCAATATTTTTGCTGAAAATGCACAACCTAGTTAATTTGATTTCTTCCTGAAGACTATAAATCCATATCCCAGAGGGCTGACAATAACAGGTTCCCCATATCTGTCTCTTATCAAACATGGCCTTTAAAGGTGCTAACCCTTTTCTAATCCAGTTCTCTCTGGAAATAATCACATCATTAGAGAGTTAACAATGCTGTCTATTCTTAATAGACACACTTCTCAGACACAATTTGTGAAAAATTTCAGTCAAATCCTCAGAATTTAAATAGTTAAGATACTGATAATAGCTAATATCTATTGGACATTTTATTACTTTATCAAATTATCATAGCAACCCTATAAAATACAGTATTATTGCTCCCATTTTATAGGTCAGCAAACTGAGAGGGGTAGGAAGTGACAGAGCTGGGGTTTGAATCTGGTTCCAGAGACTGTGCCCTTTGCACTGTACTGTCTTGTGAAGGGAAAGCTAATGAGAATTGTAGGAATACATCTAAATGCAGACAGCTATTGGCACAGTCTGTTTCCTGAATCTCTGCCATGTAGGTGTTGATTGAGGCCAATGAACAGTCTCTGATATACTGGTACTAAGGGTTTTCTCATGCCCCAGGAAGAAGCTGAGCAAAGCTTATTAACATAATGTTGGGAGGCCTAGTTCAACTGCATGTTCTCATCCAACACTCTCAACTGCCTCATCCCATGTTTAGAGTTTGGCTGGACTCAGAGCACACTGAGCCAAGCTTTCTTCTCTTTAATTGCTAAACCCATGTTTATTTGAAAGCAGACTTAATCCATGTATTTCTGATTACCCATCAGAACTCATCAAAATGAGGTCCTGAAAAAAGCCTGTTTGATGTTCAAAAAATAATCTGAAGGCATTGCTCTTGTGAACAGGAAGCTGGACTTTGCCAAAAGTGAACTGCCCTAAATTCTGAAAGACCAGTTTGGTCTGATGTTTTATGAGATATTTAAACCTCTTCATTGTAGACTTGGCCTAAACTTCATCCCTCTCTCTTTTTTCTTACCCACAATCCCTGCTTTTAGTTATTTAGCGTGTGATGGTGATTTCTGTCATCAGGGATGAGAACACCGCTAAAAATATACTGTGTAACTAGTAGCAATAAAAACATGTTATTTCCTTCATATGCCAATCCATGGTTTCCACTTTCATGGTAGATAATTGTTCTTTGAAGTCCCTTTTACTTCTCTTGCTTAATATTATTTTTTCATCCTGGTTAAAACTATCAACTAGTTAATCAACAAATAGAATATAATAAAGTATTAGACTTGTAGAATATTTTTAGAAGTAAAGAAAAACCCACTAACTTCAATTAAGGTTTCAACTCACATACACATATACATTATACATGTATGTTTACTTCTGGACTTCAGTATTTTTTTTCCATATTAAAAAATTAACATGACTTCACTCTTTGAGATCCAACTTTAAAATTCTCTGATTCAGTCAAAAATTTTACAAGATATTACTATAAAGTGATGAGATATAAACCACATCTGAAAACTGCTCTCATATAAAACATTGCAAAAATCTTCTAGAGATACCATGTACAGAATGGATTCAGCACATTTACATGATAGGTTTGGGAATAAGAAGTTTTGTGTAAATCTCTTACAAGGTTTACAGCATCCAAATACACAGTGTAAATTTCTGTTTATTCTTTCTTCATTAAGAAATTTACATCAAATGCTCTTGAGTACAGTATTGCATTTGTTCCTTTAGCCAGTAGGACCTGTTTGGTGGTTTAATTTAATTTAAGGAACATGAGAGTAGAGAGAAGATAGTGCAGGTGTATTCATTTACTTCCTTCACAGAATAAATGTTTCTTTTAGTTCAGTCATCTGTTCCATGGCATGGGAAGGAACTTAATTCTCTCTCACATCTGGATATCTTTATCCTGATGAAAACTGCAATTAACGTCCTAACCCAAACTCCCATTTTCACAGAGACCCAGTGTGCCTATGTGCTTCTTGGTGGTGCCCATCGCTTTGCAGTCCCTGGTGAAGGAGGAGGCCAGAGCTCAGAGGAGGCCAGAGCTCAGAGGCCAGAGCTCAGGAAAGGAATTCACCCAGTGGATGTTCTCATTCAGTGATACCCTTCGTGCCCTGGTGCCTCACTTGTCCCTAAGTCATGAGGACACAGGTCTGGTGCGGCAAGGATGATAAGACTTAGGCAGGACTTTTCTTGTCCAGGCCTCCTTTATCATCAGGGAAACGTGGTTCCCAAGTCTTACAGAACACTTATGGGAGCATAAGGTGAAGTCGGGGAGGTGAGCGGGGCTCACAAGTGCCCAGACAGAAGCACCTGGGGAATGGGAATGGAAAGGACAAGCAGGGCCAATCCAAATGTCTGCAATCAAAACCAAAAGCCCCTACGCGTTGAGCTGTGGTCCCCATTGACATATAGCAGGGCTCTGACTGAGTCAAAAAAACAAGGCACGTGCAACCCTCTCCAGGCCTTTTTTTTTTTTTTTTTTGTCAAACAGTAGGCAAAAAACTAACCAATAAGGTCATTAGTTTTCTTTTTTTTTAAACATAGCTTTTTTTTTTTCAGTTATGAAAGTAGCATGCTTGTTATAGAAAAGCCTGTACATACAGAAAGATGTAAAGAATGAATTAAAAATAACTCCTAATCCCACCAAAAGGCAGAGACAAACCTTATAATATTTTGGAGTATTTTTCTCCACCATTTCTTCTCTGTGCATTTATTTCACCAAATTGGGATTATGCTCTATACACAGTTTGGGAACCTGCTTTTTCACTTACGGTAATACGAGCATTTCCCCCAGATCATTAAATGGTCTTCAAAACATGATTTGGGATGGCGGCATAGCCATTTTCTCTAATGGACCAATGTTGAAATGTTTTTGGCTAGACAAGATCATAGCCCTTTTCTAATAAGCACAAATAGTTCTTAGATTTTGTTTTATGTATCACACTTCCCATTTTCCATCAGGATTTTTCATGGGTTGGGGTGTTAGTCCAAGGACTGATTCAGCTGGTTCCTGAAGGACTAAGAGAAGCAGATGTGTAGGCTTTTGGAGATTATATCTGGGCTCACCAAATGTGGAATCCACTCGCAAGTCATTGTCTCTGAAGGTAAGAAGTAGTAAATGCTGGGGCGCCTGAGTGGCTCAGTCGTTAGGCGTCTGCCTTCAGCTTGGTCATGATCCCAGGGTCCGGGGATTGAGCCCCACATCAGGCTCCCTGCTCAGCGGGAATCCTGCTTCTCCCTCTCCCATTCCCCCTGCTTGTGTTCCCTCTCTCACTGTGTCTCTCTCTGTCAAATAAATAAAATCTTTAAAAAAAAAAAAAAAGTAGTAAATGCTATACCTTGCCATTTCTCCTTCCCTAACATGTTTCTGAATTGTGCTTTCTTTCAGGTTGTTGGTAATAATGGCATGTAATGGCAAATAGAAACAATAAATAAGAGAGCAATCAGAGAATTTATAAGAACTGAACACTGCTATGTAGAAATGACGACAGACTTCAATTACACTGATTAATAAATATGCACCATATGAAGATTAAACAGAATTTCTGTACCAGAAACATGAAAGAGACAAGAGGAAGAATGTAAGATAAGACATTATGGGGAGATGAAGAGAAGAGAAAAAAATAATAAGGATCATATTGGCCAAATTAAACTCAATGTATGTAATCATGAATGGGAAAACTATATATTAAAAAAAAAATCCAGGGCAGAAACACATTGACAACAATACAATAATAGTGGGGGACTTTAACACCCCCCTCACTGAAATGGACAGATCATCTAAGCAAAAGATCAACAAGGAAATAAAGACTTTAAATGACACACTGGACCAAATGGACTTCACAGATATATTCAGAACATCCCATCCCAAAGCAACGGAATACACATTCTTCTCTAGTGCCCATGGAACATTCTCCAGAATCGATCACATCTTAGGTCACAAATCAGGTCTCAACCAGTACCAAAAGATTGGGATCACTCCCTGCCTATTTTCAGACCACAATGCTTTTAAACTAGAACTCAATCACAAGAGGAAAATCGGAAAGAACTCAAATACATGGAGGCTAAAGAGCATCCTACTAAAGAATGAATGGGTCAACCAGGAAATTAAAGAAGAATTAAAAAAATTCATGGAAACCAATGAAAGTGAAAACACAACTGTTCAAAATCTTTGGGATGCAGCAAAGGCAGTCTTAAGAGGAAAGTATATAGCAATACAAGCCTTTCTCAAGAAACGAGAAAGGTCTCAAATACACAACCCAACCCTACACCTAAAGGAGCTAGAGATAAAACAGCAAATAAAGCCTAAACCCAGCAGGAGAAGAGAAATAATAAAGATCAGAGCAGAAATCAATGAAATAGAAACCAAAAGGACAGGAGAACAGATCAACGAAACTAGGAGCTGGTTCTTTGAAAGAATTAACAAGATTGATAAACCCCTGGACAGACTTATCAAAAAGAAAAGAGAAATGACCCAAATCAAAAAAATCAAGAATGAAAGAGGAGAGATCACAACCAACACCAAAGAAATACAAACAATTATACGAACATATTATGAGCAACTATATGCCAGCAAATTAGACAACCTGGAAGAAATGGATGCATTCCTAGAGAAGTATCAACTACCAAAACTAAACCAGGAAGAAATAGAAAACCTGAACAGACCTATAACCACTAAGGAAATTGAAGCAGTCATCAAAAATCTCCCAACAAACAAGAGCCCAGGGCCAGATGGCTTCCCAGGGGAACTCTACCAAACATTTGAAGAAGAATTAATACCTATTCTTCTGAAACTGTTCCAAAAAATAGAAATGGAAGGAAAACTTCCAAACTCATTTTATGAGGCCACCATTACCTTGATCCCAAAACCAGACAAAGACCCCATCAAAAAGGAGAATAACAGACCAATATCCTTGATGAACATGGATGCAAAAATTCTCACCAAAATACTCGCCAATAGGATCCAACAGTACATTAAAAGGATTATTCACCACAACCAAGTGGGATTTATCCCTGGGCTGCAAGGTTGGTTCAACATCTGCAAATCAATCAATGTGATACAATACATTAACAAAAGAAAGAACAAGAATCATGATCCTCTCAATAGATGCAGAAAAAGCATTTGACAAAGTACAGCATCCTTTCTTGATTAAAACTCTTCAGAGTATAGGGAAAGAGGGTACATACCTCAATATCATAAAAGCCATCTATGAAAAACCCACAGCAAATATCATTCTCAATGGGGAAAAACTGAGAGCTTTCCCCCTAAGGTCAGGAACACGGCAGGGATGTCCACTATCGCCACTGCTATTCAACATAGTATTAGAAGTCCTAGCCACAGCAATTAGAAAACAAAAAGAAATAAAAGGCACCTGAATTGGCAAAGAAGAAGTCAAACTCTCACTCTTTGCAGATGATATGATACTTTATGTGGAAAACCCAAAAGACTCCACCCCAAAACTGCTAGAACTCATACAGGAATTCAGTAAAGTGGCAGGTTATAAAATCAATGCACAGAAATCAGTGGCATTCCTATACACCAAAAACAAGACAGAAGAAAGAGAAATTAAGGAGTCAATCCCATTTACAATTGCACCCAAAACCATAAGATACCTAGGAATAAATCTAACCAAAGAGGCAAAGGATCTGTACTCAGAACTATAAAATACTCATGAAAGAAATTGAGGAAGACACAAAGAAATGGAAAAATGTTCCATGCTCATGGATTGGAAGAACAAATATTGTGAAGATGTCAATGCTACCTAGAGCAATCTACACATTCAATGCAATCCCCATCAAAATAACATCCACTTTTTTCAAAGAAATGGAACAAATAATCCTAAAATTTGTATGGAACCAGAAAAGACCCCGAATAGCCAGAGGAGTGTTGAAAAAGAAAAGTAAAGCTGGCAGCATCACAATTTCGGACTTCCAGCTCTATTACAAAGCTGTAATCACCAAGACAGTATGGTACTGGCACAAAAACAGACACATAGATCAATGGAACAGAATAGAGAGCCCAGAAATGGACCCTCCACTCTATGGTCAACTAATCATTGACAAAGCAGGAAAGAATGTCCAACGGAAAAAAGACAATCTCTTCAACAAATGGTGTTGGGAAAATTGGACAGCCACATGCAGAAGAATGAAACTGGACCATTTCCTTATACCCCACACAAAAATAGACTCCAAATGGATGAAAGACCTAAATGTGAGACAGGAGTCCATCAAAATCCTAGAGGAGAATACAGGCAGCAACCTCTTCGACCTCAGCTGCAGCAGCTTCTTCCTAGAAACATTGCCAAAGACAAGGGAAGCGAGGGCAAAAATGAACTATGGGGACTTCATCAAGATAAAAAGCTTTTGCACAACAAAGGAAACTGTCAACAAAAGCAAAAGACAACTGACAGAATAGGAGAAGATATCTGCAAATGACATATCAGATAAAGGGCTAGTATCCAAAATCTATAAAGAACTTATCAAACTCAACACCCAAAGAACAAAGAATCCAATCAAGAAATGGGCAATAGACATGAACAGACATTTCTCCAAAGAAGACATCCAAATGGCCAACAGACACATGAAAAAGTGCTCAACATCGCTCGGCATCAGGGAAATCCAAATCAAAACCTCAATGAGATACCACCTCACACCAGTCAGCATGGCTCAAATTAACAAGCCAGGAAACAACAGATGTTGGCGGGGATGCGGAGAAAGGGGAACCCTCCTACACTGTTGGTGGGAATGCAAGCTGGTGCAACCACTCTGGAAAACAGTATGGAGGTTCCTCAAAAAGTTGAAAATAGAGCTACCCTACGACCCAGCAATTGCACTGCTGGGTATTTACCCCAAAGATACAAATGTAGGGATCCGAAGGGGTACGTGCACCCTGATGTTTATAGCAGCAATGTCCACAATAGCCAAACTGTGGAAAGAGCCAAGATGTCCATCGACAGATGAATGGATAAAGAAGATTTGATTGATATATATATATATATATATATATATATATATATATATATATATGCAATGGAATATTATGCAGCCATCAAAAGGAATGAGATCTTGCCATTTGCAACAACGTGGATGGAACTGGAGGGTGTTATGCTGAGCAAAATAAGTCAATCAGAGAAAGACATGTATTATATGACCTCACTGATATGAGGAATTCTTAATCTCAGGAAACAAACAGGGTTGCTGGCGTGGTGGAGGGTGGGAGGGATGGGGGCGCTGGGTGATAGACATTGGGGAGGGTATGTGCTATGGTGAGTGCTGTGAATTGTGCAAGACTGTTGAATCACAGATCTGTACCTCTGAAGCAAATAATGTAATATATGTTAAGAAAAAAAATAATAAGAAGAAGATAGCAGGAGGGGAAGTATGAAGGGGGGGAAATCAGAGGGGGAGACAAACCATGAGAGACGATGGACTCTGAAAAACAAACTGAGGGTTCTAGAGGGGAGGGGGGTGGGAGGATGGGTTAACCTGGTGATGGGTATTAAAGAGGGCACGTTCTGCATGGAGCACTGGGTGTTATGCACAAACAATGAATCATGGAACATTACATCAAAAACTAATGATGTAATGTATGGTGATTAACATAACAATAAAAAAATTATTTGAATAGAAAAAAAAATCCAGGGCATAATTAACACAACATTGATACAGAAGTTACCTTTTGGGAGGTAGGAGCTTGTAATAAAGGAGAGTTCCACAAAGAGCTTTTAAGTGCTGGCAATATTTGATTTCCTGACCTGAGAGGCTTCCTTGGCATGGTAATTAATCTGTAAAGGAACTTATGTTTATGCACCTTTCTGTATGATATTTATGAGACAAAAATCTAACCAATTTCCAGAGACACTTGGAGGAGTATGGAATTTGTGTTTGGGCTGGAGAAGAATAATTGTTCAACAGGGGGAGTATACAGAAGAGAAACAGCCTTTTGTTTAAAAGGGAAAAAATGGACAAAGAATTCACATGTGGGAATTGAGGCTGGGGCAGGCAGAAAGATGATCCGAGTTTACAGTCAGTTACTTAGATAACAAAGTTGTACAAAATTCTTAAGGTTGAGTAAATTAAACTCCTGGCAAAGGTCTTTAAGGATAACACAAGATGGACATACAGCATAATGGCTGTAATTAATAAGATTGTATTATATACCTGAAATTTGCTAAGAGAATATCAATCTCAAGTGTTCTTACCACACACACACACACACACACACACACACACACACACACACACAAAGGGAACTATGTGATGTGAAGGATGTGTTAATTAACCTGATTGTGGTAAATATTTCACAATGCATACATGTATCAAATCACCATGTTGTGCATGGTGTACAAACATTTGTCAATTTTATCTCAATAAAGCTGGGAAAAGAAAGGCATACAAGAAATGAGAAAGGGAGGGGACAATGAAGTAAGAACTACTGATTAGATGTATGTGCATGTGTGTGTGCATATAAATATATTTAAAGTCAGCAGCTATTACTATTGCTCAATCAAATCATTAATCATAATCAGAAGCCTGAGAAGAAGAAAATCTGGGTTGCAGTTCTACCAAATTGCCATGTAATATTTTGACAGTAATTTGATTTTAAAAATGAAAGGGCAGTATGATATAGTCGTTAAGCTTTTGCCATTGCAGACGTATTTCTGAGATCAAATTCTACTTTTGCGCTCATGGGTTTGTGTGACTCTGGGCAGGATTCTCAACCTGTTTGTGCCTCAATCTTCTCGGCATGAAGTGGGGATTATAGTCCCTACCTCACAGGACTGTCAAGAGGATTAAATTAAATAATCCATGTTATTTGCTCAGCACAGTGTCCATAAATGTTGGCTATTATTGTTATACTTGTTAATCATAAGTTTTGTGAGTCTTAGCTCTGAAGGAAAAATAATGGACTCAACAATGACTAGGGCTCCCTCCTCTTAAAAAAATGACAGGATTCCATCCCTATGGCTGTGGCTTTGATGTGTTAAACTTCGCTGGAATGTCAGAGAGCCAACAGTGATCAGTAAAGTTGTGCCCATGTGCAAGAAGTTCAGGAAATATGAGGTGAAAAGGACTCTCATTATTCTGAGTCCATGATGGCATATCCACCAAGAAGAACCAGAAAGGGTGAGCGAGTTGATATCCTTCTCCTGCTGACACCTCCAACAACTCCAACAAACTGACTCAACCCATCTTTCAAAAAAACCTGAGATAATGGAATGCTTGATGTTCCCTTCCCACAAAGGGTCTGCCAAGTAATTCTTTACAAATATATCATTCAAGAAAAAGAAAGCATATATATTTTAATCTGTTTTAGTTTAATGAAAAGTGCTGTTTTGAGTATTGACTTTGCTTACATTTGGTGATGACTCACCTTAATCCCACTGTATTGAGATATCCCAGCCCCTTCCAGCCACTGACTTCCCACAATACCCTGTAGTCATTGCCATGATACTCTTGAAGGGTGGGTCAAAAACTAAATTGGAGATATTTTTCTGTTCCCTACTCTCTGAAAATACCTTTGAATATTTTTGCGACAGTTATGAGTGTCTTAATCATCTTAATCATCCAAAGCTAGACTATATTCGAACAGCTTGCCATCTACCTTTTAGGGTAGAACAGGAAGGAAAGTGTTTATATCTTTTACTTAGTCACTCTGAAGTCACCCACCTCCAACCCATCCCCTCCAGCCCACAACACTCAGAAAGCCTCCTACCATATGCTTTTGTCTGCATTTCTTTACAGCCCAAATTAGATCTGTGAGGAGCATTAACTGATTTTGGGTGTATGCCCAATAGACCACATGTAATACAGAACTATTTTCTAAAAAAATTATCACGTATATCTGATTTTTTGGAAGGCCAGAAAAGTGAATGTGTCAGATTTTGTGAATACTTTTTATATTCTTTTGTTACCCTCATAACTAGTGAGATGGAAAAGAAACAGTGGTAAAGATATTCCACAAAACATAATAAAGTACATTTTCATGAGTATTTAAGTGTCTTCTTACTTTTCTAGAGTATATTACAAAATTTTCTTCAATAAGACAGAGAATTTTTTAAATGGTAAAAAATAATTTTTTTTTAAGATTTTATTTATTTATTTGACAGAGAGAGAGAGAGAGAGCACCAGTAGGCAGAGCAGCAGGCAGAGGGAGAGGGAGAAGGGAGCCCGATGCAGGGCTCAATCCCAGGACCCTGGGATCACGACCCGAGCTGAAGGCAGACGCTTAACCGACTGAGCCACCCAGGCACACCCAAAAATAACTTTTTAAATGAAGACCATTTCTACTAAATTACTATTCTTCCAGGTAACTTTAAATTGAATCTTGATCCTTATCCAAAACCAAAAATACTGTAATTTCAGAAATGGAAATGCTCATGAAATACAATATATTCTATGAAAACAATTGCTTCAGTGAAAACATTTGTAGAAGCTAATCCAGGGAGGCACAACTGATATTTTGTAGGTGTTGAATGGAGATTTTGAAGGTTGTTGGGCAAATCCCCGTAAAAATTCAAAAGATTCATAGTGAAACCTAACAGGGTGAGATAGAATCATCCAGACAAAGGATAAGTGTCAGGGAAGGACAATGAGAGCCCTAAAATAAAATCCCCATGAGAAAAGGTTAACCATGCACCAGTAGGAAGGTCAAAGTGGGATGGAAATCCCACATTTGTGAACTACTGGCCCCTAGAACATGTTCCAATACCGAGGAGGGAGCCAGTTTGTACCCTGACAATGTGGTTGTGTACCCTGAGAAAGAGCTACATCACTGTCCTAGGCCAGTATCATCTCCTCAAACCACTGGCACTGAGGAAAGAATTCACACATCCTCAATGGCCACCACTGGAACAGGAAGCTCATCCCCAGGATCAGTACTGAGGACTTAACAGGAGGCAGTGGTGCTGTTCAGTATTAAAAGTGGTGTTAAGTACATTTTATGGTGACAGATGGTAGCTACACTCATGGTGCACCTAGCATAATGCACAGACTTGTCGAATCACTATGTTGTACACCTGAAACTAATGCGCCATTATATACCACCTATATTTCAAATAAAAAAAGTGGTCTTAGAGGAGAATTCCATGACTATCTGGGTTTCTGGGTCTGACCTGAGATCTTCTGCTTTAATAGCTCCTTCTGAAGCAATTATCTTTAGAGAAAACTGTGAAGTTCCTCAACCTCATAGATTGACTGACTTAACTGAAGTTGGAACTAGTACCAAGGCAAGAAGACTTGAGTTAGTTCCCTGATGGATTTTTGGAGATTCCAGGGCAGGGTTTGACAAAGAGACTTCTGCAAAGCCTGTTCACATGCCCCACTATGGAAAGGGACCACCATGTTACACAACACTAAGAGAATACTTAAAGGGGAGCCTGGGTGGCTCAGTCAGTTAAGCGTGTGCCTTCTGCTCAGGTCATGATCTCAGGGTCCTGGGATGAAGCCCCACAGGCTCCCTGCTCAATGGGAAGTCTGCTTCTCCCTCTGCCTCTGCCCCTCCCCGCTGCTCGTTCTCTCTCTCTCTCTCTCAAATAAATAAAATCTTCTTAAAAAATAAAAATAAAAGAATATTTAAAGTAAAAAATATTTGTGAATTTATAATGTTTTGGCATCACACTGGGAGTCATATTAATTGAGACAGTTTTGCTGAAAATAGTTTTTTTTAACTTCCTGCTCTCAAGTCAACATAAACAGTATTCAGATTCTCAGTCCAAATATAAATACCTGGTTTTTTTGAAGTGAAAATTTAATCATAAACTTCTTCTGATTAAAACACTGATCAACCAACAAGATTACATAAACATTTTAAGTTTATTTTATGCCGCTATAGGATAAATATGTTTGAAGTGCAAAAAATTTTTTGGCTAAAATCAGTTTATTAAATCTGTATTAAATATGGTCTTTCTATAACATTGCACCAAAAAATAATAATGTGAAAGGGAACTGTAACTGAACTTTAATCAATCACTGTTACAGTTCATTACTATGTTCTGCTGGCACTAAAATCCCTCTATGCCACTGTACCCCATTTTGTATTTGACTTGTTATGAAAATAAATATGGTTAGATACTAGAATTTCATTTTACTCCAACATTTCACTTGAGTCTTTGAGTGGGCCTTCTAATTTCAAAATTCCAATTATGTTTCCTCCAAAATGAAGATTATCTTCCTCTTTAACTCATGAATTCATTTCTCGTAAGGTTAACCTTGATTTTTAGTTTAAAATAAAATACTCCACCTTCACATATTTTTAAAAAGCCAGGGACTGTCCTTTGATTACTGTCCAACACACATACATTTACATCAAATCCCAGGTAGCGATGATTCATGCATTGGTAAAGTTCTATAGAATGACAGCTAGACAGGATGAGTTTGTGTACTGCATTTAAAGATGCCAAACAGGGAAGAAGGGCTTATTCAGTTCCAGCCCATCAGGTTCATAATAAGCAATTAAATATCTGTAATTAAATCTCCATTTACTCAGCAGACCAGAACAGCACATTCAAATCCAGTCTTCAGGGTAAGTAATAAGCTTTAAAAAACTACATTCATTCATTCTGATCATAAAGAATGTAACAAAAACAATAAAAACTAAATGTGTGTTTAAGAGATCTGGTGGCATTTAAGGTGTAGACAGGCTTAACTGGACTTCAAAATTAATACGCACCTGCAGAAATAAAATAAACAACACTAAAAATTAATATGCATTTATTTCAGTACTGGGTAAGGGTAGCAATTAATACAGGCAAGAAAGGAGTTTAAGAATGAAACACCTGTGGGTATTAAAAATAGTAACCTGCCCCTTTAAAATGATTTCTGGTTGCTATGAACAATATTTAAGACATGTGGAAGAGGGAGATTTATAATATCATAAAAGTGTGACTGCTGGACTCTAATAACATTCTTGGGTCTCAATAATACCCTTCTTCTATATAAGACAAATCGGATTATATAGTTTTCCATCAAAAAAAATAACTATGAAATACAAGTAGTTTCTAATTTGAGTAAAATACTGCAGATATATAAGAGTTACTGAATTAGGGCTTATCGTGCACTTTATGTTTTCAGAGATGTGAGTTAGCAACACAGGGTCCAGAAAAAAATGAAAACATGACTCCCACTTTTCAGAAGTTTACATTTGGAGACCCAAGACATACTCATAAGAAAGAGAGCAATCACAAAGATGTGCACACATATCCATTTACAAGATACTTTCTTCACATTATTTCACCAGTCCCACGATAATTTGATGATACAAGAAAAGAGAAGGGTCATTATTGTTATGTGTGGGCTTTTGAGTTTAAAAAACTCAAGTTCTGTCGTAAAATAATACTATAACTAAAGAATTAAACACTTCATAGGTTCAAGTACTGATAGAAGCAGCTGCCAGCAATATCTTAATTATACCTCTCAACAATCTTAGAAGATAGAAGGATAATTATATGCCCAATTTAGAAATTGGGAAAATAAAGGTTATTAAGCAACTTTCCTGAGGACACACAGTCAATAAGCGACAGAGCCAGGATAGAGGATTTGAACCTCCACCTGCCTGACTCAGAACCCATGGTCTTAACCATTACATTCGCCCACCCTCCTCCATTTACCTAGCTCTTTGAATTTGACTGGTTACTCGACCTCCCCAAGCCTCAGGTTCCCCATGGATAGCATACAGCATCATTCTCTGGGACTACAGTGTGGATTAAATGGCATGACTTTTGATAAATTCTTGCCCCCAGTAAATGCTCCATTAAAGGTGGGATTCTTTATCTCACCTTTCCCTTAGGGTATTTGCCCAAGATCACACAATTAGTGAATGGCCAATCTAGGACCCAGACCCATGTCCTCTGTCTCCCTGCTCTCAGACTACCTTAAATCTCCTTCCAAAATGTCCAGCACTGTGCTCCATCCACAGTAGGCATTTTATTCTATTCGTGTTACTGCAGTTCCATTACCTCTATGTCCAAAGTCCATGTTACGTAATAGATAAGAGCAAGCAGCTGGTGTTGCTCAACATTCCCTCGGCTCTATCTGAAAGGCTGGTTTCTCTCTAAGCTTCAGAACAATCAATGACCATTCCACTTTTTTCATTGTTTTGGGGGGGAGGGGGGAGATGTGCTAACTAAAATAAAACAAAGTGTTCTACAAACAAAGGAAGTCATGGAGCTTAGTTATATGCACACAGATTTAAAAACCATACTACAAATATATCATTAAAACCATAAGGCAACCAGCTGACAAAGTATTATCACTAAAGGAGCAATAAACTTCAATTGACTTGACTTATTCATTGTGGTTCCCTCTTCTTTGGGTATTACTGATTTAGCATGTTTTATTATTTGCAACAAATTGTTTAATAAAGTATAATTTAATTGTTAAGCTTGTACAAGAGCACAAAGATAGTCAAAGACAAGCACCATCAGGTAGTAATTTACTGACCAGTGTCATGGGCTAACAGACATTAAGATGCAGTGAGTGATGTTTTGAAATGCATGAGTTGTGTCTTGATGTCTGAAGACCAGATAATTCAGGATATTAATAAATACTTGTAAGAATAATCACTTGTAATCACAATAATCACATGCAATAATGTTAATAACAATAATACTGCAGGGTGACAATTCTTCCAGCTCCAACGGTAATAGAAAGCCATCCTCCTCTGCTGAGGAACAATGGAAATCAGAGGTGAGAACTCACAGTGGATCTTTGAATTATTTATGAGCTCATACATGTCACTTGCATCTGTACGTTAAAAAAAAAAAAACACGAAAGTATAATAGCTCATTAGTGATGCAAATTTCAAAAAGATGGACTTTATTCTGGTTTGGTGGCGATTTTTGTAATTCAGCATTCTTACCAACAGTGAAGTGTCTCCTTTCTATTCTTTATTATTACTAGGATTCATATTGCTTGGCCAGGTCAACATTTTGGGCACCTTTATTTCACTCATCTCTGATTCACCCATTTTTATTAGCTCCTATTGCACACCAGCAACATTGATTAAATCGCTGTCATAATTTCTCTGAGATGCAATTAGAGTGAAGGTGGATCATTTGTACACTTAAAATATGTAGATTTAATAATGCATGCACAAATGAGGGAGAACGATTTTTTAAATCTGCAAAAATACATGAGAGAGAAAAGAACGAAGCAAATGTGTCTAAAATGTTAACAGTGGGGAATTCTTTGTACTATTCTTGCAACTTTTCATTAAGTCTGAAATTATGCCAAAATTAAAAATTAAAAGAAAAAAATTACATTGCAAGTCAATTTGCCATTCCACTAAATGATCTTAAGCCACAGAATGAGAGAAAGTGGTACATGAGACTCTGAGCTAGCCTCAGTTGACACGACCCTCAAAATATGAGCATCATGCCATGCGGAGTGAGGTTTTAGTGTTTTAATATATGTGTTTCTTGTGTAAAACAATATTTTAAAAATTTTGTATTTGAGTTTTTATTACATGCTATATATTGTACATTTATGCATACACATTGTTTTAAACAGGGTTGTAAAACCCTGTATGTTATATTTTAAGGGTGATTTAAGATTTTCAAGAGTGATTTTGACTGTGTGTGATTTTAGCCTTATGTGCTAACTTTAGGTCTTGTCCCCAGGTCAGCTGCGACTCTACTGAACTCTCACAAGTACAGAAAGAAGTTACATCAAATCTTGTCTTGATGGCTGCTCTATAATCATAAAATCAAGAGAATGAGAATTTGGTTCAGCAAACCTTTCCCCTTTCCGTGCTCTTTGCCCCCTTTTAGTATCTCTGCTATCGCTGGGAGGCTAAACCCTTAGTGTGCCCTGCTGGCCTTGGTCACAGAATGAAAGACTCTGATAAACAAAATGTGCTATGTGTGTCCCAGGAGTGTTTTATTTGGGGAAGGAAATGCTGTCTGGGAAAAGTAACAAACAAAAGGGAATCTTGACAAATCTAAGTCCCTTAGTGGGGAAGAAGTCTTCAGGCAGGGGCAGTTCCTCTAGTTCTGTGGTTTAAGTACGCTGACATACTTACTCCATTTACTTCTTGACCATTTTAATCTCTACCACCACTGAGTTCAAGTTACATTTACTCTAATGTGCCAAGCTTATTAGAAGGACTCGACACACATTATAACACAAGACAAATTTAGCCAAGGAGATTTTCTTTGTATGTCAGAGTATGCATCTTTTGGAGATTTGGTTGCTGTTGTAGCTGTTATTTTGACTTTGAAATAAACGTGAAATGTAGTCAAAAGGGCCTGGGACTAAGAGTTGGAAGATCTGATACAAACTGTATGCTTGTCAAATTACAAAATCTCTCTATGCCTCATTTTCACAATCTGTAAAAGGCATGAAGATCAGAGTCTTTTTTGTTTCAAGATTTTTTTTTTTTTTTAATTTATTTGACAGAGAAAGACACAGCAAGAGAGGGAACACAAGCAGGGAGAGTGGGAGAGGGAGAAGCAGGCTTCCCGCAGAGCAGGGAGCCCGATGCGGGGCTCGATCCCAGGACCCTGGGATCATGACCTGAGCCAAAGGCAGACGCTTTAACGACTGAGCCACCCAGGTGCCCAAGAGTCTTAATTACTTATAATCACGGTAACCACCTGTGATAAGTAACCATGTGTTAATGACAGTATGCCCTACCCACCTCCCAGGTTTGTGGTAAGGAACAAAAGAAAGAATGTTTATGGAAGCACTTTATGTCTCTAAAGCATGAAATAAATATGACAAAAGAGACTAGCTACGATGGTTAATTTTGTGTATTAATTTGACTGGGCAAAAGGTGCCCAGATATTTGGCTAGATATTATTCTGTGTGTGTCTGTTGAGAATTTTTCTGGGTGAGATTAACATTTGAGTTAATAGCCTGAATAAAGTAGATCACCCTCCCAATGTGGGTATGCCTCACATCCCTTCCATTGAAGGCTGAATGGGACAGAAAGACTGAATAAGGGAGAATTTGCTTCCTCTCTCCCTCTTCCTGTCTTTAAGTTGGGACATTGGTCTTCTCCTGCCTTCAGACTTAGGCTAGGACTAGAACTATTACCATTGGCTCTCCTGTTTCTCCAGCCTTCAGACTCAAACTAGAACTCAACTCTTCTGGGTTTCCAGCTTGCTGACTGAAGATCTTAGGACTTCACAGCCTCTAGAATCAGCTGAGTCAATTCTCCTTATAATAAATCATATATATATATATATATATGATGTAATATATGATATAATCTCCTATTGATTCTGTTTCTCTGGACAACCCCAATATACTAGCTATGAAAAATATTCATAGCTTATGAAAATATTCATTCCTTATACCTATTAGTTGGGTAAATTTACAGAACCAGTGAAAAGTTGTGTCAACCAGTTTCATCATCATATCTATGCCCAATGACCAGTCTGAAAATTCTGCACCCATCTCCACCACATCTTAGAATTACTAAGAGGGCTGAAGATTCTGAGGTGACGTAGGACCATTCTAGCCAGGAGAGTGCTGAGTTTATTTCTGGGGCAATCTACTTCCACACAGTTTGTCTTCTTGGTCTTTAGACTCACATAAAAGAAAAGAAATGAGATTTCATAGTTTAATAAATGAGAAATTCTAAGCACCATATTGGGCATAAATTGGTGTTATGAATCCAATGTATCTTACTGTGACGATGTCTCATATATTTTCTGTTCCTTTGGAGAAGGGTCTGGTATGTACCTGCTCATTACCACCTTCTCATAGTGATGCATGCTTTCTATGAACACAACCTGCAATCATCATATGCCATCCACTATTTTCACAAGCTTTTTGTTGTTTTTATTGTCCTTAAATCTTACCTAAATGAAACATTTAAGACATTAAATGCCCTAAGTCCAAAGTTTAATAAGGGAATTCCATCTGAGGCACGATCTCCATGAATGATAATGAAACACTGCTACAATTTTAATCCCTTGTAGGATCCAATTTGTATAATGCATCACGTCAAACACAAAGGATTAAACTCTCACTGGAAGGGGAAAAAAAAAAGGTCTAGGTTAGTCTGCCCTCTAGTGTAGCTTACTGGTTCCTAAAATAAACCAGAGAAACGTGTCCTGGAAGCCGATTGTGCAATTCCGTCAGGATGGCAACTTGCCACCGTCGCCAGCGCCCGATTTTTGCAGCGCTCCTCTTTGGGAGCTACAGACTTTTCTAGCATTAGGTCACATTTCTAACCTAGTTTTCAAGAGAAATACATGTGGAGCCCCACCCTCCTGGACCTATGCCTGCTTGAAGTCTATGTTATGTGGATAGCCTTGACCGTGGTGTGTGCCCTTTTCTATCACTTCAGGAGAACAGGGATGCAAATAAATAAAAAGACATATTTCTGAGTTCAGAAATGAGTGCATTAAGAGAGGCTTCGGAAAGGGAGAGATTTGGTCTAAGAACTGTTACTAGTGTGAGTCTCTTAGGGACAACCTGGGCTATCTACATAACAAAACACCTTGTCTTTGGCTGGCCCTTCTGAAAGTTCATTTGCAGAGGTATGTATCCTCTCCTGGACTCCAAGGCCTATGTTTGCAGTAAAGAAACATCTTTGTGTTCCCTGTTTCGTAACTTCCCTCAAATTCTGCTTTAGAGGGGCGCCTGGGTGGCTCAGTCGTTAAGCATCTGCCTTTGGCTCAGGTCATGATCCCAGGGTCCTGGGATCGAGCCCCGCATCGGGCTCCCTGCTCAGCAGGAAGCCTGCTTCTCCCTCTCCCACTCCCCCTGCTTGTGTTCCCTCTCTCGCTGTGTCTTTCTCTGTCAAATAAATAAATAAAATCTTAAAAAAAAAAATTCTGCTTTAGAGTTAGAAAGTAAAGTGCTTTAGGGGATAGTTTTTTTAAAACTGCAGTTTATACTCAACTGCATAAACACGTTTTTGTTTTTTTAAAGAAAGTCTAATTCTTGTAACTGGTGGACTTGCATAGGTCTGAAAGCTTTCCTGTTACACATCAATTCCAGAATTATTTCAAATAAATAAATATAATGTTGAATTACTTAAAAAAAATTCAAGGCCCTGTGCACATGTTTACCTGGAAAACTCAAATTCCCTATTAATCAAAATCTGGCCTATACTTCCTTGCCCTTTCCACATGCCTTTAGTTCATGTACCAAAGATATTTAGCTAAGTAGTGATAGTTTGTTTCTAGGCACCCCTAATCACTACCAATTTCAGGAAATACAGGTCCTGACCTTCATAAATAAAAAAATAAATAAAATAAAGCAAATATCCTTTTTACATATAAATTATACATACACACACACAAAATTCTAAATCTGCAAAACACAAAAATATCCTCCTATTTATATTTCTGTCATCATAGCTAGCAGTTCAGGTGGGCTAATGATGAGCCAAATGGCATTCCAGCCCCTGAGTACACTATCACAGACTACCTGATTCACTCTTGGCATAAGGGCTTTCTTAAGCCATCAGTTTGGGCTCCTTCACAATAGCAGTATAAATACAACTTTGATCTTCGATCTATTTTCAAATTGTTCATCCCTGACAGTAAGATAATCACAGGTGTCTAGGCTCTAAAAACATGTTTTAAGCTGACTGGAGAGGAATTAAAAAGGAGAAGCGATGTGAAGTAGTGGATAGAGCACTAGGAAACAAGACACCTGATTCTAATTGTGATCTTGTCACCAGCTACGCTGTTAACTTAAACAAGTCACTTTACTATTCTGGAGTCTTCTTCTGCTCATCTATAATAGGTGTGGGCTAGAGTTAGATGAAATCAGAGGTACCTAATCTTTCATCACCAGACTGCCTGTTCTAATTACATCGATGACTTCATATCTATATCTGTGTTTCAATGTGTTTTAGACTAAAAATATTACAAATTCTAAGTTTACCAATCCAGAGACAGTGTTACCCAAATACCATGCTCACACTGACGCTGGTTCTCAGTCTAATCCAGACCCAGGGCATGTTTGTCATTTGCTGTACTGATTTTCCTGCTAGTTTTCTTTGCCTAAGTCTCTTAAAGATATTAGGAGCTTAATCACTGTCATAAAGAGAAGATGAAAGATTGAAGGCTCTCTGATTAGCATTTTGCATATTTTTTTTCTGAGAATTTCAAGAGCACATAAAACTCACTTGTTCCCTATCAGCATTTCCCTTTACCCCTTCAGTTTGCTGACATGTGATTTTCAAGTCGTTTTTGGAAATCTGAAACCTGTTAGAGATCGCAGATGCCAAGATCTGCATGACTGCTATAGTTTTGGCAGAATCTGCTTTTTTAAGACAACAAAGGCAATAAATAGGAATCTGCTTTCCTCTGACTCTATTCTTTTCCAAAAGAAAAAATGTCTTTGTGGACGCATGTCATTTAATAAGGTTTCTAGACTGTCTTGGTTTAGACTGTGTTTGTTCTTAGCTTTGACTCAAAATAGCATCTGGGCTTTTCATTTTGAGAACTTCAAGCTTATTCCTGTTATCAGCTTCCACTAAGAGCATAGCTTCATATTCCTTTTAATGTCTGTGATTCTCTTTAACAAAGGTAATCATCTAAGCGCCAATGGTGGGCAGCAGTAAAAATATGTTTTTGCCAATACAAATGAATATTTGACTAATTTGAACCCTAACCCTGGCCACATTTCTTAGTCTTCATGCCATTTAAGTCAGCTTCGCAAGGGCGGGGTGAGGGTGGGGAACTGACAAAAGAGGTAGAGCCTTATAAATAAGCACAGGAAGTGAAAAGGAGATGTGGCATCTGACTTAAGGGTCAGGGAAAAGGAGACATGTGAGAATTTCAAGATCGGGTATAATTTTGACAGAGAGAAATGGGAAAGACAGAAATGGGGCAGGAATACTAAAAGCAAATGTTAGATGAGAAAGGGACAGCCATGTTGAAGAATAGCCAGAGGTTCAGTGTTGTTATAGACATAATGTGTGGTCACATGACAAGCTGAGAGATGGCGTTGGAAAGGTGATCTGTAGTTAGACTGGAGAGGATGCAAGAGTGGTCCTGGTCTTTCATCAGTAAAGGTGGAGATAGCACCCTGAAAGGAGAAACAGGCTACACCAGACTATCCCAGGCATGAGACATCTTCCAGAATGGTACTACTAGAAATTCCAGGCCAGCCAACTCCAGGAATCAGAAATGGACTTAGAAAAGAATTGAGGAAGTCACTCCAAAGCATAAAGTCCCTGAGATGTGGGGACCCAGAGCCCTGGTCTAAGAGCAGTAACTTTGAGGGATGTTCCAAGGAATAAGCAATGGGTTCTGAAGAGTAGAGAGAGGGGCATTGATGATGGCACCAAAGTTCTGAGCCTGGGGACTGAACTTACCTGTAACGTCCTCTGTCAGGAGCTGCACTTTCCTTCATAACAGTATTCTAGGCCACTTCTACCTCTGAGAATTTTTGACAAAATAAAATTGTGTAAACATGACTGGGGCAAATTACTTAAACTTTCTGTGCCTCAAGTTAAGTTTATATCTGCAAAATGGGAATAATAAGGCTTTATACATTTATTACAGGCACTGAGTTAATATTTGTAAATCACTTAGAACAGTGCCTGGCACAAAGTCAGTACTATTTAAGTGGCTGTTATACATATAATTTCTTGCTTTTTCAGAACCCTCCTTCACATATAAATAACATAAACGGAGGGGAGCTGAAGAACCTCACAGGTTATATTAGAGTCTCAATGTACTACCCAACTCCCTTCTTCTTCTAAAAGCTCCTCCTTCCCTCCCTTGGGAAGGAGAAGGGCCCGGGGAGATGAAATTTTATTCTGTCTTAAATATCATCTTCATGTAAATTTGCATCACCTGGAATTAATGTTCTGGCTGATAGCCAGACTCAAATGCATACTATCTCTTACTTTCAAAGGCCCTCTGCTGTTACAGCTCAAATCTAGAAATCCGGTGTGTCGTCTGTGTCTGTAATGGAACACACCATAGCAGCGACTGCTCGACTGTAAAGAGCACACCCCCAAACACGTGTGACCACCCTTGTTAGATGGTGAGCTCCCTGCAGCCTGGGTCTGTGTCATTCCCATCTTTGTACTCCTCAGCAGTGTCCAGCACTGTGTTTACACAAAGTACGTAGTCGCTAGTTCTTTGCAGAACAAAACTGATTCAGGAAAAACACACAAATGACATGTGTGTACAAACACTTTCAAGTCGATGAACAACTAGTTTTCTTGTAAAAACCAGAAACAGTCTGTGTGGGAGTATCTGGCCAAGACCTTCACTGTGACAACATCTGAATCACCTGTTTTGTCTGAAGACTAAACTTTTAACCTCAGCCCCACATCACAGCTCACTATAACGATGTAAATGAAGCCATGTGGTCCAGCAGGCCTAACAAACAGCAGTCCCACTTCTTCTGTTGCTTTAAACTCTTGAAGTTTCACATGACTGCAGACTGTTAGAATTATGTGAAATATGTTTCCAAAGTCTTGCCTCTGCCCTCTTTGGAAATAAGTCATAACCAGCTGCAGTTCCTGCCACGTCGTAGTATAGATGAAACACACTTTACTTTGTTTTCTATAAACACAGAAAAATCTGAGCTCTGAATTCTAAACAAGCATCTATAATATCAAAGGGAGTTAAAGCAGAAAAGACTTCAGGAATCGGTTCTGATTGGTAAGGTTCCTGATTAGTACAGTTCCTTACTGTTCCTGCTGAAGATCTATGAAACAGAAGGGTAAGGTAGCTAAGCTATTTACCAGTATAGCTCAGTAAATTACATTGCAAGGACTAGGCAGATGACTCAATTCAGATATTATATATGGGATTTTTCATCTGGGGATGAACGTGTTAATACTAAGTTTTGTGGGTTTCTGTTGTTCAAAGCCCCCTTTTTATTGGTTTTCTGCCATCTCATTTTCTCCTGGCTTTCTTCCAACTTTTGGCCCCTTTTTCGAAGCTTTTATCCTTTTCTTCCTGGTGTCCTATGAATATTTTTTAAAAGATTTTATTTATTTATTTGTCAGAGAGAGAGAGAGAGAGAGCACAAGCAGGGGGAGCAGGCAGAGGGAGAAGCAGGCTCCCCACTGAGCAAGAAGCCCGATGTGAGACTCGATCCCAAGATCCCGCGATCATGACCTGAGTCGAAGGCAGTTGCTTAACCAACTGAGCCACCCAGGCGTCCTGTGTCCTAGGAATATCGACGATCCCAAAGATGTGTATCTATCCTATTCTCTTCGTGTCCACCTTCCTCTCTTGGTGAGCTGGCCACGCCCATGGCTTCAACAACCACTGTACTTTGACTTCTCCCAAAAGTCTGTTTCCAACCCAACACGCCCTCCTGAGCCACAGTCTCTTCTGTGTTGAAGAACACTTCCACTTGAATTCCTTCCCAAAATGCCACATTCAAGACACAATGAAAAGATCTTTAACACAGCATTGAAAATTCTCATAAACTGACCCTGGCCACGCTCTATGCTCCCATCTCACCTCCCTTTCGTTCACCTCTACTTAACCAATCGCAACAAAATAACATGCATTTCCTTGAACACAGGGTGTCCTTATCTGCCCTCATTCCTTTGTATCTGGTGCATCTTCTGCCTGGAAGTCTCTGCACCCAGTTTATTCCCATCCCACTTTTCAAGCGCAGCTCAAAGGTCATCCTCTCCCAGCCTCCCAGATCTGCACTGGAGCCTCTGATGTCTCACATGTTATCCTGAACCAACACTGCTACATCACTCATCTCAGGTCTATATTTATTAGATAGCAAACTTCCTGACATCAGAAACAACATATTAAGCTTTGCTTCTGTAGAGCCGACTGAGCTTAGAACCATTCCTGGCACATGCAGATTTTCAACTGATGGCTGTCAAATTATTAAGAGAATGAAAGATGAATCCTACAAAGAAACCCAGACCCTTTCAAACCAGGTTATTATTTTTTTTTTACATTTTATTTTGATATGATTTAAAGCCTACAGGAAAGTTGTAAGACTATTCCAAAGAACTCCCATGTATCCCTACCTCATACACACTAATTGTTTATACGGCTTTATGATTCTCTCTGTGTACATTTATGCTGTTTCTAAATCACTTGGTAGTAAGTTGAAAATATCATGCCCCTTTACTTCTAAATACTTCAGTGTGTATTTTCTAAAAGCAAAGCTATTCTCTTATATAACCACAATGAAGTTATTAAAATCAGGAAATTTAACATTGATATAATACTGGTAATAACTACATCATTATTATAATACTATAATAATGATGTAAGTCATAGTCTATATTCTTTTTTTATTTATTTTTTGAGGGACAGAGAGAGAGTGTGAAGGGGTGGGAGTGGGGGGGACGGACAGAGAGAGAGGGAGAGAGAGAATCCTAAGCAGGCTACATGCTCAGAGCAGAGTCTATTGTGGGGCTCGATCTCACGACCCTGAGATCATGACCTGAGCCGAAGTCAAGAATCAGACGCTCAGCCGACTGCACCATCCAGGCACCCTAGTCATAGTCTCTATTTAAACTGTGTCTATAATGTCATTTGTTTATAGGTATTTAACAGCTACTATTTTGCCAAAAATGTCTTTTATAGTTATTTTTTTTCCTGACCCAAAATTCAATCCAAGATCAAAACTTGTATTTTACTGTCATTTCTCCTTTGTCTCCTTTAACCCAGACTTCCAGTTCCTCAGCCTTTCTTTTTGTTTTTGACCTTGAGATTTTTAAAGAATGCATCTCAGTTTTTGTTAGACTGTCCTTTAATTTGGGTTTGTCTGATAGTTCCTGATTATTAGATGTGGGTTATGCATTTTTGCCAGGAAGACCAGTGAAGTGATTCTGCATCCTTCTCAGAAGATGGTAACAGTAGACACATGATGTCTGTTTGTCCCAGTATTGGTGATGCTAGCTTTGATCACTTGGTTAAGGTGATGTTTGCCAGTTTTCTCCACCATAAAGTTACTATTTTTCCCTTTATAATTAAGAATGATTAGAACAGGTGAGACACTTTGAGAGTATGTAAACATCCTGTTGTAAGATTTTAACCTACTAATTGTACTGTTCATTGAGGATTTTCCAATGCCATCATTCCTTCTCTACTTGGATGTCAGTTACCTATGGAAGAGCTTTCTTTGCTCCCATTGGTTTGTTTTTTCATTAACTTATTTATAACAGTGTGGATTTTCACTTAATCCAGTGAATTATAACTCATTTTATCATTATTTTGATGCTCAAATTGTCCCTGACCTGCTTAGGGGTAGCCTCCTCAAACTGGTCCATTAGTCGTTTTAACATTCCCCCAATACTCACCACACACTTCTTAACCTTGTGGCACAAAAAGGGATTCTAGTTTAATTCTATAATTTCCCTTGCATAGCACTGGGATCAGCCAGTTTTCTAGGTTCTTCTTTTTAAAATCAGCTTTATTGAGGAATCCTTTACCTACAATAAAGTTGACATTTTTAACTGTGTCCAGTGTGTGTATGCAGTTTTGTAACCAATGACGTAATCAAGTAATTTTCATCATCTCAAAAATTTCCCTGTACCTCTTTGCTGCTGTTTCCTTCCCTTCCTCCTCAGCCCCTGGCAACAACTGATCTGTTTTCTATTACTATAGTTCTGCCATTTGTAAATGGCAATTTACAATTTTAGGTAAATGGTATCATGCACTACCCACTCTTTATGTCTGGCTTCCTTCACTCAGTGAAATGCTTTTGAGATTTACCCATGTTGGACATTTAATCTTGCTGAACTGTATCCCATTGTATGAATATATCACAGTTGGTTGAAGATTATTATGAATAAAAATGCTATGGACATTCAAGTCATTTTGTAGACACAGGTTTTTATTCCTCTTGGGAAAATACATATGGTAAGTGTTTGCTTAACTTCCTAAGAAACTACCTAACTTTATTCATTTTTCACTCCCACCATTTTGCATCCCCACTAGTGATGTATGAGAGTTCCAGTTGCTCCCTGTGCTACACAACAATGGATACTGTCAATCTTTTTTAACTTTAGCTACTTTAACTCATGTAATGCATGAGAAAGGGTATCTTATTGTGGTTTTAATTTGCATTTTCCTAATGATTAATGATGTTGAGCATCTTTTGATATGCTTATTTTCCATTTGTATATCTTCTTTGGGGAAATGTCTGTCCAAATCTTTTGTCCATTCCTTAATTGGGTTGTTTCTATTCTTGTTATTGAGATGAAAATATTCTTTATATATTCTGAGCGCAAATCCTTTATCAGACATATGTCTTGAAAATATTGTCTCCCAGCCTGTGGCTTACTTGCCATTTACAAAACCGTAACTTCCGAAGAGCAGTTTTTATTTTGATGAAGTTCAATTTATTCATTTTATTTTGCAGTTCATGATTTTGTGACCTAAGACATTTTTGTGTTACTGTGGTCACAAAGGTTTCTCCTTTTTTTCTAGAAGTGTGGTATTTTCAGGTCCTCTGTTTAGGGGTATGATCAATTTCAAGTTAATATTTGTACCTGGTGTTAGTTTTTTCATTTGGGTTTTTTTTTTCCATTTGTATATCCAATTGTTCCAACACCATTTGTTAAAAAGATAATCATTTCTCCATTAAATTACCTTAGCAACTGTGATAAAAATCAATTAATGATATATGTATGTGTCTCTATCTGGACTCTATTTTGTTCCATTAATCTATATATCTACCATGAAACTAATACTGCACTGTCTTAATTACTGTAGCTTTCTAGTAATTCTGGAAATAAGTAATATAAATCCTCCAGTTTTGCTCTTTTTAAAATTTTGTGGGGGTATACTACATCATTTCCATTTCCATATACATTTTAGAAAGAGCTTGTAAGCAAAGAAAGATGGTGAAGTTTTATTGGAATGCCTTGAGTTTATACATCAATTTGAGGAGAATTGATACTAAAATTGATACTAAAATTTCAAGATACATGAATCTTCTGATTCATGAATATGGCAAGCCTCTTCATTTATTTGTTTTTTTTAAATGTTTCTTCCTCATTGGGTTTTATTTTTCAGTGTTACAGGCTTGTACATAATTTGTTAAATTTATCACTAAGTATTTTAAAGTTTGATGTCATTTACATGGTATTTTAAAATTTCAATTTCCAATTGTTTGTGACTTAGATATAAATATTAAATTGAATTTTTAAAAATTTATTTATTTATTTATTTATTTATTTATTTAGGTGCCACACCCAAGAAGTTGCATGCTCTACCAACTGAGCCAGCCAGGTGCCCCAAAACTAAATTGAATTTTATATATTGGCTTTGTATCTTTGACCTTGCTAAACTCAAGTACATTATTTCAAGTAGCTTTTTAAAAATGATAGGTTCTTATTATCTGTGAATAAAGACTTTTGTTTCTTTTTTGACTGTATATACACACAGATTATCTGTTTTTTGATTAATTTCACAAGAACCTGATGTAAAGTGGTGACAGTAGATACTCTAGCTTTGTTCCTGATCTTAGTGGAAAAGTATTCAGTCTTTCACAATTGAATATTATGTAGCTGAAGGTTTTTTTGTAGATGCTTTTTGTTAGGTTAAGTAAATTCCTATCTAATCTTAATTTGCTAAGAATGTTTTTTTATCACAAATGAATGTTGAAATTTGTCAAATCCTTTTTCTGCACCTATTGAGACTGCACACACACACCACACATACACTTGTATGTAATAAATTAAATCAATTAATTTACTAATGTAAACACCAACCTTACATTCCTGGTTTAAAAATGTCTTAGTCAGAGGAAAGACTATCCAATGGAAAAAAGACAGTCTCTTCAACAAATGGTGTTTGGGAAAACTGGATAGCAACATGCAGAAGAATGAAACTGCACCAGGTTCTTACACACAAAAATAAATTCAAAATGAATGAAAGGTGTAAATGTGAGGCAGGAAATCATCAAAATCCTAGGGGAGAACAAAGGCAGAAACCTCTTTGACCTCAGCTGTAGCAACGTCTTATTAGACATGTTGCCAGAGGCAAGGGAAACAAAAGCAAAAATGAACTATCAGGACTTCATCAAGATAAAAAGCTTCTGCACAGGGAAGGAAACAATCAATAAAACTAAAAGGCAGCCTACAGAATGGGAGAAGACATTTGCATATGACATATCTAAAAATGGGTTAGTATCCAAAATCTATACAGAACTTATCAAACTCAACACCCAAAAAACAATCCGGTTAAGAAATGGGCAGAAGACATGAATAGACACTTTTCCAAAGACATCCAGATGGCTTACAGACACATGTAAAGATGCTCAACATCACTCATTATCAGGGAAATACAAATCAAAACGACGATGAGATACCATCTCACACCTGTCAGAATGGCTAAAATTAACAACACAAGAAACAACAGGTGTTGGCAAGGATGTGGAGAAAGGGGAACCCTCTTGCACTGTTGGTGGGAATGCTAACTGGGGTAGCCACTCTGGAAAACAGTATGGAGATTCCTCAAAAATTAAAAATAGAACTACCCTATGATCCAGCAATTGCACTACTAGGTATTTACCCAAAGGATACAAAAATACAGATTCAATGGGATACATGCACCCTGATGTTTATAGCAGCATTATCAACAATAGCCAAACTATGGAGAGAGCCCAAATGTCCATCGACTGATGAATGGATAAAAAAGATATTACTCAGTTGTCATGAAGAGTGAAATCTTGTCATTTGCAACAACGTGGATGGAACAAACTGAGGGTTGATGGAGGGAGGTGAATGGGGGATGGGTAGATGGGTGATGGGTCTTAGTAGGGCACTTGTTTATGAGGAGCACTGGGTGGTGTATATAAGTGATGAATCACTGAATTCTACTCCAGAAACCAATATTGCAATATTTAAGTAAAATTTAAATTAAAAAATAATCTCTTAGTTATGATCTATTATCATTTTAAATATTTCAACATTCCATTTGCTAAAATGCTGTTAAGGGTTTGTTGTTGTTGTTGCCATATTGTTTTTTAACATTCAAATGGATATTGGTTTATAGTTTTCTTTCCCTGTATTGTTTCTTGTCTGGTTTTAGATTTATTACAGTAATTCCAGCCTCAAAAAATGAGAAAATATTCTTTCCTCCTATTTTCTGGAAGATTTTGTGTAAAAACAGTAAAAATAGTATCTCTTCATTAATTGTCTAATAAAATTTATAGTGAAGAATTTGAGCCCAAGAATCTTTTGATGGGAAGGTTTTTAACTATGAATTCAATTTATTTATATATTATACGACTATTTAGGTTGTCTGTTGTTTTTAAGTGAGCTCTGGTAGCTACTATATTTCAAGGAATTGGCTCATTTCCTCTAAGTTGTGACATTTATTGGTGTAATTTTCAATTATTCCTTTTAATTAAATTCAATAGGATCTGTGATCAGGTCCTCTCTTTCATTCCTGATATTGGTACCTGTGTATCCATTTTATTATTTTTTCTTCTTCATCAATCTGGATATCAGCTTATCAACTTTATTGATATTATTGACTTTTCAGAGAATCAGCTTTTTATGGTTTCTACTTTATTTATTCCATTCTTTATTATTTCTATCCTCCTGCTTAATTTACATTTAATTTGCTCTTCTTTTCATAGTTTCTGGAAGTGAAATCTAGAGTCATTGATTTAAATTTTTTCTTTTCTACTAAGATTATGTAATCCTATAAATTCCTTTTTTTTTCTTTTGCGGGGGTGGGAAGAGAGGGAGGGGGAGAGAGAGAGAGAATCTTAAGCAGGCTCCATGCCCCAGCATGGAGCCGAAAGCGGAGCTCGATCTCACAACCCTGAAATCAGGACCTGAGCTGCGGGAAGACTGCTTCTCCTTCTCCCACTCTCCCTGCTTTGTTCCCTCTCTTGCTGTCTCTCTCTGTCAAATAAATAAATAAAATCTTAAAAAAAAAAAAAAAGTCAGACACTTAACCAACCAAGCCACCCAGGTGTCCCTCCTATAAATTTCTCTCTAAGTGCACATATTTGTTATGTTGGATTTTTATTATTGTTCAGTTATAAGTTCTTTCTGATTTTTGAGCCAACGTCTATTTAGAAATGCATTGTTTAATTTCCAAATATTTGGGGATTTTTTCATACATCTTCCTACTAGCAATTTCTATTTAATTCCACTGTACTCAGAAAACATACTCTGCGCCACTTAATCCTCTTAAATTTGTTGATTTGGTTTATAAATCAGCATATGGTCTATTTTGATGAATGTTCCATCTGTACTGGAAAAGAATATGTGTTTTTCTTTTGTTGGGGGGAGTATCCACAAATGTCAGTTAGGTCAAATTCACTGATAGTTTTGCTCATTTTGCCTTACTCAATTATTCTTTTTGTTTTATCAAACTATTAAGAAAGAAATGTTGAAATTTCCAACTATAATTGGGATTTTCCTATTTCTGTTTTCAGTATTATCAGGTTTTAGTCCATGAAATTTTACATTCTTTCAACTGGTGCACATAAATTTAGGATTGTTATTCTTTCTTGATACATTGACCTATTTATTATTACAAAATGTCCCTATTTATCCTTGGTAATATTTCTTGTTCTGAACTCTATTTTGTCTAATACTGGTATAGCCATGCTGAGTTGTTAGGTTTTTTTTGTTGTTGTTTGCAGAGTCTTTTTTCCAACCTTTTACTTTTAAACTGTGTCTTTATTTATAAAGTAGAATTCTTTTAAATAGCATATCATTGGATCTTGCTTTTTTTATTCCAAAATGACAGTCTCTTCCATCTACTAGGGGGATGTGGGCTATTTTCACTTAACACAGCTATCAATATGATTAAGTTTTAATCTACCATCTTTGTTTTTGATATATATTTATCCCATAACCTCTTTGTTCCTTTTTTCCCTTCTTTTCTGTCTTCCTTTGTATTGAGTATTTTATGATATTATTTCTTTTGTTGACTGTCTTAGCTACAGTTTTTCGCTGTGTTATTTTAGCAGTTTCTTTAAGCTTTATAGTATACATCTCTAACATATCAGTCTACCTTCCAATAATATATCAGTTTCTGTATATTGTGAGAAACTCATAATAGTATACTTCCATTTGTCCTTCTTCTCTTTTATGCTATTGTTGACCTATATTTCAATTCTATATATCATAAACCTTGCAAAACACTATTATTTTTGCTTTATATAGTTAACTGCCTTTTAACAAGATTAAAAATGAGAAGTAAACTATCTTTTTTTTAAATTTTATTTTATTATGTTACATTAGTCATCATACATTATGACATTAGTTTTTGATGTAGTGTTCCATGATTCATTGTTTGCATATAACACCAAGTGCTCCATTCAATACATGCCCTCCTTAATACCCAACACCGGGCTAACCCATCCCCCCACCCCCCTCCCCTCTAAAACCCTCAGTTTGTTTCTCAGAGTCCATAGTCTCTCATGGTTCGTCTCCCCCTCCAATTTCCCCCCCTTCATTTTTCCCTTCCTACTATCTTCTTTTTTTTTTCTTAACATATAATGTATTATTTGTTTCAGAGGTATGGGTCTGTGATTCATCAGTCTTACACAACTCACAGAGCTCACCATAGCACATACCCTCCCCAGTGTCCATCACCCAGCCATCCCACTCCCACCCCCACCACTCCAGCAACCCTCAGTTTGTTTCCTGAGATTAAGAATTTCTCATATCAGTGAGATCATATGATACTTATCTTTCTCTGATTGACTTATTTTGCTTAGCAGAATACCCTCTAATTCCATCCACGTCATTGCAAATGGCAAGATTTCGTGTTTTTTGATCGCTGCATAATATTCCATTGTGTGTGTGTGTGTGTGTGTGTGAGTGTATGTGTGTGTACCACATCTTCTTTATCCATTCCTCTGTTGATGGACATCTTGGCTCTTTCCATAGTTTGGCTATTGTGGACATTGCTGCTAAAAACATTGGGGTGCAATGTACCCCTTCGGATCACTACATTTGTATCTCTGGGGTAAATACCCAGTAGTGCAATTGCTGGGTCTATTTTCAACTTTTTGAAGAACCTCCATACTGTTTTCCAGAGTGGCTGCACCAGCTTTCATTTCCACCAACAGTGTAGGAGGGTTCCCCTTTCTCCGCATCCCCGCCAACATCTGTCGTTTCCTGACTTGTTAATTTGAGCCATGCTGACTGGTGTGAGGTGGTATCTCATTGAGGTTTTGATTTGGATTTCCCTGATGCCAAGCAATGTTGAGCACTTTTTCATGTGTCTGTTGGCCATTTGGATGTCTTCTTTGGAAAAATGTCTGTTCACGTCTTCTGCCCATTTCTTGACTGGATCATTTGTTCTTTGGGTGTTGAGTTTGGTAAGTTCTTTACAGATTTTGGATACTAGCCCTTTATCTGATAAGTCATTTGCAAATATCTTCTCCCATTCTGTTGGTTGCCTTTTGGTTTTGTTGACAGTTTCCTTTGTTGTGCAAAAGCTTTTTATCTTGATGAAGTCCCCATAGTTCATTTTTGCCCTTGCTTCCCTTGTCTTTGGCGATGTTTCTAGGAAGAAGCTGCTGCGGCTGAGGTCGAAGAGGTTGCTACCTGTGTTCTCCTCTAGGATTTTGATGGACTCCTGTCTCACATTTAGGTCTTTCATCCATTTGGGGTCTATTTTTGTGTGGGGTGTAAGGAAATGGTCCAGTTTCATTCTTCTGCATGTGGCTGTCCAATTGTCCCAACACCATTTGTTGAAGAGATTGTCTTTTTTCCATTGGACATTCTTTCCTGCTTTGTCAATGATTAGTTGACCATAGAGTGGAGGGTCCATTTCTGGGCTCTCTATTCTGTTCCATTGATCTTTGTGTCTGTTTTTGTGCCAGTACCATACTGTCTTGGTGATTACAGCTTTGTAATAGAGCTTGAAGTCCAGAATTGTGAAGCCACCAGCTTTGCTTTTCTTTTTGAACATTCCTCTGGCTATTCGGGGTCTTTTCTGGTTCCATACAAATTTTAGGATTATTTGTTCCATTTCTTTGAAAAAAGTGGATGGTATTTTGATAGGGATTGCATTAAATGTGTAGATTGCTCTAGGTAGCATTGATATCTTCACAATATTTGTTCTTCCAATCCATGAGCATGGAACGTTTTTCCATTTCTTTGTGTCTTCCTCAATTTCTTTCATGAGCATTCTATAGTTTTCTGAGTACAGATTCTTTGCCTCTTAGATTTATTCCTAGGTCTTATGGTTTTGGGTGCAACTGTAAATGGGATCAACTCCTTAATTTCTCTTTCTTCTGTCCTGTTGTCAGTGTGTAGAAATGCCACTGATTTCTGTGCATTGACTTTATATCCTGCCACTTTACTGAACTCCTGTATGAGTTCTAGCAGTTTTGGGGTGGAGTCTTCTGGGTTTTCCACATAAAGTATCATATCATCTGCAAAGAGTGAGAGTTTGATGAGAAGTAAACTATCTTAAAACATACATATATAGTTACTATTTCTGCTGCTCTTTACTTCTTTGTGAAGATCCAAGTTTTCATCTGGCATCATTTTCTTTTTCCCCGAAAAAACGTCCTTTAACATATTTTATTAGACTAGGTCTACTTGCTATGAATTTTCTCAGATTTGTTTGGACTGAAAAGTATTTATTTTGCCTTCATTTTTGAAATATATTTTTAGTGGGTTTAGAATTCTAGGTTCAAATATTTTACTTTACTTTACAAATGCTGTCTCATTGTTTTCTTGCCTGTATGTTTTGTGACAAGAAGTTCTGTAACTCAATACAACAACACTGGGTTTATTAGACTTGGTCATCATGTGTAGAATGGTGATGAAGAATAGTTCAGAGATGGATCCTGAATCCATATCTGAAGTAACTCTGTTAGTAAATATAGGAGTGATCAGAAATTGGTTTATGAGGCCTGGGGCGGTAGAGTGGTTGAGACATACAATGATTTCTTTCACCCGCAGCCTCAAGTCTTAAAAATTTTCTTTCTAAGGACAGGTCCTCTCATCTAGTAACTAAGTATAATCACCAGTGTATATGATAAGAATTAACTATACATGGTGTCAAGAAAAAGAGCCTAATGATGCTTCTAATTGGTACTGCAGATTTATCCAAGAAAGGAGGAAGGCTAAAAATGTGGCTGTAAAAAAGTAAAGTGAATGATATCAATTTATAAAGATTATTTATGTATAATAATCCCCATGCATCCTTTGCGTCAGATTAATATTTTCGAAAATTCAATTGTTTGTAATCATCAACTCTTTTAATGACTGCTTATTTTATCACTGTTTATATTCTAATATCTTATATCTAATACCTATATTAAAACAATATGGGAACAGAAATTTCCTGCCTTCAAACAAAAATATGGTGAATATCTACTAGATATTTACCCAAAGAAAATGAAAACACTAATTTGAAAAGATATATGCACCCCTGTGTTTACTGCAGCATTATTCACAACAGCCAAGATATGGAAGCAACCTACCCAATAGATGAACGGGTTAAGATGTGAGATAATAATAATAATAATATTTCAGCCATAAAAAATAATGAGATCTTGCCATTTGCAATAACATGGATGGACCTAGAGGGTATTATGCTAAATGAAATAAGTCAGTCAGAGAAAGACAAATACCACATGGTTTCATTTATATGTGGAAACTGAAAAACAAAATAAATGAATAAACAAATGAAAACAGAAACAGACATAAATAAAATAAAAAGAGAAAAAACTGGTAGTTGCCAGAGTGGGGCTGGGGTTGGCGGGGGGTGGGATGGGGAATAAGGGGATGAGCAAAATAGGTGAAGGGAATTTAGAGGTACAAAATTCCAATTATAAAATAAACCACAGAGATGAAAAGTAAAGCATAGGGAATATAGTCAATAATATTGTAATACCATTGTATGGTGACAGATTGTAACTATACTTATCCTGACGTGCACTGGGTAATGTATAGAATTGTTGAATCATTATGTTGTGTACCTGAAACTAATGTAACACTGTATATCTACTATCTTTAAATGATAAAAATTTAAAAACAGATAAGGGAGGATTTTAAAATAAAGTTCTGCCTAAAATTCCCTAAAACACATGCAAAAAAAGAAAATACAGTGAATATATAATGACCCTTCTTTGTTGATTTAAGATACCTAAAAATTTATAATGCCAGTAGCCATTCTCACTGAAGTAGTTCAAATCTAAATGGTTAAGGCAATGGTTCTCAGTGTTCATAAAATTACCGGGAGAATTTGTTTAAAATGCAGCTTCCCTGTCCCTCCCCATTCTGATTCAGTAATACAGAGTGAAGCCCAAGAGCAACTGTCAACAGGAATCCTTCCAAAAATTTTTATGCAGCTGATCTGAAGAGCACAGTTGGAGAAACACTTGTTGGGTTTGAACTGACCAAAGGATACATGCAGAGATTCAAGGGATGCAAAGAAGTACTTCTCTAAAAAGAAGTCGAAAGCAGGATTTAGGAAAATATTTAAGTAAAGGTTAGTTTAGCATATTTTATTCAGAGAAGCATTTTAAATGACTGGATATATTTGTGATTAAACTATCAGACTCTCCACATACATAATCTCTGAGTTAGAAATCATTACCTCATTTTATGGCAAAATATGGCTGAGAGATGTGAAGTAACTTGTCCAACGTTAGGTAGCTAATAAATGGGAGAACTGGAATTCAGCCCCAGAGCTTCGTAATCCAAAGCCCATACCTTTCTGCAGCCTTTGCCTACCCCTTCTCATGTTCCCTCAGTACTGTTTCCAGAGTCAGCGAGCAGAAACTTTTGAGTTACCGCCATAGGAGTAAGTCCATATCTAGAAAGTCCCATATTCTTATCTTGGAAAACAAAATAAATAAAACCAAGAAAAACATGGCTGTTATTCTTTGAAGCTTCTAGGAAAGAAAGAAAACTTTACAGAACTGTCTAGAATATGCTGATTAATACTTCTCTCCCAGTAATCACTCTGTATTGTCACTTACTGTGTGACATATCTCTCTTTCCCACTAGAAATTGAGTTTCTCTAGTTCAAGGTATATGTCTTATTTATCTCTGTAACTAGTCACCACTACCAGAATCACATTGACAAGCTGCCCTGTGGTAGATGCCAATAGCTTACAAGAAACTTGTCTATAAATTTCACTATTTATATTTACTAAGAGAGGTGGTTGAGGACATTATTACTCAGTACTCTCTATATGATACTCCATCAAATTTTTTTTTTCAAATTGAAGTGTCAGGACAATTTCTTGCCTCAGAAATTGGTATGCTTTCTCCTTATGAACAATATGAGTCACATACCTTTAAAATTTATTTTTAGTATTGCTTTGGTTTCCAGGAAGTCAAGAGCCAAATTTGTGGCTCAACTTTATAATTATGTATAGCCTGAATATTTCTGCTCTAAATTGCCATTGATCTTGGCTTATATTCTAATTTATGTTTTCCCATTTTTATTCCTTTTTTGCTATTTAAATTTATGTAATCTTGTAGGTTATCTCAAATATTTTGTGAAACAAATAAATTACAAATAAAATCCCAGTGCCTCGCTGTATTACTTAAGATCACACCAGCTTCACTAATAGATAACCCCTCAAATCTTAACACAGCAGAGCTATATTTCTCACACCCATTAATTTCCTTGGCTAGTAGCCTTCCATATGGTTATTCAGGATCAGACTCTTTTCACTTTGTGGACCCTCCCTCCTCCAGGATCTTGTAAACATTCTGATTCAACCAGTATACGGGGATGAGACTGGAGAAAAGTACCTTCACATCCAATCATGTTTCATGGTCAAGAACTAGAGACTAGTCTCTACCTATGCCAAGTCTGGCAGAAAATCAAGATCCTAGGTTGGAAGCAGCTTTCTAGGATTCAGCTCTTTCCAAGGATAAAGAACACAAATTTTTGTTGATCACTTAACTAGCCCCGTTTCCTACTTAAAAGATGTTACAAGATACCCATTGGATGATTTAAAGGGATGCTTACACAGCTAGAATCTCCTTATTTGACAAAAATAAATAAATAATCTCCTTATTTGTATATATTTGTCTATGACCTTGTGTTCGTATTATTTAATCAACATATATATAGTGCTTACATGGTAGTGCCTATGAGTTGAATTTCTTTCAGAACTCAAGTGTTTTGTATGACCTCAAACTGCCAATCGAAGTTTCTTGGTCATGGTCATGTAAGTCAACAGAAGGTATTTGTTAATGACCAGCTTCCATTGCTTAATGAAGAACTATGGCCAGTAGGCTGAGCATATGGCTGAGAGGGTTTGGACTACATGGACCATGAACACGGTTGTCAGCTTGGGGGTAGGAGCTGTACAAGTCATCCTGATCCCTTCTCATTCTGAAAAAAAGTGAAAACACACACACACACACACACACACACACACACAATGGGGTGGAGGGCCTGAGGCTGATCAGCAAAATTAGGCAAAAAAAACCATCAAATTACAACATGAGAAGGATTAAGAGTCCTTGAGTTTTAATCTCCAGCAAAGTTAATTCTCCAAAATGTCAGGCTTTTATATTTCAGGTCAGATTCTAAATATACAAAGATACAGCCTTGTCTAACTGTGTCATCAGGATCCTCAAAATTCCTTAATACTTCCCCAAACACAATCCTCTTCTCACATTAGGGTCTACTTCTTGTTAAAAATTATACTGGTTTAAAGGAAAAGACTATGAAAAATAGCCCATCTTAATTAGTTCCTTCAATATTCCCTTAGAAACCCCAATTTTATCTGGGTTTATATCCACAGTTGTTGCTTTCAAATCTCTGCTCTCATCCCAGAAGGCATACTGTGATGTTTCTCTGAGAGTTTTCTCCAGGTACAGCTGATAGAATATATTATCATGATTTCACTTACATTGTATATGGTTTCATAGTTCATAGTTCACAAAGCACTTGCACATGTATTATTTCATTATATTCTTACAATAATCCTATAACATAGGGAACTTGTTATTCTCCTCTTATATTATTATTATTGTTATTTCCCTCTTATAGGTGAGGAACTAGAACCTTAAGGAGATGAATTAGTTTGCCCAAATACACAGTAAGTTGTAGAATGACCATGTATCCCAGTTTTCCAAGGACAGTCTTGGTTTATGCCTCTTCTCCTGGTAAAAAGTATTAATAGCAACCCTTTTACCCTCAAAGTGTCCCAGCTTGAACAATAAATTATTGTCAGTGATGAATCCAGGACTGGAACATAGTTTCTCACATTCAAACATCAGTATCAAGTGGGTGACGGGCACAACAGATCCTCCCTCCTTCTGGGTTACTAGAAATTTATGGAGCAGAATGTTTAGTCACATCAGAATGGAGAATTTGGATAAAGTAAGCAAATTGGGATAAAGAAAAGAAGGCTGGATCAGGAGGGGCAAGATGGAGGAGGAGTAGGAGACCTAAATTTTCACCTGGTCCCAGGAATTCAGCTAGATAGGGATCAAAACATTCTGAACACCAACGAACTCAACAGGAGATCGAAGAAAAGAATAGCAGCAATTATCTGAACAGAAAAGTGACCACTTTCTGGAAGGTAGGACGTGCGCAGAAGTGAATCCAAGGCGATATTCGGGAAGATAGATGGCGGGGGAGGGGGCCTCCATAGGCCACTACGGGCAAGTGATAGAGCAGTGGAGCACAATATCAGAACTTTTAGAAGTTGGCTCCGCTGAGGGACGTCGCTCCAGCAGCTAAGTGGAGGGGTGGAACCCTCGCTAGGACAGTGTGGTTTCAGGACCCCCGGGGTCACAGAAAGACCAGGGGTGCCTCAGAGCAGCAGAACTCCCAGGTATCGGAGCAGGGAAGCCGGCTGCAGAGACAGAGCCGAGGAGTGGGCTCTCAGCTTGGGGTTGCCATAAACCGTGATCCAGGGCACAGTTGGGCCACTGCTCCTCCAGCAGGGACCCAATAAGTGGCAGATCTGGGGAGACTCACCTTCCACCCCCGGGAGGAACGGTGCAGAAGCATACCGCAGGGATCTGCTGGGTTTGGAGACTCCACACGGGGTCAGGTGCCAGAGATAGAAATCCTCGGTCACAGGCCAGGTGAGCACGGGGTGCAGCCAGAGACCGGGGAGACGGGAGTGATTGACTGCTTTTCTCTGGGGGCGCACTGAGGAGTGGGGACTCAAGTTCTCAGCTCCTCCGGGGCAGAGATTGGGAGGCCGTCATTTTCACTCTCGTCCACCAAAGCTGTACGGAAAGCTTGCAGGGAACAAAAGCTCCTGAGAGCAAACCCGAGCAGATTGCTTAGCCCACCCCGGCAAGGGCAGGGCAATTCCGCCTCCGGCAAAGACATCTGAGAACCATGGCAACAGGCCCCTCCAACAGAAGATCAGCAAGAACAGCCAGCGAAGACCAAGTTTACTGATCAATGAGAATGGCAGGACTCCAGCGCTAGGGGAATACTGCACATAGAATTCATGGCTTTTTTTCCCCAAGATTCTTTAGTCTTTCAAAGTTAATTTTTTTAATTTTCTTTTTTTTTTAATTTTTCTTTTTCTCTTTTTCAACTAACATCTTATCAATCCCTTTTTAAAAAATCCTTTTTATTTTTCATTTTTAGAGTCATATTCTATCCCTTCATAGTATTAACCTTATTTTTGGTATATATATATATATATATATATATATATATATATATATATATATATATATATGTTGTTCTCTCTTTAAAATTTTGGGATACAGTTTCTTCTAACACACCAAAATATACCCTAAATCCCTAGTGTATGGCTTTGTTCTAGTCTCCCACTTGATCACATTCTCTTTTTTTTTAATCCTCTTCTTTCTTTTTTCAACCAACTTCTTATCTTATCAATTCCTTTCATAAAATCTTTTATACTTTTCATCTTTACAGTCATAGTCCATCCCTTCATTGTATTTACCCTTATTTTTGTACATATGTAATATTTCTTTCTTTAAAATTTTGGGAGGAACTTTCTTCTAACAGAACAAAATACACCCAAAATCTAGTGTGTGGCACTGATCTATGCACCAGCCTGATCATATTTGATCATATTCTGGTTTTTTTGTTTGTTTGTTTGTTTTTTGTTTGTTTTATCTTTTTCTTTTTCTTTTTCTTTTTCTTTTTCTTTTTTTCTTTTTTCTTTCTTTCCCTTTCTTTTCCCCCGGTTTCAGGTCTCTTCTGATTTGTTTAGTGTATATTTTTCTGGGGCCTTTGTTACCCTGTTAGCATTTTGTTCTCTCATTCATCTATTCTCCTCTGGACAAAATGACAACACAGAAAAAAATCACCTCAAAAAAAAAGAACAAGAGGCAGTACCAACTGCCAGGGACCTAATCAATATGGACATTAGTAAGATGTTGGAACTATAGTTCAGAATGACAATTATAAAGATACTAACTGGGCTTGAAAATAGCATGGAAGAGATTAGAGAAACCCTTTCTGGAGAAATAAAAGAGCTAAAATCTAACCAAGTCAAAATCAAAAAGGCTATTAATGAGGTGCAATCAAAAATGGAGGCTCTAACTGCTGTGATAAATGAGGCAGAGGAGAGAATTAGTGATACAGAAGACCAAATGATGGAGAATAAAGAAGCTGAGAAAAAGAGAGAGAAACAACTATTGGATAACAAGGGCAGAACTCGAGAGATAAGTGATACCATAAGATGAAACAACATTAGAATAATTGGGATCCCAGAAGAAGAAGAATGACAGAGAGGGGCAGAAGGTATATTGGAGAAAATTATAGCAGAGAACTTCCCTAATTTGGGGAAGGAAACAGGCATGAAAATCCAGGAGGCACAGAGAACCCCCCTCAAAATCAGTAAAAATAGGTCAACACCCCAACATCTAATAGTAAAACTTACCAGTCTCAGAGACAAAGAGAAAATCCTGAAAGCAGCTCGGGACAAGAGGTCTGTAACCTACAATGGTAGAAATATTAGACTGGCAACAGACCTATCCACAGAGACCTGGCAGGCCAGAAAGGACTGGCATGATATATTCAGAGCACTAAATGAGAAAAATATGCAGCCAAGAATACTATATCCAGCTAGGCTGTCACTGAAAATAGAAGGAGAGATAAAAAGCTTCCAGGACAAACAAAAACTAAAGGAATTTGCAAACACGAAACCAGCTCTACAGGAAATATTGAAAGGGGTCCTCAAAGCAAAGAGAGAGCCTAAAAGTAACATAGACCAGAAAGGAACAGAGACAATATACAGCAACAGTAACCTTACGGACAATACAATGGCACTAAATTCATATCTTTCAATAGTTACCCTGAATGTAAATGGGCTAAATGCCCCAATCAAAAGACACAGGGTATCAAATTGGATAAAAAACAAGACCCATCAATATGCTGTCTGCAAGAGACTCATTTTAGACCCAAAGACACCTCCAGATTGAAAGTGAGGGGGTGGAAAACCATTTACCATGCTAATGGACACCAAAAAAAAGCTGAGGTGGCAATCCTTATATCAGACAAATTAGATTTTAAACCAAAGACTATAATAAGAGATGAGGAAGGGCACTATATCATACTTGAAGGGTCTATCCAACAAGAAGATCTAACAACTGTAAATATCTATGCCCCTAACATGGGAGCAGCCAATTATATAAGCCAATTTATAACAAAATCAAAGAAACACATCGACAACAAT